>NC_042624.1:78159254-78773907 GCF_901001135.1 Rhinatrema bivittatum | reverse complement strand
CTCATTTGGCATGGCAAAGCACTAGCCATTATAGTTCTAAACCATCAGGCTGCCCTCAGGAAAACAACTTTTTAAATGTAAATTACTCGCTTCATAGCTTCTTCCAGACCTGCACTTTTTACTGTACTGTACTATAATGTTGTCCATACCTACTTTTAATAAAAATAAAATCATTAGAATTATTTGTTTGCTAATTTCTATTTTGGTGGCAAGTTAAAAGACAGTTAACTTACTGAAATCTCTTTCTATTTAGATCATATCTTACAAGTACCAGAGAGTCTTCTTGGGTTCGGTTCCAACCCAATGGAGTTCCCTACCATTTAACTTACACTAAACTATGCAACCTAACTTTCAGAAAATTACCAAAACTGTGGCTCTTTGAGGTTGCCTTCATGCTAGAAGCTGAAATATAGCCTGCCCCTCAAGACACACCAGCTGGCGCCTATAAGAACTATTGATATGTCACAGAAACTACTACAGTCAAGTTCTACTGCTCCAGCCCTGCTACTCCCCTGCAATCTTTGCCAGCCTCACTCACATCCATTGCTCCTTTTCTAGACTCAGCAAAGAATTGTGTTAATCCACTTGGTTACATGGAATTAAGAGTCTGCAAACAAGCTGTAGGTAATACCTTTTCACTGGACTAAATACACCTGTGATGCGCTTACAAAAGTCAACCTGCTGCTTTTCCAATAAAAAAAGGTATCATATATAACTTGTTTGTCGATTCGTAACTCCTTATCCAGATAAAATCTAGAAAACTACCTCCTGCCTTACCATGGTGTCACCAAAAAGACTATTTGATAAAGCAAAATTGCTCAGTCACCTAGAAAATACACCTTACCCAATTCACCACCAAATAATTACTTTGACACAGAACATAATTTATCTCAGCTTGCACTTTTCCCAATCATCACCTTAAAAAAACTACTTTCGTATTCACCAGAACTTCTGTTAGTCTGTTTTTAATCCCTAATTTTATGTTCTCTACTGATATCTTTACCTCCCCAAACGTTACATCTTTTGTATTTCTATCTACTGTCCCTTACTTTGCTATCACCCTGCTACCTTCATTATCTTATTTGTTTATATCAGAGATGCTTACAAATGCTGTTGCAAATCTGAACTCGTAAGTTTGAGCTCTTTTGTTGAAAAGTGTGCAATAAATAAACGATGATGACCATGATACGAGTAGGTAAGTTGGGGTGTTGCTGTTCTATTCAGTCGAAGACCTCTTCTGTCACTACCCTAATATATCCAAAGACAGCAACAGACCCTCAAAAAAGAACTAGATATTAAAAGGTCATTATAAAGGTTGTATATCTTTTATTCCTAAATATTTGAATTATAATAAATAAGAGCGCTGCTTAAAATATATATATATATATATCAGCACTCATAGTCCTGAGTTAGAGGAAGTCGGGATGGGGGGAACAGAAAAGACGAATCCTGCTGGAACACTGCATGCTTTTGCCAAGGTGCCCCACCAGCAGAAGCACGGGGCTAGCGGGTCCCCCACTGCCTTGCCAGTGAATACACAGAGGAGCAGCAGCCAAAGTACAGCCCTCACCCATCCACAAGCATGGCCATACCTAATTCTCCCCCTTCCCACCCCAAGATACACACACAGGTCCTGAAGTCATAAACCATGCAATTCTAGACTTGTTTACATTATTACTATATAGGTAAACAATGATTTGGAAGATGTCCCTTGTAAGTTTACTTCACCTCCTTACCCATCTCCACTGTAATTACATTAAATAATGACAATAAAGCATGAATGGCCAAGGTAAAATATTAGGGTCTATTTTAATGTTCAAAATTGATTAGAATTGTGTGCCTCTTAGAGCAATTTAGTTATTTCAATTTACCAGGCGACTGGTATATAATGTTTAAATTAGAGGAGATGTGTGAAACTTTCTACTGACTGCAACATTTGTGGTTATTTATTTATGTTCCGCTGTTTGGCACTTCCAAGCTGATGATATTCAGGTACTGTGGCTATTTCCCTATCTCCAGCAGTGCTTACAATCCAAGCTGTTTCTCTAAATGTGCTTAATAGCTGTGCTTTGCACCTGACACAATACACTGTACAGCTGGGGGATGTTCAGAGGCAGTGTGTCCCCCGGCTCTGAATATCCCTGAAGCCTATCTTGAGCAAAGGCCAAATAGCAATAAAAATTAAGGTGGGCTGAAATTACTGGAGCAACTCTACTAACATTCTCAAAAGGCAGCCCTGGTGTCGGATGGAATTTGCTGTGAATCTAACCATAAGACCCAGAGAAGTCTATAGTGTGTGACAGTCAATTCCAATAGCGATATTTTTAGCCATTCAGTATCTTTTCACTTCTAAGCCAGACCCAACCCTCTTGTGATCTGTGGCTCTATTGAATATATACCCTGAGATGTGGTAAAGGTCCATACGGGTAACCATTATGCCTTCACACAAACAAAGTCACAGGTGAAAGGTGTTGAGGGCATGCATGGAATAAAGTAGGCACATTATTTACTTTAAAGCTTTAAAGGCTAGGGAAACAGTGCTGGTAACACCAACAGCACGTCACATTAGGACGAATGACATTTTCTTGCCTCTTCTGTATTTTCCAATCTCCTCATCTTCTAATTTAAGCATTTCATTTCTGCACCGTTGTTTATGATGTGGTAATATGGGTTTCCCAAGGTAGTAAAATGTGCTTTCTGCGTGGGAGGAGCTAAAAACACAAAGTGCTCAGAAGCAGCGGTCTACATCACTGGGTAGTAACTCTCTCTCGCTCATAGCTTTAATAGCAAGTAGGAGTAGGAGGATAATACACAGATTATCACTCCTGTAGCACTCCTGTACATAAATATCTACAATTGTGATGCATTGGTAATAAGCAACATTAACAAATGTATGGATTAACTATAGTAAGTATCATGCTATGTGCACAAACTCTGCCACACTATTTGTAGCATTAGTGCTTGTGGACAAGGAGCAGGAGATAATCATTTAAACGGTTATAGTAGTACCTCTGTCCCAAACAGCTTCTCTTCTTCATTACAAATAGATTGGATATTAACTATACTAGACTTTCCACTGCCATCTGAAGACATAGTAATTCAGTTACGATAGAATAACACGTGTCAGTTAGGTTTGTTTGGGGTTTTTTTAAATCAAATAAAGCAAAACCAGCCAGAGAAAAAAAGTTTCCTTAGAAGTGGAAGCCAAATATTTAAATATTTGTTCTACCTTGGGCACCAGCCTCTGGCCATGGGAAAGCTTTCAGGACCAGTTTTTGACAACTATGAAATAATCTGTCACCGAGAGCAGCAGGCCTATGGAGGGCTAACGTTCATGCTTTTCTTTTAGCCCTCGATCTGGCTGTCAGTGACTGCTTGCGAATTTCTTTTCACTTGATTCAGCTAGCAGCAGCAGCAGTTTATTAACATGTGCATCTTGGTCTGCAATGAGGGGGGGGGGGGGGGGGGAGAAGAAGTGGAAGAAAATAAAGTTTACCTGCAAACGCTGAAGCGCAGATGACAAGCGCTCCGATCATCCAACCCGAGATCATTTTCTTTACCGACGCCGGGTCGACTCCGAGCCTCTCGATTAATTGCCGAGTTTTGTGCTGCCGATCTCCAGTGAGTGTGTCCTTCGAAATTCACTGCTATCCGCTTTTAGCAGCAAATCCTGCCCAGGTTTGCGGTGCCTCCGAAGAGCATACGAAAGGTCAGCAATCTCATGCTGTAACCGCGTCCCGCAAGTCCACTCCGATCTAGGGAGCTGGAAAGTACCGGAGCGCGTACGCAGAACAGCAAAACAAATCAAGGCGGCAGACGAGGCTGTGCCCCGCTCTGCTAATGCATTCGCCGTCGGCTGCTGTGCGGAAAGCCAGCGTCCACGGCTGCAACGCTGCAAAAACAACAACTGGGGCGAGCAGAGAGAGAGAGAGAGAGAAAGCATCGAGCAAAACGGAGCTGGAAGGGGCTGTGAGCGGCGTAACCGGGGCGGGGCGAGCAGGGCTGAGCAGAGAGGGCTTCGCCGGAGCTGCACGCCAGCCACTTCCCTCCCTCGCTGCTGCTGCTGGCTTCGCACTCCCTTCCACCCGCTTCATTGGGCACTTTTTTTTTTTTTTTTTGCTTTCTCTGCTGTGAACCGAGCGAGCTAAGCTGCCGCTCCCCTCTTTTATTGTTTTTTAACTACGGGGAGAGAATAGGTCTCTTCTCCACTGCTTCCAGTGGACAAGGCAGACCGGAGCCACTGGAAGAAAAGCTCCAGTGGCCTTTAGGGCATCATCCATCCAGTTTTCATCGGGGGGGGGGGGGAGGGAAATGGTGAAAAGTGAAGCTAAGTGTGCAAGATAAGTGTGTGTTCTAGGGGGTGGCGGGTCGAGCAGTTGTTCACAGCCCACGCGGATTTAATTCACAGGCATGCTCTGCCCTCTCGGTGCTGTTACCTCTATGCAAAACTAAGCAACTGGCAAACCCATAACCAAATTATTGCTGGCAACATTTTTAGGGGGTGAGAGTGGCCTGCCTGATAATACAGACAATAATATCCCACCTCAGCCATCTCTTCTCCAAGCTGAACAGCCCCAACCTCTTCAGCCTTTCCTCATAGGGGAGCTGCTCCATCCCCTTTATCGTTTTGGTTGCCCTTCTCTGTACCTTCGCCATCGCAACTTTTATCTTTTTTTGAGATGCCTCGACCAGAACTGTACACAGTACTCAAGATGCAGTCTCATCATGGAGCGATATAGAGGCATTATGACATTTTCCGTTTTTTTCACCATTCCCTTCCTAATAATTCCTAACATTATGTTTGCTTTTTTGACTGCTGCAGCACATTGAGCTGAGGATTTCAAAATATTAACCATGAGGACATCCAGATCCTTTACCTGAGTGGTAACTCCTAACATGGAATCACCATTATCCACATTTTTATTAACCCCTTTAATAAAATGTAGCAGATTGGTAAGGCAAGACTTCCCTTGTGTAAATTCATGCGGGCTGTATCTCATTAAACATGCCTTTATATATGTTCTGTGATCTTATTTTTTAGAATGATTTGTACAATCTTTCCTGGCAGTGAATCAGGCACACCAGTCTATAGTTTCCTGGATAACCCCTGGAGCCCTTTTTAAAGACTGTTGTCCCATTGGCCATCCTCCAATCTTCAGCTACAATGGGGTAGATTTTAAAACCCCTGCGTGCGTAAATCCTCCTGGATTTACGCGCGCAGGGCACTCATGCGCTGGTGCGCCTATTTTGCATAGGCTGCAGGCGTGCGCAAAGCCCCGGGACGCATGTAAGTCCCGGGGCGTGTCTGGAGCAGGGGGCGGGCCGGGAAGGCGGTCCCGAGTCCCCCGGCACTGTGGTCTGTGCCGGGGGATGCCGGGGTGGCGCGCGCAAGTTACGCCTGCTTCAAGCAGGCGTAACTTGCCCAACAAAGGTAAGGGGGGGGATGCAGAAGGAAAGTTTCCTCCAAGGCCGCTCCGAAATCGGAGGGAACGGAGGCAGGCTGCGCGGCTCGGCACGCGCAGGCTGCCGATTTTGCGCAGCCTTGCGCACTCCGACTCTGGATTTTATAAGATATGCACGGCTACACGCGTATCTTATAAAATCTGGTGAACTTTTGTTCGCGCCAGTGGCGCAAACAAAAGTATGCGCGCACGTATGTTTTAAAAATCTACCTCAGCAGAAGATTTTAATGATACGTTGCAAATTACTAGCCATAGATCTGCAATTTCATTTTTTAGTTCTTTCAGAACTCTGGGGTGTAAACCACCTGGTTCAGGTGATTTGCTACTCTTTGGTTTGTCAAGCTGCCCTATTACATCATCCAATTCACCAAGATTTATGTCAATTCTTTCGAATCATCACTATTAAATACCATTTCTGGCACAGGTATCTCCCCAACATCCTCTTCAATAAACACCAAAGCAAAGAATTCTTTTAGTCTTTCTGTTATGGCATTGTCTTCCCTAAGTGCTCTTTTAACCCCTTGATCATCTAATGGTATAACTGACTCCTTCATAGGCTTCCTATTGCAGATATATTTAAGAAATTCTCTTTTTGTCTGCCTTATCAATGTTTTACATCTAACTTGCCAATGCTTATGCTTTTTCCTATTTTCTTCAGTTAGAGATCCTTTTTCCATTTTTTGAAAGAAGTTTCTTTAGCTAAAATAGCCTCTTTCACCTCACCTTTTAACAATGTTGACAGTTGTTTGGCCTTCCTTCCGCCCTTTCTAATGCATGGAATACATCTGATCTGGGCTTCCAATATGTTATTTTCAAACAATGTCCACGCCTGATATAAACTCTTTACCTTTGTAGCTGCATCTTTTAGGATTTTTTTTCTATTTTTCTCACTTTATCAAAGTCTCCCTTTGGAATTGGATTTATTTAATGTCCTTCCTCTAGTCATTAACTGAAATTTGATTGCATTATGATCGCCGTAGCCAAGCAACCCCACTTCCATTACCTTTTACATCAAATCCTTATATCATTAAGAATTAGGTCTAAAACTGTTCCCCTCTCATCGGTTACTGGACCAGCTGCTCCATGAAGCAGTCATTTATTTAATTTAGAAAGTTTATGTCCCTAGCATGTCCTGATGTGACATTAACCCAATCAATATTGGGGTAATTGAAATCTCCCATTATTAATGTGCTGCCAAATTTGTTAGCTTCCCTAATTTCCTTTAGCATCTCATGGTTTGTCTGCTCATTTTGGCCAGGTGGATGGTAGTATACCTCTACCACTATACCCTACTAAAATTGGGTTTCAGCTGGGCAAATCTACTCATTTAAAGATTTGGCCCTTTAACTAGCCAAATTTGTGTGATTAAAATTGCAAGCCACACATTTTAGCTGGATTAAAAGGTTAGCTGGTTTAAAAGGTTAGCATGATATTTAGTGCTTACTGGCTAAATTTAGCCAGGTAACACCAGTCAAGCAAATGCCAGTCCTGAATCTACCCATTTTACATTTTGAACAAGTAGATTTAGCCAAATATTCAGTCACACAACTAGCTGGGAAAGTATGGATGAATTTCAGCATATAGAAATTAGATACATTTATTTGGCTTTGTTTCCAGCTCAGAGAATTTTTAATATTGTCCCCAAAGTTTTAATCTTTCCAAGCAGTACTAGAGGTCAATTGCTTAATTATTTTAAGATATATATATGTACTATATAAACATACAAGCCGTAAAGCCCGTTAAAACGGGCTACATCCCTCTGTCTCTCACCTCCCCCTCATTCTCTCTCCCCTCACTCTTCACCACCCCCCTCCCCCACCCACTCCTCTCCACCCTCCCTCTCCTCACTCAGTCCCCCCTCTCCCTCACTCCCTCCTCTCCCTCACTCCCTCCCACTCAGTCCCCCCTCTCCCTCCCACTCACTCAGTCCCCCTCTCCCTCCCTCCCACTCAGTCCCTCCCTTCACCCACCTCCATTTCCTCCCGGCGCCGTAAGCGCGACTTCCCGCAACCCTCACCCGGCTCCATTGACTCCTCCCGCTCCTGCCGGCAGATCTCGGGGGGGGGTGTCACTCCCGCCGCGCGGCAGTGACCCCCGCGAGATCTGCCGGCAGATCTGGGGAGGAGAAGTAGCGGCACCGCGCGCGCGCGGCGCCGCTGCTTCTCCTCCCGCTCCTGCCGGCAGATCTCGGGGGGGGGGGGCGCGGGAGTGACACCCCCCCCCCCCCGAGATCTGCCGGCAGATCTGGGGAGGAGAAGTAGCGGCACCGCGCGCGCGCGGCGCCGCTGCTTCTCCTCCCGCTCCTGCCGGCAGATCTCGGGGGGCGCGGGAGTGACACCCTCCCCCCCCCGAGATCTGCCGGCAGATCTGGGGAGGAGAAGCAGCGGCACCGCGCGCGCGCGGCGCCGCTGCTTCTCCTCCCGCTCCTGCGGCCCCACCGCCATTTTTTTTTTCCTGATCGACGTCCTTGCCCGCACATGCGCAGTAGAGCTGCGCTCTACTGCGCATTTGCGGGCCGTCGGTCACAGGCCATTTATAAGGTAGACAAGTAATTATTACTATCACTACTAACATGAATGCTGACCTAAAATGGGAATGTTGACTCAGAATCCAAATGATAACTTTGTAAACCGTTGTGATCTTATCTTGGAACGATGGAATATAAAACACCTAAATAAATAAATAAATAAATAAATAAATATAAAATAATTACATTTTTTTTTCTATCTTTGTCTGAGTTTCTCATCCTCATACTGCCTCGGTCTTTGCTGTGCTTTTATATTGCCTGCCTTAGCTTGATTGCTTTTGCTTATTCTCTTTTCCATTTTATCTTCTTTTTATGTCTTTTTTTCTCTCTCTGTCCCTTTGTAGCTCTTCTTCTGTTAGCGTCCAAGAAGACAGGGGTCACACTCGATCCTAGAGCTAAGTCCCTATATTACTGTCACAAAGTCTATTTAGGGCATGGATTCTCTGAAAAAGGGGAGGATAGACTTCCAGAGCCCAAGTCATGGGGGGAAACCTCTTCTCTTGCTGTTGAATATGTGTAGGTGAAGATTAAACAAGCTGGACACTGGCTGGGTGTTCAAAATTTAAACTTTATTGAAGACCTTCCAGTGTAACTAATTGGCACCAGACACTTAATTCTGGTTACATCCATGACCAAGGCATTCTTTTCAAAATGCAGCCCTGTCTGTGACTGGGTCCCCTCACTACTGTATCCTGAGAAATTCTTACTCTCCAGGGTATGGAATGATAAGTTCTAGGCGATTGGGGTTATCTTAGGTGTGGTGGGATCCCTTCCTCAACAGTACTTGAGGTCCAAAATTCCAGTCCTTTTTTTTTTTTTTTCCTCCAAGGGTTCAGACTCCAGTGGGGGGTCTTCAGTTGCATCCAAACTTCTTAATCCTGGTTCTCCTCTCAAAAATGGAAAATTTAGATCTTGCAGGCTGAAAAGATTGGGCAGCCAGGACAAGGGCAGCTTTTCTCCTTTCCACAATTACTGGGCAAGAAGGGTGGTTGGGAGCTTTCTCCCAACTCAAAAGGCAAAAACAAGGAATCTCTTGCAGCTAGCCACCACCGTCCTTCAATGGGCTGTAAGATGGGAACAGCAGGTCTTCTCGACCCCTCTCCTTCCTAAAGCAGGGCTTTTCCTCCCTGAGCTGGGACCAGAGATTCACAAAAGAAAAACTCCAAAAATGAATTTCCAGAAGAATAAATCACTTGCTTAAAAACATGAGGCAAAACCTTCCAGACAGGTTGTGAACTGGAAAAGTATATGCCTTTCCCCTTTCACTATGGCTCTGGCCATGGGGCCTAGAAATAGAGACTAGAGAACACCAAATAAACAAGTTGGACTCACAACAGACTCATAGAAGGTGCTATTGGGATATGGTACGCTCCTCTGTTAACTCCTAACCTGTATTCTAAGGTCTGTTTACTTTTCTCCTCTATTTGTCTGACAAGTTTCATCTCACTTTGCTCTACTCCTCTGCCTCTCTCTCTCTTCCCTCCATCACAACTTTTTCACATAGACCTGAGCTCCCCATCTCTTTCCACCTTCTCTCTTCCTCATCCTTCTCCATCTTCCTCTCTTATCCCATTCAGGCCCATATTTATGCATAGACAACATAGGCCGATGTATCCAGTGGAAAAATTTGAAAGCGTCATCCAATCCCCTACCTGGGAATTCTCAGTTTATTGCTCTAGTCCTTCCCCTTCAGGCAGCATGCAGGGAACAGAAGGGCTGGCGAAAGGAGCAGAGCAATTGTTTTCTGCTTTGCAGTGTCTGCTCCAACTTCACCTCCTGTTGGAGCAGACACTGCAGGCAGCATGTGAGGAGAAACAGGCGGGCAGGGGATGAAAAGGGAGCAGAACAATTGTTGTCTACTTTGTCAGCTGTAGCTTCACCTGTCTCTTCCTGTGTCAATAGGCAGCATGTGGGGAGAAACAGGAGTAGACACAACTCAACCGTGATTCCAGAACTTGGGACTCAGTCAGAAGTAGAGTGGGGGAGAAAGAAAGACACCCTATCAGGAAGCTGTGATTTATAGAGGAGGGAGAGAAAGAGTGCTGGGGTCAGGAAGGAGTGAAGAGGAAGAGTGCTAGGGTCATCCCTGGAGCAAAAAGGAAAGAAGAGAGAGA
This sequence comes from Rhinatrema bivittatum, assembly GCF_901001135.1. Lineage (NCBI taxonomy): Eukaryota > Metazoa > Chordata > Amphibia > Gymnophiona > Rhinatrematidae > Rhinatrema > Rhinatrema bivittatum. The sequence goes on along the minus strand of NC_042624.1, from coordinate 78,763,804 downwards.
GAGAGTGTGGATTAGAGAATGTGGAAGATATGCACTCCCTCCCTGCTAATTCATATCAATCTCAGAGTTATCACAACTCCTAAATTCCCTGGTATGCTGATCCCATCATTGGCACCAGCCCAGAGCTTGAAGCATAACAGCAGGCATCCGGATGGGGCTGTGCAACTCCCCTCCAGTCCAGCCTGCTCACAGGCTCTGTGGCAAATCCTCCTCCCCAGACACAGATATACATATATGGGTTTCCTTAGTGACAGGAAGCTCCTGAGGAGATGGGGATGAGTCTGCCGCATGCCTGATCACAGATCCCATGCTAACATCTTTCCATTGCTGTCACAAGCTGGGTGGAGGATAGTTGGGGAGGGGAGGGGGGGGGGAGTGCTATGGGTTTGTGCACATGGGGATCATCTGTGCAGGGGTACCCCACAGGACCCTCCTGTTCCACCACCATTCTCCAGGGTCTCCCCTACCCCCTGCTGGGCACCAAAGTCTCAAATCCATCCCTGTCCCCTTTGCCACTTCTTAGCCCTCCATTTCTCTCTTTACCATTATTCAGCTTACTTGTCCCTCCTGCCAATTACCCACACTTAGCCCTCCAACCCCCACTCTCACTCCTCCCAGCTTTCACTCATCCTAACCCTCCAACTCTGTCACCACTTCCACTCTCTCTCCATCTTTACCTTCTAGCTGTCTCACTTCTGTCTCTCATCCCTCCCACTTCTCCATCTTTCTGTGTCACCTTTTCAGCTTTCTCTGTCTGCTCATCTTCCCATCTTCCAGTCTTTCTACTGCTTTTAAACTGAAAACGATCAGGAGAAGTTTTGAAGTCTAGTGGTGTTCAGAATGCACTAAAATGGCAGATTGTCTATTTTATTTCACAGACTCTCAAGTGATTTGCTGACATTGACCATATCCCAGGCGTTCCACTCTAGCCCTCTATGCCAAAACTCACAGGAGCTGAGTAGCTGCGTATAATTTCCACAACAAAGAATTCATGTTTAAGGGACTGAAAAATTCAGCTACCTTATCAGTCACCCTGGACGAACACTCAATGAAACACGACATCCATGGTTTTGGTTTGTTTTTGGTTTTTGCCTTCCCTAGGCATTGCTCTGCCACCATTCCCCCTATTTCATTATGGTTATGGTCAGTCCCGGGGGGGGCAGCCTGGCCCTTGTCTCAGAGCCCCTACTGCACATAGGAGGCTGATACCACCAAGGTCTTCCTTGGCCCCATTACTACGAAACTCTGCTCCCCCGCAATAGGATGTGGAGCTGTACTATGTAACATAGTTGATGAGAGTAGAAATGGAGCAAGTGAGCCATAATGGGGCAAATGGTGGGAGAGTGCAACCTAGGTCTGCCATAACATTTTGTAATCCTAGAAACTTTGCTGCCCTCATAATTCGGTTGGCCTGGCATAAGCCTGCATCCAAGATCTTTTCTAATGTCGCCAGATAGTCCAAAATGGAATTCAAGACTCAGATTTGTTATATACTTAGGAAAAAAAAACCCAACCATTGGAAAACAGAGCCTTTTGTAGAGCATGTGTTAAATACTGCCATGAATATGTAGATCATAGTACTGTCTTGCCAGTAGTTCTTTACATAGCTACATTCATTGGAAAACAAACTGTCTTCAGATTACTATTTTATGGTATTGAATTGAAATATTTTGTATGATATGAAATAAATCTGAAAAACCCTCTGAAAATACTTGAAAAAGCAATTTCATTTTAATTAAACCCAGAAAACTACTTATGGCAAATATAAGGCTAATATGGCCAGTGGTGTATTACTGATTTAAAACATTTCAAAAAGATCTCAAACTGCAGTGTATGAAGAAAGTAAACCATCGAACAATATTTAAAGTTATCAAACCCAGCTGTCAATGTGGTTACTAAGCTTGCTGCACTGGAAATAAATTAGAGACTAATGTATATTTTACCTGATAATATTCCACACTGAGCATCTTGTAACTGATTCAGTTCCAAGGTTAATTTTAAATGAGCAAGGAAATTGCAGCCTTGAAAAGAAAGTGAAAAAAACCCCATATTTCTGCTTTTGTCTCTCCCGGGATATCTGGGCTTTCTGATTTCTTATGGCTTCCTCTTAAGTCAGCTCTAGTCTCCATTCCCCTATTTTTCTTGCCTGCCCCTTTCGTCAGCACTGACGGCTTGGCCTGTTCACAGGCCCTACTGGGATTTGGTTTTACTGCTGCGCAGAACTCTGATAAATATATCAGACCAAACCGTTGGGGCCCGATGGACTAAAGCATTTTTCCAAATTTGTGTCTTTGGGAAAAATGCCTAGTACACAGTTCTCTAATTAGTGCCAGCAGCGTTCAGTGCCGCTGAGGTAGTAAAGAATCTAGCAGCAGTATGGAAGGAAGAATCAAATAAATTGCTCAGTTACAGAACAACATCTAAGAGTCAGCTATCACTTACCTGACCCCCCCTCACCTTCTGGTCTTCCCCAAAATATGAGATGGATTGCTCTTGTTGTCCTGGGGGAATTCTGTGCACAAAAATTTAAAATTGTACAAACGTCTGCATACTTTATAATTGGTCAAAATAACACAATATACATCACAGTCTTTGAGTAATAAATGTAAAATGTAATACGGAAAATTATTACTCGAAGATGCAGAGTTTTAAACATTTTGAGCAGAGTTCCCCTAGAAACACACTGTAGGAGGGTCCCTTCCACCTCTCTCCCTACTCCCTTGGCTCCTCTCACTCTGCCCTTTCAAGCCCCAGTTCCTCCGCCCTCCACTATCTCTCCCCTCCTTCTCCAGGCTCAACTCCTTCCATTCTATTTCCACCCCCCAGCCCTCCATGCCCAGAATTTGACCCCTTTCTCATACAGCCCCTCGCACAGGCTCCTTCTGTCCCTCTTGCATGTGTGCACACACACCTTCATACAGGCTCCCTCTCACTCTTACACACAAATATATACAAACCCCCTCACGTGTACTCTGTGTCCTTCTCACTCACACACTCTCTCATGGGCTCCCCTCTGACCTCCTCTCTCACATCACACACACACACATCCTATCATACTGTTATTGTTTGTAAGGTTTTGAGTGGACCCTTGGACACTGTGGCTGCTGGCTATGCCCACGGGGGGGAAGACCCATGAGGGGCTACAGGTCAGGCTCAGCTTAGGACACACAACACAGATAGATCTTTTATTAACAGTATTGAGGAGCCACCAGAGGTGGCAGTAGTGAGCAGAGATGAAGCCCAGCTGGGCTTTGAGGAATAGCTGTTCCAGTGCCCCCTCAATGGCTGTGCTGTAGTGAAGAGAAACTGAGATAGTGAGTACAATGAAGTATGTGCAGGGTTCTAGAATAGAGCCTCGTTGGTTGAGTACTCACACAGCGGTTTCTCTCGGTAGGAAACACAGGAGCTGGAATAGAGGTAGGCCCTCGAGGAGCGAGTGCCTGGTTCCAGGGAACAACTCTGAGAGAAGTAGATGGAATCTCACTGATGGTGTAGACAGCGTTATCTTCCAGGCAGAAGTGAAGTCCAGGCAGTGAGTCCTGGAACATGGGCCCTCGAGGAGCAAGTACCGGTTCCAGACAGCAACCTGAAAGAGAAGAGAGAGGCCCTCGAGGCGTGGGTACCCCGAATAGAGTAAGTCCAATAATGGAGAGGCAGAGTAGCTAAGTACGGAGAGCGAATCCCAACCGTATGGAGTATCCTTGCTAACTCGATTAGCTAGCAATAGTGTAGGCCTTTTATATCCAGGATGCGTGATGTCATCACAGAGGGACGCCCCTGAGGTTCGCGCCAAAGAAAGTATTTGAAGCAGGGCTGCGCAGCACGCGCGCCCTAAGGCAGCTGGACAGCATGGCGGGAGGCAGCGCCCAAGCCGGACCGGGGTCGCTGGAGAGGATGGCAGGCAGACGCCACGGCAGACGTCCGTCAACTGCAGGAGGAATCACCAGAGAGGTAAGGAGGGCGGAGTGGAGACGTCGGGCAGTGACAGTCGTAACACATTCAGGCTCCTTATCTCTCCTGTACATACACACCCCCTCACACAGACTCTCTCTCTCTGGTGCACACATGTACACACACCATCACACAGGCTCCCTTTCTCTGGCGCACAAGCCCTCACACAGGTTACCTCTCTCTCTGTCTCACACACACACACACAACACACAGCTTCACATAGGCTCCCTCTCTCACACACAAACATGCACCCACAATCCCTCCCTCACACACACTCTCATGCATACATACAGGCTCCCAATCCCTCACATACCTTCATAATCTCTCCTTACATACAGACCCCCTCACACAGGCTCCCTCCCGCTCTCTCTCGCACTCATACACACACGCACACTTCCTGTCTCTCACACAGGCTCACAAGCTTTCTTGCCTCTCATGGTGGGCCTTCTCTTGTCTTCTTTGGCTGCAGATGGGATGGGCTCTGCCTTTAGCCACCGGGCCTGCTGATCATTGCCGCAAGTGGGATGGGCTACACTAGTGGTGCACCGGGCTTGTCTGTTCTTCAATTGCATGAGAGTTGGGCTTCACTCGTGGCCCACAGGACCTTTCTCCCAAATTCTGCACAAAAACTGTAAATTCTGTGCAGGAGGGGACCTGTGCAAATTCTGTGCTGCGCAGAATCCCCCCAGAAGCAGAAGATGTGTTGAATCCATCTTGCTTTGCTCATTTCATCTGGTAGCTTCATCTTGTTGTAACTATAGTAGTGTTGTACTCTAAATTTCACATCTATATTTTTTTGGCACTGGTGATAGAGAGGTTTTCCATATTCTTAACTGTAGATCTTGTAAGACCTTATGAATTGGTACAGCCTTAATCTGTTTAGGAGTTGGAATATACTTTTTAGTATTCCTTGGAGATATTCCTGTTGGCTGGTTTCCTCCTATAATTTGAAAGGAATGGTTTCAGCCATCTTTTGTACAAAACCTGTATATGATAGATCTTCTATGGATATAGTGCTTCTTGCAGGTTCAGGCAATGGGTCGAAAGGAAATTCTGGTGCTGGCTGAAAAGACCCATAAGAATATGATGAACAGGCATGAAATGATTTATCCAAACCCAAAAGACTTAGGTGATGACATTTCCTTTGAGAAAATAGATTGAGATGATGCCTCCCTTGGATAAATTTACTGGGCCCAACATTGAAAGCTGGCCTTTTAAGTAACTTAGCAGGAAATGACTTATTTGGCTAATTTACAAGGAATATTCAGTGGCCCATGCCACTGAATATCTTCATACAAGCCACTACTTGGCCGGTTAAGTTATATCCAGCTAAGTTAAACTTGCTCGTTGGCAGGTATAACTTACCCACATAACTTATCCGGCTAAGGCTAAATGTTGCTACTTAGCCGGATAACTTATCTGACTAAGTAGTTCCTCCCTGATCCCCTCACTGCCAGACAATTATCTAGCTGGCTATGAAATAGCTGGATAAGTGACTTATCCGGCTATCTAGCAGCCACTGATAATCAGCAGCCCGCTAAATGCGCTTTCCTTATCGGGCCTACTGTATTTTGGATTTCTGTTCCTTTGCCAATTTTTCTAAAATAGGTTCTGATTTTTACAGGCCAGCAGTAATAGAAGGAACATTGCTTGCATGCTTTGCCACAAAATCGGACCATAGCTTTTGTACAATTGAATGGCATTCTGCTATTGATGGTAATGGCAAGAAAGGAGATGCTATTTTAGCCAAAGAATCAGATTCTGGCAGCGGAATGGTAGAAAATTCCCTATCCTTAGAAGATTTTTCATACAGAGGGAATGCTTGGTGCTGACACAGTTTTCGTGCCATGGTGAATCCATGCCAGTGACATGATGGTGCCTTTGGAGTGGTCAGCACCATGGACCTTATGTGCCTTGACCCTCAGCACCAATCATGAAGATGATGCAGAGTGCATCAGTGTTGACGGTGCCATTGGTTTGTCTGCATTGATAGTCTGATAGCTCCAGGCTTCAAGTGGCCTGTCTTCATCATGTCACCTTTTTGGTCCTGGCTCAAAGTTTGAAGGGGATGCTATTGTGGCATCATATTGTTGGGGTGATTTATTTTCCCCTTTTGGGTTCGGATCTGTGTGGTTCTGGTCCTTTATGGGTTTTCTTTTTGCTTTCAGTAGGTGAGGATAGCTTATATTGGAGTTTCATCTCCTTATAAGTCCAGGCTCTCAGACATCTATCTGTAGGGATTGATTAATTTTATTTATTTAAAAATTCTTATTAACCAACCTCCCTAAAGAAAAGGATTACTAATAAGGCCCTTTGACCTCACCTCAATTGCCTTCTTGAAAAATACCATGCTAATATTTTGCCATAATCTTTTATATTGAAAAATATTGTAACAAAAATGTAATAACGTACACATGTCAATGGTCATAGTTCCCCAACTAATTTCCAATCCCCATCCTACCACCACCACCATTTAATTGCCTCTTTCCCCTGTATCCTTTTTTCAGGTGAGCTGTAAAACTGTAATATTGTGTAGAATTATACTCCACTAGGCTCTGGACTCACATGGTTGTCACTAGATTGAAATCTCTTTTGTGCTGCAAGAGGAAGAGCTGCAATGAATGCCCTTCAGATAATATACAACTTTTTCATATAGAAAGTGGGCTTAAGTGGTATGGATTTATATTCCATGCAAAGCAAGTCCACCATCCTGAGTTTCCAAGCAGTCAAGTTTGGGGGTTCTGGATGAAGCCAATTATATTGTATGCAGTTCTTTGCAAAAAAGCAGCTTTTGTACAGAAATAGAAAGGAGAGTCTACCAACATCCATATTTGGAGAGTCTCTCCCCAATAAGCACAACTCAGGTGACATAGAAATACAAGTGCCCATAAGCACAGATATATTTTGTATAATTATACCCCAAAAAGAATGAACCTGCGCACACTCCCATAACCCATGATACCATTGGAAAGTTCACATTTCAAACAACTTGTTGTATTTGATATTCCCATTCTCATAGCTCTATAGAGAGAAACAATCATTCTATGAAACACCCTCAGCTGCCTTTCTTGAAAAAGAACATTATCCATACCATTATAAAGGATTTCATTGCATAAATACATATCATCCTCAGAAATATCTATTTTAAGGTCCGCACTCCACACTCGCTAGCGATTTTAAGATAGGATAAGGTGATGCTGAGTGGATAAACTTGTATAAAACAGATAGTGAATATTTACCTTTTGCAAACTGATGGATAAGCTTCTAGAATATACCAGATGTACATTGTGAGGTTTTTAAATCACAAGTAGTATCTATACAGCTTTTAATCTGATAATATGCCAAGTAATCCCTCCTTGTGAGACCCAAACGGTCCATACAGTAATCAAGAGTATACTCATTTGTCCTTAAGATCAATAAAATCCAGAAAAATATCATGGCCTGACTGATGTAATTTCTTATAGATGGTATATTCATCCCCTAGCACAAACAGCCTGATGCAATACAGTGGACCCAGCCTAGAGCACAGATTTGGTAGGATGCAGAGTTTGGATGCACTAAACTAGTACCCAATGCAATAAGGAGATTAGCGCATCCAAAATGCGCGCCCAAACAAAGAAGGAGCCAATGTGCTCATCACATGTAATTCCATGTGGTTAAGCCTATTAGCTATTCCCCCCCCCCCCCTCCCCCCGATGCAGAAAATCGCTAGGCACCCACTGCACACTATTTAACACAGAAAACTTAAATCCAGCCTCGGAGTTGGCGTTAAGTCAATCCGTGGATCAAGAGCTCAGGAGAAATTTAAAAAGTACTGTCCTCTCTGGTTCCTCCTATTTAGTATGGTTGCGATACTTAAATCTACTGCTTGTGGTATTTAAGAATAATGATATAATAATGCCATGGCTTGATGAAAAAAAAATTCTAGATGCACAATATACACACACGATATACGCACTCCAAGCCGATTTCACCCCTTGCTGTTGTGCATGTATATCGTACATCCAGAATTTTTTTTTCCCATCAAGCCATTGTATTATATGACCTGAACCAGGATAAAACGGATGCTTGTGTTGAGCGCTCGTTGCAATTTGATGCATTTGAGCGCTAGGGAGGAACAATTCTTCCCTAACGCGTCCTTTTTACTGCAGCAGCTCATTTAAATATTGCATCGGGCGTCCAGGAGATGTAGCTGGTCACATCTTATTGCACTGGCCTGAAAGTGAGGGTTACTCAGAAATGGTAAGAGAAATGTAACATCCCATGGCACTCCCATCTTTTCCCGTAAGGATTTCCAAGCACGTCGAATTGCCTGAAAGGCAACAAAGTGAGAAATCCTCTCTGGTAATTCATCTCCATGAGCATGGAGAATAAAGCTCAAACTTAAGTGAAGCTGCTATTTGCCGTTCCAAGCGTAAGTCTGAGAATATAGATCCATCCACTATCCAATCCCCCAAATATCAGATATGCAGTGTAGAACTGAAAATGAGGGAATCCTAGGCTTCCTTCTTCTTTGGGTGCCATAAACCTTGCCATATCTATCCGTGCTTTTTTCTTTGCCCTAAAAATGTAGTACATGCCTAGAGTATCACTTTGATCTCCCTGTGGTGCATTATCGCAGGTATCATTTGGAGAACATACAATAGTTTTTGCAACAGGGTCATCTTAATTAAAGCTATTATCCCTGTTAGGGACACTGGAAAGTTTAGCCAACTCTGCAGCGTAAAATGAAATTCTTGTATAACTGGTAAGACTTTTAATGAATACCACTGGGATGGATCTTTAGGAGTGCAAAGACCCAAATATTTCAGAGTCTCCCCCACCCATTTTAGTGCAAACTGGTCCCAAGTAGATGCAAGGAGTCCAGTTAGGTCTAGTGCTTCAGATTTATCTAGACTGATAACCATTCTAATTTTTTTCTCAAATATTCTGACCTCATGCCTCTCATTGCAAGAAACACTAAAACTAAAATCTTGAAATGAATTCATGCTTTTATTGGAAACCAATGAAGCAAAAACAAATAGGAGAAGTGGAAGTTCTGTGGGACGCTCCTGTAATCAAGTAAACCACCATATTCTGGACCACCTGCAGCCTATGCAGGAGTCTTTCAGGAAGGCCTATGCACAGACCTTTGCAGTAGTCCAGATCAGAAATGACTAAAGCCTGAAATACTTTTTTAAAACTGAAGTTTCCAAAAAAGGACAGAGTCTCTTAAATAGTTTTAATTTATAATAAAGCATATGGTTTTCTCCTGTATACCCTTTCACAGTCTTCAATTAAGAAAGAACCTCTAATCTATTCAAACCTAATGGCACAATAATTTGCAGTGAGCAGAAAAGGATGTGTTTCAAAATAAATCCACATGTACATGTTCCTGAATCCAATCTTCACCTTGTTCCTGGTTCCAAGTCTTCATCCTGTCTAGAGTCTTCAAAGTTTTCATTGCTGGTTCAAGTCTTCGGAAGTCCTTCCTAGTTCCGAGTTCCTGAGTCCGAGTTCCTGAGTCCTGTCCCTGGTCTTCGGAGTTCTTGTTCCAAGTCTTTGATTCCAATGCCTGCGCTGCTATTGGCATAGTCCACGGCCAGCCCCGGGGTTATGTAGGGCGCGTAGTGACGCCGGACTCTCTCAGAGCCTTCATCACGTCCTGAGCCTTTGTCTTGTTCCAAGTCCCAAGCCCTATAACTCAAGATCTACAGAGTTGCTCCTCATCTGGAGAAACAGTAAAGTTACAAGGATAACAAGCCCACGCATGCTGCGGTCTCCATTTTTAAAATTTGGAGTTACATGCGTAAGTCTTGGCCCCCGCCCAGGAATGCCCATTCCCTACGCCCTTTCCCTCCCCTTACTCCTCAGGCACACACAGATGCATACATGTGTATTTTGCGGCTTTCTAAAATCCGCATTGCTCGCGTGTGGCCCGCCTGCATGCTATGTGGACATTTTTGGGCAAGCAGCGCTTTTAAAATCAAGCCGTGATAGTACATTTTTACCCAGAGGGTTTACACCAATAATCAAAGCAAAATTACCCACATAATGCTTTGATTATTACTGTCCTGGGAAAAAGTACCCACAGAGATTTTATGTCAGTTTTTTCCCTTGAAAATAATGCACATAGATATGAAAATTACATATATGCATGTTATTTCCCTCCCCCAACCTAAATACACCCTCAGAAATGCCTCCTGATCATATGGATCAGATTACTCACTTTCAGGCTGATACAGAAAAACGCGCGGGAGAGCCGGCGAGCGCCCGCTTTCCCGGCGCGAGCACAGGCCACTGTCCTGGGCGCGCGATTCAGGAGGGTGACCTATGCAAATTAGGGCTCGCGGTAAAAGGAGGCACTAGGGGCACTAGCGCGTCCCTAGCACCTCCTTTTTGACAGGAGCGGCGGCTGTCAGCAAGTTTGACAGCCGACGCTCAATTTTGCCGGCGTCGGTTCTCAAACCCGCTAACAGCCACGGGTTCGGAAAATAGACGCCAGCATAATTGAGCGTCCGTCTTCCGACCCACGGGCCACGAGCCGATTTAAAATTTTTTTTTTAATTTAACATTTTTTTTAAATTTTGGGGCCTCCGACTTAATATCGCTATGATATTAAGTCAGAGGGTGTACAGAAAAGCGCGGGAATGTCTAATAGGGCCATCAACATGCATTTGCATGTTGCGGGCGCTATTGGTTTCAGGGGGATTGGCCGCGCGTTTTCGATGCGCTATTACCCCTTACTGAATAAGGGGTAATACAGCTTTACCCCTTACTGAATAAGGGGTAAAGCTAGCGCGTCGAAAACGCGCTGCCAAACCCGGGCTAACTGTACTGTATTGGCCCGTATGTAGGACAATGTGCATAATTTTTCCCACATTGAGGGTAGGCAGTTTTCAAAATAGCCCATTTTGAGGGGTAAAACTGTTTTATTTGCAGAAATGGCTTTGAAAATTGCCCTCCTAGTAATTTACGGATAAATGTAACAAATGATGTGCAAAAGCTTTATAAAATTAACCATCCTGATCTTTTCAGTAAATTAGCCACAGATCTGGAGTGCAGCTCGAAATATTCCATTTCTTGTTTTGGTAAAATGGTAACCTTGGAAGATGACAATTGTGTCTAGGCTATACTACCATGTCTAGGCACTACCAATCAAAATAATAAGAGGAATCATTTCAAAAATGCAGAACAAGATTTTATACTACATTTGGAACTGGCAGGTACCAAAAATTTAAAACAGGTTCTATATGAAGATAAGTTGAAAGGGAGTTTGGGAGAACCAAGTTCAATAAATTGTCACGTGTTTTTTGACAGCAATCCTTAAGCGGCAACAAAGAGCTGAGGGTAAAACATGGGTTAGAATAGCGCCAGCTAGTTATGTTCAGGATAAATTAAGAAGGTATTATTTTGATTCATCCAATCTGAGGAGATTTAAGGGAAGTGATATCCCTGTGGTTAATCATACTGTAAGAATATGGAATGTGAACATTATAATAAAATAGTGTATCAAATACATTTTCCTTTCTAGACCAATTTGTGGGGAAACCCAGCCTTTCCTCTGGAAATGATCTCAGGAGAGTTTACAACTGGAAAAGCTGGGGACAAGGGGCGGGAGGAAGGAAGGGATTGAGTTCTCTCTCAGAGATGAAAGATTTGGCTTGAATGATAAGGGCCATTATTCCTACTTGCTGGTCTTTCATTTTGTTCAAAGGCAGAAATCATAAATGGCAGACACCATAGAATGTATACCATTTCAGAACATTTTGATTATTATAAAGTCCAGCAAAGGAATAATCTCTTCCAGATACCAGTTGCTGGCATGATTAGACCATAATAGGTCTGCCATTGTAGAAAAAAATAAGAAAAGGAATTAGACAATAATATGGATTCTAACCAGTGGGTTGCAGTTTGGCAAAACAAATGGTGCTATTGGAAAATATATATAAAATTATGATGAGATATCTAATTCTCATAAGGATGAGTAAGGTGAAAGGTATTTGGAGAACTTTGTGCTGGAGAGGCTGTGGTGTGGAGGGAACATATTTACATATGTGGCGGCATGGTCTTGTTGTTCAGAGATTCCAGAAAAAAAAGGTTTGGGGGCAGATTGAGAAAATTACATGTAAAGCAATTCCATTGATGCCTGAGGTTTCCTTCTGGGACTTTTGGAAAAGGGTGTGCCCTCCATGAAAGAAAAATGGACTCCTCATTTTTTGGAAAGCAGTACTAGGCCCACCTTCGTTTGGCTGGCTAGATAGTTTGGAAGAGTGTGACCACAGAGATCAGCAGGAGGAGGATAAATTGCTTGAAATGTGATATCCTTTTCTGTGGTCCTTTACATCATAATCATATAGACCAAAGCTTCTGCAAGGACTAAACCAACTTCATTTTTTTCCCTAATTGTACTGTAACATGGGATATGCTAGGAATAAAATCAACAGTAAAATATATAATTAGCTAAAAAAAAAGAAAAAAAGAAAAGATAAAAAAGAAGAACATCTTCTTAATATTCTTAAATCTCAATATAGAACAGACAGAAACCCTTTCAGAATACAAAATATCCCAAATTAATTTTCTTTGGCCTATTAACCTTATTTGTATGTTTTTTAATGAGAAACAGACTACCTTTTCCTGGCATTAAAGCTTCTTACACTCAAAAATTTAATGTCTGCCAAACTACCTTACTTAAGTATCAGCTCTTTTTAGTTTTACTTGGCTGAACACCTAACTGACTGTACATCTGAGCCAAAAGATATGATTCAAAACATAGACATCATTAAGACCCCCCCCCCCTTTGTTGAAATGTTGGGTGACATCTTCTATTGGTTAGACATAATATCAACAGTAATATCTTTAAAGTAGAATGGAACCATGCCACTATCCAGTGAAATACTATCTGCCACCTACATTCATAATTCTTCCTTTTTAAGAGCACAAATTATATGAGCTTGGTGCAATTAGTTGTTCATAGATAACTAACTCCACTTTCAATATGAACCTCCCCATGACCACTAAAGCACATTAAATCATCACTAAAAAGAAGTCAATAATAGTTAACAGGTTCTCTATATTTGTAGAAAAAGTGTGGAAAAAAACTGGCATGCTTAAAGTCCACAAATGATAAGAAGATTATCTGAAAATAAACATTCGATAAATTGACTTGCAACAGAAAGTTTGGACTGTAAGTTTAAAGATTAAGCACAGTTATGCTTGTAACTTTCCCTTTCTCAGAGCACTCTCCGCAGAAGGAAGGAGCCATATTCAGAAACTGAAGAGTAGGGAAAAACTGGATGCAGACCAAGATCAGGATTTTTGCAGGGCAGTGTCTTTGAATGGGTTTGCTTTGTGCTTATCATGACACAATGTCTGTTTTTCTAGTATCGATTTTCCTATTGGTTGGAATAGGAATGTCCCAGGTGATCATAACTTCTTCATTCTTTTCAATACTGTTAAGGTTGTGATCTCAGTATTTTTTCAGTACAGCAATTTTATAGCATTGACACTATTTCCAATGGATGAGCCTTGTCACCTTGTGCCTATACAGACCTTCTAACATCAGCATATCACATCCAGCAATGAGATTTGTAACCATTTCCAATTCTGTTTTACAGAATCTGCATTTGTCCATTTTACACTTTTTTTTCTATCCTGGCTGTGAACCATCTTGTCCATAGTCCACTATCCTGTGCTGCAATTATCAATCTCCCATCTTTAGGCTTGATTTCACCTCTCTCTAGCCACTGCTGTGTCAAATTCTGATCTAGGGTTTCTGAAAAAAAAATCATTGTGCTTGCCACTGTATTTTTGTTTCTGCCAGTTATCTTTCCTTGTTTCTTTGTTTTTGTTTTTAAATCATTATTTATCATTTTTTTAATAACATTTAATAACATTCCTTTATTGCAATTTTAACTTTACAAGAGCATATAACTCAAACATTTACTGAAACACCAAGGTACATCCCCCCCCCCCCCCCCCCCGTGCAGGAGTCTTGTTGCTTTCCCGCTTGTATCTAGGAAGATACAAGCTTCGAAAACTAAAAAGTGAAGGGATAGGAGGCGATGTCCTTTCGTGGATTACAAACTGGTTAAAAGACAGGAAACAGAGAGTAGGATTAAATGGTCAATTTTCTCAGTGGAAAAGGGTAAACAGTGGAGTGCCTCAGGGATCTGTACTTGGACCGGTGCTTTTCAATATATATATAAATGATCTGGAAAGGAATACGACAAGTGAGGTTATCAAATTTGCGGATGATACAAAATTATTCAGAGTAGTTAAATCACAAGCAGACTGTGATACATTACAGGAGGACCTTGCAAGACTGGAAGATTGGGCATCCAAATGGCAGATGAAATTTAATGTGGACAAGTGCAAGGTGTTGCATATAGGGAAAAATAACCCTTGCTGTAGTTACACGATGTTAGGTTCCATATTAGGAGCTACCACCCAGGAAAAAGATCTAGGCATCATAGTGGATAATACTTTAAAATCGTCGGCTCAGTGTGCTGCAGCAGTCAAAAAAGCAAATAGAATGTTAGGAATTATTAGGAAGGGAATGGTTAATAGAACGGAAAATGTCATAATGCCTCTGTATCGCTCCATGGTGAGACCGCACCTTGAATATTGTGTACAATTTTGGTCGCTGCATCTCAAAAAAGATATAGTTGCGATGGAGAAGGTAAAGAGAAGGGCAACCAAAATGATAAAGGGGATGGAACAGCTCCCCTATGAGGAAAGGCTGAAGAAGTTAGGGCTGTTCAGCTTGGAGAAGAGACGGCTGAGGGGGGATATGATAGAGGTCTTTAAGATCATGAGAGGTCTTGAACGAGTAGATGTGACTCGGTTATTTACACTTTCGAATAATAGAAGGATTAGGGGGCATTCCATGAAGTTAGCAAGTAACACATTTAAGACTAATCGGAGAAAATTCTTTTTCACTCAACGCACAGTAAAGCTCTGGAATTTGTTGCCAGAGGATGTGGTTAGTGCAGTTAGTGTAGCTGGGTTCAAAAAAAGGTTTGGATAAGTTCTTGGAGGAGAAGTCCATTAATGGCTATTAATCAATTATACTTAGGGAATAGCCACTGCTATTAATTGCATCAGTAGCATGGGTTCTTCTTAGTGTTTGGGTAATTGCCAGGTTCTTGTGGCCTGGTTTTGGCCTCTGTTGGAAACAGGATGCTGGGCTTGATGGACCCTTGGTCTGACCCAGCATGGCAATTTCTTATGTTCTTATGTTCTTCACAGATGCGGTATAATCATAGTCCGTATGCATAGTGATAACGTCTCTCTTAGAAGGTGGAAGAAACAACCAGAATTTATTCCATATTGAGTGGCAGGTGTTTCGAGCGTCTGCGACCTAGAGTTTGCTGTCATAAGTTCGTACTGCTGGAGTAAAACCAATCGAGTATGCCATTGATCCTTTTGCGGCCTATTGACCATAATCCATTTAGCCATTATCGATTGCAGAGCTATAAGAAGTGCTTTTCCTAAGATCATTTGTTCATGCTGAGACAGGTCCAGTGAGTTGTAGGGAAAAAGGCACATCAGGCACATTTTTGGATCCCGTGGTATGGGCACTTGCAGTATCTGACTCAGGCTGTCCAGCACTTCCTCCCAAAAAAGGATTAACTGTTCACAGTCTCACAGACTATGAAAGTAAGATCCCTTTGCCTTCTGACATTTTAATCAGATATCTGAATCACACATTTTAGCTGTGTACATCCGTGTTCGGAACATATACATACAGTGTAAGACTTTGAACCCCATTTCTCGAATAAGAACATTCTCCGAGAGGAGGTAGCAGGGCAGCCTTCCAAGACCCGAATAACATCCGATAGTGCCAAATACATATCTGCCTGCTGGACCCACTTATTTTGTATTGCCCGCAGTGCAGAATGGTCAGTTAGCCCTTTCAACACTTTGGTAAATGTGGAGCAAGAATTTCCCCTGCGGCTCCCCGGCGAAAAAAAATCCCATAATCCCTCCCAAGCAGGCGTTAATGGTTGGGAGCCATATATATGGAAGATATAATGCCTTGCCTGTAGATAGGCAAAGAAATCATGTGGGTGAAGCTTATATAGGGCTTGTAAGACACCAAAACTTCTGAGAATCCCCGTACTCGTGTCGTAAAGTTGGTACAAGTGGTTCAAGCCGCTAGAACCCCAGCGCCGAAAGGCCGAACTATCTAGGCCTGCCTGGAATTGCGGATTCCCTCCCAGCGTAAGGTATGGAGTCACACACTTCTCCAAATGTAACTTAAGGCATAGGAAGCGCCAGGATTTCCTACCAGAGTTAAGAAGCAAATGCCTCCTACAGGAGGTAGGAACCCATGAGTTAGGGAGCTGCATAATATTTACAGGTCTATAAGGGTAAAGCCACTCTGTTATGAATTCATGCAGTGTAAACCACGCCGACTCATCTATTCAATCTTGAACATGGCGCAGCATACACGCTAAGTTAGATGTGAATAATAAATAAATAAATATTCCCGTCAGTTGGGACAGCCCAGACCCCCTTTGTTCTACTTAGTTGTAACGTGCTCAGTGCCAATCGGGCGGTCCGTCCCCCCATAAAAACCTTCAAATCACTTGATTAATCTGAATTATCTCCCCTTTTTTTTAACCATAGCGGGATCTGCTGCAAAATGAAAAGCTAACGTGGCAGCTCCATCATTTTCAACAGAAAGATTTTCCCCGTCAAGGACAGGGGCAAGGCAGTCCAGACCTTCAATTTGGATTCCATATTCTTAAGCACGGGAACAATATTTTCCTCATGCAGCTTATCGACATCCCTGGGTGACTGAATCCCCAAGTAGCGCATTTCCTTATTCACCCACCATAACGAGAACGCCCCCACCCAACCCTCCTTGACTGTACCACCCAAATCCATTGCCTCTGATTTGTCCATATTTATCTTTAGACCTGCAAAGGACCCAAAAAGAATTTGATGCTGTAAAACCCGTTCCAGTGAACTCTGGGGAGAAGTGAGAAAGACCACATCATCTGCGAAAGCAGAAACTTTGAATTCCCGTTTCCCCTAAGTGAACCCCTTAATTAGTGGATCTGCCTCTCTCTTACAGAGTAGAGGGTCAATGGATAAAATATACAATAGGGGGGATAGCGGACACCCTTGTCTGTTACCCCTGTAGAGACGAAAATCCGCCGACTCTTGGCCATTAGCTAGGATCGCAGAGTGGGGCCGCTGATATAACATGGAGATACGTTTTATGATCTCCCCAATGAAACCATATCGCTATAAGACCGAGAAAAGATAAGCCCAGGACACCCGGTCAAAAGCTTTCTCGGAGTCAAAGCCAACTATCGTCGCTGCCTGTCTCTGCTTCTGACATTCTTTCATAGCTATGAAGAGCTTAGTAAGGTTGGTACAGACGGAGTGCCCTTTAACAAAGCCAACCTGGTTTCAGGTTATAATTGTAGGAAAAACTTCATTAAAAGTCTGTCGGCCAATATCTTTGCAAACAATTTAGCTTCACAATTTAACAAAGAGATCGGCAGATACGCAGCCAGGGTTGACAAATCTTTCCTTGGCCCCCACTGGAAAGGATCCCCGCCATTGGGCAAGGAGATCCCTCGTTGCCAGGGAGAACAAACACTTATAATATTCAGCACTCAACCCATCCAGGCCTGGGGCCTTGTTAGCTTTACTCCCCTTTATAATCCCTATAAGTTCATCCATCCTTATGGGCATGTTCAGGGTTGTTGCCTGCATCTCAGTAATTCATAGAATCTGAAGCCCACGGAAGAACTCCTCCTCCTGTTGGGGGCTACCTTGTCTATCTCCGTATAGAGTAGTTTATAAAATTTACGGAATTCTGCACACATCTCCCTCCCTACGTGTAATGGCTTACTTGTCCCATCCCTCAATTTATCAATAACCATTTTCCCTTTAGCCATCCTTACCATGTTAGCAAGTAAGCACCCTGCTTTGTTCCCATATTGATACAATTTGTGTGCCCCTTTCTTTAACATCTGCTGCGCCCATTCTTGAAGGGAGTTTAAGGTATATAAGATATCTTTATACTCTGTTTGGTTTTCTGGGGTATTATGCTGCGCCAATTGGGATTTGGCCTGTCGCAGGCTCCTTTCCAATGAGAGTATTTGTTTGGACAGGGCCTTGGATTTAGCAATCATATAAGAGGTGATTTCTCCTCGCATTACTACTTTACTAGTTTCCCAGTATAGCCAAGGATCATTTTTATGTATTCCATTGTGACGTTCATATTCCTTACATTTGTCTCGTAAAAACTCATGGAATTTCCTGTCTCCTTGCATTTGGCTGGGGAATCTCCATAATCATACTGGGGTTTCACTTGATCCTCTTCCCACATCAATCCAGATCATAGCATGATCTGAAATCTCTATGGGGCCGATTTTCGCTTGTCTAACTGACGAGAACAGAGCCTCAGAGACAAGGATATAGTCTATTCGAGACATAATGGAATGAGCCCTTGTCACGTGCGTATAGTCTCTTTCAGTTGGGTGAAAGAGGCGCCAGATATCAATCAAATGGAGCTCTGAGCTCAAATAGGCAATGCCTTTACCAGAGAGATCCGGTAGCGGCTGGGTGGGCTGAGATCTGTCAATATCGGGTTCGTGAACGCAGTTAAAGTCCCCCAGTAGTATCATTGGGCCTCTCATTACCGATAGGAGCCTGCGAACTAAACCTTGGAAAAAGGTGTGCATATATGAATTTGGTGCATATATATTACAGATCGTCACATCCCGTCCCTGCATTTTCCCTACCAGTATGAGATATCTCCCCTCTTCATCAGGCAACTGTTGCACAAGGTCAGACTTGAGGCTCTTATGAATCAGAGTCGCCACTCCCGCCTTGCGCCCCTCCGCTGGTGCATAGTAATATTGCCCCACCCATTGTTTTTTCAGTTTTATGCTTTCCCCTGCTGACAAATGGGTCTCTTGCAGACATGCAATACCTACTTTCTGATGCTGCAACGCACTTAATAGTTTTTGTCGCTTAATAGGTGTGCCAATTCCCCCCACATTCCAAGATATGTACCATAAGGTATTCATCCGGTGATCATAGCTGTAGCATATCTATCTAAGTCTCTCGGCCATGTATAGCTCAATGGTCTCCCAGCCAGACCCTTGAGCCCCACATCTTTCCATTTCCCATTCTCAACCCCTCTAGTTCCTAGTACTATGCACAGCTCCTGCCCCCCCCCCCCCTGCATTCCCCCTCCCCTCCCAAGTGGATTTAACATGCAAACCTGAGTGCCAAAATAAATTGGGTCGGAGATCAGTGATTTATGTGCTCTGGTGCTGACCCTTCCTCTGGAAGGCCACTCAATTAGTCTGAGATAACTACAACATATGTACAGAATATGGGAACCATTGCAGGAAAATCTTGGTCCTGTTCAAGTCCGCTAAGGAGATCCAGGCCATAGGCAACCTACTTTCCCATAATATCAGAAGTAGGGATGTGCATCCGTTTTCCACGGATTTGTAATCCGCAACTTATTTTTTGCTATCTGTTAAATACGTGGGGAGGCGAAACGCATCGTGACTCCCCACGTATTAAACAGATTTCTGTTTTATTCGGCCTCCTAAATAAAAATGTAAATCCCCCACCCTCCTGACCCCCCCAAGACTTACCAAAACTCCCTGGTGGTCCAGCGGGGAGTCAGGAAGCCATCGCTTACTCTGCAGTGGAACAGCCACTGTGGTTTTCCACAGCCCAAGGAGAGAGATCACAACTGTTGCCTGCCAGGGGGAAAGAAGTGGTGAGGTTGGAGAGGGGAATGGGCAAAGAGGACAGAGGAAGTGGAGAGGAGAGAGGGAGGAGGTTGAGAAGGGAAGACAGTGTGTCACCCCATCTTTGGGTGGCTGCTAACCACCGACTGGGTCCATAAAAGCATTAGATGTCTCCTCGGGGCTGGAACCACTCCTGACAGTCTCTCTTTTCCCCACGATCGGGAAAGACTTCTCTTTCAGGGACAGGGATGACTTTTGGTGACTTTCCTTTCCCTGGGAGAGGGGTGTATGTTTCCTCCACTGTGTGTATGTAAAAGCCAAAAAATATACAGGAGCCACAGATTGTCTCCCCAAAATAAAGCAGGTGAAATCTGGCACAATTATGGATCCTCAGCACCACAGGAGCTGAGTCTGTTTCCTCTCTCTTTGTGCATGGATCTCTCTGCACCAGTACAGGGGAAACTCTCACCCTCCAGTCTTGGATAACAGGTTCCCCAAGTAGGCAGGATATCCTTAGTATGAAGGAAAACCCCCTTCCAAAACTGGCAAAAAAAAAAGGGTAAAACGGTCTAATGCACTGAGAGTCCAAACTCCTCTCTCTCGCCAGGGGCGAAATCTCCAGATGGGTGTCCTCAAAGATCTCAAGTGGGTCTTACTCATAGTTAGGAGATGTTTCCTTGTCTCTTTCTCTCTCAATTGAATTCTTGATGGGAGGGATCCTCTCCGGGACATGCAGCTCTCAATGTCCCCCTGTAGGGCAGAAAGAGGGGCAGCAGAACTCTTCCTCCCTGGTCGTCAACTAAAATCGGCTTTCCCAAAAACGAAGATAACACTGGAGTTTGTCCCGTGCCTCAGGTCACCACCATTCCTCTTTCCTCATTGAGAGGTACAGAGGTTGCAGGCCTTCCTTAGCCTGGGGACCCCATGTCCTGGATTCAGGAGATACTCAGGGGTCTCCCAAGGCTCCTCCCTCAAAAATGCAAAGATCCCAAACAGGTAGCAGTGTAGGGCTTAAGGGCCACTTTGACATTCAGAGTGAGACATATGAACAGTGCACTCTTGTGAATATTTGATGTCCTTTGGAGTGAGGAAACTCACACAAAGATTAAATTTGTACAATGCTCTTTCCACCTAGCTTAATGGACTCTCAACCTGGTAACATCAAGCTAGGTTGTAAGAACATTGTACTAATCTCATCTCTGTGTGACATGCATACATCTTGGGGGCCCCAACTAATTCCATGAATGGAAAGGGGGCTGTGGCTCAAAAGGTTTGCACATCCCTGAGCAGGAGTGTGCTCTGCGGTACTGCATCAGGAATGGGAAGACTAGAAGGCGCTTACAGTCTGTACCTTCCTTTGTTTTCAATGTTCCTATTTTTAACATACATGGTATGACGTATATTCTTCTATCTGTGACAGGTAGGTAATTCTGCATTACACCGAAGCATTTAAGAATTAGTATCACTTTAGTATAAGAGTTGTAGTTGTAGTTTATCACCATGACTGAATGTAGTTGTAGTTTATCACCATGACCTAATATATTTAGCATGTTAATAAATAATTTATAAACTGTTATAAAATACTTTTTCTACAAAATCTATTATAATTTAACTCTATATGCTATTATGAAAAAAACAAAATCAATGCAATATATTAACTGAGTAGATTAAATAAAAGTCCTGTTCACAGCCTTGAATCTAAAAGGTTCACTATTCTTTTGCTTATAAATTTATGATTGAACTTGAGATGCGTGTGATTAGAAGTACATAGCTGCATCTGTAATTTAAACTTCCTAAACTTCTCACCATCAGGATGAAGCGAGTTACTCACTTGTGCTAGAAATGTTCCTCCCAGAAGATTTCCATATAAGGAGTTTGGCTTCCTTTTACAATTTCACTAACATCTAGAATTCTTGGATAGGGAAACAAAAGCTCAGAGAGAGGAATATTTCTGTGATCAAAACATGCATGTACAAAGGAATCAGGAAGGAAACTAGCTAAAGATTCGGACTAAGCTGATCAAAAAAACAAGTTTCTTACTACTACTTAAAATCATGCACACCCTGAACAAAATAGAATTATGTTTGCATTTCCTTCCAGTTTTCCCAGAAAATAATACATAATAATACAGATGTTCAAGAGCAGACTTTATTTCATGCACCTTTCTTATACAGTGGGGGAATAACGTGCACTGTGCAATGGGAAGTATAACCACTACTGTACCCAATGTTCCTACCAATACTCTCAAAAGACCAAGTTGCCTATGACATTTTCTTTGAAGATTCGCTGACCACTTGTACATTTACAAAGTGTTGGAAAAATATGAGTAACTACAAAGGAAACGTCAAGCTCAACCCACTTTGCAAGAGCCACATCCTGCCTGAAGGTTGACATGCAGCTTGAAATGCAAACTGGACCTAATGGCTTCTACCTACACACGACAGATCTTTCAAGAGATAGCTGTCACCTAATGTAGTACTGTGTCAAAGGGAACCACACCATCAGCTTCAGCGGAAAAGGGAAATGACCTGCTTCCATGCAAGGTAAAATTATTCACCTTTATCATCAGCTCAAATACCTCATAATGCCAAGGGATAGCAGGGAGTCCATGGTAAGAAAAAGAGAGGTGCTTTCATCTCCAGTAAGGATGCTTTGAGGAAAAGCATTGTGCAAAGTACGACAGTAGATTTTTGGTCAAGAAAAAAAGGTCTCAAAAGAGGAAGATTCTGGCAACTTTGAACATTAATGACTTTAACCACATGTCACTAAATCGTTGTGTGGATGAACAAAACAGTGTATGGGATGGTTGTTGTAATAGAAATCTCATCTTTGTGAGACTTTCCTCATTCCAAATGATGTCAAATCTTCACTGAGGTGTACTGTGCTTTTTG
The DNA here is from genome assembly GCF_901001135.1 of Rhinatrema bivittatum. NCBI lineage: Eukaryota > Metazoa > Chordata > Amphibia > Gymnophiona > Rhinatrematidae > Rhinatrema > Rhinatrema bivittatum. The sequence continues at coordinate 78,741,246 of NC_042624.1, read as the reverse complement.
TACATCTCACTCTGCATGTAAAACTGGCCCCAAAATCCTAAACCACCACCAAAACCTCACCTCAGGTTATTAGCTGGCCTTCCTATAGTAATATAAATACTTGAATACTAGGAGGTCGCCTCAGAGGCTTTCTCTCTCCCCCCACCCCCTCCCCAAGCCCAAAATATAAATTGCATTGGGGCATTTCGCACAGCTTAACGCCAGGAAAAAAGGTGGAGTTGTTTCCAGCATTAAAAGTGTGCATTATACTATCACATAGAGCGAAAATACCCTTCATTTTCATTAATCTCACCCAAACCCCTCCCAATACTGCCCCTTTGAAAAATTTGCATTCACACCACACGCTATCATTACTATTGTATACATTATGGGGCGGATTTTAAGAGCCCTGCTCGCCTAAATCCGCCCAAAACCGGGCGGATTTAGGCGAGCAGGGCCCTGCGCGCCGGGAAGCCTATTTTACATAGGCCTACCGGCGCGCGCAGAGCCCCGGGACTCGCGTAAGTCCCGGGGTTCTCCGAGGGGGGCGTGTCAGGGGCGGGCCCGGTCGTCGCGGCGTTTCGGGGGCGTGTCGGCAGCGTTTTGGGGGCGGGTACGGGGGCGTGGCTATGGCCCAGGGCGGTCCGGGGGCATGGCCGCGCCCTCCGTACCCGCCCCCAGGTCGCTGCCCGGCGCGCAGGAGGCCCGCTCGCGCGCGGGGATTTACGCCTCCCTCTGGGAGGCGTAAATCCCCAGAGAAAGGTAAGGGGGAGGTGTAGACAGGGCCGGGCGGGTGGGTTAGGTAGAGGAAGGGAGGGGAAGGTGAAGGGAGGGGAAGGTGAGGGGAGGGCGTTAGAGGATTCCCTCCAAGGCCGCTCCGATTTCGGAGCGGCCTTGGAGGGAATGGGGGTAGGCTGCGCGGCTCGGCGCACGCCGGCTATACAAAATCCATAGCCTTGCGCGCGCCGATCCAGGTTTTTAGCAGATACGCGCGGCTCCGCGCGTATCTACTAAAATCCAGCATACTTTTGTTTGCGCCTGGAGCGCAAACAAAAGTAGGCTATTCGCGCTCCTTTTAAAATCCGCCCCTATGACATTAACGCATGTGTTATGGCGTTATCATGGGCGTTAATGCCATAACGCATTTTGATGAATGACTCTTACAGGCCGATACAGTACAGTGCGCTCCACCGGAACGCACTGTTAACCGGCATTTGGACACGCGTTTTTGACGTGCTAGCTTTACCCCTTATTCAGTAAGGGGTAATAGCGCGTCGAAAACGTGCTTCCAACCTCCCCAAGACTAATAGCGCCCGCAACATGCAAATGTTTGATGGCCCTATTAGTCATTCCTGTGCGATACAGTAAGTAAAATGTGCAGCCAAGCCGCATATTTTACTTTAAGAAATTAGCACCTACCCAAAGGTAGACGTTAATTTCTGCTGGCACCAGGGAAGTGCACAGAAAAGCAGTAAAAACTGCTTTTCTGTGCACCCTCCGACTTAATATCATGGCGATATGATATTCGCGGGTTGAAAACCAGACGCTCAATTGAACGTCAGCTGTCAAACTCACTGACAGCCGCCGCTTCTGTCCAAAAAGAGGCGCTTGGAACGCGCTAGTGTCCCTAGCGCCTCTTTTTACTGCGGGCCCTAATTTAAGTAAATTAAAATACTGAATCGCGCACACAGGAGAGTGGCCTGTGCGCTCGCCCGCTGTCCTGGGATTTTTACTGTATCGGCCCGTTAGTTAGATAGGTGCAAGGTATGTGGGTAGCTTTGTACCTATGGAACCAGCAGAAAACAAAAAAAACCAACTATGCATATAGTTATTCTTTAGAAAATATGCTTATGTAGATCCTTTGTGACAAAGTACCCAGAGACACTGCACCTCATTTTTCTATGCATGCAGATTTGAAAATTCTATTCTGTCCACAAACTTCACTCCCATCATCTAAGCAGTAAGCACACCCCCTGGAATGCCCTTTTTAATGCAGCTCAGAATATGTGCGTTGTGCATCCCACACAGACCTTTTGGACATTCCGAAAAAGGCAATTCTCAGAAAGGGCAATTTACCTGGGTAAATGGTTTTGAAAATGGTCCTTCACAGATGCAATTCAATTCAGTTCTACATCTGATTATGCAGACACATAGCTAATCTAAATCTTGGCTGACTCAACCTTTTCTGATGGCTAATCTTCAGATATACACCTGATCAAGCATTAGTAACCACAAAATAATGAGGGATTAATAACTATTTCAAACAAAATATATCTTAGTGTGATGTCAGATAAGTAGTGCTAAAATAGTCACAGAGAGGAGCACCCGGGACGCGGTGTGGCACTTTATGTCCGGGATGGCATAGAGTCCAACAGGATAAACATCCTGCATGAGACTAAATGCACAATCAAATCTTTATGGGTAGAAATCCCTTGTGTGTTGGGGAAGACTATAGTGATAGAAGTATACTACCGTCCACCTGGCCAAGATGGTTAGATGCAGCGGCGGATTCCCGAGGAAGACCGGCCCGGGGATTCGCCGCCCAGACCAGCCCAGGATGCAACACGTGGTCTGCTGAGTGTGGCTGCATCACGGCCGTGAACAGCAGACCACATGACTGGAGCGACCGGCCCACCGGGGGATGCCCGATCCCCCGATAGGCCAATCCACCCCTGGTTAGATGGACAGTGAAATGCTAAGAGAAATTAGGGAAGCTAACCAATAGGGTCATTCACTAAAGCTTTATCGTGTGCGTTAGGGCCCTAACGCACGCGATAAGGCCATATCGCATGGGAAAAGGGACTTTTTGCATGCAATATAATGCAAATTAGGGGGAGGAGAGGAGTCGGGGCAGGAAGGGGAGGAGTCAGGGCAGGGGGAGGGAGGAGTTGGCAGTGTCTTCGCTGCCGACAAAAACGTTACCAACGTTATTGTTGGCAGTAGCACACCGAATAGCACCACCTTTCATGGTGACGCTATTCGGTGCAAAAGCCAGCAGCGAAGACACCATGGTGGTGCGAAGGCTGTGGGCTTTCACATGCCTGCCCCCCCTTCACCCCCCGCCCCCCGTTTTCGCTGGATTCATCATTCAGCGATGAATGATGAATCCAGGCCCAAATTGGTACTGGCGGTAATAATGGGAGATTTCAATTACCCCAATATTGACTGGGTACATTTATTTATGTATTTAAAAACTTTTTTATGCCGGTATTAGAGGGGACATTATACCGGTTTACATTCTAACAAAAGTTTGAAAGTACATAATAACAGGGAAAATAACGGGGAAGGGGAACACGCAAAGAACAGAGAAGAAACAAAGAGCAACTGCAGAAAATTCCTTAGCATAACTTGACTCTCAGACTAACCAAGTCTGGGTGGGAAATGGCAATTAGAGAACAATACATGTGTTAAAACTTAATTACATGGTCATATACACAAAGTAGTATCATAATTGCATGTTATCTGCATGTATCATCGGGACATGCTAGAGAGATAAAGTTCCTGGATGGAATAAATGACAGTTTTATCGAGCAATTGATTCAGGAACAGACAAGAGAGGGAGCAATTTTAGATCTAATTCTCAGTGCAGCTCAGGATTTGGTAAGAGAGGTATCGGTGGTGGGGCTGCTTGGCAAAAGTGACCATAATATGATCAAATTTGAATTAATGACTGGAAGGGGGACAGTAAGCAAATCCACTGCTCTTGTGCTAAACTTTCAAAAGGAAAACATTGTTAAAAAATACCATCCTAGAAGCACAATCCAGATGTATTTCACACATTAAGAAAGGTGGAAGGAAGGCAACATGATTACCAGCATGGTTAAAAGGTGAGGTGAAAGAAGCTATTTTAGCCAAAAGATCTTCATTCAAAAATTGGAAGAAGGATCCAACAGAAGAAAATAGGATAATGCATAAGCGTTGGCAAGTTAAATGTAAGACATTGATAAGACAAGCTAAGAGAGAATTTGAAAAGAAGTTGGCTGTAGAGGCAAAAACTGACAGTAAAATCTTTTAAAAATATATCAGAAGCAGAAAGGATGTGAGGGAGTCATTTGGACCATTAGATGATCGAGGGGTTAAAGGGGCACTTAGAGAAGATAAGGCCATCACGGAAAGATTAAACAATTTTTTTGCTTCAGTGTTTACTGAAGATGATGTTGGGGAGATACCTGTACCGGCGAAGGTTTTCATGGGTAATGATTCAGATGGACTGAACCAAATCACGGTGAACTGAGAAGATGTGGTAGGCCTGATTGACAAACTGAAGAGTAGTAAATCACCTGGACTGGATGGTATACACCCCAGGATTCTGAAGGAACTAAAAAATGAAATTTCAGACCTATTAGTAAAAATTTGTAACCTATCATTAAAATCATCCATTGTACCTGAAGACTGGAAGGTGGCTAATGTAACCCCAATATTTAAAAAGGGCTCCAGGGGCGATCTGGGAAACTACAGACCAGTTGGCCTGACTTCAGTGCCAGGAAAAATAGTGGAAAGTGTTCTAAACATCAAAATCACAGAACATATAGAAAGACATGGTTTAATGGAACAAAGTCAGCATGGTTTTACTCAAGGCAAGTCTTGCCTCACAAATCTGCTTCACTTTTCTTGAAGGAGTTAATAAACATGTAAATAAAGGTGAACCAGTAGATGTAGTGTATTTGGATTTTCAGAAGACGTTTGACAAAGTTCCTCATGAGAGGCTTCTAGGAAAAGTAAAAAGTCATGGGATAGGTGGCGATGTACTGTAATGGATTACAAACTGGCTAAAAGACAGGAAACAGAGAGTAGGATTAAACTGACAATTTTCTCAGTGGAAGGGAATGGGCAGTGGAGTGCCTCAGGGATCTGTTTTGGGACCCGTACTTTTCAATATATTTATAAATGATCTGGAAAGAAATACGAGTGAGGTAATCAAATTTGCAGATGATACAAAATTATTCAGAGTAGTTAAATCACAAGCAGATTATGATAAAGTTGCAGGAAGATCTTGTGAGACTGGAAAATTGGGCATCCAAATGGCAGATGAAATTTAATGTGGACAAGTGCAAGGTGATGCATATAGGGAAAAATAACCCATGCTATAATTACACAATGTTAGGTTCCATATTAGGAGCTACCACCCAAGAAAGATCTAGGCATCATAGTGGATAACACATTGAAATTGTCGGTTCAGTGTGCTGCGGCAGTCAAAAAAGCAAACAGAATGTTGGGAATTATTAGAAAGGGAATGGTGAATAAAACGGAAAATGTCGTAATGCCTCTGTATCACTCCAAGGTGAGACCACACCTTGAATACTGTGTACAATTCTGGTCGCCGCATCTCAAAAAAGATATAGTTGCGATGGAGAAGGTACAGAGAAGGTTGACCAAAATGATAAAGGGGACGGAACAGCTCCCCTATGAGGAAAGACTAAAGAGGTTAGGACTTTTCAGCTTGGAGAAGAGACGGCTGAGGGAGGATATGATAGAAATGTTTAAAATCATGAGAGGTCTAGAACGGGTAAATGTGAATTGGTTATTTACTCTTTCGGATAATAGAAGGACTAGGGGGCACTCCATGAAGTTAGCATGTTGCACATTTAAAACGAATCGGAGAAAGTACTTTTTCACTCAACTCACAATTAAACTCTGGAATTTGTTGCCAGAAGATGTGGTTTGTGCAGTTAATGTAACTGTGTTTAAAAAAAGGATTGGTTAAGTTCTTGGAGGAGAAGTCCATTATCTGCTATTAATTAAGTTGACTTAGAAAATAGCCACTGCTGTTACTAGCAACAGTAACATGGAACAGACTTAGATTTTGGGTACTTGCCAGATTCTTGTGTTAGAAACAGGATGCTGGGCTTGATGGACCCTTGGTCTGACCTAGTATGGCATGTTCTTATGTTCTTAATATAGTAATCTAACTTATAAGTATTTAGATATAGTCATCCACCTATGCCAAAGAGTACTTTTTAAAACAATTTTGTGACATATCCATAATATATCGGGCTTGGTAGTGTGTCCGTCAGTGCTCGCGCATGTTCCCCAGTCCGTTGATAGATGGCACAGGCGGCTCCCTGGCCACCTTGGAGGCTCAAACACGCCGTACAGCGGTCATGTCACAACACCAGAGGTACTCCTGGGGGAATTCAGTACTTCTGCGGAATGCAGATTTTGCGCAGAATTCCTCCTTTCCGCAGATTTCCTCCCTTGCTGGAAGATTATTCAAAACCGGAAGGACAGCGGCCATCGCAGGACAGGCAGAAAATAGCAGAGGAGACCCTGGCATGCTGCGAATGGAGCATGTGCCATGGCCCACGCTCTATTTGCGGCGAAGATGAAGGCCTGGCGCACCATTTGCAGTGAAAAGGGAAGGCCCTCATGTGGCGTGATCGGCGCGCCCAGGCCTTCATCTTCGCTGTGAACGGAGCGTGTGCCGTGAGATGCGCTCCGTTTGCGGCATGCCGAGGTCTCTGCTGCTATTTTCTGCTCAAGGCGAAAATGGAAGGCCCCCATGTGCCGCGAACGGCGCGCCGGGCCTTCATCTTCGCCACGAACGGCGCAGGTCCCGCAGCATGCAGGTGAGAAAGAATGTGTGTCAGGGAGGGGAGGGTGAGAGAGAGCAGGAGGGGGGGATGCCGGTGAGAAAGAATGTGTGTGAGAGAGGGTAGGGTGACAGAGAGCATGGTTGCTAAGAGGGGGGTGGGGAGGGTGTGCGAGAGAGCATGGGAGGTAAGAGAGGGTGGGTGGGGGGATGCTTGAGTGTGGGTTTCAAAGAGAGGGAGCCTATATGAGGGGAGGGGGATGCCGGTGAGAGAGAATGTGTGTGTATGAGAGAGGAGAGGGGGTGTGAGGGAGTGCGAGAAACAGCTTGGTAAATAAACTTTGCCAACCCTGGCTTTAGCAAATGTGCCTCCACGTCCCTTGCCCTGGGTGAAAACAATTTAGTTTTTCCTTTTCAGCTAACGCTTCCATGCAAGAGCGTATGTGCCAATAAAAAGGCTCGCCGCCCGGGCGTAGAACGAGCACAGTTGCTAGTGTAATTATAGGCGTGTACCCATCATCAAAATGAAACAACAGACTTATCATATGCTTGATGACACTTCCCAGAAACTGTGAATCCTTCTAGAGACCACAATAAAGTCCAAAAACTTGAATTTGAAGATGCTGTCTGTATAGCAGTTCAGGGGGAAAAAAATATAACAGCTGACCCATAAGCATAAATTTCACAAGGCGTGTAATGTGCCGCTTCAACTGATGGTTTCTGGGAACAGAACACATGCAATAAGCAAAAATGTAAAGCAAAATGTACAAATCGCAAGCGCATCAAATCACACACTGGGCAGATTTTAAACTTGTAGTAAAACTATCATATATTAATACCCTATACATGCCTAACAAAATAAATAAAAAACTCAAATTCATTATTCAAACCTAAAGGAGACACTCTATTTAAAGAAAAAATCCACTATATTAATATATGATAGTGGTTTGACTACAAGTTTAAAATCTGCCCTATGTGCAGTTTGATGTGTTTGCAATTTGTCCACACTGCTTTAAATTTGCATTTGTTGCATGTGTTCTGTTCCCAGAAACCATTGGTTGAAGAGGCATATTACATGCCTTGTGAAATTTATGCTGAAGCCAAGCCTTACTTTTACAACTACACATGATATTATTCAGACAGAGAGATGCTCCAGCGGAAACCGAATCCTGCTTGCAGTTACCGATAGCATAGGTTCCAGCAGTACTTCCTTGGTCTTTCTAACGGAGCAGATATATTAGTAAATAACAAATAATAATATTTTGCTTTTCTAAACCACTTTTCCAATGTTACCCCTCAAGGCAGTTTACAAAATTTTTCAGGTACAAAAAGTTCCCTTCCCCAAGAGCGTACTAACTAAGGGCCTCGTTTACTCAGTTATTTTCCCATAGACAAAGAATAGGAGAAAAGCCTTAGTAAATCAGGCCCTAAATGAGTACCTAAGACAACGAGAGATCAAGTGGCTTGCCCAAGGTCACAATAAATGTCAGTGGGGAACGTAGGATTTGAACCCTGGTTTCCATGGCTCCCAAACACTAGGCCACTCTTTTCTCTTGGTGTAAAAACAATATCTCTACTTGGGCAGATCTCTGATGAGAGCTTGATGGTTAGAAGGGAAAAAAAAAGTATCTGCAGCAAAGATTAGGCCAAAACAATGTTTTTTGAAGACTACGTTTCCTTTTTTTGTAAATGGGAACCGATTATGTCCCTTTATGTTTTCTCAGAATCTGCCAAATACTTTCTCTCTTCTGTAGATGGGGGAAAAGTTATTATCACCGACCCTCGTTTTTGGTACTCTCTGGGGAAAAATAATTCATGAACTGTAAAAGCCTACAAATGCAGACTGGTAGAAATACTGGCATGCCACGCAGCTTTTATTGTGTGCTGAACGGTTCCTCGCACTTTATAGGATAAGAATGAAGAGTGGGTGACTCGCGGGAATGACAGCTACTACCTGGAGATAATACCCTTATTCAATAAACATCACACAGTTAATGCGACTCCAACATTGCTCTAAGGCTCCAACATTGCTCTAAGCTTCAACGGCAAGAGGAAATGTGGAAATAAGGATTTGCATTCACAAAAAAAGCGGGGAGTAGCTTGCTTGTTACGGCGGTTAATACCCCAAACCAAATAAGCCTGATACTTCACTTTCAATGCATATCCAGCATAACTCTCTGCTTCAACGGCAGGGGGAATGAAGAAACGTTGATCTATATACAGACAACAACCAACAAGGACTGAATTACATAGTTTGGGTAAACAAATAAGCATGGGTATAGCTTGCTTATTGCGGTGGTTACTACCCCTAACTAATTAAGCTAGATATTTCACTTAGATGCAGTTCCAACACTGCTCTCTACATTAATGGTGGGGGTGGAAGGGAAATAGAACAAAAAGGTTACTAAGAGCCAAGAGAAACAGATAAGTATGAGAAAAAAAAAGTGCAAAACTTGCTGGGCAGACTGGATGGGCCGTTTGGTCTTCTTCTGCCATCATTTCTATGTTTCTATGTAATACGCAAGGGCTAAGTAAAAGTCACGGGTGGAGGGAGGAAAATGTGTGTTTGCTTTCCAGGAGCCTGTGGAAAAGGTACTTTTCTTTTTAAATGGTGAATTTTACCTCTATCTATAACTTCAAGTATTTTCAACCAGTTGTTCTATTTTTCTTTTTGGTTTATTCAATTTTCACTGTATCTGTCAATCAAATATGTGAGAAGTTTCTGCAAGATTTTTCATGATTTTCATATTTGTGATAGTAAATTATTTATAATTGCAGATCCAATAGATATTAGTAATTAGAAGCTCTTTATTGCCTTATGTAAAGATTTTATTATAATCAGACACAAAAAATTTAAGACATTGGATTTCAAGGGAAAAAAGAGCAGTTGGGTTATTGATTGGTGAGGCAACCTTTCAGCCTTTAAAAAGGGAGTTAGATCATTTGATTTCCGTGAATAAATGTTCCTAGGTATTGTGAATCTCATAAGCAAGTCTTTACCTTTTTTTTTTTTTTTTTTTTTTTTTTTTTTTATTAGAAAAGACATTGCATGCAGAATAAAGCTGCCTCCTCTACTACTCGCCCCCAGGTTCCCAATTTTCCAGTATTTTCAGGTAACATTCCTCCTGAGGAACCACAGTTTGGACTACACTACAGGTGTAGTAATGGTACCATATTTTGCCTGTCCTTCTCTAAGAAACATATCTCATCAGGCCAGGGTCTGCCCTTCCATCACTCTCCAATAGAAACTATCAGATCCACAAACCTTCCACATTCAATGTAACAAAGATAGGTGCTCCACTCAGATTCACAAATATATGGAGCCTGAGCAGGGGGGCAGATGGGGAGGGCCATGGACCATGCTAGGCCCCATGACCATGCCGGGCTTTCCGCAAAGGGGAGAAAAACAAGTTTTCAAGGCCGATAGCGTTTTTCTCATGGGGACTCAGAACTTCAGTCACCCCAAAAATCACTCTTCACTCACAGCTTGTTGTTCAAAATAAAGTCTTTACTCAAATAAATGGTGGAAAACACAAATCCAAAAATCAGCACACATAAGGTAGTGCAGCAATACTATAACAAAACTCCACAGTAGAACCCCCCCCCCCCCCACACACACACACACACACACACAATCTCTTTCCATCTTGCATTCAAACAGGTCATCTCTTTGGGACAGGTGCCCTCTTCACCCTGAGCCCTCCCGGTACATGCTTGGCAGGTGTAATCTGCTTCTCCAATGTCCTTTTCTCTTTCTCTCACTCTCCTATAATGGGCTAATGTTAGCTGGATCAGTCTTTGACTTTAATGACTTTCCCAGTCAGGCTGCCCTTTCCCCTGGCACCTCCCTGTAGAACTGGTCTACCACACTCTGCAAGAACCTTCTTCTTTCGATCTATCTTCTGAACTCCCAGAACTTCCACCCGGGAATTTTACTCCTCCTCTCAAATATCTCAGGACTCTCTCAGTGGGAAACAGGCCCTATAGATGCGTAGGAGTCTGAGGCTTAGAATCCTACTCCTCCAACTCTTCAATCCGTCCCAAAACTCTCCTCCTGCTCACATGGGCGCAGGGGTTTTATACCACTACTTTACCCTTCCAAAAGGCGAGTGGTGCTCCTCTTTACCACACTGAAACTTCCGGACATCACCAAAGAGGCAGAGTCTGTTGAGATTCTAGACTTCCTGAAGGCACTCAGACTCACTGAAGCCACATCCTGCATGCTTGTAAGAGGCAGGGATATTTTCCTAGGGCAGAAAATGGCACCTCCTCTACCTGTTAAAATCAAAGTAATCAAACTGATTGTGGAGGGAGTATTAAAAAAGCCAACTATATGGTGGTTCTCGCCACCCACCACCAGAGGGCCTCAATGGGCCTTTTGGACTGCCAGCTTAGGTCTCTGAACTATAAGATCTACTGCACAGACACTCTGCCTAGTCCTCCCAGCTCTGTGGCCTGTGCTTACTGCTGTGGCCCTTTCTTTTGGTGTGAATTCTATTATAATGGAGTTTCACAGTCTAAATCATGTTCTTAACTTCTGTTCCAGTCTTGCTCTTAGACTCTTGCCTTCTTGGCCCTAATTTGTGGCCTTAAGTGGTTCCCTCTTTTGGGCCCATTTTTTCTGTGTTCTTATTGTTCTGCCCTAGTCTTGCTCAGTTTTTGGCTTCGTTGGCCTTAAGTTGTGGCCTTACATGGGTCCTTTTCTCTGGCCCTCGTATTCTGTTCTTGTGCTCCTGTTTGCTTTTGTCTGCTTTTGTGTTCCCTGTCTGGTCTCAGCTTTGCGTTCTTGTCTGGTCCTAATCATTCCAGTTTCTGATTTCCTGTTATTTCAGTGGGGGCCTTCTGGTTCTTGTTCCTGCAATGGCCCTGCACTGCTCCTGTGGATGCCTTCAGGTTCTCTGGTATGAGCATTCCTATTCCTGTTGTCCTAGTCCTACTGGCCACCAGCACCTGAAGGCTCATCCCAAGGGGAAGGTGCCAGTGCAGACAGAAGACTCCTTGTTCCTCTTCCTGCTCAAGCCCATCTCATCAACGTCCAGCCTGCTTTTTCTTTTGGGCTGTAACTCTGGCATTTTGCTGTCACACAGAGTGTGAAGGTGCATTGTATCTGAAGATCTTGTCACTAATTTTCAAAAGGGAAACCATAGGTACAAAGTTCCTGCAGATTTTGCAACAAGTTTTTTTGTGAGCTAATTGTGACTAGAAAAAAGGCTCCCACCTGTTATGGCCGCCGGCTGCAGCGGGCCATAACCGGGACCAGGTGTCATGGCCGCCGGTCGCAGCAGTCCGCGACCGGGGCCGAAGACTCACCTGAGGTATCGGGCCGCCTCCGGGGATCCAACAGAGGCAGGCAGGCCTCTTTTCTGATGCTTTCGCGGCCTCTGCCGGGCCCGGCCGCTTGTGTTCCCTCTCGGCCGGGCTGACTCCTCCCCTTCTGGTCTCCCTAGAGCCGTGCGCGCGGCAGAGACCTTGCATTTAAAGGGGCCACGAAAGGAAATTGCTCCTCAGACCTTGCCTTGGCTTCTTGGCTTGTAGTTAGTGGTTCTGGTGCTCCGAGTTCCTGTCTTCTCAGTTCCTGGTTCTGCTTCACTCCCAGTTGGTTGGATTTCTTCAGGCTTTGACCCTTGGACCGGCTGCCGACCATTCTTCAGGCTTTGACCCTTGGACTGGCTTCCGACCATTCTTCGAGCTTTGGCTCCTGGACTGACTTTCGACCTGCTGGAGGCGCCAGCTATCTGGATTATACGACCTGCAGGAATCCTACTCTCTTCTTTGTCTTCAAGGGTTCACCTGAGTCCAGCCTCGCCTTCCGATGGTAGGGACCCAAGAGGGGTTACCCTCTTGGTAGTGTCAACTCTACCTCGGACCAAGGGTCCACCCTCAGAATCATAACACCACCCCCAGAAATGCCTCCCCTAAATGTGGCTAAAGGTACAACTACTGCAAAACAACGATTGTACTTTTACCTGCCTTGAAGTGAGCAATTTAAAAAAATGGCAATTTAACTACATAAATCCTTTTTTTTACATGGTTAGATTGCTTTTGAAAATTGTCCCCTTTACTTTTACAAACAAAAAGTTCGATTTGATTTCATGTCCTTATTTAGACTTTGCAAAAATGTAATTATTCACCGACTTCAGTGGATGACAGTTGCTAGTGTAAAGATCTAAAAAATGACCCCATAAAAAAGTGGTGCAACTATGTTGTATAAGCCTGAAAAGCAAACACAGCCAGACTCCTCATGCTCATATCTGGAGAAAAAACACATCTCATGAAAGCTATAATACTTGGCTCTGACTTAGCAAATCTTTCTTTCTTGTTCCAGCAGTTTTGGGAACACCATAATAGCACTTTGGGGGCAATTTAAAAAAAATCTTATAACATCATTCTTGTTAGATTTTACACATAAAAAATACAACTTCCATATTACTCTGTAGCAATTAAACCTTCACTTTGCCTGTGTAACTGTTCTTAAACCTTCTGATAAGGTCTGCACAGTTAACTGATTAAAATGGCATTCTTATCAATTTTTTACCCATGGTTGTAGCAGCAAGATGGAAAGATGTAACATGGAATGTAATCTGAAGAGCTACTCTTTCTTAAGAAACCATTATAGAAACACAGAAATATGGCAGCAGAAAAAACCATACGGCCTATCTAGACTGCCCATCCACAACAACTGCTCAGCTCTACAATCCCTACCACTCCCTCAGAGGTCCCTTGTGTTTATCCCATGCTTTCTTGAATTCATATACTATCCTTGTCTCCATCTCCTCTACTGGGAGACTATTCCTTGCATCCACCACCTTCTCCGTAAAGAAATGTTTCCTTAGCTTACTCCTACCCACTTTCACCCTCCTCCCATGACCCTTCAGTCCAGAGCCTCCTTTTCACTGGAAGAGGTCCACCATTATCACTGGAGGGTAATGTTAAATATTCAAAAACATTTTCCCATCCCAGTTATAAGGGATAAAAGAGCTTTTTCTCAGACCATACTTGTCTGCAAAGGCAATTAAAGACAAGGCCCAGCCTCATCTGGTGAACATATGCACATTAAAAAAAACATTTCTTTTATAATTTGCATAAGCAACATCTAGTACACTGATTTGTATACAAAACATCTGCAGACAAAATGGTGCACTTGTTAATTAAGCTTACACATTTTTCTACAAATGCTGACCATTTGTTAAATGTGATCTTTCATAACTCTTTGCTTTGATTGCTGTTAAACTTAAAGGAAAACTTTAATATTGTTTTCTCAGAATATATATCTGGCTACATAACATGCTCAAAAGTTCTCTCTTCCCTTCCCTTTTAATTCCTATTTTAATTTTGGAAAATAACACAAACTGTCCCACCAAACTCCAGTGGCTCAAAAAGAAACAAACTGCTCAATAATGATGAATTTGGTTTCTTTTGCATTTATTTTTCTTACACTCAAACGCTGGTGTAATCAGTGTGGGACATTTTATCCATTATCACATCAGAAGAGCTGAATGGAGGATAAAAATCTACTTCTCTCAGGCGTGCAAACAGGGCTATATTTAGGCATAAGCCACAGAAGCAGAAACAAGGACCACATCATCACCCTCCGCTCCCCTCCAGGCTCGGCTTATGAGCACAGTAAACTTAAATCCAGCCCTGAGCTGAAAAACTATCTTGGCATAAACAAACAGGATTAGGCACTATCTCTCTGCTAAAATGACATCTTTGAAACAATTTAAACAGATGTATCCTATATCTCATCAACCCTTTGCGCTCCACAAATGAAAATTCATGACTCCTACACTTGGAACATGGGAAGGAGTATGAAGAGAGAAAAATGATTTTCATTTGGAGAGCATATATTATTTCTTTTAAGCTGCATTGGTCTATCCACATCAAAGGGAATTTAAACCCTAACCATACAACTGATGAAGGCATATTATGCAGGATGTGATGTGCGATCTGTATACCGCAATACTGTAAATCATTACAATTTAGTAAAACAAGGTGATTTTGAACAAGTCTTAAGAAAAATGTTTCCTTGGGTTCATATTTCAACTTTTCTATTCTCTGATCTATTTTTTGTGCTTTTCAGAAACAATTATTTGTCCACTTTTTTTTAGTGTTTGGTAGTATCTATTGAGAACATTGATAGTCAAGCCCTTTACAAAAGATTCATCTGTTTTTGAGATCCATTGCTCAGGATTAGAAATGTTTCTTTGGAGAACAGACTTCATATGTGTACAATAAGTATTTGATCAAAAGGTGAAATGCTACAAAATGCATCACCTTTTCAGTTACTTAATACCTTTCTTGCAGGTTTTGTTAGGGTATAATATTAGAAATACATGGATACATCCCTGTCACGTCCCTTGAGATTACATCTAAGACCTGGTGCTGAAACTGGAAGTCAGAGAACATTGACTGGTGGGATATTAGGAAAATTTGGAATAAATGCAAACGTATCAGGCCACCATTTGTTTGTTTTGTAATCAGTAAAGCTATCAGTAGTGTCATTTACAGCAGCACCTGAACATCTGAAATATTGAAAGATTTGTTTTTTAAAAAACCATTACAGCAAAGTTGAATTACATAAAAACAGAGCTGGTGCAAGGGTATTGGGCGCCCTAGGAGACCCTTGCGCTGCCACCCCGTCACACCCCCCTCCCCAGGTTGCACCCCCCCTACCTGTTTCAGCGCTGTGTGCTTCTCAGGGCACCAAGCCGTAGGAGGCGCTGAAGAGCAGCCATGTGGCGCTGCAAGCATGGCGTATCCTGCTCACGGCAAAGAGAAATAGAAACAGTCGGCACCGAAACTGGTGGGGGGGAGGGCGCAACACTGTGTGCTTCTTAGGGCCGCGAGCAGCCCTGAGAAACACACCATCTATTTCTGTTTGCCATGAGCGGGATAGGCCCCGCTTGAGACACCACATGGCTGCTCTTTGGCGCCCCCTACAGTTCGGCGCCCTAGGCGACTGCCGAAGTTCACCTAATGGACGCGCTGGCCCTGCATAGAAACATAGAAGGGATGGCAGAAAAGGACCTAATGGCCCATCCAGTCTCCCAGCAAGCTCCCATAGTTATCAGTTACTCAGGAGTTGCATTAGAAGTGTAGTATCAGGCTTTTGGTTAAAGGTAGTAACCGCTGCATCAAGCAAGTTATCCCCATGCTTATTTGTTGTCCCACCTTTTTCTTATGTTTCTTATGTTCTTATCGCTTAAAGGGTCCAATGACCCCAAATCAACCCACCCCAAAGTAGTGAAAAAACCCTGGAGGTCTACATAGACCCCCTGCCACTTCTGGAGGCAGCTTTAGATAGAAAAAATTAGGAGCAATTTTAAAGTCAAGCATAAACTCTGCCCATCCCCCTACCAGCAATCCCTCTCATTCAAATAAAAATTCCAGCCTCCAGGGGCCAGGACCCACAGCCGGAGCCCACCCTCTGGTGAATCAGAGAGGGTCCAGAGCACCACCTAGGCTCTAGGCCCAGTGACAGCTATTTTTCAAAATGGTGCCAGCCATCCAATCACATGATAGAGGCAAAGGCTGGGCCCGACCAGCCAGTGCCATTTTGAAACTGGCTGCCACAAGGCCTGGAGCCTAGGGGATTCTTCAGGCCCCCACTCAACCAGCAGGGCTGAAACTGTAAGAGAAGGGATCTGGAGAGTAGAAGTCTCAGCCTCCAAGAGCCAGATTTTTTTATTGAAGGGGAGGGGTTGATAGTTGGGGCTGGGGCTGTACCAGTTTTTAAAATTTCACACTTTTTTTTTTTATCTATAGCTTCCTCCAGGGCTGCAAAGTGGGCAGTCAGGGGATCTATGCAGATTCCCAGGGTTTTTTCGTTATTTTGGGTTGGGATGACTCTGGCCTGTGGGCCCCTGTAATACGGCTTTGGAAGCATTGGAACATGCGTTAACGTCCCGATGCTCCTGGGGAAGTTAGCTACAACTCTTGAATTGTAGCTAACTTCAAATCAAATAATACAATTTTTTCAGCAAGCCACATTATTTGAGATGCATAGTTTAGGGTATTTATGAGCTGATTAGAATATATTTGCTTGCTAATTAGCTCATTTAAATATGTGCGGTGCTGGGGTAGATTAATGCTAGCTGTTTGAAATAAGTTCCCCTTGGGACCTACCTCAATCCACCTTCCCACTGAAAAAGAATGCCCTTTATTGCAGAGCAGATTTTCCCTCATGACAGCTGTAAAGTATAGAAAAGCTTGTTCACATTTGGACCAAGATATTTCCAAGTCATTTTCAACTTGAAACTTCATGTTTACCCAATTTGGATTTTTATTATCCAATTCAGACGTGAGTATTCACAGAGTCGCACAAATACTCAAATTATTCAAAGATTTGCAGTACCTATAAATACTTCAAATTTGTGAATAGTCCCTTAAATCTAAATCAATATGGATGTTCTGAAAAAGAAGTATCTGTCAGATTCGAGGTGGGTTAAAGTTGACTATGATCATGCAAGCAAATCTGAGATAAAAATTTAAAACATTCAAACGTGGATTCAAACTGTGAATAATTATTCTACCAGTGATCAAGTTATAGTCAAAAGAAATATATTTGCATTCTTCTGCTAAAATTTATTTAATGACATCCAATTTAAAAAGATTACTTGTATCCCTCCTGTTTCAGTTCCTGATAATTAATAGCACTGTAGTGATAAAAACCAGCAGAAATGGTATTCACTGTGAGTTAATTTATCAAAGGAACTATGGTGTACCTAATTTAAATTATACAAACTTTATCAGATTTGGCAATGGGGGAACACTGAAGGACTACAACGGATTCATTATCTGATGACTTGCTTGTTAAACAAAGATTTGTGATCAGAAAGATAATGGATTGCAAACTTTGTGCTATCCCTGAAGGCGACTGGGCTACAAAATAGAGTTGTCAAGAGCTATCCTATTGAGGAATGTTTTTGCTCACCAGAGGCCCTGAAGGGAAGGATAAGCAAGCTGTCATCCTAGCACAGAGAGAGAGTCTCTTAAGATCAAGGTTAAAGTTCAATGGCACAGCTGCTTTCAGAAACCACTACCATATCCTAGACAGGTCCAGCTTGGCATCAGGATAAATAGAAAGTATTATAGTGCTGATCAGTCCATGGTCCCTTTCTCTCAGGGAGAAAGCATCTAGGGTGCTTTTTTTTCAAAGAACTTCTCCCACTGTGGGCTCATGCAACCTCTTTGAAGAAATACGTCTCACCAAATAACAGACTATATAGGAAAGACAGCAGCATAGCACTGTCTTCCAGTAACTACTGAGGGTGCTACAATTTCAGCCTGAGCTCCTGTAGCAAATCTGATGAACTGGATTAGTTGTTAACCTACAGAGACTCAACTCACCCAGATTAATTTTAATTTCTGTTCTACCTTTTCGCAACTGATCAATCACTTAAAAGCAGAGCAAAGTGTGGTTAACCCAGTTGACAAGTATTAAGTGTAATTTACAGTATAGAGAGTTCCTATCAATATTGTTGATAGGAAAGAACATTGGTTCACATTATATTTTACAGAAAAATGTAACTTCTCAGTTATTTACCTGGTCTTGAATATCATAGTTTACAGAGAATGTAATATGTTACCGTTCCATGTTGGCACATGTTTAATTTGTAATCTATACCAATCATATTTGAATTTTTGCCTTTATGTAAACCGTTGTGATGGTGAACTAACTTAACAACGGTACAGAAGAGTTTTTAAATAAATAAATAAAATAAAATATTTGATACCCTAAATTCAGGATTATATTGTAAAGATTGGCGCGAGTCCTTGGTGCTACGGCATAGTTAATAAACTTGTAGGCGAACCTACGAGGCCTATGCTGGCAGTTGGTGAACACGACCTCTAGTGGGACAGGCTTGAGCTTCACCTATACCAGCTGCCTCCCCCGCAGGTTGAGTCTTCAAGTTCTGGCAAGTCTCAGAAAGGTCCCTAGGGCGAAGGCAAGAGTCCAATAGCACACCAGAGTCAAGACAGGCAGCAGATAGATGCAGCTGAAGACAGGCCGAGGTCAGGGCAGGCCGGGAGCAAACATGGTCATGTCTAGGCAGAAGGCCAGGTCCAGGCAGCAGGCAAAATGTGGTCGGGTCCAGGCAGAAGGTCAAAATCCAGACAGGCCCAGAGAGGACCAAGACACACTGAAGACACGGGACGAGTCAGACAAGGAACACTGGATGAGGCAGACAAGGCAAGGCTGGAGAAGACATGGAACAGAGGAACAAATGGAAATGCAGGAACTCTGGAACGCTGGCAATATGCACTGGTAGGCAGGAGACCTGATGCTGAGGCAACGATGAGCTGTTCAAGGAGCCCTTATGTAAGGAGGGCTGTCTGATATCATCAAGATGCGCCAGGCCATGTTTCCTGCCACAGGCCCTTTAAGTGGTTGGCTGTCTGGCACATGCCTAAGGAAAGTAGTGACCATGGTGGCATGATGGTGTCTCAAGGTAGTGCTGGTGGTGTTCGGCCATGGAGAGAGGCTGGCAGCATGGTGGTGACCCAGGCACTTGGCAGCATTCAGCCATGAGGGCAAGCTACAAAATGTAACATATATATTATAGTATATGTTCAGCTGGTGCAGGTCAGCTGGTTGAAGAGCCATGTGTTTAGTTGGCACTGAAATTCAAAAAAGAAAAAGTAATTTATACTTTGCAGACAGGGAGAAAGTGAGTTCCATAAATCTGGTGCCACTTCTTTGAAAACTCTAGGCTTTGTTTTTCTCAATCTGGGTACTTTTAGGGACAATGCGATCAGCTGTTGTTTTTGGCTTAATCGTAGATTTTTTTTTTTTTTTTTTGGAATGTTACCCTCTTATCTTCTCGATCAGGTTAAGTGGGGCCAATGCTCCTCATTGCCTTGAGTGTGAGAGATGAAATTTTAAATTTGATATGAAAAGAAATTAGGAGTCAGTATAGGGAGATAGGGGGAAGCAAGTTCCCATTTTCTACTGCCCATGATTGTTCTGGCAGAACCTGTAGTTTGCTCACTGTCTTTTTAGGCAGTCCCAAAGAGATGGCATTACAATACTCCAAGTGTACAAGCACTAATGATTATATACTGTAACTGTTTTCAGGTTGGTCAGCTGCAGGAAGGGGCCTAATTGTTTCACTGTTTGGAGGCATCAGAAAGCTTTCTTCGTTATTACTGACACTTGGCTCTCCATGATCGGAGCAGAGCCAAAGATGAAGCCTAAGTTTTTAACCTCCTGCTGCGGAAGCAAAATGAAATCATCCAAGATAATGAGGAGTCATTATCTGGCCATGGTGAATTACTTACCCAAAGGATCACCATTTTGTCCCTGTTTATCTGAAGTTAGTTGCCAAGCATTAAGTTTGGTATTACCTTGAGGCATAGGTTGAGGAGTGCTGTTGTTCCTTCCGGGATGTCTGATGTTGGTAAGAGGATCTGAATGTTGGTGTAAATGTATATTTTAAGCCTGAATCTTCTTACAATAGCTGCAAGGGGAATGAGGTATATAGTGAATAAAATGGGGGATAGTAGGGTACACCTCCAGATGGTTAACAGCAGCAGATATTTTTATTCTGTCAAATTTAAATAGTCATAGAAATAAATGTTTTGGGCTGTAAAAAAATGATTGCCACTGCCTTAAAAAAAAAAAGATACTTGTGCTGCATAGGAAGACGGGCCAACATAGACATACCACTACCACCCTCAATTCTGCACCCAGATCTCCCTGCCCGGTTAAATTCGCTCAACCTCATATATGCCATCTATGCTCCTGGAGCCCTTGGAACTAAATATATTGACGTAAGTTCAGCTTGGAGAGCTGCTGCCACCACACAAACCCAATGATGTCTCAGGATACTTTTTTTTTTTTTTTTTTAACTTTTACATCTTCAGTACAATTTTTGCTGCAACTCACTTCAAGTACATTTTGTATGAATGAAGTGAGATATAAATCAAAATAAATAAATAAAATATAAGGGCATAAGAGTTTAACAAAACTCATGACACCTGTCACTGGGGAGTGTCATCCTTCTAAAACTCCTACTCTACTCTGGCATCACATGCTACAGGCAGTAATTGTTGAGACCACTGATGCATTAGGCAAGTTTGGGATCCCCTCACAACAATACAACAGAGTTTAGAGTCATCTGCCAAAATGGCAACTTTATCATAATGTTTTTCCTCCAGATTTGACAGAATTATTAAATTGTGGTCCCACAATTACATACTATTAAATGTGACCCTCTGTAGTCTCTTTTTCAGCCAGTTCCTAACCCATTTATAAATGTTACTCTTAATCCCATCTTACGAAGGGCCGATACAGTAAAAAATGCGGGAGAGCGCACAGGACACTCATTTATTTAAATTAGGCCCGGCGGTAAAAAGAGGCGCTAGGGACACTAACGCGTCCCTAGCGCCTCTTTTCGGACAGGAGCGGCGGCTGTCAGCGGGGTTGACAGCCAACGCTCAATTTTGCAGGCGTTGGTTCTCGAGCCCGCTGACAGCCACAGGTTCATAAACTGGACGCCGGCAAAACTGAGCATCCGATTTTCAATCTGCAAGCCTATTTCAAATGTTTTGGGGGGTTTTTTTTACTTTTTTAACTTTCGGGACCTCCAACTTAATATCGCCATGATATTAAGTCAGAGGGTGCACAGAAAAGCAGTTTTTACTGCTTTTCTGTGCACTTTCCCGGTGCCTGGAGAAATTAGCGCCTACCTTTGGGTAGGCACTAATTTCTGAATCGCGCGGGAATACCTAATAGGGCCATCAACATGCATTTGCATGTTCCGGGCGTTATTAGGTTCGGGGGGGGGGGGGGGGGGGGGGGTTGGACGTGCGTTTTGGATGCGCTAATACCCTTTACTGAATAAGGGGTAAAGCTAGCGCGTCAAAAACGCACGTCCAAATGCCGGCTGTTAATGTATCGGCCTGTTAATTTGAAAAATCAGTCTTTTATGTGTAGCATATCAAAAGCTTAAGTGAAATCCAGATAAGCTATATCAAATATATACCCTCAATATCTAAAATCTCTCAGTAAGGCATAGCTGCTGCATAGAAGACCAGAAGACAAAGTTCAAGGAAGATGTAGACTGTAGAAAACATATGGACATGTAATTGTGACAGCATAGTCTGCCAGGGATGTGATTCCTGAGACCAGTGTGGCCAATACACTAGCAAGGAAAGTCAGATAGGTCCCCTCTGAAACAGCAGTAGGACATCATCTGCCTGTGATTGTCTCTTTCCCCTCAGGTTGAACCCTCAGGTGCTAGTGACTGGCAGGGTCTAGGTAGTAGGTCCCAAACCAAGACTGAGCAAGAACACAGTATGAAGCACAAGTGAACACTAGAAACAGGAAGACCTGATAAGATGAATCAGCAAATCCAGGGAAACAAGGAATGTGCTGGAATCAAATCAGTGAGATGAACTAGGTAACTGAGGTGATCAAATTTGCAGATACAAAATTATTCAAAGTTGAAAAATCACAATAGGATTGTGAGAAATTGCAAGAAGAACTTGCAAGACTGGAAGACTGGACATCCAAATGACAGATGACCTGTAATATGGACAAGTGCAAAATGGTTGGCGTTTTTCATGCCAGTTTAACAGCGTTTAAAGCCCACTCTGTTTTCTCTACCTATGCGCTCTCTGTAAACCTGCATGATCACAGATATAAGTACGTTATGTTTAATGTATTGCATCGGTTTTTCTCATTTATGTATGGTCTCACTTTTTTAAAAACACACTCTCTTTTAATTTACAGAACTGTTACCTTTATTTGTTGTTGCTCCCGACGCAGCCTTGCGGCGAAACACGGGATCCGTGTCAGGGGACCCTTTCCAGAATTTAATGTATACCCGATAACAGTGGAGTTGCCATTTGGAACAATAAATTCAACTACTAATAAGATATCTGTGTGGACCGATAAGTTTCTCTGTGCTTATTCTCTCTGTGGTATCTATGGTGAGTACAGAATCTACTCTCCTTTGTATCAAGTGCAAAGTGATACATGAAAGGAAGAGCAACCCAAATTATAGTTACACGATGCAAAGTTCCACTTTGGGAGTCACCACCTGGGAAAAGAATCTAGGCATCATCGTGGATAATATGTTGTGTGCTCAGTATGCAGCGGTGGCCAAGAAATCAAATAGAATGCTAGGAATTATTAGGAAAGGAATGGAGAATAAAACAGAGAATATCATAATGCCTCTGAATCACTCCATGGTGTGACTACACCTTGAGAATTGTGTGCAATTCTGGTCACTGCATCTCAAAAAAGAAATAGCAGAATTAGAAAAGGTACAGAGAAGGGCAACCAAAATGATAGGGTTGGAATGATTCCCCTATGAGAAAAAGCTAAAAAGGTTAGGGCTTTTCAGCTTGGAGAACAGATTGCTGAGGGAAAATATGATAGAGTTCTACAAAATAATGAGTAGAGTGGAATGGGTAAACGTGAATCCATTGTTTACAAAAAATATTTTTTTAGTCAACACATAATTAAACTCTGAAATTCATTGCCAGAGGATGTGGTGAAAACCATTAGTGTAGTTGGGTTTAGAATAGGTTTAGACAAGTTCCTGGAAGAAAAGTCGATAAACCATTACCATCTACCAAGGTAGATTTTGGGAAATCCACTGCTTATCTCTGGAATAAGCAGCTTGGAATCTATCGACCTTTTGGGATCCTGACAGGTGCTTGTGACCTGGATTGGCCACTGTTGGAATCAGGATACTGAGCTTAATGGAACCTTGGTCTGACCCAGTATGGAGAATATTATCTTCTAAGCAGGACTCCAATGGGGGGACCAGATAATGGCAATCAAGCTCTACAATTTGCTGACTGGAAGCCTGGAAATATATATGTCCAGACAGGAAACAGGGGGGCTGCCAGCAGGAAGTGGGGCCAAGGAGCTTGGAGGACTGACCAGATAGCCCCAAACCCACAGAGGCCCCTGCTGGTAGAAGGCAAGAACTGCCTATTGAGACTTCACAGAAATGAAAAAGTAATGTCAACAATCACCACTATAAAGGTTTTCAAAGCAGCACTGATTTCCTACAGAGCCATTTAAATGAATACAGAACATAATAGTGTCAGACGATCACACATGAAGGAACCTAAACACCACCCAATACTTGATAGAAAAATGAGGAAAAAATAATTCTGGGGCCCAAGAGATGAGGTTAGAATGGAGAAGTTTAATTGCAAGTGTTAAAACCTTGGAGAAAGAGGGCCTACCCCTTCTTTCACAATTATCAATTATTGGCAAATAAGAGAAAAACATTTGTTTTATTAATAACTATTGATTTTTGCTTGTAATATTTAAAAACTGGATATTTGATTGCATACTACCTAAAACTCTGTTGTACAAGATGGTTCCTCATTTGAAGGAATACCTAATAGCCCTCTTTATAACCCAAATCTAGCTATGTATCAGATAGTTATTCAGAGTAATGGGTCGAGCCTTATGATTTGTACCTGTTTAAAGGACACCGGTAGTCTCTCTGCTGCTTGCTTAATCTCTATGTATATTGGAAACTGAGGACCAATATGGCCCACCAACCCCAGATTCTGCTGCTTATGTGATTTCCCTCAGTATTGCCCAATTAGATCACATGGTCTCTCCCTCTACTCAATTAAACCTCACCCATTTACTATCTTTTCCATTCCCTAGTGTTATATATGTATTACATTGTACTTCGCTTTGAGTGGCTTTGGCCATTAAATGAATAATAAATTTAAGTTAATAACAATAATATGCAAGGGCTTACTGGTGCTTGTTCTGTTAGTATCCCACTCTACCTCAGGGCCAACTTCCTATACTTCATTTCTAGTGTTAAATTACCCTTATCATTGTCCCATTCCATCTCCTACCATCCCTATATCTGCCCTGTTCATTGCTCTAATTCCCAGCCTCTTATTTGTTGGGGTTTTTTTTGTGTTTTGTCTGTCAATCTTGACTTGCTTGTCAGCAAGTGTTTGAAACCTCAGACAAGAAAGACCAATAAAGACCACTCTAAAAGTCAAACAGAGAAGTTTAATATAAAGAAAGGTGTGGTTTCTTTAGGAGTAGCAACCGTTACAAGCAAGCGGTGTAAGCTCAAACCTACTCAGTGATTTATCGTTCATGCACAGCTTTATAAGGATTTGTCTTCAGCCAATCACCAGGTGTCTGCATTTCCCCACCCCTTATCCCATGTCCAATTATTAAAATTTGCGTATGTACTTGCCCTGCGACTAGGGGTGTTCGCGCTGCTCCTCGTGCTGCCTATGACATACGCGGAAGCTAGTTTCTCTTTGTCTGTTTAAGTTTCGTTTTCCTTGTTCTGATGTTTCTCATTGCTTCACCATTCATACACAAGACACACCGGAGTAAGAACTGCCAATTATCAGGTGAATTTTCAAAGGAGTTACACATGTAAATGTAACATACGATTGAGCAAGTTTCAAAAGCCATTTACCTGCATTAAGTGCCTTTAGCACAGGTAAAACCTATTGACAATTCAATGGCATATATTGTAGCAATTTTCAATAGCCCATTTATACGGATAAAGTGCATTTACATGTGTAAAATCCAGTTTCAAGTATGTAAATGCTTTTGAAAATCAGGATCTAAGTGTCTCTGTACAGCACTGTATACATCTAGCATGCACTTTACAAATGGATAGCAAAAATAACCATCTCCTGACATACTGCTGAATTCTGTAAGTGAATTAACTGTGAGCTGATGGGCTGATGTTAAGCCCAAAGGAAAGAGGGGGCATAAATAAATCAAAAAAAGAAAGAAAAAATGATCCAAATATTGCCTGCTGTACCTCTGGTAAGACTTCTATGAAGAGAACAGAAGTCAGAACACTCATCACCAGCAATCCTCTGACTAGCCTGGGCTAGAGTGCTAATAGTGTGACTTCACTATTAATGTAAGTATTCTTATGAATAACAGTCAAAATGACGTCTGCATATTGCCGCTGTATAGCATGCATGGATTCCAGTTTGCTGGTTCATGGCACATATGGCAGCCAAATGCTGTTCTGAAATGCCACATAGGGCTGTCATATGAAATTCATGTTGGTCATGAACAGTATACTTCTCAATGGATTTTGATCCTGCAAAGCCTGCTGAGAAGCCATCAAAATATACACCGATTCTACCTGTTAAGGAACATAATATAATATATATTATACACCGATTCTACCTGTTAAGGAACATAATATAAGGAATGTCATTACTGTCAAGCACAGCGTGTTGTCTATGACAGTGGCCAATTCGGGTTGCATGGAAGAAGTATTCCTATAAATCATAATGGAGATTCATTCCCTATTGTTCACTCTTAACAATAAAATATTGTGATCCTCATGTCTACCTGGCTAATAGCTGTTAATGGACCTGTTCTCCAGAAACTTGTTACTGCCTCTGAGACCTCTGCAGACCTACCAACATGGCTGACTCAGCTTATGATTACATTATGATTCAGAACACATGACTCTAAGAGCCAATGGAGCATAGGGGAGGATTTGACCAATGGGAATGCTGAAAGGAAGAAGATTTCAAATCTGCCAAGGCTTTGGGAGAGACAGTTAAGACGACATAAAGAAAACAGAAGATATTTAACTGTCTCTGCCCAAATAGGTCTGCTGTACGCTGCAGGGATATCTACTGTGACTATCCCACTTAGAATAGAGAGCGAGAGATAAGTAGTCAGCTTGGGTTGTGACCAGTTACAGTGCCCCTGCTGTGATTGCTGTGTTTTTGCTGAGAGCTGCTGCAGGCTGTGACAGAAGTGCTGTTTGCTAAGGATAAAGGCCTCTTAAGAGTGGAGATCAGAATGTTACCTGGGAGTCCTTGGGAGTGTGAGGACCCTTCTCAGCCACAGATACAGGGGAAGACAGTTTGGTTACTAGGCTTTATATAGATTGGAGAGTTGTAGATTCTCTACATCCCCATTCACCACCACCTTAAAAATAGTTATTCATCTACATTGCTTGAAAGCATATGGATTACAATTAAACTTCAAGTCCTGTGTTTCAACGTTAACTCTTGAATCCCTGGTCTAATCACCATACCGCAGAGGCAGACGGGACATCTCTTTGCACATCACAGTTGAACTCTTAGTGCACTTCTCTATTGTCTATTGCCCTCAGAAGGCCAAAATTACATTATATGGCTACAAAGCCCTGAGGGTTAAAGTGCAATAAACATCACAGCGCATAGCTGAAGAAGACCAGGGAACAATTGTATTTGTTAATGCATGTATATTACTGGGCCCAGTTATTAACATGGTGTTATACTCCATGTTATAGTGAGCTCACTAATAATTTAAAGGTATACCAAGCTTTGGTACCAGTTAATACAAGGTTAAATAATCTAAGGGAAAAGTGCTTTGTATGGTTTGTAGATGTTCACATTTGTATCTAGCACCTCTTCTCTAAAAGAATTTCTTCTTCTTCATTGGCTTTGTCTCCTTCCCATCCCCCACCCCTTCCATGTATGGATCTTGAAGGGAAAAAAATCTTTGCAAAGTAAAAGAAAACATCTTTGTCCTCCTTACACACACACACACACAAATAAATACCAAGACATCTTTTGTATAAAACTGAAGTAAACAAATGATCTTGGGTACAATTACATTTTTAAAGAAAGCTGCAATGACGGTTTTCATAGATTTATGATTTATTTTTTTAAATCATCATTTTGTGTTCGTGGCTTTCTTTTATATTTTTGTAGCAATTTGTTTGTCAATGTAGTCTTAACCATACTAACATCTTTAAGTTTCCTTGTTTTTAAATCAAAGAAGCAGAAGAAACCAAGCATGCAAAGAAACATTATCTATGCATTTTACTTTGTCCTTGAGTTTGAGATAACAGCAGTGCAGAAGAGAAATTTAATAAATAACTAACTACTGAAGTTAGTTACCAAAAAGCTGAGTAAAGGAGTGAGATAAAAGCTGTAAAGGAATTTTATGGGCACAAATATGACTTGAATTATTTGCACATTGAATGTAACAGAGAAAGTTGTTGAATTTTAATAGTAAGGGGATGTAGCAATGTTATTAATTAAAAGATTTTTCTCAGCTAAATTTTTCTAAATGGAGTAAGTCCATCTGAATTATTCCTTTTGCTATTATATTGTTTTATTTTCTTATAGTTTGCATAATAACTTTCAATATACCTTCACAAACATTAACTATCTGTTGTGTCCGTTGGTTCCCGACGCCCTCTCTCCGCCCTCCTCACCTCCTTGGCGCCTCCCTCTTCGCCCGCGGGAAGATTGGCTGCCGTGGCGTTCCTCTGCCAAGGTCCTCCGGCGTCCCTGGACCGGCTCCACGCTGCTACGCACCATGTTTCCTGGAGCCCTAGGGGCGCGTGCGCGGCCCAGCCCCGACTGAAGTACCAACAATGGCGCGAACCTCGAGGGCGTCCCCCGAAGATGATGTCACCCGCGACGGATATTTAAGGTCTTAGAATTTGCTAACACATCAAGTTAGCAAGGGGTTTTGCTACCTAAGCTACTCTGCCTCCTCGGACTAACTAGGGGTACCTGCTCCTCAGGAGCCTCGCTCTCTCTCTTACTTTGTAGATTGCAGTCTGGAACCGGTACTCGCTCCTCGAGGGCCCTTGTTCCCGGGCTTCTTCGAATTCACTTCTGTCTGGAAGTCAGCACTGCCTACTACATCTGTGAGTTACCATCGCTCTCTCAGAGCTTTCCCTGAAACCAGGTACTCGCTCCTCGAGGGCCTATA
The DNA here is from genome assembly GCF_901001135.1 of Rhinatrema bivittatum. Classification (NCBI taxonomy): domain Eukaryota; kingdom Metazoa; phylum Chordata; class Amphibia; order Gymnophiona; family Rhinatrematidae; genus Rhinatrema; species Rhinatrema bivittatum. The sequence continues at coordinate 78,713,029 of NC_042624.1, read as the reverse complement.
CATTCTAGCTCCTGCGCTTCTATGAGACATTGTGTGAGTCTTACCATCAGGTTCGGTACATGAACTCTGCTTACCCTGCCTACTCACTATATTTCAATTTCTCTACAGCTCAGCCTCCAGGGATCGCTGTTCCAGCTTCTGAGGGACTACAGCCCTGCCGGGCATTCCAGCTCATTACTGCCACCTCTGGTGGTTCAGTATACTGTCTAATAAAAGAACTAGTGTGTGTCTGTCTCCATACTCTGAGCCTGACCGGTGGTCCCTCTCGGGGTCTTCCCCGGGGGCGTGGTCATCTGCCACTGGTCCAAGGATCCACCCACAACTCTCCTAAATACTACAGATTGCTCCTCCCATCAGATAGCAGTTTCATTACAGATTGCTAACTCCTCACGGAGAACTCATCACTGTCAAAAGATCTTATTAATAATATATACTAATTTTTCGTGTTATATAATTTTGCTGCTTTGTTTGATGCTGTGCCTCTGCCTGCTGCTGTGGCAATCAATAAATGTGCAGCATACATGACCTTAAGAGATACTGTATCAAAGGGAAATGCTTATTTGATTCCATAGTGAAACAGTTTGTTCTTCAATCTTGTCCCCAGCTACCTATATCAGATGTTATTGCCCTGCAGGAGCCAGCCTCGAATCAAGAAAAATGGCAGTTAATGACTAATACTAGTAAACTAGTGTATAAATGCTCGGTTGCCCCCCAATCTCTTTTGCCTTTTCTTGCCCCCATGTATCATTTCATGGCTTATGTGGACAAAGTGGGGATGGTTTTTGCTTTTCACAAGGTGTGGTATTGCCCTGAGTTTGGACCAGAAGTAGCAAAGTTTATAAAGAACTGTATTTGTGTACATCACAACATTTCCTCAGGTATCAAAGCTCCTCAATAGGTTGCCCTGCCACCATGGGGCCCCTTTGTGCAATTGCAAATGGACTTTACACATATGCCAAATATTCAGGGTTACCAGAATTGTTTGGTAATAGTGGTTCAAAGGGCAGAGGCCTATCCTACGACAACTAATAATGCTGCCAGTGTGGCAAAAAAAAACAACCCAATTATTCAAGGAATACATTCCTCGCTGGGGTGTGCTTAAGTGTATAGAGAGTGATCAAAGGCCTGAGTTTCATAAGAAAGTTATAGAACAAGTTACCAATGCCATGGGAATGAAACAAACTTCACTGTCCTTATCATCCTCAGTCCTCTAGCCAGGTTAAAGGGAGGAATCAAATGATAAAAACCAGATTGGCCTGAGCAATGGAGGAAATAGGAATGCCATGGCCAAAGATATTGCTGGAAAAACAAATATTCAGTTCACTTAAGTGTTATAAATGTAACTATTAAAGGACCATCATACTAAGCACTACCGGTACTATAGACCTTCATTGCTTTATGTATAATCATCAGTCCCAAAGTTACAATATTTTTTTATATTTTTCTTGTAAATAAAATTAGTAAACCACCACTTATCTTTGGTATCTTTGATATCATTTAGTGTTCACTTCTTTTCATATTGCAGCTGGTATAACAAATCCCATCGATCACGACATGCGCCATGTTTCGAGTTAGAACTCTGCTTCCGCGGAACTGGTAAAGTTTAAAAGGATGTATGTGATACAATGCAAGACCATCCCCTGAAGCAGAGTCCTAACTCGAAACACGGTGCGAAACTGGATCGATGGTATGTGCCTATAGATAAATCTATTCCCGATAAGTCATGTATATTTTGGCTTCTGATTTAATTGAAACATGTTTAAATTTCTACTGTAAACAACCAAAATTATTTTAAAAAAATGTCTTTACAAATATTGCTAACATCACCCAGACTTCATATGCTTGAAATGTGCCTATGATTAAAATGAGTGAATAAGGGCAGAAAGTGTTCTTTTAATACTTTCTTCCAAATATGATAGCACCTTTTAAATAAGGATTCTTTATTCAAAATTTAGTATCAGCCATTACTGGATTGGTTTCTGTTTGTTCACCATGTTTATGCAACCTCTCCTTTCATGGACTCTTGGATTGGGTACTATAAAAAAACCCAAACATGATCATTAGTGTTTGGGAAGATACAAAACATCATGTGCAGTTTTTAGAAACATATGCAAACCCCATTTCTATCATCACTGTATTTGATGAAGGATAGCCTGGGCATTACAGAGTAACATACCATAGTTGAATTCAACTTTCCCGGGCAAAGTAGTATCATAAAAGTAGAGGCAAGGTGAAGAGATGCCCTTTCTACCCCTACATGACATACCATGGGTAATTTTCAACAAGGAACCTCCTGAAAAAGAAAAAAAAAAAAAGCATTATCCTAGCAAAATCAGCACAAACACTCAACATCTAAAAATCTTTCAGTTGTGTCATAACACGTATATACTACAAACCTTCTAAAGATCTCTTAGTTGAAGTATGGAGACACTATGCGTCATCTACAGTGGCCTCTTCTATATCCTCAGTTTTCTCCTTTGTGTCTTTCTTTTCTGCCTCTACAGCTACCTCCTCCAGTCAGTGAATATGCTGAAGGAACAAATGTTATATAATATGCAGCACACAAACACCTTGCTGACTTTCATTCAGTTAAGTTTGGATGTGATGTATAGAGCAAAACCAGCTTTTTATCAGTATAAAGGTACACCTGATCAGAGACTTAGTAGAGCTATGGTAGAGTTGTACTGTTCTTCAAAGGCAGAGGAGGGATGGAGAAAGGGAGTTAGCAAGCAGGCCAACAGGGGTTAATCCTTATTAACTACAAGCAAAGAATTAAAGTATCACACCATTAGATGACAAAAGTTATAAAAACATCACTAGCATCACAGAAGACTACAACAGTTCCATCATTTACCAATACAACTGATCCCAATTACATATGTAGACATACAAGGGCTCTGTCTTAATATACAAGCATTATGGCAGGAAGCAGGAAAATTGGCCACTATATCTGTCACTAGTAAGTGAAAGTCACCAGATCTGTCACTAGTCAGTGTCAGATTATACTAATATTTATGATTTATTTAACAACATTCATGAATCACTTTCCAAACCAACTAGGATTCATCCAAAGTGTGTCGTTTGGTGGCTCATGGAATGGCCGCAAGAGCCACTGCACTCACCCCAGACACCACCGGCATTTCTTTGAGGTGGGGACACTGCCAGTGGATGACCATTACCGAGAGTAGTGCGCGACGCCTAAATGCCCTCATGATACTTCTCCTCCCAACGTCTCCCTATGCACGCATGTGCGGCGTGCAGTGGTATTTAAAGGACCCACAGTGGGAAAAGTCCTGCGGTGTTGTTTAATGACTTCAGTGGCCCTGACTATATAAGGGATCCTGGGATTACTTATCAATGCCTCAGCACCAAGTCTGCCTAGGGCAATGCGTGTTGCTCTTGCAGTTCAGCTATTCCTGTGTCCAGCCTTGCTTTGCCCAGCCTGTCTTGTTCAGCCTTGTTTTGCCCAGCCCATCTTGTCCAGCTAGTCTCATCTAGTGTCTCTTCATTTATCTTCGTCCATCCTTAGCCTGATCTCCTGGTACTGACCCTAGCCTTGGACCTGATCTTACTTGCCTTGGACCTCACTACTCTTGCTTGCCACCTGCCCCAATGCTTGGCCTGTTCCTAGTATCTCCAGTCTGCTGCCTGTCCTGATGCCGGGATTCTGGTTCATACCAGTTGCCAGAACTCAAAAGCTCAACCTACTGTGGAGGCAGCTGGCATAGGTAAAGCTCCAGTTAGTCCCATTTAGGGTGTGTTCACCAGCTTTTGGCGTAGGCCTCGTACGTTCACCTACAAGACTGTATCAACTACGCCCCATCATTAAGGGCAAACGAAGCCACCAGTGAAGAAGCAAACAAAGGTGTGTGCCCTTTGCAAACACCCTTCACTGGTGGTCCACCACTGGTGGGCCTGCCAACCAGGAGGGCCCTTTCAAGGTCTCGTGGCTTCAATAGCTTAAGCTGAAGGAGTGTTTGCTAGAACAGTGCTAGAAATAAAGTGCAAGGTAATTAAGTGCAGCATACAGGTTGTTCCTCATGATAACAGCAGGTAGACAACAGTCATATGAAAAGTGAACTCCCTCATTTTCAAGGCTTTGTTAAGGCTCCTGAACTGCTTCACCAGTTCAGTTTGTGTTGTTTTCGACAAAGCACACTGGTGAAATCCTGTAATCTTTATATTACACTCCATTTGAAAAAGTTGGCTCCACATTTCGTGGACAAAATAAGGTCAATTCCATGAATCCTGCTTTGAGAATTTGAAAACTAAATATACGTGCATGTGTGTAATTTAGTATCTTTACATCTTAAAGGAAAGGGTTTTTTTCATCCTTTGGGTTTCATGTACTTTCATTGTTTTGTTTTTGTGGGGGTTTATTTTTGCATACAATGCCAATGTTGGTCTTCAAAATAAGCATATGTTTTTTTAAATTAACAAACCATTTCTCTGGTGGAGCCCACTTAAATATCTGCCTTTCAGAAAGGACAGACAGAGAAATATGATCCTGCAGATTAAATCATAACATGCCACAATGTTCATATGCCCGGATTCTGTTAAATGCATTAGCTTCTAGTGCAGCAAAAGGTAGAAAGCACAATGGAAAACTAATCTTTTGACAGAACAGCTCTGCAAAATAAATAACTTTTTAACATGCCCAGCCAAAGCATGTTGCATAATACAATGGAGCCCTCCTTCAAGCGGCATTTTATCATAGGCAAACTGAAATGCACAGAAGCTAAAAATAACCAAGTAAAGAAAAATACTAGCTCCAAAATGTGGCTATGTGCCAGTTACTGGGCACCATATTGACCGCTGGCTCCCTGCTGGGGTTTATCAGGGAACAGCTCGGGAAGTGCCAGAAATCTTAGCTGGGGTCAGAGATAGGGTTACCAACTGGCTCCATGTCATATCGACAGGCTGAGCCAGGTCAGACTTTATCACACTACATTTATGGGTTTGTTGTTCTACTTTATAAGTAAAGTAGAGAAATTTCAACTCTGTACAACTGGTGTCAATAATGATTTTTTTTTTTTTTTAATATAGTGAGAGGTAATATTTAAGGTTTTTTAAACCTGTATGTAGCTCGTGATTGTACAGAAAGGAAGACCAGTTGTGATTTTCATGGTTTCCAGGTTAACAAAACATGAAAATAAACTGTGTTCTTAGTTAAATGAAGGTCACTGCATGGATTCTTTGCAGGTTGTGATACATGTCATTGGATCAACATACACATTATATAGAGATGATGTATATAGGTTTTCAATAGCAAACAGTCTCCTCTTCAGATGTTATTGTATGCCAGCGTATCTCTTGAATGTTCATTGCATGTATTTTGAAAATCAGATCTCTTTGCATCTTTCAAGGAAAGGAGTTGGCTATACCCATTGTATAGTAATATTATAGTGGAATGTACCTGCAGAATAGAGTCAGCTGTGGAGAAATGTGGGTACCTAGCAATATTAGAGATCTGTTAATAGAGAACATGGATGAATGATGAATGGAACTGAGCTTTAAACGGAAGATAACTTGTTTCTTGGATCATGTGTTTTTATTTGAAAAGTAGTATATGAAGAAATGGGAGGGCACCTTAGGTTTATTTTGGAAATGCTAGATGAAGATATATTAACTTTTATCTGTCTCAGGTAATAGATTGTATTGTTATGAATGTGTGTTTTATTTGTATCTATTGTGATGGGCATTATTCCCCTGTTGAATACAAGAAATTAGGCTTTGCCTTATCGAGAAAACTAGAAAGCTTGGGCATGGTGGAAGCTTGTCTGAAGGAGAAGCAGGGCAGGAACAGGAAGGAACCAAAGGAAGAGAAAGAGGAAATGGTGGTGGTGTTTAGCAGCCTTGAGGATGAGCTGGAGCCAATGGACTTGGGAGATGAGTGGTGGCGACCCCCCTCCAGAAGATGACACACTCATGAAGATTGTACAACAGGAGCTTTAAGTGAACACTGCCGTGGGGTGGATGTAGTTGCAGCCATAGTGAGAGGGGAAGCACAAACCCCAGCTGCAGACTATGGTGGGAGGTGGTAGTAGGGCCCAATTTCCTAAGAACCGAGCCCATAGAGAGCAGTCAAGCTTAGGCTGTGCAGGAAGCAACTGTGAGCAGCACGCAGAAGGATGAAGGTGAGAGCTGCTTTCTTGTCATATAAGTTTGAGACTGATGTGGTTTGATAAAGTAAAGTTTCAGAAAGCATGCTGAAGTGCATTGTGGAACAAATCCAGAAACAGCAAGAGACTACACACCAAATAATCTACAGATGTTATCACAGGAGACTCAGCAACAACAACTGCTGATATCCTTAATCGAGGAACAAACCAAGGAAACCAGAGCCCTGATAGAGCAGCAGAAGCAACAGGAGCATCAGCGTGAGTGGGATGTTGCAGGATTGTCAGACTAGGGGAGGAGGTGGAAACAGACCTGTTTGGGGCTTGATGTTAAGCAATATGGTGGCGGGAGATGACCCCAAGGCTTTCCTGGTCACGTTTGAGCGGGTGGAAGAAATAGCGGGCTAGCCACAGGAACAGTGGGCAGTAAGGTTAGCCCCCTACCTGGCCAGAGAAGCTCAAGCTACCTATCGCACTTTAGGAAAGGAGGAAGGCCATTGAGGACCGTTTGGGTCTGTCAGCAGAATTTTACAGGCAGAGGTTTAGAGGGCTCAAATTTGGAAAAGGGGAAAGACCCCAGGCTGTAGTCCAGCAATTACGAGATCTGCCATATACAGTAAATGAATAGACCCAGAGCAGAGGTCTAAACAGGGCATACTTGGCAATAGTCCCTGGGGAGATACAGATATGGGTGGGAAAACAGGGGTCCATCAGTGTAAGGGAAGCGATTACTTTCAGCGAGAAGTACATTGATACAGAGAGTGGAGGGAAAGAAGTGTGTGATGAAGGAGGGGGTAAAGCTACTCTGGGAAAGAGTGAAAGGAAAAAAAGAAGAGATCAGGAGGTAACCCCCGGCAAAGGAACAATGGGGCTGGGTAGGAAACCAGATATCCATAGGAACTAGGAAAAAAAAAAAAAAAAAAAAGAGGGGAAATATGCTCCTCCATGGGAAAAGGGGAAGAGCAGGTGCTTTTCATGTGGAGAAGAGGAACATTTCAAAAGTAATTGCCCTCATACAAACTGTTCCTATACAGAAAGAACACCCATGACAGAAAGCAGGGGAAATGAGATAGTCAAAATACAAGGACAGAAAATTAAAAGCTATCGTGGACACAGGGAAGGACCAGTCCCTCATGTTTGGGCCTCTCGTGAGGAATTTGAAAGTATGGAAAGACATGGGGGGGGGGGGCAACAGTATAAAGGTGGGTCATGACCAAGGCCCAAGCAGAGAGGGAGGGAAATAGCCTACAGCAAGTATTTCCATTTTCATGGGCTGATGTGGTCAGGGAGTGGGGGAAAACCCGGAAGCCCAACACACAGCGTAGAAAGCAGAAGAACATGGGTCCATTACAAGAGGAGATGCAGGGAATCCTGGCAGGACTTGAAGTATTAGGGGATGAAGTGCTTGAAAGATTTCCTCAGTTCCAAGAGAAACAAGAAACAGACCGTGTACTGGGACAAATTCAAGAAAAAGCAGTTAACACTAAGGGAAAAGACAGTAAAACTGCTTCACCACAGTAACCTTACTTTGAATTGGGCAAATTATACCAAATATAAGGGGGACCTGAGGGGCAAATGGTACAGAAGCAGTTGTTGATCCCAAAATTTTTCAGAGGGGAATATAATGTTGGCCCATTCCCATCCCCTTGCAAGACATTTAGGGGGACAGAATATCTTCAACCAGTTGCTGGCCCAGTTTTTCTGGCCAGGAATCCATTAGACAATGCGAGAATTCGGTGCCTCATGTCCGGAGTGCCAGAAAGTCTCAACACAGATGCCCCCCCAAAGGATCCCTTGGTCCCACTTCCAATAGTTACAGACCCTTGTAGACAAATGGCTATGGATATAATTGGGCCCCTAGAGAAGAGCACAAGGGGACACCAATATATTCTGGTAATATTCGATTATGGCACCTGATTTCCATGGGCAGCACCCTTATGCTTCACCTCAGCACAAGCAATTGTGGTTTGAATGAACCAAATCATGGTGAACCTGGAAGATATAGTAAGCCAGATTGACAAACTAAAAAGAGTAGCAAATCACCTGAACCAGATGGTATGCATACCAGGGTTCTGAATTTTCAGATCAATTAGATAAAATTTGTAACCTACATTAAAATCATCCATTGTATTTGAAGACTGGAAGGTGGCCAATGTAATCCCGATATTTAAAAAGGGCTTCAGGGGTGATCCAGAAAACTATAGACCGGCGAGCCTGACTTCAGTGCCGGGAAAAATAGTGGAAACTATTCTAAAGATCAAAATCATAGAGCATATAGAAAGACATGGATTTACCCAAGGGAAGTCTTGCCTCACAAATCTGCTTCATTTTTTTGAAAGGGTTAATAAACATGTGGTTTAAAGGTAAACCAGTAGATATAGTGTATTTGGATTTTCAGAAGGCTTTTGACAAAGTTCCTCATGAGAAACGATGTCCTTTCATGGATTACAAACTGGTTAAAAGTCGGGAAACAGTTGGATTAAATGGTCAATTTTCTCAGTGGAAAAAGTGAAATAGTGGAGAGCCTCAGGAATCTGTACTTGGACCGGTGCTTTTCAATATCTTTATAAATGATCTGGAAAGGGATACGACAAGTGAGATTATCAAATTTGCAGATGATATAAAATTATTGAGTAGCTAAATCACAAGCAGATTGTGATAAATTTCAGGAGGACCCTGTGAAACCGGAAGATTAAGCATCCAAATGGCAGATAAATTTTAATGTGGACAAGTTCAAGGTGATGCATGAAGGGAAAAATAACCCATGTTATTGTTACACAATGTTAGGTTCCTTATTGGGAGCTACCACCCAGGAAAAAGATCAAGGCTCAGGTGCTGCGGCATCAAAAAAGCAAACAAGGTTAGGAATTATTAGACAGGAAATGGTGAATAAAATGGAAAATGTCATAATGGCTTTGTAAAGCTCCACGGTGAGACCACACATTGAGTACTGTAAACAATTCTAGTGGTCACATCCAGTGGCGTAGCCAGAATTGATTTTTTGGGTGGGCACAAGGTTAACATGGGTGGGCTGTAGGCATGCAGGTCTACTAGTTGTTTTTTTACTGATAAATAATGCCAAATTATGCAGCATAGCATTCACATCTACGCCTAAGTATGAGGTTTACTTAATGATACAAACATAATTCACGGTGATTTGTGGTACTTTAGCCTTCTTATTATTACGATTTTATACACGGCTCCTACCTGTCCATAAATTTTGAGAGAGCGGTTGTGTTGCTTATATTTAAATTGCTAACATCTCAAAATATAGATATATATTTTTACCTTTGTTGTCTGATCTTTGTATTTTTCTAATCAGTTGGTCCTGGTCTCTTTTCCCATTTTTTCCCTTATAGCTCATTTCCTAATTCCTTTTCAGTGTCTTTCTTCTATTACTGTCTTCTTCCCTTCCATCACACACACACACATACATACACGCTTTCTCTCACAGACTCCCTCTCACACACTCAAGCTGTCACTCTCATATGCTCTCCCCCCCCCCCCACCCCCCCACAAGCTCACATTCAAGTTCTCACCCCTCCCCAGGCTTATATTCTTATGCACACACAGACGCACATCCAGGCACCCATTCTCACCCACAAACCCATGCTCCCAGTCTCACCCACACATATTCAAGCTCCCATTCTCATCCATACATATACACATTTAAGGTACTATTCTCACCCACACATACACACATTCAAGCACCCATTCTTATCCACATATTCAAGCTTCCATTCTCACCCACCCACACAAACCCAGGCTCTCATTCTCACCCATATATACACACATTCAAGCTCCCATTCTCACCCACCCACAAACCCAGGCTCCCATTCTCAACCACACATACACACATTCGAGCTCCCATTCACCCACATATTCAAGCTTCCATTCTCACCCACATACACACCCAGGCTCCAGTTTTCACCCACACACACACTCCCATTCTCATCCACACATACACATTCAAGCACGTGCACAGCTTCCGCTTTCTCCCCCAGAGCAGGAAGATCAGCTGCCTCTCCTGCTGCCACCGGCCTCCTGCTATCTTCTTCGGGCGTCGGGCCGTACTGCCCGCCGAACTTCCTGTCCGGGGGGGGGGGGGAGCGGAAGCGCAGCGCACAACGTCCGCTTCCTCCCTCCCCCCCCCCCCAAGCAGGAAGATCGGCGGACCATACGGCCCGACGCCCGAAGAAGATAGCAGGAGGCCGGTGGCAGCAGGAGAGGCAGCTGATCTTCCTGCTCTGGGGGAGAAAGCGGAAGCTGTGCGCAGCGCTTCCGCTCCCCCAAACAGGAAGTTCGGCGGGCCGTTTGGTCCGAAGATAGCAGGAGAACGGGTGGCAGCAGGAGAGGCAGCTGATCTTCCTGCATTGGGGGGAGGAAGCGGAAGCTGCGCGCGGCGCTTCCGCTCCCCCCCCTCCCCCCGAACAGGAAGATCGGTTGGCCATACGGCCGCAGCAGCGCTTCCCCATGTGTGCCGTGATGGCGCGCGAGGCGTGGGTTCTCTTGTTCGCTGTCGCGGGGATGGGATCCCGCGACAGCCTTGCAGTTCCGGTGCTAGTTGGGTGGGCCTGGGTCTAAGTTGGGTGGGCACCTGCCCACCCAGGCCCACCCGTGGCTACGCCACTGGTCACATCTAAAAAAAGATATAGCTGCACTGGAGAAGGTACAGAGAAAGGCAATCAAAATGATAAAGGGGATGGAATGGCTCCCCTATGAGGAAAGGCTAAAGAGGTTAGGGCTGTTCAGCTTGGAGAAGAGACAGCTGAGGGGGGATATGATAGAGGTCTATAAAATCATGAGAGGTCTAGAACAGGTAAATGTGAGAATCAGTTATTTAGTCTTTCAGATAATAGAAGGACTAGGGAGCACTTCATGAAGTTAGCATGTAGCACATTTAAAACAAAATCAGAGAATTATTTTTTTCATTCAACGCACAATTAAGCTCTGGAATGTGTTGCCAGAGGACGTGGTTAGGGCAGGTAGGGTAGCTGAGTTTAAAAAAAGGTTTGGATAAATTCTTGGAGGAGAAGTCCATTAACTCTATTAATCAAGCTGACTTAGGGAATAGCCACTGCTATTACTGGCATTAGAAGCATGGGGTCTACTTAATTTGTGGGTACTTGCCAGGTACTTGTAATCTGGATTGGCTACTGTTGGAAACAGGATGCAGGGTTTGATAGACCCTCGGTCTGACCCAGTATGGCAATGTCTTATGTTTTTAATGCCATGCATCAGATTCTTGTCCCTATAGAACAAGTGGGAGATGGCAGTTGAGCTAGTTCCCTAAGAACCAGGCCCATAGAGTGCAGCCAAGCTTAGGCTGTGCAGGAAGCAACTGTGAACAGTGTGCATGAAGATTAAGGTGAGAGTTGCTTTCTTATCATAACGAGGTTGAGACTGATGTGGTTTGATAAAGTAAAGCTATAGAGAATTTATACTACTGAGATAACCTGGGTCTATGTGTATTTAAGCCCAGTTCACCAGCTGGGGATGAGAGGATTTGAACCCATAGCTGTTTCACCCTGGAAGAAACAGGGTAAAGAATAGGCAATAGAGACTGAAGTACCTAGCCTGGGGAGCCTTCGAGGGTGGAACTGGGGAATCTGCAAGGAGTCGGGCAGCAGGACAGTGGAAAATCACCCCCAGACACTTAACTAATGGTTCAGTTTCTTATGTAACCAGACAATTCCAGCCGGATTGTGATGGGGAGAGTGGCCAGTGGCACAAACTCGCAACACTATCAAGCTGATGAAATATTAGCACGCTAAAAATGGGCGCTCATGATTGAGCGTCCGTTCTCCTAACGTGCGCTGATCGACCTCTCCGGGGCGCCCGATGCAATATGCAAATGGGCTGCTGTGGTAAAAAAGGAGGCACTAGGGGAAATTGTGCATCCCTAGCACCTTCTCAGCAGTGGTCACCCAGGAGAGGTGGCTGTCAACGGATTAGGAAAACTGAGGCTCAATTTTACAAGGGGATATTGCACGATATTAAGTCAGAGGAAGTACAGGCAAGCAGTATTTTCTGGTTTTCTGTCAACTTTTTTTTCTGGCTCCTGAAAACTTAACGCCTGCTCGGGGCAGGCGTTAATTTTTGAGGGTAAAAATCTGCGTGTGGGGTGCACATTTTTTTTGCATCTGGGAAATAGCTAATAGCTCCATTAACATGAATTTACATGATGAGCGCTATTATCTACATGCGTTTTGGACGTGCTATCCCCCGTTTTATCACGTTACATCGTGTACTGCAGCCAGTGCATGGTATTGCATTGCCTGCTTGTATGTTATGATGTAAGCTGCTTAGAACTATGGATAATGCAGCATATAAATGTTTTAACAAATTAATTAAATTTAACTAAACTGCTTCCCAGATGTGTTCACCAGGTGCAGATACACTTGAAATCATTCTAGAAGTTTTGGTTTTGTTTCATGTTTTTTAATGTTGAACTTTATCAGTTTTAAACTGCTGTTTTGCAGCATTTCGTTCTCAGTTCAACTTCAGTCCGAAGACCTTGCATTGCTTCCCTAATGTAAGCTTGGGATTATCTGCTGCTATGGGCAACATATGGAACTAAATCCAGCAATGGCCGGACGGGAATCTATAATTTCTACAAAAGCACTTTTTATTTCTGTATACTTTTGCAAATACATAATATGTTCATTTCTTTTTAACAAGGTCATATTTGGGCACATGGCCATTAGCCTAAGCTTCTCTGTGGCATGAAGCATTACAGAAGTGTTACTGTATAGTCCCATTTAAAAGGAATCAAAATGAAGCCACTAGTCTTCTTTCTACATGCAATATACACGGTGGCACAAACAGAAAACAGCAAAAATTAAAAATGACAATGTTCCCTACCTGCTAATGCACCAATTTATCCTTCTGCCATTACCACTACCTTTATTGTCATGTATTCAAGTAGACTAACACAACAACTACATACCTTATCACCACCTCCATCAGTAACACACTCAAAATATATTTTTATTGTATAATAAAGGCTTTTTGTGCCATCCGACACTTAAATCACCTGATTCTGACCCATCATAGAGACACCTTCTTCTTCCATAGTTTCCCTACCCTTCTCAGCTAACAGTGATATAACTCCGTGCTTCTCAACTTTTTTTCCATCTCCTGGCACACTTTCAAGTTCTCTCAGTCCTTGTGGCTCACTAAACCAGTTTTTACACAATTCTCGCCCTCCCTTCCCTTCATGCAGCAGGAGGAAAGCAGTACTTTTCATCTGTGTGCCCCTCATTCTGCCAGCTTCAATCTGATATCTGAATGTGGGGAACCAGCTGATTGAATTTGGCAAAGACTAGGAGCACAGGTAAAAAGTGGTGTAATTCTTTTCCTCTAGTAGGAAGGAAGGGGGGGGGGGGAGGGTAAGGTTTCTAGACTTCTGGTAGATGAATCTGAGACACATGTTTCCTATAATGCTAGTAGTGAATGAGCAGTTCCTTTTTATGGGAGGGGGGAAATCCAGTGGACTGTTTCCATGGAAAATTATACTAATCTACTCTCAAAATATAACTAAAAGCACATTCTTCGAGTTCTGTTACCACAAAATATTTCTGAGCCCAATACAAAAGCCTCCAAGTTGGTGGGTATATTCTAAATACAAGAGAATTAATTATATACCAGAAAAAGGTAAATTAGCCAACAAAATACAACTATTCTCATGTGGAAAACATATCCAAGTCAGGAACTTTGAACTGTGTCCCAGTATATTTCATACTGATGCATTATTAAAATTCTCAATACAGCAATAAGTTTCTGACCTTTGGTGTCTCTCTTGATTTTCTGGCTCATTGTGTCTTTTTTTTCTTATTCACTGGTCTCATAGAAACATAGAAAATGATAGCAGAAAAGGACCAGTCTGCCCAGAAAGCTTATGGTAGCATCTGCTGCGCCATAGAAGTCACCCCCTTACTTAGTTTCCCAAAATGTCAAACTTAGGGCCCTTGTTGGTTACTGCTGAGTCCACTTCCCTCACCTCTGGCCACTGAAGCAGAGAGCAATGTTGGAGTTGCATCCAAAGTATCAGGCATTTGATGAGCCCGCCCGAGTAGCCACAGCTATGTCTGACCTGCTGCAACTTCGTCAGGGGGCTCGCTCCTTGGCAGATTATGCAATGGAGTTTCGGACTTTAGCCCAAGAAGTAGGTTGGCAAGATGGTAGTCTTAAGGCCATCTTCCTGGAAGGTCTCTCCGGACGCATAAAGGATGAAATTGCTGCTCAAGATCTGCCGGAGGACCTCAACGCCTTGATTGAGATGGCTGCCCGCATTGACCGCCGCCTACAACAACGGGCCAAGGAGCAACACTCCTCTCGCCATAGTCCGGCTCGTGGGCCGAGACCTGTGCCCTCGCCCAAGATTTCTTGTCCAGACGCTCCCACCTGCGAACCTATGCAGCTGGGACGGGCCCCGCTTTCTGCTGCAGAAAGGCAACGTCGCCGTTCGTTGAAGTTGTGCTTGTATTGTGGCCAGAAAGGCCACTTCTTGGCACGCTGCCAGGATCGTGCGGAAAACGCCAAAGCCTAGAAGGTCGGGAGAAGCTCCTCCTAGGCTGTGCTACAGCTCCTCAATGCACTGTGTCCCTGTTACCTTGGAATATCCCGAAGGCTCCTTTGAGACAATGGCATTCCTGGATTCCGGAGCCGGAGGTAATTTCATCCTGCAGGACTTAGTCTCCCAGTTGCGTATCCCTACGCATAGGCGGGAGGTCCCGTTACGAATTACCTCTATCCAGGGGTCGCTTCTTCCAGGACCTGTCCAGATGTCCACAGCACCCATTACAATCCATTCGGAGGAGATAGCCTTCCTAGCGTTGGAGAAGGCTGTCCACCCTGTGGTGCTAGGGTTGCCGTGGTTACAGAAACACTCACCCACGATTCAGTGGGATACGCTACAGATTGTCAAATGGAGTCCTTTTTGCCTAGCTAATTGTATGAAAGTGCCTAAGACTCCCGCACTTCCCTTGATGCATGCTGCCATGGGTCCTCCTGCACCTTATGAGGACTTTACGGATGTATTCTCCAAGACCAAGGCGGAGATCCTTCCGCAGCATCGTCCGTATGACTGTGTTATAGACTTGCTACCTGGTACTATGCCCCCCCGAGGAAGAGTTTATCCCTTATCCATACCTGAGACTCGGGCCATGTCTGAGTACATTGCGGAGAACTTGCCAAGGGCTTTATCCGCCCGTCCAAGTCACCTGCAGGGGCAGGTTTCTTTTTTGTCAGCAAGAAAGACGGCTCACTGAGGCCGTGCATAGACTATCGAGGCCTAAATTCTATTACCAAGAGAGACCGCTACCCGCTCCCGTTAATCCTGGAGCTCCTTGATCGGCTTCAAGGAGCGAAAATTTTCACAAAGTTGGACTTGCGAGGAGCGTACAATTTAGTCAGAATCCGTCCCGGAGATGAGTGGAAAACCGCGTTTAATACCCGAGACGGGCCTTACGAGTACCTCGTGATGCCTTTCGGCTTATGTAATGCCCTGGTGGTGTTCCAGCACCTGATGAATGAGGTGTTGCGGGACCTTCTGAACATCTTTCCCTCCCTACACAAGCACCTCGCCCCACCCTTTCCCTCCCTATCTCTACCTTCCTCCCACCCATCACTCCTCTCCCCTCCCCCCCTCTATCCTCCCCGCTATCCTTACCATAATTTACCCACATCAACAAGCCATTTTTGTACATATGTTATATACTATAAACTAATGTTCCATTATAACTTGTTATATTTATTACCATGTTATAATGTAAAATAGGGCTGTTACCACCCTATTCCTTTAGTTATCTGGAAACCGATGTGATATCTCAATCGAATGTCGGTATATAAAAGAAATAAATAAATAAATAAATAAATCTGCGTAATTGTTTACCTCAACGATGTGTTAATCTACTTCCAGGATCTGACGTCACACCATCAGCATGTCCGTCAAGTGCTCCAGATACTTAGGGAGCATGGTCTTTACGCGAAGCTGGAAAAATGTAGCTTTGAGAAGACGTCCCTGCCGTTCCTAGGCACAGTGTTTCTCTCATGCCCCTTTGAAATCTTTCACCATGTTTGTCTTCACCACCTCCTCCAGAAGGGCATTCTATATATTCCTTTTTTTTGTTTTTCCTTCTCTTTGCCTCTTTCCTTCTGATTGGATATTTTAATACTTTCTTTTCCTTCAAACTTTCTGCTTTTTCCTTGATGCTCTCCTTTTCTTAGTCCTCTTCCTCCTCCATTATCTCTCAGGATTTCCCCACCTACAAATCTTAAGGTGTTCTCTCTCACCGTTCATCCCCAGCTGTTTCCTTTTTCAGTCCTCCTCCTATCTCTCCCCATCATTGGTCCTTTTCCACATTGTCTATCCAATAGCTGGTCCTCTCCCTCTTCCCATCCAGTGTTATTTCTCCCTGCCTCCCTATCCTCAGATCCCTCCCCCTATTCTAGGTCCTCTTTCTCTCCCTGTTCCTGAGTCATTTCTCCATCTCCCTTCTCACCTCCTAGTCCTCTCTATCCTGGGTCCAGTCCATCACTCTGCCCTCTATCCAGGGTCCTTTCTCCACTCCTTCTGTCCACTCTCTATATATTTTCCTTTTCTTGGCCCTTCCTGATTTTACCAACTTTCTCCTTCAGTCTCTTGTTCTCTCTCTCCCCCTCCCCTGAAATGGTCCAGCTTTCCCCCCTAAACTTCTACCCATCTCTGGCTGGTAGGAGCAGCAGTGCATAATATTGTGTCAGCATCCTGTGCCTCCTCCCTCAAGCATTCACATCCCCTTCTCATCTCCCCTAACATTCGTCTTTTGCACTGTCTACCTCAAACATTCATCTCCTTTTTCTTTCATTCCATTTCAGGATTCACTCCCTCCCCCCTTCCCTTCCTTTCCTTTCCCACAGATCATTGTTGCCTGACTGGGTGATTCCCTCTTCTGTTGTCAGCTGAGTCTCAAGTCCCTCTAGCACAGACATTAAGGCCTGGAGCAGTGATTCTCCAAGCAAGCAGAGCACAGTAGAGAAGAGCCCTGTACTCCGAGCAACAGGTAGGGAGGGGTTGGAGCAAGGAACAGAGGCTCTTCTCTGCCGTTCACTGTAGCGGTGTAGGCTCCCTCCTCCTATCTTTCCCCTCCAGATGTTTTATTTATTTATTTATTTTAAAATGTTTATATACCGCTTTTACACTTCGAAAGAATTAATCAAAATGGTTTACAACCAAACATACATAATGAGTAAACATAACAAATAAAAACAAATTAAAACATTAAAATAATAGGGTCACCAAGAGGACAGGAGGAAGGGCCTGGAGCAGCAAGCAAGAGATTTGGGGCACTGTCCAATAGAATCAGAGCATGAGCTCAGGGAGGATAATGCTGAGGCTCACAGCACCATGACACAGGAATAAGTTTCCCAAGGCACCCTGAGAAGCACTGATATAACTAACCCAGTAATTTGGGGCTATGGCAAACAAGTCTTTAACTTAATGGTTAGAGCAGTGGACAGAACCAGGGAAGCCAGAGCTCAAATCTACTGATACTTCATGTGACCCTTGGGCAAGTCACTTCACCCTCCATTGTCCCAAGTCCTAATACAAAACTGGGCTATTCCACCTATTAATTCAGTTGCACATTTTTCTCCATATGATCAATTTTCACAACTGGGAGTTAGAAATCTAAATCGGCCCCTTTAAAAAAAAATTGGATTATTTTTGCTGAAGGAGAAATTCTCTTGACATATGACTGTGTGATCCCTGTAGTCTGTTTCCCAGTGTTTGCTCACTATTCTGTTTGCTGATTATATACCGAGTACTACAAAAACTAAGGCTTTATCAGTTTTATGGAAAACTGTACCCCTTGAGATTCATAGTCAGACTATCTTAAATTTAGAAAGACATTGAAAGCTTATTTATTTTCACAAGCTTATAATATGTAATATTTAAAGTTTTGTGCTCTCTTATCTGTTTTTATAATGATGTATTTGTTGTTTTAGATTGTGTTATTTTATTATGTATTTTGTAATCTGCAATGTATATTTTTAGAATTTCTGAATATGATTGGCTAAATTAAAAAATAAATAACTGTAAGCCCTCTCTGTGGCAGAGACCTACCTACTGTAAAAGAATTGTAACTTGCCTTGAGCACAAGTTTAGAAAGGCAAGAAATTAAATCAAAATCCATTCCAAATCCTGGACTGGTGAACAATTTACATATTTTAAGTTTATTTGAATAATAAATTGCTTCTTGTGTCAAATTAATAGTATCATATAAAATGTACATTTATATGTTTATTAAAGATGTTCGGCTCTATTGTAGTACCACCAGATGGCTTGTCACAAATCATCTTTGTTATATATAATGGAGAAAAGAAATAGTGTGTTTCCTTCAAAGTGAACAACACAAAAAGGGGATGAATTAGCACAAAGCTTCAAGCCTACTGTGTATTTGCAAATCTTTTATATACATTCATAATAAAGATATTTTTAAAAATTCAAAACAAGGCCTGGAGAAATTCTGGTGGGCAAGAGGGAGTGCATGTGGCCTCTACGTTTGGAGTTGAATGATGTATCGTTATGGCAGAGGTTTATTAAGGGATGGTATATCTCTTCAAGTGGTGTGGGGAAAAGCCTCTAGAGGAGGCATGTATGGGTGCAATATAAGGTGGTGTGTAGCATTAAAGGTAACTTGTTCCATATTTTAGGACCAGAACACCTGAATGCATGAAGTCTTCTGTTGCTACAATATATCATCTTACTGTAGCTTCTTCTGGTTACTCAGCCTCTACTCAGGCCTATCCTGGCCTTTTCCTTTCCATTATTACAATTGTTACTCACACAGTCCTGTTCAGCCTAAGGAAGAAATCCCTCTAGTGTAGCATCAGGATCCTCTGAGCCACAAGGCAAGTTCCTTCTGGCACAGTTTGTCTTCTTGATCCAGATAAGCACAGGTTGATTTAGATAGTCTTCAAACAATATTGCAACACTTCATCTCTTTCCTTCAGGCTTCCTAAGATTTTGAAAGAAAATCTCTGCCCAACTCCTGCTGCTCCCTTCTTTAATCCTGGGAGAAGATCACAGTTCCAACCTGTCTCTGTCCTTCTAAACCTGGAGCAGCTCTGACTTAGTAGAGTCAGGGCTTTTATCATTTTTTTTCTATTGACCGAGCTCTTAGGAGCTGTACCACATTATCAGTCAAGAAGGCATGTAATACCCTCTGACCAAGAGATGACCTGTGCTGTAAACACTGGAACATTCTTACTCTCGTTCCAATGCAACCTTTTGCCCCTTAAATTTCCTTTACAGCTTTTTCTCAGATCTTTCAGATTTCTCATAAGGGTAGAATCTCCACTTTACCATAAACCTTTTTAGTAGTATAAAATCATGCACACTTTGTAGATATCTTGAAAACCTGACTGACTCTGGGGTCACCATGCTAGGTTTGGGAAGTCCTGTTGTACTGGGAAGGGAGCTAGGAGAGAAGCACTTTTTCAAGTAGCTGACATCTGACTTGAGAACTGAGGAAAAAAAATTACAAAAATTCTAGGTGAACCGAAACGATTTTGAATGGTGATATACTGACATCTGGTGGTAAACTGTAACTTTTCCTGATGAAATTCGGCACGGTATGCCCTATTCCCTATTCATAACCTAATAGCAAAATACAAATTGTCAAGCAATTAGTATTGGTATTACCCTTGATGGAGATCTGAGTATGAAATCCCACATCAGAAACATAACTTGCTCTGCATTATTTAAGATCCAGATGCTGAGATATTTAAAACCGGTGTTATCCGCCAAAGATTTTCGATCTGTGTTCCAGGCATTGGGCCTTGCTAGTCTACTATTGTAGCGCTTTATATTATGGCTTACCTGATTCATATCTTAAACTTCATCAAATCGTGCAAAATTTAGCAGCAAGGGTCTTATCTGGTACAGGTTTACGACAACATATCCCAATCCTAGAAAGCCTGCATTGGCTTCCAATTAAATCTAGGATCAAATTTAAAGTTGCTACAATAATCCATAAAACAATGAATATTCTTGATGTAAGCAGCCTGAATTCTATACTACACACTTATGACCCTGGAAGGTCACTACGATCTGCTAACATAGACCTACTCTACTCCGTGGCGCATGACTAGGTGAAACTCATGATTGGGCTCTCTCAATCGCAGGGCCTATCTTTTGGAACTCACTCTCGGGCTGATTCAGTAAAGGCCGCGGGAGAGCGGACGAACGCCCGCTCTCCCGGCGCGCGCACAGGCCACTCACCTGTGCGCGCGATTCTGTATTTAAATTAGGTGGTGTGATAGAAACGGGCAAAAGGAGGCGCTAGGGACACTAGCGCGTCCCTAGCACCTCCTTTTGACCCGGAGCAGTGGCTGTCAGCGGGTTTGACAGCCGACGCTCAATTTTGCTGGCATCTGTTCTCGAGCCTGCTGACAGCCACGGGCTCGGAAACCGGACGCTGGCAAAACTGAGCGTCCTGTTTTCAGCCCGACAGCCACTGGCCCATTTTAAATTTTTTTTTTCTACTTTTTTTACCCTTCGGGACCTCAGACTTAATATCGCCATGATATTAAGTCGGAGGGTGCACAGAAAAGCAGTTTTTACTGCTTTTCTGTGCACTTTCCCAGTGCCGGAAGAAATTAGCGCTTACCTTTGGGTAGGCGCTAATTTCTTAAAGTAAAATGTGCGGCTTGGCTGCACATTTTACTTTCTGTATCACGCGGGCATACCTAATAGGGCCATCAACATGCATTTGCATGTTGAGGGCGCTATTAGGTGCCGCGGGTTGGACGCGCATTTTCCGCCCCTTACTGAATAAGGGGAAAGGGAAAACACGCGTCCAAGGGCAGGTTAACAGTGCGCTCCATCGGAGCGCACTGTACTGTATCGGCCTGAGAGCAGATATGTTAGGACAGCTGATTAATCATATTTCGAAAACAGCTAAAAAGACATATCTGTTTAAGCAGGCCTACTCCTTATGATAATTTGTGTGGAATTACTTTGTGTTTTATGTTTTTATTTTATCATATGTCATGAAACTTTGTGAACGTATACTTTTGTAAGCCACCATAAAACCACAGATAGCTTTTAAAATAAATAAATAAATCTGACAACCACAGTATCCTGAAAAATATGCATACTTTTTTCTTGTCAATTCTGATACAATCTCAAGGTCATTAACAGAGAAAAGGTATTTAAACGATTTACCAAACAGTTGAAGGAATGCTATTTATTTATTATACCATGTTATAAAAGATCCAATTATAGTGTGGATACTTTTGTAAAAACCCACAAAAGGAAGTCAAACTCACACTTATTCAAAGTGAACATACATGTGCAAGTTCGCTTTGAAAATTACTCCACTAAAATTACTTGCACACAATTACACTTGCTAATTTATACATAGAAATGTTTATGAAAATGTATATGCATACTTTTGAAAAATCTCAAAAGTATGTGCATAAATCAGAACCCTTCACCAACTACGCTCCTGGGAATATCTCCACTCAGTCTGGGTAAACCTACGCACATGTAGGACATATGTGCATAAGTTTACCCACATTTCGGGCTGGTAATTTTATAGCAAGCTATTTCCTTGCTTAAAGCCCTGTTTTATTCATGGAAAATGTCTTTGAAACTTAACAGTATAATCAATATTCAAGATGTGCTAGAAAACTATAGCTCAATCCTGGCAATGAGGGAATGACGGGTATGCATAAAGTAGTACAACGCTTCATTCAAGCATGAAAGCATCAGGAATTAATCTATAGTTGCTCGGATGTATGGAGCAGAACTCTTTGAATTTCCTACTGCTCTCCGAGACAGGCCCATCAAAACTTTGGGTCGTTTGATAGAAGAAATGCCTTCTTCTAAAGCGAGTCTATCCAAGCTCCTATAAACTGAATATTTTGGAACAGGACTAAGCTGGATTTTGCAAAGTTGACCGGTAACCCAAGTAACTAAAGAAGTTGAATTTTCATGCCAAGGGATGTGAAAACATCCTTCAGTGATGGGCCACCACCAACCAGTCACCCAGACAGCTTCTCTGCTAAGGAAGCTGTGCAGCTCTGACTGCAAGAAACTTTGTGAACACTCAAGAGTCACCAATAGACCAAACAGAAGCACCTTGTACAAGGCCGGAGGAAGCACTAGGTGAGCTAGGCCTGGGCCTAGGGTGCCAACCATTAGGGGGCATGAGCGGCGGCAGCACAGAGGAGTGGGGATTCAAATCTTCACTCCTGTTTGCCGCCATTCGCTCGCAGCCGAGATCACTCGATGTTACCGATGCCAAGCGGGTTACAAGGTCTCTATAGAGAGGTTCCCTGGCATGCGGCAGGGCACGAGGAGGGGCTGTTGCCCTGGTGCTGAGAAGGAAACTGGCACCAGGGAGGAAACCAGTGCCTTCCAGCAGTGGCGAGGAGTGGGGAGGGAGAGAAGGACCCCATCCCGTGCTACAAACTTTCCAATGCAGCGCACACAGAGAGCCGTCCCCTAGCCGAGGGGGGGGGGGGGGGGGGGGGGGGGGGAGGAGGGCACCATTCGCGCACCTGCCAAGCAGGCAGCTCATGCTCAGTCAGCTCACAGGTGGCCCCAGTCCGCTGCTTCCCCCAACCCTCTGCCTCGTTCGCTGAGCTGCCAAAAGCAGAGAGACTCCCTGAGCCCAGCCGTGCAGGTATAAGTAAAAAGGCGGCAGCACGTTGGGCTTCAGAGCCCCGGCCAGCTGGGCAGTGAAAATCAAAGAGCCTTCCACTAAGCAAACAGTTGGCAGAGGACCTAAAGGAGTTTTCATGGGGTGAACCTTCCCAGGCTGGGTTGGGATATGCGATACACCTCTTCTGCGTGCGTGTGAGAGAGAGAGAGGAGGGAGGTAGGAGGCCGCCACTTGTGAGCCATGTGGGGCATGAGCGCAGCGGCAAAGAGGAGTGGGGATTCTAATCTATATTCCTCTTTGCCACCGCCATTCACGAGAGGTAGGAGTCGGGTTTGCGACCAGGGGCGACGCAAGGCAGAAGGTGCCTAGGGCGCCTAATCCCCTTTCACCCGCCCTGACCTTGTACTGGTAGTGCATGCCCTCCATCACAAACCTGAGAAACTTCCAGCGTCAACTAGGATGTGCATTTAAGCATCTTTCAGATCCAAGGCACACATTATTTATTCCAATGTAATCATACTGGTTTACAATAGCATAAAATCAACATAAAATATCCAAAACAATAAATTAGTCAATAAAACATACAATCTAAAATAATACAATATAGAATGAATTTAAATCAACATTCTAAAATCTATACAAAAAATACAAGATGGTAATCAAACAGCTTCCGGTATCATGCAAATACATTTGCTCACCTTCCTTAATCTCCAAAAGCACATTTAAATAAATGTGTTTTTAGTTTTCTTTTCAAACATTAATTCCTCAGTTGAATGAAAAGCAGAATCATCTGCAGGGAATTTATCTTGAACTATTCTAGATCAATAATCTGTTTAGTGTTCACAAATTCAGGATAGGCCTCAAACACTCTTTTTGGCACCCCCCTCCCCCTGACTTCTTGCAGATTACAGGTTCAGACCAAAGGTCCATCCAGCCCAGTATCCTGTTTCCCAGGGACGGTTCTATAATGAGGCAGGTGCTTCAGGCAGCAGAATTTTGAAGCAGCAAAAAGTGCCCCTTCAAAATTCTGCCCAGCCCCCGCATCACCCTGCCTACCCCCCCCCCCCCAAGTCACACCAGCCAGTGGTCTTTAGCCCCTACCATATATGACAGGGGCTACTGGTGCCATTGGCCGGTCCCTGTCACATGGTAGGGGCTTCTTGCCCTTTAGCCCCTACCATTTGGCAGGGGCCAACCAATGGCACCGGTAGCCCCTGTCACATGGTAGGGGCTAAAGGGCACCGGCACCATTTTGGTTAGTAGCAGCCGAGCCCTGGGAGCGTCAGATCGCTCCCGGGGCCCCACTGGACCACCAGGTGAGTTTTCTTTTGGGGGGGGGAGGAGTCGGGGCTGTGACCGGGGCAGGGGCGGCGCAAGGCTGAAATTACCTAGGGCTGTGCCAGGGACAGGTACTCTTCCCCTTATTCTGACAATTTCTGGGCCCATGGGGTGGCACAGTATTATAGTGCCTTTATGTCAGTGTCATAGGCCAACTACAGCTCTGTGTGGAGGAGAGGAGTGGAAAGGGAATATGATGCCAGGGTAGAGGGAGAGGGAAGGGATAAGAAAGTGATGATGATGTCATGGGGGGAGAGGAAAGGGAAGAGAAGGTGAGGAGGAGGATGCTGGGGGGGGGGGGGGGTGGAGGGAGATGGAAGGAAATAAAAGGTGGTGATGATGCCAGGAGATAGGGGAGAGTGAAGGGAAGAGTAGTGAAATTGAAGATGGTGTTTAATGATAAAGTGAACTCTATGCTGGATGAGTCATAACACAAAAAAGGTTGGGAACTGCTGCCTTATGTTATAAATAAACCTTGCAATGAATGAGAAGATACCTATGTTTCATATTCTGTGGCTAGCAATCTGACTGTTTTGCCTCGCAGAGAACCAGGGCCGGCACTGTTTTCTATCCCTTTTGTCTGCCCTTTATTGGGTAAACGGTTACTGGAGGCATGGTGACTGGAAGGGAAGCTGAAGATAGCTTTGATAAGATTGATAAGGCTTCCACTGATAGAAAGGTTTCCTAAAATGAGGGTAGAAGTGGCATGAGCTAGAAGATTGCTCTACCCCTGCTGAAAGCAATTGTACTGCCAGGTTCTGTTGCTTTATTTGGGTGATGGTTTCTTTTAGTTTGTCCCCAAACAGATGTTCTCCTGAGCAAGGAAAATCAGCCAGCTTTTCATGGACGTCTTCGCGGATTCCAGTAGCTCAGATCCAAGCCATCTGGCATGCTGCAATTGAGGCTGCTGTGATTACTTGCTGCTGTATCAAAACCCTCAAACAGATCTCAATAGATGTCCCAAGCCCTCCTCCAAGTCGAGAAGGGGTTGCGGGATGATTATCTCACCCTTTTCAGATCATACAAATAGCTTTAGCTGCTGAAAACATTTGTAGGGATCCTGCACTATGTAAAATTGGTATTGTATCCTAGTTGACAACATTGAACCTTGGAAAAAAAATTTTCCAAAATCGTTCAGCAGCTTGTGGTCCTTTCCTGGGAGCGAGCTGGACTGCAGCCTGGTCTTCTTCATTCTGCACATGGACAACTTCACTACCATGGAATTATGCGGGAGATGTACCATCCTGTAGCCCAGTGATTTTTGGGAGCAGAATTTTAAGTCTAGTTTTCTTGCCACAGTGGTTCCCGAAAGAATCTCCCAGAATTTCATGAGAGGTTTTTGCAATACTGGGTGAGATGGAAATGCTGTGGGTTTGCTTGAAAGCTCCAAGATGTGCAGCAAACTCATTACTTCCATATGGGGATCTGGTTCCTTCCAAATGTCCACCTTCAGCAGTGAACCTACCTTTTCAACAAAAGGTGAGCATGTGAGGACTTCTGAGGGTAAGGAATGGTCTGGCATTTTCTCTAGTGGATTTGAAGGAATCCCAGTAGAACTGCAATAGGACTCCCTAGGGGAAGGCAGCATCGGGATATTTGATCTCGGAGACACTTAAGGTGACTGGTTCTGCGATGGCGGTGATGGAAGAGGAAGATCTTCCCTAGGTGCTTCATGAAGATCAGGAGCCATCAAGTGGGGCTACCCAATTCTAATGGCACGGACTCAAGTGGTTGGATAGGATATACAGAGGAAAAGAAGGAGATGGAGTCTGCGGAAGCAGTGATGTAAAGAAGTTACAGACAATGTCTGTAATCTGCTCTACTGCTTGCTGAGACTGGTGGGATTGAAGTGAAGAAGTTACATGAGCTGTTTCTCCAAAGCCGAAGTGGGAGTAAGAGGCACAAGGGAGCAGGTGGGTTGAGGCATAGGGAGCCTGAAGCCCTGTTGCCACAGAGTTGAAGGGAGCAAATTGAGATGATCCCAGTATTGGCTGATACATAGTTTGGGAATCCTTGGAGGAGGGATTGCGCCACTAAAATATCTAAGTGAGAATGCTCAGGTGGAGGCAGATTCATGCCACTCCTCCTGCATAAGATCTGTAGAGGTCGTGGTGAAGATGCTGCCTTCAGAGGATCCTGACATGGGAAGAGAATGAGACTAAAACTGAAGTTCTTCAGCTTGCTTTGAAGTGGAAGATAATTTCTCAACTCCATAATGTTTTTGGTTTTTTAAGGGAGGAAAATCAATGGTGGCAGAAGCGTGCTTGCTTGCTTTCCTTAGGAGACTGCTTTGTGATTCTGTATCCCAGGCCTTGTTTTGTGCCTGGATTGACAAATGAGAAGGATGTCATGCCTTTGTTTGCACAGTTTGCTTGTGCATTGTATGCATAATCCTAGATGTTGTGTCACCATTTGTGCCACATGCGCTGTTTTGTGCACAGTCTTAGGCATCATGTGCATTGTCTTGTGCACTGCATACTCCATGAGTGTTGTTTCAAGTTGCAAGTGCATCGGCGGCGGCAGCGTGTGTGCTGTCTTTGACACTGCATAAACAGTGTGCCATCTTCAGTGCCGTGTGCGCTGTGCTCAGGCGTGCAGTATGCACCATCATTGGCATCGTATGTGCGGCCTTCGGTGCATGGTGAAACATTTTTGGTGCTTCATGCACAATACGGGCATCGGAAGCATGGGTGCCATCTTGATATGTGCTGTACATTTGAGCCTTTTGCGCCCACAGACAGTGCCTCTGTGGAGGCCGGTCAGTGCTCCAGCGCCTGAGGATGTCGCAGCTGTTCCAGAGAGGACTGGGCCAAGCGAAGGAGCTCCCTACCTCTTCTGGCAACAAGGAGAAAGTGGATAGTTGTGCCGAGGTGTCCTCAGCCTGCAGACGAGCAATTTTCTTGACTCGCTGCCTCTGCGCCCTGGGTGACATTCTTTCGCAATCATGGCAATTAGTCTGGTCATGATCTGGGCCCAGGCATAGATAGCAGTAGTTGTGACCATCAGTGATGGACATTACGTGGCCACAACTATAATACTTGAATCCCACAGTCTTCCTCTGCACAACAGTAACACTGAAAAGTGCTTTTTGGGGGTCACCAGGATGAAAAAAAAAGATTTTAAAATGTTGAAGAAAAACTAAGGAGGAATCGGAGAGACAGATTCCATGTCTGTGAGAAGTACAAATGAAAAAGAATTGAGGAAACATCTGGAAGGCTTGTTTGCTCGGGAACTACCAGTAGGGCAAAGCCTTAAGCTTTGAGAGACAGCTCTGCCTAAGGCTGCCCTGATAACGTCACCCATGCAGCATAGTTAATTCAGCCTCCTTATTGATAGAAAATCAACTATGTCGTGCTCAGGGCCACTTTTACCAATGGGCAAAAGGGATAGCTGTCCCAGGCCCTGTACAGCAATGAGCCCATAGCTGAAGGTCTTTAACATTGCACTTGTGCCTGTCCACATGGGCCAGGAAGAGAATACTTCATGCCACACATGAGGCAGATGGTAGAGAGGCATGCAGGCAGAAGACAGAGGCATGTTTGCGTTGGCTCACATGGTTAAAAATAGGGATGTGAATCGTGTGATCGATCGTCTTAACAATCGATTTTGGCTGAGAGGGGGGGGGAATCTGATAGTCTTAATTTTTAGGTTAAAAAATTGTTTTATTGGGGGAGGGGGGAGGGCGGGAAAACCGGCACACCAAAACAACCCTAAAACCCACCCCGACCCTTTAAAAGAAATCCTCCACCCTCCTGAACCCCCCCAAAATGTTTTAAATTACCTGGGGTCCAGTGGGGGGGGGGGGGGTGTCCCGGCGCGATCTCCCGCTCTCTGGCCACGGCTGCGTTAAGAGAAATGGCGCCGGTGGCCCTTTGCCCTTATCATATGACAGGGCAAAGGTAGCACCGGCGTCATTTTGGTTCCTGTGACCCGACGTCACGAGTGCAGGAGATCGCTCCCGGACCCCCGCTGGACCCCCAGGGACTTTTGGCAAGCTTAGGGGGGCCTCCTGACCCCCACAAGACTTGCCAAAAGTCCAGCGGGGGTCCGGGAGCAACCTTCTGCACTCGGGCCGATTTGCCATTATTCAAAATGGCGCCGGCGCTACCTTTGCCCTCACTATGTCGACATAGTCGACATAGACCCCAGGTAAGTTAAAACATTTTGGGGGGGTTCGGGAGGGTGGAGGATTTATTTTAAAGGGTCGGGGTGGGTTTTAGGGTTGTTTTGGTGTGCCGTTTTCCCGCCCTCCCCCGAATTACGATTTTTGACGATAAATCAGGGGAATTGTTATTGTATCGCGGCTCTAACAATTTTTGACGATTTAAAATATATCTGACGATTGTTTTAAATCGTCAAAAAACGATTCACATCCCTAGTTAAAAAAGGAAGACGTGGTTGCCTTCCTGGCAGCTGGTACACAGGAGGAAAGCTACAGTAGTAGACTGGCAGCATCAGATTAACAAGGTGGACGTGGGCTGGAGTACAGGGGCAGAATTAGGTAGAGGCTGGTAGCAACAAGCCTGGGGTAGGGAGAGGAGGAAAGTGCTAGTATCATGGAGAGGAAGGAGGAAACTAGTCAATATGGAAAAAAAAAAATCAAAAGGGGCCCCATCTACGAAAGTTTGCCCAGGCCTCCTTACGTGATTAAGGTGGCCATGGACATGCTGACTTTCCTGTCTGCATCATGCATTTTAAACTGTGGTGATGGAGTTATGCAGTAGAAGAGAGTTTGTGCATGTAAAAACCATTGCGCTTCTTTTGCCAGCTGGAAGAAGAAGGAACAAGACAGACAGAACTGAGAGAGAGAAGACTAACAAAAGAAAGGATGAAGGTGAAAAAATTGAATGGCTAAACGCTGCCCTACATATTCACACTCCACAGTGAAATTTAAGATCCTCTGGTAAGGCATTATTATCCATTCTGTCGCCAAAGTCTGCTCATTTAAACACTTATTTATTTATTTATTTAATACATTTATATACCGTTTCACCAAATACTAGAAATGACCGAAGCGGTTTACAATATTTTCAAAAATTTAAATTAGTAAGTTTTATAGAAAAATAAAATGAAAATAAAAATAAGAGCAAAATGAAATAAAGCTTACTTTAACTAAAATAAAAACAAAAAATTACATTAAAACATCATGATCAATCTGATAAAAACCAAAATTTTTTAAAATAAAACAGAGATAACTACCATTAGTTTATAAAAAACTTAAATAAAACTCAACAGTTTGCAAACTTATTTGAATATTTGATTGATAGGTGAGCAACTAACCTATCTAAAGAGTATCTAGAATACTGAAGGCTTCTTTGAAAAGATGAGTTTTTAAGGCTTTTTAAAATTCCGAGACAGAGCCCTATCCTTAGCAGGTCTGAAGAATTGGAATACATTGCCTTTAGACTTAAGGCTTGAGTCACACCCACATTCATTAAAAAAACAAAAACAAAACAAAACTCAAGACATGGCTATTCGAACAAGCATTCAGATTGTCAGACTCAGTCCCTACCATTTTATTTTATTTTATCTATTCAATTTTGTTTCTTATTTTAAGTTCATTTACTATACTCTCATTTATCATGTTTACTAGATTTATTAACATTTTATGTGCAGTTTGTGTCATTTGCTATTAACTATTAATTAGATTTATTCCTAATATTATTTTAAATGTCTTAAATGCTTTTATGATTGTACATTAGTTTGGCGAGGATATCTTTTATTGTTCGATCTTTGATGTAAACCGCTATGAAGCCTTCACAAATATTGGTATACAAAAAGTGAATAAATAAAATAAAAATAAATAAATAAATATAGAGATTAAATCAAACTAGAGATACAAAAGTCTGGAAAATGAATTATTTTACCTTTGATCAAAAATGCCCGTAAATATCTTCCTTACATAGTAACGACGGCAGAAAAGGACCAAAATGGTCCATCAAATCTGCCCAGCAAGCTTCTTATGGTAGTATCTTCCATGCTGTGTAGGTTAGCCCCATGTTTCTCTTTTACTGGGTGAAGAGCCTTTTTGAAAATTCAGTGGTGCTTGACATGATTTCCTTATGGACTTGGCTGAAGAGGCAGTCCTGTGCTTTTTCCCTTTGATATGTGTATCAGTACCCCAGACAGTAAACATCAGGGCCCGTATTGGTTGTTGTCTGAATCCAATATTTCTTACCACCCTATCCCCCCACTGACAAAGCAGAGTGTGATGTTGCAGTTGCGTCAAGGGAATCAAGGCTTATTGGTTAAGGATAGTAATCCCTATACCTTCTGTTAAGGGTAGTAACTGCCACGCCAGCAAGTTACCCCCCCCCATGTACTCTTTTCTTCATTTCCATCCTCTAGCCCTTAGGGATCCACAGTGTTTATCCCATGCCCCTTTGAATTCTGTGATTGTTTTCGTTTTCATCATCTCCTCCGAAAGGGCAATCCAGGCATCCACCACTCTCTCCATGAAGAAATATTTCCTGACATTGGTTCTGAGTTGTCCCCCCTGGAGTTTCATTTTATGACCCCCTAGTTCTATTGATTTCTTTCCAGTGGAAAATGTTTGAAGTTCATGCTTCATTAAAACCTTTCAGGTATATGAAGGTCTGTATCATATCTCCCCTGCACCTCCTGTCTTCCAGGATATACATATTTAGATCCTTCAGCCTCTCCTCATAACTCTTCCGATACTAACCCCACACCATTTTGGTCACCCTTCTCTGGACCACCTCCATCCTGTCTCTATTCTTTTTGATTCTAGAATTGAACGCAGTACTCCACGTAAGGCCTCACCAAGGACCTGTACAGGGGCATCATCACCTTTTTCTAATTAGTTATTCCTCTCTACGTAGCCCAGCATTCTTCTGGCTTTAGCTTTCATCATGTCACATTGCTTTGCCATCTTCAGATTGCCAGACACAAGAACCCTTTTTTGGTCCATGTACATCAGTTTTTCACTCCCCATCATACAATACTCTTTTGGATTACAGTATGCCAGACACATGACTCCGCACTTCTTGGCATTGAATCCCAGCTGTCAAGTCTTTGACCATGCTTCAAACTTTCTTAAATCACTTTTCATTCTCTCTACTCCATCAGACATATCCACTCTGTTGCAGATCTTAGTAACATCTGCAAATAGACAAACTTTACCTGCTGTCCCTTTCACACTGTCACTCACAAAGATATTGAACAGAACCGGTCCATCACCGAACCATGTGGCACTCCACTTAAAACTGTTCTCTCTCTTTAGAATAGGTTCCATTTACCATTACATATTGTCTCATATCAGTTAACCAATTTGTAATCCACGCCACCACCTTTGCACTCACTCCCAAGCTTCTCATTTTATTCACAAGCCTCCTCTGTGGGACTGTATCAAAGGCTTTGCTGAAATCGAAGTAGATCATATTGAGCGCTCTTCCTTGATCCAATTCTCTAGTCACCCAATCAAAAAAAATCTGATAAGACCTTCCCCTGGTGAATCCATGCTGCCTCAGGTCCAGCAACCCACCTGATTGGAGATAGTTCACTATCCTTTCCTTCAACAGCATCTCCATTAGTTTTCCCCACACTGAGGTCAGGCTAACCGACTTGTAGTTTCCAGCCGTCTCTCTGCTCCCACTCTTGTGAAGTGGGACCATAACTGCTTTACTCCAGTCTTGTGGCACTACTCTTGTTTTCCAGGGATCTACTGAACAGATCTTTCAGCAGACCAGCCAGCACATCTCTGAGCTCCCTCAGTATCCTCCAACTTTTAAAAGCCACTCCAAAAATATCTAGGTGAGTCAAGTTCTCTCACTGGCTGAGGATGGAAGATAATTCTATATTTTCCTTCCCAAAAGCCTGCATGTGTATAAGACCTACCATTCCTGTTGTGCAGGAGACTCAAGTTGCCCAACCATGAGGCCATCTTCCCTGTGCTATTTAATTTGCCTTGAAGAGTTGAAGCAGATTCTTCAACTAAACTCTTTCCTGGTTTGCCTTTCAAATTACCTGATGATTTGCCTACCTCTAAAAGCAGGTACAAGTGTGTGTATGCGGCTGCATGCTACCAAAAAGGGAAAGGGGAGAATTAAACAGGGCAGAGGAGGAGGGAGTTTGAGAATGAGAGCACAACAAACCTAAGAAAATGGGCAAGAAGACTGATGGAAAGAAAGAGAAGACAGAGTGAGTGATGAAAGCAAGAGTAAACAAAGGGAAACAATAAAAGAAAAGAATGATGCAGTAGCAAAGATGCACAAATTGAATTAATAGAGGCTCAATAACAGCTGATAGAAACTGGCTCAGCAGGAGGATCTGTTCTGTTTTCATTTATTCACAATTGTATCATGTCTCTAGCCAAGTGGCAGCAAATTTCAAATTCCAATTTAACCAGCTGTGAAAAAGTACCTACAAATTGAATATTTCCTGTTAGCTGAAAAAATATGTTGGCTTAAACTATTGCTTTAAAATGATAAATGCTATACTGTGTATTGGCTTTTTTCTCAGTGTACTCAGTCTCTAAGGCTTTTTAGCTTTAGGCCTGGTTTCTTATTGTCCTAAGACAGGTGCAACAGGTAGGCTGAAGTAAAACTAAAAGAAAAAAAATATTTAAAACATCCAAGCAGGGTATTTTAGTTAATATCTTCAACTAAATCTATTCTTCCCCTCCCCCCAAGTAAATCAATGAAACAGAATTAGAAAATACTACATGCTCTCAAAATTTAAAAAGCACGTTCATGCCATCATTTTAAGCTCAGCAAAACTTTTGCTTTCATTATCGAGAAAATAGAACTCACCTGATATTCTATTTTTTTTTTTCAATTTGTTAATAATGTGAAAAAATGATCTTCAATACATTTGTTGAATAAAAATGTTCAATAATAGGCAATTGTAAAGCTTTTCCTTAACAGGTGACCCTTTTTGCATTACTACAAATGTTTTCATTTTGTGGTTCCCAAGGCCCGTGGGACTTTTTTTTTTCAAAACATTTTTAGTGATTAAGATGAGAAAATAGTTACTTATTTTCTTGGAAAGTATATTATCTGGAAATGTATATACCGATAGTATAGGTTTCTTAACAATACTCAACAACTTAGCACACTGCATTCGTCATACTTTTTTCGGGAGTTTTCGTATCTAATTTACCACCGGCTTGAACTGGAAAGGGATGTCCCCGCAGCAAAGAAATCATGCTCTAATCCGTAATGTCAAATTCAACAGTCGCACATTGCTTTGTATTGATTTACTCTTTTATTACCTCGTCCGCCACAATATTTCAGTGAAATTTAATGGAGTTGTTTTTTTTTTTGCCCGAATGAAAGATGGCTGCCGAGTGCCTCAGACTTGGTTGGTTTCTTTCGCTCTTTGAAACTCGGCATAGGGTCGCAGCGCGATACGTTACTCCGGTGCGAGGTAAGTCGTTTCTCCCCAAGCTCAGGCAATGCCTGAAAGGAACGTTCAGTTTTCGCCAACTTCCCCCAGCCTTTTCCTTCTCCCCTCCCTTTTCTCAACGCGCCTAGCAACGCGCATAGCAACCACATATAACAGAGGCCGGCGGGCGTGGAGACGTCGCGACTCCGGCGCGCGGAACGTGGCTTGGTGCTGCTGAGCTGGAGGACCCTGCTTGTCCGTCCCCGCTTGGGAGCGTGCTCGGGAGGTCCCGCCGTTGCGGCTGGGTTGTCGAGCGCTGTAAGTTGCTCGGCCCGAGTCAGTAAGTTGCCTTGCGGAGGTAGGCGCCTGGGACAGGGGGGGATGGGTGAAAGCCCGACGGCCACTGCCAGATGATCGCTGCTAACGGAAAACCATACCGTCGCTGCTGCCCTGTGTGTTTCGGACTTTCACGGCCTTGCGTTCCTTTAAAATCCACGCAAACTACTTTTTTTCCGGGTGAAGGTTCATCTTGGACACGTATTATGTAGCTTTCTGGATGTATCGCTGTGGGATTTTCACATTATATTCGAACTTTAAAGTAAAGTATATTGTGGCCAAGGATGTAGAGAGATGTTAAGGTACAGGGTTAAGCAACTGATAAAATCAATCTGGTTGTAACTGTCATCTTCATTTTCACGTAAGCAATTTATTTAGTATAAGGTGGGTTACTTTTACAGCTGTTTGTTTGCCCTTGATTACACATCCTTTTCTGTGATCACATCTGAGAACATAAAGTATCGAAAGTGTTTCTTCTTCGGGGTAGACAGGGTTTTACTTTGACCTTCTTTTACTAATTTAGGAGTAGGACGCCTCGGATCTACACTGTTTGCACTGGAACCAGACATGAATTTAGAAAAGAGGGTAGGGTGGCCAACTTTTTCATGGACCATGACTGGAAACCCCACTAAGCTCCATGCTTTGGTAGGAGAGAGGGTAGGTTACAGACTACTGTCAGTTGTTGATCCACTCATTACTTGGCTTTTGAGCCCCCCTCAATATAGTTTGTTTTATAAAATTAATCTTTCAACTATCTTCTTAAGCACATCAATCATAGCCTCTCCCATGCAGTTTTGCTGTATCACAACTAAAGTCTTTCTAATACACACTCACCTCCATAATTCTCCATAAACACATAGCCTCCTGTCTTATACACACACACTCCCAAACACACAGCCTCTTCTCTCAGATACAGGTGGTTTGCTCTTCCTTTCCTTAAAATCTTCCCTACATGCAAGGTGTTGCATATAGGGAAAAATAACCCTTGCTGTAGTTAAATGATGTTAGGTTCCATATTAGGAGCTACCACCCAGGAAAGAGATCTAGGCATCATAGTGGATAATACTTTGAAATTGTCGGCTCAGTGTGCTGCCGCAGTCAAAAAAGCAAACAGAACGATAGGAATTATTAGGAAGGGAATGGTTAATAAAACAGAAAATTTCATAATGCCTCTGTATCGCTCCATGGTGAGACTGCACCTTGAATACTGTGTACAATTCTGGTTGCCTCATCTCAAAAAAGATATAGTTGGTTAGAGAAGGTACAGAGAAGGGTGACCAAAACATTAAAGGGGATGGAACAGCTCTCCCTATGAAGAAAGGCTAAAGAGGTTGGGGCTGTTCAGCTTGGAGAAGAATGCACATATACATAGGGAATCCAATAGCATTAATTTGTAAACTTTAATACATCATTTCCCAATTTAACAATAAATTTAAAATGTATTAATATGAATACATACACATAACCTTCATAGGTGTATCCATTAATACATCATTAGTGCAAAAGACATGTGCAACCTCAAATGCATAACCACCCCACCATAGCACCAGTAAACTAGCAGCAAAATCTTTAAAAACCCATTCCAAACATACTCATACATTCAGCCACACACACTCCCCATCCACTAAAACCAACCCACTCTAAGACCACCAAAATTCTTCAGGTAGAGAATATCTTCATCAGGGCATGCTCAACCGAATATTTATTTCATATGGGAGCAATCCACCACGTCCCAACAAGGATCCCTGTTTCGCCGCAGCTTCTTCAGGGGATGATTTACTCCCAGTTCAACCGGAGATTAGTGAAGCCTTCCACCTCAAAAACACCACACCTTCATAAGAACCAGCGACTGATATTTCCTTCAGTGAATTAACACAAACACAACAGTTATCTGATACAAATAAAATATCACACATCAGCTCCCTACTCTCCTTATCACCCACACCATATACATCCAAAAAAACTCACTTCCTCCACAAATTTACTCAGAAAAACAGCTGCATATCGCATATATGGAATCACCACCTACAGTAAAGAGGAAGTAATAAGACTCCTACAGTATTTAATACAAAATCACCAAAACACCAAAATATATAAATCACAGAAGCCAACCTTTTGAAAATCTTCAACACGCTTCACATGTTATAATATGCTGTTTCCATCTTCTCAAACTTAATTCGCTTTACATGTACCTATTACAAAACAAGGTACGCAATACACAACCATCAACTTCTCAAATTTCACAAAGCTCACGTTGACCAAAAAGCCTACTGTTCAACACCATTCTTACCTCACAAATTATACAGCTCAATTTAAGGATACCAAACTCTTCTCCAAACTTCAAAGGCACACCGAATGTCTTGCAAACCAGCAAGTCTTCAGAACGAGGCGCAGCTATCCGGATGGGGAAAAAACTCCACATATAAACCCATATCCTTCAACCACACCCAACACGTCACCCGTACTGCATGCTACCGACAACTAATAACATAGCACCATCATCCACTACCTCACCACGTACCACGACGTAACCAATCACAACCAACCACGCACACAATAACCCACTCACCAACACCATACATCACAATATCTACATAGAGGGCTATAGTGTATTCTTCAAACCCAGTAAACGCCACAACGTATCCATAACAATGCCATCCTCCGATGAACTTCCATGCAACCAATTCACAATACCGCACTGCATTCGATCAGTTCAGACTCCAAAACACACCATTCCCAACGCAAACAAACTCAAGCCGAACACATTCAATCACTCACGATATAACTCGTATCCCGTACATACCATGCACAAGACATCCTCACCACCATCACTCATACAATCATACACTAATCACCAAACACACCCGAGCCACACGCCATACTCAACAACTCACGATTATACAAGGCACATACCCATAAACCCCATAAAACCCATACACACAAAACTAACCATATTACTAATTCATACTATGCAAACCCCACATTCACACTATAGAATGCTTCCCAATCAACTCCCATATTCAAGCCATGGGGTTGCACTGATCGCCACCAAAATATAAATTTCTGTTCAAGCTTCCATAGGATGCTAGTCACATCACCTTGAATGTTAGCCCTAACCTGAGTAATGACAAAGAATTTTAATTGATCATCCCCATGCTTCATTTTGTTCCAGTGTGCCACCAATGGTGCTCCATCCTTTTTGATCCTCAAATTGCTTTTGTGTTCAATGATACAAGATCTAATTTGGTGTTTCATATGGCCAATATATAACAATTGGCAAGGACACAATATACCATACACAACCCTCCTGGGAGTGCATATATATTCCTCATTAAATCTTGAGTGATTGAATGTGTTCGGCTTGAGTTTGTTTGCGTTGGGAATGGTGTGTTTTGGAGTCTGAACTGATCGAATGCAGTGCGGTATTGTGAATTGGTTGCATGGAAGTTCATCGGAGGATGGCATTGTTATGGATACGTTGTGGCGTTTACTGGGTTTGAAGAATACACTATAGCCCTCTATGTAGATATTGTGATGTATGGTGTTGGTGAGTGGGTTATTGTGTGCGTGGTTGGTTGTGATTGGTTACGTCGTGGTACGTGGTGAGGTAGTGGATGATGGTGCTATGTTATTAGTTGTCGGTAGCATGCAGTACGGGTGACGTGTTGGGTGTGGTTGAAGGATATGGGTTTATATGTGGAGTTTTTCCCCCATCCGGATAGCTGCGCCTCGTTCTGAAGACTTGCTGGTTTGCAAGACATTCGGTGTGCCTTTGAAGTTTGGAGAAGAGTTTGGTATCCTTAAATTGAGCTGTATAATTTGTGAGGTAAGAATGGTGTTGAACAGTAGGCTTTTTGGTCAACGTGAGCTTTGTGAAATTTGAGAAGTTGATGGTTGTGTATTGCGTACCTTGTTTTGTAATAGGTACATGTAAAGCGAATTAAGTTTGAGAAGATGGAAACAGCATATTATAACATGTGAAGCGTGTTGAAGATTTTCAAAAGGTTGGCTTCTGTGATTTATATATTTTGATGTTTTGGTGATTTTGTATTAAATACTGTAGGAGTCTTATTACTTCCTCTTTACTGTAGGTGGTGATTCCATATATGCGATATGCAGCTGTTTTTCTGAGTAAATTTGTGGAGGAAGTGAGTTTTTTTGGATGTATATGGTGTGGGTGATAAGGAGGGTAGGGAGCTGATGTGTGATATTTTATTTGTATCAGATAACTGTTGTGTTTGTGTTAATTCACTGAAGGAAATATCAGTCGCTGGTTCTTATGAAGGTGTGGTGTTTTTGAGGTGGAAGGCTTCACTAATCTCCGGTTGAGCCGGGAGTAAATCGTCCCCTGAAGAAGCTGTGGCGAAACAGGGATCCTTGTTGGGACGTGGTGGATTGCTCCCATATTTATTTATTTATTTATTTATAATTTTTATATACCGACATTCTTACATCCGATGTAAATACATTTCCATAGTCTAATACAATGAACATTTCTAATTAAAATTGTTAACAAGTGAAAAGAAAAGGTAAAGAATTGGAATAAAGGTTAAATTACAGAAATATAAATATGAAATAAATATTCGGTTGAGCATGCCCTGATGAAGATATTCTCTACTTGAAGAATTTTGGTGGTCTTAGAGTGGGTTGGTTTTAGTGGGTGGGGAGTGTGTGTGGCTGAATGTATGAGTATGTTTGGAATGGGTTTTTTTAAGATATTGCTGTTAGTTTATTGGTGCTATGGTGGGGTGGTTATGCATTTGAGGTTGCATTTGAGGATACCCCTATGAAGGTTATGTGTATGTATTCATATTAATGTTTTAAATTCATTGTTAAATTGGGAAATGATGTTAAGTGATTGTGATGTATTAAAGTTTACATATTAATACTATTGGATCTCCTATGTATG
Source organism: Rhinatrema bivittatum (assembly GCF_901001135.1). NCBI lineage: Eukaryota > Metazoa > Chordata > Amphibia > Gymnophiona > Rhinatrematidae > Rhinatrema > Rhinatrema bivittatum. The sequence continues at coordinate 78,674,327 of NC_042624.1, read as the reverse complement.
TGTGCATTGTTTAACTGAGTAGGGGGGGTCTTTACTCTCTCCCTTTGTGAATACCATATCAGCTTGGAGAAGAGACAGCTGAGGGGGATATGATAGAAGTCTTTAAAATCATGAGAGTCTGTTATTTACACTTTCAGATAATAGGACTGGGAGCACACCATGAAGTTAGCAAATAGCACATTTATGACTAATCAGAGAAAATTCTCTTTCATGCAACGCACAATTAAGCTCTGGAATTTGTTGCCAGAGGATATAGTTAGTGCATTTAGTGGAGCTGGATTTAAAAAAGGTTTGGATAAATTCTTGGAAGAGAAGTCCATTAACTGCTATCAATCAAGTTGACTTAGGGAATGGCCTCTGCTATTACTGGCATCAGTAGCATGGGATCTTCTTGGTGTTTGGGTACTTGCCAGGTTCTTGTGGCCTGGTTTGGCTTCTGTTGGAAACAGGATGCTGGGCTTGATGGATCCTTGGTCTGACCCAGCATGGCAATTTCTTATGTTCTTAGCCTTTCACCTGTGTCTCCCTTGTGCTACCTGTTTCTCAATAATCTCTCCCCCCTCCTCTGTGCATTCCTTTCTTGTGCTGCCCTCCTGTCTCTAGTCCCCTCTCTCCCTCCTTCTTCCTTCCTGTCTCTCTCTCCTCCTTAGTGCCTTCCTTTCTCTATTTCCTTTCCTCCTGTCCCCCTGTCTTCTTTGTGCATCTTCTGTTTCTTCCTTCCCTTCCCCCATCTGTCTCCTGTGCTCCTTCATGCTCCCACTGTGCCTCTCCCTCTTTCCTCGCTTGCTCCCCATGCATCTATCTTCCTTTCCCTCACCTTTTGCTCTGTCCCCTCTGTTGCTCCCCTTTCCCCACCCTGTAACTCTGGCTGTCTTTTTCCACCTTGCCCTCCTCAGTGACTGTATCCCTTGGCTGGCTTGCTGCAGCCCCTCTCTGAGGTCTTGGTTCATCACTCAGTAAGGGAGGGGGAGGGACCCAGCAGGCATTGCTGCAGAGATCTGTAGAGCCACTGGGAACTGAGGGCTGTGCTGTGCCCTTCCTCCTCTTCCCATCTCATCCAATCACAACACAGGAAAGGAGGCAAGAGGGCGGGAACACAGCACAGCTCTCGGCTCTATCTTTCCCTGCAACCAGGGAGTTGTGGGAAAGAGAAGGAGCCTCTTGCAAAAGCTGGATTTTCAGTGTCCGGGGTGTCCAGTACAGCTGAAAACCTGGCTGTCCGGTCCAAAACCAGGCAGTTGGCAACCCAATAAGAGGAGCCAAAGCTAAACTGATCATAGAAGAGTTAATGTGAGACTTTCTGGGATGTGGCTATAGAGTCCTGAACTGCCCTGTGAAGGGAGGCTGGAGAATACATAATATGGGCACTGTAGCTCTGGGCCCAGCCTGTCCCTGTTTGCCTTCTACCCCCGCGCCACACATAAAATAGAGCATTCGGTAAGAGTCAGCAGGCAGTTTTTGTGAAAAATTCAGACCATAGCTTAACAACCAAGAGTACAATCACATCATAATGCATCCTAACAGACTATCTAAGGTTTGGCTTATAATATATATTCTAGTCAATGAATCAGTCAACCACTTTAGTCCTGGAGGGACTTCTGCGCTACTGTGGAATGTAGAATTTGTGCAGAATTCCCCTCCTGCGCAGTTACACAGAAATTCCGTTTTTCTGTGCAGAATTTGGCAAAGATAAAGCAGGCCCCGATGTGCTGTGAGTGAAGCCTTACCTGCTCGTGGCAAAGGAGTAGATCCCGGTGAGAGAGAGTGTGTGTGTGTGTATAAGACTGCGATCCTGGGGTGTGAGAGAGAGCATGTGTGAGGGTGCTTTGGTGTGGGTGCCAGAGAGAGAGAGAGAGAGAGAGCCTATGTGAGGAGATTGTGAAGGAGTGTGTATATATGTGAGAGATTGGGAGCTGGTGTGTGTGAAAAAGTGATTGGTGTGTATATGAGGGGGCCTGTTTGTGAGAGGGAGCCTGTGTGAGGGTGTGTGTACATAAGAGAGTCTGTGTGAGAGAGGGAGCCTATGTATAAGGAGGGGGTGTGAGTGAGAAAGGGAACCAGCATGCAAGGGTGTGTGAGAGAGAGACATAGGTAGCTTGTGTGAGGGTATATGTGAGAGAAAGGGAGTCTCTGTGGGTGTGTGTGCAAGAGAGAGGGAGCCTGTATTGGGGGGGGGGATGCTCAAAAGAGAGAGGGAGCCTGTTTGAGGGGCAGTACTGAGAGAGGGGTCAAACTCTGGGAGTGGAGATAGAGGGGGGGGGGGGGAGAGATAGTGGCAGGTGTAGTAGTTGGGGCCTAAGAGGGCAAAGTGATGGGAGACTGGCTAGGAGAGAAGGGAGAGAGGGTGGAAGAGACACTTACAGTGAACTTCTAGGGAAATTCTGCTCAAAATATTTAACTCTGCCTCTTTATTTAATAACTGTTTTCTGTATTACATTTTAAATAATACAATATACATGACAGTGTTATCTCGACCAATATAAATTATGCAGAATTTTAAATTTTTTTGTGCAGAATTCCCCCAGGTGTGCCACTTGCAGCTGGTATGCCTGCCCAGCTGTCATTGACCTGTCAGACTAACCTGGCTGAGGCAGGGAGTTCATAACCTATCAGATACACCAAGCTACACTTGTCTACCATTATTTTCAGCTCTCTGTGCGTGCAGCCTGCCCGACCGAGGCTGCTGTTCTTCTGCTTGTGTTTACCATTCTCACAGCCTACCAGACCGACCGGGCTGTGCTCAAATTACATCTACCTCTCTGGCCTAAATCAGGGAGGCCTTAGAGTATTGTTAGGTCCCTATACATTTGTCCTTCAGTGATATGTCATGCCAACCCTGCATCTCCCACTAAGCTGTATTAACTCAGTTAAATGAGGGGGGTCGGGAGGCTTATTCCTTCAGCTTGCAGCACCATGGAGGCAGCTCCTCTTTATGCCATTGCAAGGCTGCCCCGCCCCCATACCTATATCAGTGAAGCAGCTCCTGCTTCCAGCCTAATCCCTGCTTACCATGCAGGGCTGGAAGTTATTGCTCATGGCTGAGACTAGCAAGGCTCGTTGGGCACTGTAGGTCTCTCTTAGTCCATCTCTGTTTGCCTACTATCCTCTCTGACCCCACCCCCACCACACACAAAATAGAGCATGCAATGCAGTCAGTCTTTGTGGAAAAATTCAGGCCACTGCTTTATTTATCAGCCAAGAGTACAATCGCATCATAATGCATCCTAATTATCTAAGGTTTGGCTTACAATGTATAGTCAGTCAATTAATCGGTTAACCTAAGTTGTCCCCAGCTGCCATCGACCTGCTCGACTGACCCAGTCGAGGCAGGGAGCACATAGCCTGCCAGACTGACCTGACTGTGCCTGTCCAACATTATTTTCAGTGCTTTATGCATGCAGCCTGCTAGACTGACTTAGCTGCTTTTCTGCTTGCATTTACTGTTTTCACACACTGCCATACCGATCCAGCCATGCTCTTAATTGAATCAGCTCAGAATTATATCTACCTCTCTGGCCTAATTCAAGGAGGCCTTATGGAGTATTGTTAGGTCCCTGTACATTCATCCTTCAGTGATACTGTCATGCCAAACCTGTGATCTGCAATGTCTCCCACCAGGGGATAGGACAGTACCCTTGCTTGTCCTATCTTCCCCCCATGCACTGTAGCTGAAATTCCTGGTATGTAGAGCTGCCTGAACTTCATCCCGCAAGGTGCACGCTAGGATGTGTGTACTAACTGAGAGATGCACGCCTTCTGGCCTGTACCGCTCCAGCCAGTCCTCGCAATTGAATCATGTCTCAGGGCCACCACCTGGATCGAAGCAGATTTGGAGATTCCCAGAAAAAAAACCCCTTTCTCCTTCCATGGACTTGGCATTCTTTACCTGAAATGTGCCTCCCGGCCTCTTGCATGTCATTCTAAATCCAAACAGAACGCCCTCATCACAATGTGCAGCTTTGGGGCCCATTGCAGGTGACGTTACTGAGGTGTCTGCATCTTTAAGTGATCTCTTGTGGGCGCAGTGGCAGCCCTTGAGCTCTCTTTTGGCAATGCATTGCTGGGGGCCCACCCCCACAGTTAGCAGATGTGTACTTGAACTTACAGGCATGCATCCGTGCACACTGGCCATTGTTGAACTAACAGCAAGGTGTCTTGGCAGTTGTTGGTCGAGGGCCCAGCATAGGAGAGAGTTCACCCTGCTCTATCCCATAACCCTCAGTCTGGCAGGAGACCCTGGTGTCTCCCGCCAGACTTCACCCTGATTGAAAGGACTGTGGCTGCTGTCGCATCATCTCATTGAGCCATTGGTTTATAACCCTAACTCCCCAAGTTGCTGATTTGCTACATGCTAGCTTCTTTCTAAACTTTTCATTGTAGTTAAAGTAGGCCCAACTGCTGTAGGTTCTGTGGGCTGTAATCCTATCTGAGTACCTCCATAGACCTGCATGCAAATCAGGCCGCCTCTTCCCAACAATGCTGGCCAAGACATGAAACCCCCAAATCCAGTTATTTATAGATCTGGGCACTTGATGCCTTTTTCTAGAAACACCCCCCCCCCCCCCCCCCCCCCCCCACCCCACCTGTTTTTTTTGGGTTTTTTTGTCTTGTCAGTTTCTCTTCGCCTGCCTCCTCAGGATCCATCAACAACACTTATTTACCCTTCCATAACTTTTGCTTTATCTTATCCAGGACGTGGACCCCAAAGGGTGCTCTTGGACACAAACCCATGTTACTGTTCCCCACTCCGATTCCATCGACCGGTACTAAGCTGCTACCCGCCGTAGCCTCAGAATCGGATAATGAATCACTAGTGCTGGAGGGACTCAGCCCTGAGGAATCCGACATTGATGCTCCTCTAACCTTTCTTTTTACTGCCCAAGTGCTTAAATAGTGCTTTCATTCCCTTCCTCATCTCCTCCTTACCTTTCTTATGTGCACTTTGGCGGTTCTTCCTATCTTCTTCCCCCCCCCCCCAAACCTTGGCCCTTCCTAAATCCCTATACTCACCAATGTTCCCTCCAAGGAGTAACTAGGTGAGTGACATTTTTTTTCGTGTGAGCAACAATTTATTTTAAACCAACAATTTGAGTGCCAGTATTAGTGTTTCATTTCTGTATATAGCACAAAGAAAAATAAGCACGTGAGTGACCATGCAAAACCTGTGAGCAATGCTCTGAAGTGTATGCGTGATCGTTCACGTGCTCAGCTTAGAGGGAACCATGATACCCACACACCTCACTCACAGACCCGTAAAGAAATTCACCCACAGGCGGCCGCTCATCAGTATGTCTCTGGATTGCTGCAGAATACCAGATTAGTACCTCTTGGTTCACTGTGCCATTCTGTGCCGCCCTCCTTTTCACCGGTGGTTGCTCATGCTGTTCTTTTGTGGCTTCCATCTTTGCACCATGTCTCGTTTCAGCTTAATTATCTGCTTGAGGTTGTCTACTTGCTAGCTGGAATCTGGCCTGAATTGATTCTCTGCGCAGTCCCATCCTTGCCTACCACTGCTGCGCTCTTATGCTTGGAGGGAGCAGATGCAGTGGCTCTAACAAAGGGGGAGCCAACTTCTTGCTCCGTTTCTCCCTGTAGCTGGCCTTGCTTGCAGCTGCAGTCAACATGTTCACTGCTTGGGGCTCCTCCCACACATGGCTTATGTTCTCCACGCGGTTTCCCTCTGATATCCTTGGACCTGGGTAACCAGCCACTCTGATCTTTCCTGCTTTCCTCTCGCTTCCCCCATTAAGAATCCTTCCCCACCGAACGCTGACTTTGCTTCTGCCTGCAGCGTTAGCTGCCGCTCGGTGCTAGATTGCTTTGACCTGTTTGAGTGTGGAGCAATCCACCCCCACTGTCTCTGCTCCAGGTGCCCGGCATCCGGGCGGTGGCACTGGCCCGGTGATGCTGCAAGAAGGGAAAGTGCAGCCCTCAACTACCACCAGGACAGCCTCTCCCACCTGGATCCTGCAGTCCTCCGCCTTGACCGCCTTACTGCCTTGGAGAGCGCCACTGGTGCCCGACAAAGCTCCTGGCTTCCCCCCTGTACCTTGCTGAGGGATCGCTGTCAATCCAGACTTGGGTGGCGTCATGATTCCTTCAACTTACAGCAGAGAAAGAGGAAGTCACTGGGGAACCTGCTCCTCATCCCCGCCTCTTACCTGTGTCAGGGAGGCAGCTCCTGCTCCCAACCTGATCCCTGCTTGCTGGGCAGAGCCGGCCACGTTATGGCCTCATGGCTGAGACTAGTGAGGCCGCTTAGGATAAAGGCTGACCATGGTGATCTGAAGGCAACATTTGGTGAGTCTGGAAGCTTCAAAGGCGTAAAATTTCCATACCTCTTCAAAGTAAAGGGAGAAGACAACAGCAGTAAAGCTATGCCATGAAATTCTGTCCAGTTTGATTGATTTTAAACTGGTTTATGTGGTTCAGTAATTATATTTACACTGACATCTGTAACTCTTACGTAATGTAAATCCAATTGAGTACCTGCCTTTTTTTACAGTAGTAAATATCTGCCCTGCATTTATAATGCAAAGGAAATACTATGACCAAGAACTGAAACTAATTTGTTTTCCTGTGTCCTTCATATTCCCAGCAAATAAAAATGATTCACTCTGTCATTTGAATTCATAAATTTTGATTTCACATTCAAAATATCAGTTACCTAACTTTTTTTTTTTCTAGTATGGATGTAATTTGTTAAAATGTCAGGTTGTCATGCATGTTTCATCTCTGTACTACTTGGGGGACGTTTTAGACACTTTTTTTTCTTTTTGTCCTTACTTATCCAGATTGCATATCTGGGCAGCATTAGGGAATTCTTTCCTCTAAGGCACAGCCTCCCATCTCAGTACTAACCAGTCCTAATCCTTCTTAGCTTCCAAAAGGCGATAAGATCAGAACATCTTTCGTCTTGCTCATTAGTTTGTAAGACCTGCTGCTAGGGTGGCAGTCTTTGCTCCCTTCCTAGTCCTAAGCATGCCCCCTCCAAGGTGTTCCCAGGCCTGATTGGCCCCAATGGACAGGGAACTGACCATGGATCTCCTGTAGTGTGGTCTGAGCCACGGGGGGGCAGGTCTACATGTGGGTGTGGAGGATTATCTTAATGACTTTCTGTTTTGTTTTGTTGTTTTTAAGTCTCTATAAATGTTCATGGCACAAAGTTACTATAACAGACAAGCAGATAGTATACAAAACATGACCCAACCAGCTAGCAGCACAGTAAAGATCAATACGTACAGCCATTGAAGGTCAGAATCGGGGTATAAATGTGTAGAGTATGAACAAAACATGAAAGAGCATTTTCACCGGCTAGCTCTCGGTCTGAGGCACAGAATCAGCTATGACTTTCTGTTTTAAAGTGATGTTAACCTACATAGTAGATAACAGCAGTTAGACTAATTGGCCTATCCAGTTTTGCCCAATTTGCTCACTTAACCTGAAATTGTTTTCTTTTGTCCATGACAGATTTCAGTTGCATTAATTTAGCTTCAGTATCTTTGGTGTGTTATTTCTATATCTGCTTCTGGGTGAACCCCAAAATACAACTTTCTGAATACAGCATACCATCTATTATAAAATTAGTCTATTTTGGTAGGATTTGTGTTTCTGCTGTCATCACAAATGGGGAAAACTAAATGTACTTAAAATACTTCAATGACCCTCAAGATTTATTTTTTTTTGGGGGGGGGAGGGTCTTGCTGTATATTAATAATCACTTCTAGTTTACGAAAATGTTTATTTTGAGGAACTATGAAGCTAATCATTGAACATTGTGTGGCTGTGTCTAGATACTTTTTTGGGTGGTGTCAATAGGTCCTCTCGGAGTGGGACCTATGTGTCCCATTTGCTATCTAAATGGTCAGGGCAAGCATCTTTCCAGGTTTTCTATTTGGCTAAAGGCCTTTGGGCCATGCTAGTTTTGGGCCTGGGGATGAACTCTTTGCTTACCATCTTTTTCTGGACATTCCCTGCTCTATATTCCATTTTCCTTGTTTCACTTACAAGGTATCCTCCTGAGCTGTTATCCACAGTCACTGGGAGTTGGCTGCCCACTTTTTTCTTCATGCTGTCTCCCTTTAGCTAGGGCGGCCCTGGGATTTAGCCAGCTTTGAGGCTGGAGTGTGCGTGTTCTGTTTGGGTTTTTTTTCGTTTTTTTTTTTCACCCAACTTTCTTGAAGCTTTTATTGCCTTCGTGTCTCTAATCTAATTCTGGAAAATCACTGCCATCTGGACTTTGCTGTTGCTTCCATAAATAGGAGTTAAAAATTCCATTAAAAATGTAGTTTATTACCATATTAAAACTAATGTCACTTGGGATTCCATAGTATTGGGAAGATGGAAGGTTGTGCATCAATTTGTATATCAATCTCATTTCCTTTAACAATGTTCCGTATGTTCTGAATTCTAGCTAATTGCTAGTTTTAGTCATTTTAATCATAATGTGCATGATCTATTTATTTATTTATTTATTTTAAGTTTTTCTATACTGGCATTCACAATAGATATCGCATCATGTCGGTTTACAATTAACAAGTGGATAGGTAACAAAAAAGGTAAAAACTAATATTTATCTTAATAATAATAATAATAATAATAATAAAACATTAAACAAGAGAAGGCTAAGGTATGCAGTTACAATAAAACAAGGGAGTAATACAACTTGGAGCATAGAAAAGAAGCAGGGGATTAGTAATGATCTAGTCATTACTGCTGGGTAATCTTTGAAACTTTAAGATGACTGTCCTCTGTCTGTGACTGTATTTTATATACTGGCAAAGCCCTGATGGTTTCCAACCTTTGTAAGCCCAAGGCGCACATAAATTAACAAAAATGTTTGGCACACCAGCCTCCACGGAACAGGCAGCCCAGAGAAGGAGAGGATATGTATGGCAAAGCGAAGAGCTGAGGAAACACTGAAGACCCCTCCAGTCTCTCTACCACATTTTAAAACAAAAGGAGAGGGGGTGGAGTCACGTGGACCATCTCCCTCCTATGTGCAGGAAAAAGGGCGAAGTCTGTGTGATGCAGGCAGCTTGCTTGGTTAGTTCCCTTGATTGCTGCATGTGACTGCCAGATCTCCTCCACTATACTACTTCCAACATGCAGTCACATTTAGTGCTCAGTGTACTCCATCTGCATCTCTCAGCCTAGGGCTAGAAGGACTCTGAGGAGACGGGAAGAGGAAAATGAGGAGTGCAATGTGTATGTGCTGCACTCCGGAGCTCATGCTGAAGCTAGGAAGAAGAGGTATGCAGGATGACACATGCTCTCAAAAGGAGTTCTTGCACGGTTAAGAGCTATTGCTGGTGTCTCTTGTTGCGCTGAGGTACTGAGAGTGATGTCCCAGGTGCTGGTGTGGATCTGAGCAGTGGTGACTTTTTTTTTTTTTCTCTGGCACTTGATGAGATCTAAAAGACACCAGTGTGCCTTGGCATACTGGTTGGGAAACTGTTTAATGCTGCTCGGCTTTATTTTTATTTTTTTTTAATCAGTCTAAAGATTCTGAAGCACCACTGGAGTGGTTGGCCTTGTAAACAGCTGCAAGTGTAGAAATCCAGGATTTTGGGGAGAAATGTTTCAGTGATCAGCTTTGTGCAAAATTGTACCTACAATTTCTTTCCACCGACCTTGTCTTTTCTTCAGATTTTCGCCAAACAAAACCCCTAATTTTTTATTCCAGATTATAGTGTACTCTACAGAAGTAGTACAATGATGGTCTCTTAACAGAGTATATGGTTTTGGCAATCCCTTTTTTTCTGATTCCATTTGTAATCTTTGGAGAATATTTTAAAGACTATTTCAGAAGCTTAATTAGATGACATTCTCAATCCAAAACTTATTTGGCAAATTAGAACTTAATAGTTTTGGACTTGCTGCTGGATACAATTCTAGGCAATACCAATGAAAACACCTGTGGTTTCTAATTGTTTTTGCAGCAATCTTTCTTTGCTTTTCTTTGTCAGGAAAAGCTGTCTGTGTGCAAACACTGGTTCCACTAATGGTACTATAACTTGATCAGATATACTGTATGTACTTGTGATTTTTATTTATTGTAACCAGTTGTCAGTATGCTGACCCATTCTTGGCTACGTCCAGTGAACATCTGAACAGCAATAAAGTTTTGACAAAAGTGCTCTCTAACAATCTTGTTCCATTCATCAATACCTTGAGATTTAAATTAACCTTTATTTCCATAGTTAGCATTACGAATACATCAATCTTCAAATTTTAACGTGGCAGAATTCTCAACAGTACTAGCTTGTTTACAAACTCGGTACATTTTCTTGTTTCCACTTTTGCATGTTTTTAATTGTCCTTTTTTTAAACTATTTATAACAGGAACAGACTGATAAATGATAAACACATACTAAAAACAATTCATAGTGATTTGTATCAAAGCATCCTTATTTTTCAGAGAATGTTGAAACTACATGACCGACATCTGTTTTTGTTTCTGTAGATACTGCCATCAGGATTACTTCATGGGACAGAAGGCTAGTGTGTTAGCTTCTGCCAGCAAAACTGAAATTTATCACTACAGTTCTCAATTTATGCTCAATTCCCTATGAAACAGTGGCAAACTAAACATTTTATGTTTTGTGATAATCTCCTCCTCTTTGGGATGTCCAACCCTGATACTTTATTGCTACAGGCAGGTTATATTAGTCTCTTGTTTTATGATCACTGAAAAATGCAGAATAACCATGATGAGAACGAGTGCAGAAGTGGCCACTAACAGACCTAGTTTTCAGGATATTCCTAATGAACATGCATGAGATGTGCATACAAATATATATCATGTATATTCATTGTGGGTATCCTGAAAACCAGACATGTTTGTGGCTCTTGAGGACTGGAATTGGCCATCCTTGAACTACTTGCTTGCTTGTGCATATGCTGGCATTCTTTGAATGTGTGCCATCTGGAAACTAAACCTATTTGTAGCATCTTAGTATTTATTGCTGTTCATGGTTCTTTAGTATTTAAACTCCAGTGTTATAGAGAGAAAATGATTTTATAGAAAGCAATAATCAACTTTTTTTTTTGTTGTTTTAATTTCTTCTCAAATATGTTCCAAACCTAAATCTTCAAATATTTCTGGTAGGCTTGTTCATGCTCATGATTCCTTTTTTTCCTGCTTTAAAGGCAAATAAGATTTGATCTTTTTCAGTTTATAATGTCAGATTCCTTATCTGTAATTATACTAACTTACCAGTTTTACATTGGCAGTGTGTGGGGTGTTTTTTGTTTTTTTTTTTAAAGCATTCTTAAGGTGAGATTTTAAAAAGCAGGCTGACTGGAAAGCTGGATATCTAGTCAGTGGAGAAGAAGCCTAAGAACTTGGGGAGCCAGGGATTAAATCTACTGACCTTCCTTGTGACCTAGGACAAGTCCCTTCACATTCTATTGCCTTAGATACAGCTTGCAAGTCCTCTAGGGATAAGGAAATACCTACAGTACCTGAAAGTAACTCACTTTGAGCTACCAGTGAGAAGGTATGAGCTAAATACAATTCCAAAGATTAGCTGGGAAAAAACGATTTCAAGTAAGAGTGCATGATATAATAGGTGAAAGAAGACCCAGTCAAAAAAAACAAACAAAACCTAACTAATTTAGCACTTGACTTTAGAAGCTGAGGGGAAAGGCACAAGAGGGTTGAAAGTTAGACTCTGTTCATGGTGCGGGTAAAAATTTGTAACAAAAACTATTTGTATTTGGTATGACTTGAATATATACCATGCTATACTGACAGATTTTTAAATCTTCTTTTCAGGTTACCTAAATTTTTTTGTAATGTGGACCTTGAAACAGAAGTGGACACTGGAGACCAAAGGCTACAATTAGATGTGTTAAGAGATGTCCATCACAAACAGGCAGCATCACACAATTGTCAACCCTCCTCCACCAGAGTACATAAATCCTAAAAGAACTGGGCGTTTAACAAATCAGCTTCAGTATTTAGAGAATGTTGTCATGAAGGCTTTATGGAGACATAATTTTTCCTGGCCATTCCAACAGCCTGTAGATGCAGCGAGACTAAACCTTCCTGTAAGAATTCTTTCCAGTATTGTATATAAGAATATTTTTATCAAATGCTGCAAACTCAGAGTAGAGAACACTTTTTTTTTTTTTTTAATTTTATGTAAAATGTGACTATGTATCTGAGATGAAACTAAAACAAATTTCCATGTCTGCAAGTACATTGAAATAGGTTTAAAACAAGTGAGAGAAGCGTGCACTTTAGGCTTGTTTCTTAGTTTTCTTGGCAGCAGCTATCTAGAGCCCTTGTGCATGGATCTGGCCCATATTTGGCAAGTGTCCTGGAGCCCTGATACACTCCTACAAAACTTCAGGCATATCCGTGTACAGCGAAGTCCTCTATCTATACGGATAGATACTCTATTCTAGTGAAACTACTAAAATATCCCCTTTTAGAATAAATAACCATTTTTCACTCTGAGGCATGTGCTTTCTCACATTCCTATAAAACTGGAAGGATTTTTAATAGTTAAGATCTTACTATTGAAATCTTAATTTTGAAGGTGTCAGTAAGAGAATTTTCGTGACTTGTTTTTTCTTTAACGAAAAATCTCATTCTTTAGCAATTGCACTGCGTGTATCAAGTTGAACGCTACAATTTTTTTTTCAAGTCAAACAAATTGAAAGCATTTTGACCAGTATGGGTATAGATACTGTATCCTGATAGGCTTACTACATTTGTTCTAGTCTTCTTGAGGTTTTGTGTGGGGTTTTTTGGGGGGGGGGGGGGTTTAATTTTACGCTTGCTATTGAGCAAAGAACTTAATTCACTTTTTTGGTTTTGAATGTGGAACATGCATCTGCTTTTCTTGTTCAGTACGTGATTGTATTTGGATAAATGATGGCAATATTTTCTGTTTTGTAATCTTAGTTTAATAAATAACAGGTGCTTATTGAGGTTTTTTGGAATCACTTTGAGCACAGAAACTGAATCTTCTGCAACAGGATTTGAATCCTTATAACTTAAGTTAAACCTTTTTGTGGTTTGCTGTATTAGTCTTGGTTCCATTTTGCAAAATAAAGTCTTTGCATATAAAGGATCTGTTTGGATTAAGGCTTTTTACAGTGGATAACATTAGGAACAAAACTTGAGGATTAGAGCATCTGTAGTACTGAAATGTTCCTTGTTCAGAGATTTAGGAAACAAAATTGAAGAGACTTTGGAAACTTTCTGAACTCTTTACTATGTATTTTAGATTTTTTTAAATTAAATTGTACATGAATAAACAAGAAATTCTATTTTTTGTTTATGTTGCTGACTTGTCTGAATTCATTGCTGACGTAAATCAGTTGAAAAAAGGCAAACAAAATGTCTGCCAGAATACGACTCGTATGTTGCACTTCATAACTTTTATTCCATAGTCAATGTATTTGTAGAACTAATGTTTGACTCAAATCATTGTATAACAAAAGTCCGTTTTTAAAAGGATAACATGGCATAATTAAAGTCTCATCTATGATCATAAGCTACTTATGTGTACAGTGATCCATTCTAACAAATGTAAGTTTCCAACTTCAGTCCTAAGCAATTAGTCTGCTGTTTAGATCTAGAATTAAATCTCGACTGAGGATTTTGATTTCCAGCAAAATGGTCTGTAGATCAGTTACCAGTAGAAGTGGTAGTCACTTTGTTTAAATGATTTGCAGTGACCTTTCCAATTTACAATTGGGACAGAGTGAGAAAACTGTTCGGCTTTGAAAAGATTATGACCATAAATCAATGAATAAGTTTGATTTTCACTAGTCTAGCAAGAAAACTTTGTGTTTTTGTAATAGCTGCTTCCTATGAATTGAGTAACTTATTTATAAAGCCATATTGCACCAACCTGGTATTACTTGTTTCTTTACAAGGCAGTACAGAAGTCCTGAAAAATCTTTGGTCTGTAGTAGTAATCAAACCTGTGAACTACTGCTGAAACTTTCTATATGGCATTAATAGAGATGCCATGCTAGGTCAAACCAAAGTCAATTGAGCTCAGCATACTGTCCCACAGTGCCAGTCCTGGTTGCAAATATCTGGCAGATCCCATAAAGTATATCTATTTCCTGTTACCTCCAGGAATAGCAATAGCTTTATTTAGTCTATGTGCCTAATGTTTTATAGATATTTCCTCCAGGATCTTGTCCACTGTACCAATCGCCTTGACTATGTCCTCTAGTATCAAGATTCCATAGCATGATTGTGTGCTGAGTGAAAGTTTTTTATTAACTCTGCTTGTTTCATGAAGTGTCCCCTTGTTTTGAAAGGGTAAATAACTGTCCTCTGTTTACGTGTTCTGCCCTACTCATGCTTCTATATACTTCTATCATGTCCCCTCTCGGCTGTCTTCCCGCTCTCCCAAGTTGAAGAGCTAAAACCTGTTTAGCCTCTCATCATAGGGGAGTCATTCCATTCCCTTTATCACTTTTTAACCTCTCTATACGTTTTCTAGTTTCACTATGGCTTTTGAGATGGGCAACCAGAAAAGTGTGCAATACTCGAGGTGTGGTTGCCCCATGGATCAATACAGAAAATATATTGCTTCTGTTTTTAAATTTTCCATTCCTATTTTTGGATTATTCCTAACATTCTAATTGCTTTCTTGAGTGCTGCTGCACACTGAACTGAACTCCCCAATACAGAACCCAGGATTTTTTACCTGTAGTTTGGGATTATTTTTCTCATCGCTTTGCAGTTTACCACATTAAATTTAATCTGCCATTCATATGCCCAGTCTTAGTCTCACAAGGTCATCCTTAATTTTGTTTGTGTATTTAGCTCTACAAGACATCTCGTACATCTAGGAGATGACCCATGTCTCCTGGTCTCAGGAAGAAGGCTCTTCTTCGTTCTGGTCTTTTCTCTCTCAATTTCACAGCATGGAGTTGAGTGCTCTGTTTTAGCCCCATGGTCTTTGCTAGAACCATTTCAGGGCCTTCTCCTCTCAGTGAGAAAACCTTTCATGAGACAGTTTCAAAGTGGTGTGCTTCTCACAACCTAGAACAGTTTACTTGTGAACCAGAAAGGCTGTAATACTATCTTCATTTTATCTCTCAGTACACTTACAGCTCAGTACCATTGCAACTTATCATTCCCCCAAGAACGAGTGCCTTTCTCCATGCATCCTCTTGTCTCCAAATTTTATGAACAGACTCTTGCATGTGCGTCCCACCAATTTTGCAAACCATCAGTGCCTTGGGATTTCAACGTAGTCTTCGTTCACCTAACAATCTCCATTTGAGCCTCTAGAATAACACCACTCAAGTACTTAATGTGGAATGTGATCTTTCTAGTAACTGTAATCTCAACTCGTCATGTAAGGAAGTTTCAGGCTCTAGTGCATTATACCCTCTCCTCCCATTTATATAATACTTCTATGATCATATGTACTCTAACACATTCCAAACACCTACTGAAGGTGGTGTCTGTGTTTCACTTAAAGTGGCTACCTACTTTCTATCCATGAGCTTGTGCTCATGATGGTAAGGAAATGCTACATACTTTAGACTGTAAAAGAGTTCTGGTTTACTATAAGCTTTGCACACAGTCATACAGAAAATCATCACAACTATTCATATCTTATGATCCAAACAGATTTGGTGTTGCTGTAGCTAAAAGGACATATCCAACTGGATTACTTGCTGCATTCAAAATTCTTATGCAGCAGCTGGACTTGTTCTCACTGATCCCATACTAGTTCTCGAGAGAGAACAGCTTCCTCAATTGCACCTCTCAGAGAGGTTCCCATTGAAGAAACTTGTAAGGCTGCTACCTAGTCATCCCATGCATACTTTTACATCTCATTACTGGCTAGATAACCTAGCTTCTTCAGACTGTGAGGTTGGACAGACAGTACTACACCATGTACTAAAGAGTTTGTTCTCCACGTTTGAGTTGGTGTTGCTTACCAGAAAACGCTACACTACAATCCTCAGCTTGGGACTCCCCACAGATCATGGTTATTTCAGCCCTGCTTATTGATGGGGGAAAAGAGCAAGTTTGCTTAATGTAAAAGGTGTTTTTTGTAGATAGCAAGATGAATAAACCATGAGATGCCCACCACCCTCCTTGGAGAGTAGACTATTATCCTCCTAACTTTGATACAGACTGAGGAGACTGAAGCAATGCCCATGCTGAAACTCCCGCATATGCGCAATAGAGCTAAAAGCTCTACTAGCTTGGAGTCATAGCCATTCAGTGCTGCCAAATGACTTCACCCACAGAGCATGGCCAATTCATCCTGCTATCTACCGAAGCTGCTGTTTATGGTAAGCAAACTTGCTCGTGTTTCCACACCCAGTTTGTTAAAGCTTGCATTAAGAAGTTGATGCTGTTGTCTATTTGCCTCCTTCAGCTATGATAGTTGTCAATTCTTAGGAATTAATTATAGAAAGTTTGTTTTTAGATCACATTTATCAGTAAAAGCCACTTGAATTCCAATTTTGAATGCTGGGTAACTGTTGAAATATAATATGAAAGGGCAGATGTTACAGCCCCCCCCCCCCCCCCCTGTATTTGGGTGTTCAGAATATTCACAATGAATAGATGATACAGAGCTAGTATATGCAAATTTTTCAAGAATATTCATTTAAAATATCCTAAAAACCCAAATGGCTACAGGGTCACCAGGACAGCATTTTCAATCATGTGAAGAAAACCATTGTTCAAATTATGTAGGAAATGCAGCCACAAGATGGCTACAGCTGACCTACAGAAGAATTGCTTTAGGAGTCTGTGTCCCACTCACTGCTGATCATGACTTGTGACAGGATTTCCCTAAGAACAGTAAGATATAGGCAACTTAAGGTCTTGGCTGAGACATCCTCACCAGATTGGGAAAACTACTTCTTTAATAGGTGAACCAGAAACTGTGTCACCAAAATACCATACTAAAAACTTTGACCTCTACTTTGAAGAGAAGGAGCACTTTCCCTTCAGAACACAGATCTAAGCACCACAAATGTGAATGCAAATCGGAGCATTCACAGAAGTCACCGGTGTTGAAGACTGTGCCATCCTCAAGAATTTCATCGGCGCTGAGGCTGGAGCAGTTTCACTCGGCATAGAAAAAGTTAAACCTTCAAAGCTGACATTGGCATAGAAGAAAGTAAAGCATCTTGGGTGCACAAACAAATTTAAAACCAGCTACATCAGCGCAAATACGGTCTCCTTCCCTGTCCGTCTTGATGCCAGTCTGACACATCCTTCATATGTTCTTCCACCTGATACAAGACTTTTATACAAAGAATGTGGCATGACTTTGTTAAACATTATATGAAGGAAATGCTATTGCTGCAGGAACAGCCTTCCCCAATTTTGGAAAAATTATCACAAAAATTAGTCTTGATCTCCAATTTTATCTTAACAAAAAAACTGTGGAAGAAGGGTATAGGCTACTTCCTTACTGTCTAAATCAAGCTCTCAAATTCCAATTAAACTTTTTTTTTTTTTTTTTTTTTACTCTTTGGGAACATTCCATCCCAGAATCTCCAGAGCTACCACAAGAGCCTTATCCAGAGAGAAAAATAAGTAGAATCCCCAGCAGAAGACCTTTTCTACGAAAGTTGGCTGAATCGGTCTTTCTCCTTGCAAGAAGAACTGGAAACATTCTGAAGAATTCTTGAGGGTGCTGATGCATAAGGCATTGTAAGATCTTCAAACTAAATTATGGGCTACTCCCATGTCACATCTAGCAAGAAGGGTGGATCTCAAGTATAGAATAGAAAACCATCCAAGCCATGAAAAAGTACTGCATCTCCATGACTCAGTTGTAGTTATTGGCACACTGCAAGACCAAAACATCTAAAATCTATTCCAATGGTCCTGGCTAAGGCTACAGATTCATGGATAATATGGACAAAAAGTTCTTTTAAATGGCCATGGTGCACAGCAGATCTGTCCACCAAATTTCAGGTAACTATCTGTACAATATTCTGCAGAAAATTAAAGGATGATGCCATCTTGCTTCCTTTTGACCTTCAAGGAAAGTTCCAAGCACACTTCCAAAAAGCAGATGAATGCTCCAAACATCTCAAGTTAATTTATGACCATTTTGATGCATTTTCCAGAGCCTCAGTGGTCACAATATTGACCAGAAGACTAGCATGGTTCATAGCCTCTGACGTTAGAGAAGATGTACATGAAAAGTGGATGCCCCTTGCACGGGAGACAGCCTCTGTGGGGGACAGTTAGAGGATGAATATGAAGTATCTGTTCCATTATATATTTGCTTGATATTTCTCCTTTCAGTGTATCTTTCCAGACTCTGTCCACAACTCCCACACGCTTTTCAGCCTCCTTGAAGAAATAGCATCCATATAGGAGACAATATTACCCCTGAAGGTGGTTTACTCCCTAACCATACCAGAGGCAGCGATTAGCAACTGCAGCAGTCAAAAGAGAGACCTCAAGCAAGGGACAGCAGTCAACCCAAGTCAGTTCAGCAACCACTTTACAAATAACCACAAGGATTTTGATGGTGAGCACCTTCCAGTAGAGGAGGAAGCTGCAGTTTTTATCAGCAATGGTCCCTTTTTATAACAGACCAATGGGTCATCAACCTTATGTGAGAGGATTATTTGTTTAAATTTCAACACACTTCCTCCGATAACTCCCATTGGTTTCATTGCAATCTGAAGGATCAGTTGTTAATAAGGCAGTAGATGATATCATCATCCCTCCTGTCTTCACATTCCATAGAAACAGTTCCTTTGATGGAAAGAGTTGGGATTTTACTCCAAAAAAGAACAACTTTATTCTCATGACGTCCAGAGGCTTCCAAGCTGTCCTGGATCTGAGACCATTAAATATCTTTCTTAGAAAAGAGACCATTCAAGATGAACTCACTGTCTACCATCCTTCCTCTGCAAGTACTAAATAACTGATTAATCCCATTAAATCCCAGAGATGGTTATACTTGCATTTCCCATTCCTCCAGAACACCTGAAATACCTCAGATTTACAATATTTATTTAAAGACTGATATTCTGCATCCTCCAATGGAATTGTTTGGTGTGGTGTACATATATAGTTAAGAACATATTTGAACAGTAACAAATCATTTAAAATCCTCCTTTAAAAAAAAACCAAAACTACCATTGTCAATGCAAGGTACTCCCCATCATCCCTGAGAGTATTTATGAAATGTCCAGCAGTAGTTGCAATTCATTTGAGAGAGGAAAGTGTTTTTAAATTTCCATAGTTAGATGATTGGTTAATATTGAGCATATACTGCGAAGAAACAAGCTTACACAGAGCTCACAATATGTACTCTTCATGCTCTGGGATTTGTCATTCACTATAAGACGTCCCAGCTAACTCCTCAGAATTTGGAGTTCATAGGAACATGTCTGAATGCACAGGCAAGCAAAGTCTACCTACCAGGCCAAAGGCATAAACAATCTGCAATTGTTAATATGTTCAATTCTAAATACTAGCAAGAAGGTTTCTGCAATATCTAGGCCATATAGCAGCCACAGTACATGTGACTCTGTTTATACAACTTCACATGAGAATATCACAGTGGCACCTGAAACGTTTCTGGAATCAACAAACTCGAGTACTGAGAAATTTCTCTCTGCAACTCAATAAATTGAAACAATCTGTTCCCCAATCTTCTTTGGGGTCAGCCTTTTCATCCTCCATAAATAAATTTAACCTTAGCCACAGATGCATCAGTTCTAGCCTGAGGAGCACCTTTAGGACAATTATGTACACGAGGAATGTGGAAATTTAAAGCTATATTCAAAGCACAAACAACTTTTGAACCATTCATAACTAGAATGTTTCTCCATATTCAAATGGACAGTACAGTAGCAGTGTGCTATTTAAACAAACAAGGTGAGATGGGGTCTCATTCACTATGTTAAGAATCCTTCAATGTATGGATGTGAGCAAAACAAGGGAAGATTCATCTCTGTGATGTCCATTCCCAGAAGTGCCAGTATTCTGGCAAACATTTTGGTTTTCCTTATAGCAGTGTTTCCCGAACCACTCCTGAAAGCAGACTTAGCCAATTAAGTTTTCAGGATTACCACAATGAATATGCATGAGATTGAATTGCATGTACTTGAGTGCATGCAGATTTATCTCATACATATTCATTATGGATATCCTGACAACCAGACCAGTAAGGTGTGCCTTCAGGAAAAGGTTGGGAATTGCCGCCTTATAGCCTCATGAATGATTGATGCTACACAACACTATTCAGTGCATATTTCAAGAATGGGGCACTCCACAGGTCTCCTTGTGGCTTCCTCAATCACAAACTACCACTTTCATGCTCATAAAGACCAGATCCCAGGCCTTTGGCCCTGGATACATTGACAATCTCTTGGTCAGAGGGACTGATGTATGCTTTCCCCCAATATTTCTAATAAACAAAGATGATATCAATAGCCCCTTTTTTGGCCATGCCAATCATGGTATCCCTGGCTTCAGAAGCTGGTGATTTTTGCTTAACCAATTAGAAATGGAAAGGTTGGAAGTCAATCTTCTGCCTCAATTCAGTGAATCTCTTGCTTACCCCAATCTGTGTTCTCTAGCACTAACAGTATGAATATTGAGCCAAATCCTAAGCAAAATGCCCTTTTCCTCAGAAATTTAAAGAGGTACTCCTAGCAACCAGAAAGCAGTCTCCTAGATGGTCCTATGGCTTTAAATGGAAATAGGTTCTCTGTTTGGTGTGCTAAATAGAACAAAGATCATTTCAGTTGTGAGACTTCCACATTGTTGCACTTATCTCCTCCATCTTTCTCAAAACAGGGATTTTGTTGCGCTACTGTTCTTAGTGAGTGTGTGCTATGAAAATAATTGCAGGTATCAGAGAGAGAGCCTAGAAAGAAGAATTTCATTACTAGTACCTCTACTCATAGCAGTCTTTGGATCCCCCTTAGTTTAAATGTATACAGTTAAACTAAAATTTCTCAAATCTTTAATCAAGGGCCACAAATGGGTCTGGTTTTCAAGGTAACAAAAGTATGCAAATTAGCCTATTTAAATACTAAATAACAAACATTTACTCTAACATTAATATTCATTGTGAATAGCCTGAAAGTCAGACATGTTTTCATCCTTTTAGACTGAACTTGAATGCCTGCACTCATCTGTAGTGAATATATTTAAAGATGAACCTAATTAGCAAAGCTGCAATACATCTGTTTAAGGCCTTTTCCTTTTTCTGTGCCTACTGGTCATTTTGCATTTATTATAACAAAACATGTCTGCTTTCAGAGGATTTCATTGTGGTAGTTCCAAAGCTTAGCTGTATTTATTTTTTTATTTTTTAAACTTGCAGTCAAATTAAGGGGCTATGTATGTATTAAATATTGCTGATCTGAAATCTTCACTAGAAGAATGTTGTGGCTGTTTGTGTTTCAGCCAGTGATGTGCTCTCCACGTGCCCTGGCTATGCATGTTGACGGTATAATGTATAAAACCCTTAATAAAGAGAAATCAAAGAATAAACTATTTCAGAACACTGCATGTGGTCCCTTAGCCATACCTGAATGTTCTGAAGATGTGTGTGCATGTATATACATATTCACAAACTGCTACTAAAAATAGTCCCAAAGGAAAGGCCAACAAGTAATGTCAATCAATAGCCTCCTTATACCTCTGTACTTATATGCCTGAAATGTTAAAAAAAAAAATTTGTGAGGCTCCTTCATACCTATGGGCGATATTTGCTCATAATTTCGTGTAGCAAGCAAACAATGTTCATGCCCTTTTTATGAAATCATCAGGGACCCACAAAGAGATATTGTATATTTAAGACACTTGGGAAATATGTATTGAAATCAGACTTATCTTTAAAAGTCCAAATATCTTCATAATGAAATCTTGTAGATGTAAATATAATCCCTAATACAGTCTGTGTTTTGGAAAATCCTTTTTTCTGCATTAGGAGGATCTTTGCATATTATGGTTAGTTTAGTCTTTGTATTATGGAATATTTTATGTCATAATTGCTGATCCTGCAATGTCATAATTTTTAAAGATGTGTGAATATTTTTTCCTAAATCTTATAGCTATTTTTTTTCTGTTATAAAACCACAGGACTATTATAATATCATAAAAAATCCAATGGATTTGAGCACAATTAAAAAGCGTTTGGAATATAAATATTATATGAAGTCTATGGATTGCATAGAAGATTTCAATACAATGTTTACAAACTGTTATGTTTATAATCGGGTATGTATAATCCAGTTATTTTATTAAAACTGAAGGTGAAGAATTTGCAGTTCTGTGGAATGCTTACTGTACAGATGTATGGGGGTTGGGGGTTTTTTTTCTAACTTTTATTTCATTCTTGAGGTAACTTTATTAAATGGTTTGTTTTTTTTTCAAGCTCCTCATACTTAAATTCTCAAATTGAGTGACTGAATAGGGGTGGTGGTGGAGGTGCTGCTGATGATTTAAAATGACATTCAAGCAGCTAATTGATTTTATGTACAGTGATGATAATGTGACCTCTTAACAGTGGATGTAGGCAAAATGGGTAAAGACCTAAGAAAAGGAAGTCAGGCTGATTTTAGCTTTGTATTTAAATGATACCAGGGTTAAACTCTGTGAAATCACTTCTGCCAATTTGCTATACATGTTCACATTCTTGCAAATTTAATTTTATTATAGCCTGGTGATGATATTGTTTTGATGGCACAAACTTTAGAAAAGATTTTTCTGCAGAAAGTTGCTCAAATGCCACAGGAAGAAATAGAAATATCTGTATTGGGAAACAGAGGAAAAAGCAAAGGAAAAACAGCAAGAGGTAAATATATGCTGCTGGGTTCTGCAAAGTTTATTCATTAATAGACCAAAGGTAATGTGTTTTTCTTGATCTAATATTTCATAGTTGAAGCTGATTTATATTAATGGTGTTCTTCAAAACTGTTTAAAATATGCTGAATTCCAGTTGTCTGAGATTGCATACCTGTAGTAATAAATTACAGTTTAAACTGGAGACTTCATAAGAAAATTGCATTTTAAAGGCTTACACAAGTTTAAACTTGTGGATCATTTTTGGAAATGTTTATGTAGCACAGGACCTTGGCATCCTTGCAGGTGAATTTTCAAAGGAGTTGCACATTTATTTTATTTATTTATAGATTTTTATATACCGCGGTACGTATAGTTATACATCACCTCGGTTTACAGTAAAACAATAAATTAGCAACAGGCTTTACATATAACAGGTTAAACAGAAAAAACATTTAACAGCTACAGGCTTTACATATAACAGGTTAAACAGAAAAAACATTTAACAGCTACAGGCTTTACATATAACAGGTTAAACAGAAAAAACATTTAACAGCTACAGGCTTTACATATAACAGGTTAAACAGAAAAAACATTTAACAGCTACAGGCTTTACATATAACAGGTTAAACAGAAAAAACATTTAACAGCTACAGGCTTTACAAAAAAAAGAACGGGTTTCAAGGGTAAAATGCATGTAGGTGTAACATACTATTGATGCAGTTTTCAGAACCATTTTACCTGTATTTGCATTTATGTGGATAAAATCGTATTGACAACTCAATGGCATATATTGTAGCAATTTTCAAAAGGCCACTTACTCAGTTTTAAGTGTGTAAATGTTTTTAAAAATCAGGTTGTTACTGCATTTTTCTGGCTTACTTGCTACAGTTGATCCTAAAGTAACTCATTTAGCAGGTAAGATGTTGAGCTTTCAACTTTTTAAAAGCAACACACCATGAACTATTTGTATCTACTTATTCTCTGCTAAAGAGACTAGTTTTCAAAACCGCTGTCTCTTCCATGACAAGAGAGCAGTGACTATAATATACTGAGGATGTAACTGCACAAGCTGATTGAAATACAAGTCTTAGTATCACCAGACAGCATACTCCAGACCTTTTTGTGATTTTTCTGCAGTTGAATCCTCCCAGAGCAAACTATGAATTGTAAAATTACCCTAGAACAAACATCCTATTCTAGATTTATGAAGATTGAACCAAGTGAGAAATTCTGAGATTTATGAGAAATTCTGAGATTTATTTATGAAGATTGAACCAAGTGAGATTATCTGAGAGAAATTCAAAATGAATTCCCTCCACATAATCCTCCCTTCAGTTCAGCTGAGAGATTCTATGTTTGCCCTGGATCCCAAGGATACTCTACCCTCGCTCCTTATAGCAGTTACTTCTACTTGGAGTCGGTGAATAGCAAGCACTGGTTTCCTATTCACCAGACCTTCAGTTCTTCCCCAGTAGGTGGTTCTGCATTTTCGTCTTAAGTCGTCTTCTTTTAAAGGTGGTGCTGGTCTTTCATTTTTTTCACATTAACCAAGCTAGTGTGTTGCTGATCACTGTTCTGAGACCACATGCACTTGAGGAAAAAGCTTTTCATTCTGAGGTTTGAAATCAGGCCTTAGTGTAATTTAAAGAGCTTGGCCTTATTGTCAAACTTCTCAACTATTTGTTTCACTTGATCCCAATAGACTGGGAGTGGCAGTGGTCCAGTAGACTGTCTCTAGTGCATTGTTATGCACTGGCTGGCCTATGGATTACTGTCAAGGCTTATCAAGTGAGAGCCATGGCAGCTTCAGTGGTTTACCTCTGGTCTGTTTCCATTGAACACATTTTGCAAAACTGCAACTTAGTTATCTGCACAACTTGTTGTGTCCCATTTCTGTTCGGACAACTTTTTTTTTTTTTTTTTTTTATCGTTTTGGGCAAACAGTTTGGCATAGCTTGTTCATCTAGTGGTCCATTCTCTACTGGTGGGGCCAGGTTGCTTTTTCAACAATTGCTCCACCCTGCAACCCTTAGCTTGGGACTCTTTAAGTCATGGTTAATTCAGCCCTGCTTGGGGGGGAGCAAATTTACTTATCTGTAAATAGGGTTCTCTGTAGACAAGGATGAGAGAAATAAGAGTTGAGGTGCTCACAAAGCAGCACATGGTGCAGGAGCCACTCATACATGCTCTGTCAGTCAAGTTTTTTAGCTGAACTATTATCAGTGCCATCAGATGTGTTGCCCACATGTGATGGCTAATTTATTCTGCTATCTATGGAGATAAGCAAACTTGTTTTGTTTACTTATTGTGCTGCGATTAAACTATTTGTCCAGTTGTTTGTCAGTTTTGTTTAACTTGTTCATTATTTGTATTTGAATACTTGGTTGTCTTTACAAAAAATGTTTACATACAAGTACAATCAAATAGTATAACTTTATTTGCTCTTGTATTTTGCTTTCCATCCAAAAAATGGATGGAAATTCACCAAATTTAGCATACTGTAAGAAAATGTGAATGTCTTGGATGAATTTGAAAACTAGAAAATTTTAGATCAAAATTTTCAGAGAACTGAACCTCCCAAAAAAGATCCCCATTGCTTTCTATGGGAAACTGTTAGCTGTTTGAGTTGTCACAATGCTGACCTGTGCTCCATTCCAAACACCTCCTCACCCTTCCAGGATTTTAGTCCCAAAGCTAAAAGGGTGCAGAGACAGGAAAAATAACTGAAGCAATTGGCAAAGGATGGCACAAAAATTGCTTCCAAAGTATTCAACAACACCCCCCCCCCCCACACACACACACACACACACACACACACACACACATGTAAGATAAATGATCATGTGCATAAACACAGCCATAGCTACTGGAAAAATACCCAACTCCCCTTGCACACCCGCTACGTTACTTCTCACGCCCCCCCGAGGAACCTTCCACATACATCCAGCTTTCACACACACACACACTCCCTCACAACCATATCTACTACCTGCAAACAGCCCTGCCACCAGAAAATAGACATCACAACCCCCATACACATAACCTGCTCTACACATACATACTTAGCCACACTACACAGATTCCACCCCTTCTACAAATCTGTTGACAAGCATTCCCAAGGCCATGCCTCTGCATGCTTTCCCTACTTGCAAGTCTATATTAGCACCCCCTCCCCCAATATGGAAATAGAAGAAATACAGAATCAAAGGCAGGTCCCTCTGCATGGCAGTGCACTGCACTGCCACTGAGTCACCAGCCTAGTTTTATTTATTTTATTTATTTGAGTTTTTTCTATACCGGCATTCGCGAAGGGAATCGCATCATGCCGGTTTACAATTAACAAGGAGTGACAACAATAAAATAATAAAACATTAACAAGTGCTAAAAGAAAAAGAAAAAAAATTGCAGTTACAATAAAACAGGGACATAATACAACTTGGAACAGAGGAAAAGGCGATAGTAATTTAACAGTGGAAAATAAATGGGTAAACCTGCCAATTTAAAAGAGATTGTAAAATTGAGGGGTTGTCAAAATTGTTGATTATCCTGTAGGGTGATCTGAGTTAATTAAATTGATTTTGGGTTCAATTGTTGTCTGGAAAGGCTTTCATAAATAACCAGGTTTTAAGTCTTTTTCTAAAAGTTGGAAGGCAGGGTTCCTGTCTCAGGTCTGGAGGGATGGAGTTTCACAAGGTAGGTCCTGCTGTAGAGAATGCCCTGTCTCTAAGAGTCATATGGTGAAAGCTGATAATTTTAAGGAAGCACCGAGATGGACTCTGGAAATGTACCTCCACCCTGAGTTGGCCCCAGAATGCTGCGGTATCCCACTTACTGGAAGAGGAGGCAACATGCTGCTAGTGCATGACTTGACCAGGCCCTTAAAGCATATTTATTTATTTACTTACTTTCTGAGGAGCAGGGTGCTGAACAAAATGCTTTCATATGCCACGGTCTGGCATCTGCATCCAAGATTGTAGACCCTGGTCTAGACAGAATATAGACTTCTATTTTATTTTTTTACACTTAAAGTAATTTAGTTAAGGTACTATGATCCTTGAAATTTGCAAATGGAGGATGTCCCCTGGTCCTGCAACCCTCCCAATGCACACAAAACCTGCCCTTCCCATTACATTGTCAATCAGCCAGCTATTGTTCACTCTGAAATACTGGACAACTGCCAGTGTTGTATGATGGCTGTGAATGACCAAGGGGGTGTGTGTTTAAACTATGTTCATCTTATTAGGAGATCGGCAAGATGGTGTGAGAACCACTGCAAAAAAGAAGCCATCAGCACAAAACCTACCTGAACCAGTGTTTCAACAGCCAATCATTACAATATTACCTCAACGCACGCTGGTGCCCTTGTCTATTTCTCAGCCAGCTGCCTTAATGTCCACCATACTACCTGTAACAAAAGTAAGTTATCCCATTAACTATCGTCAAACTAGTGTGCTGCAAGTATCTAGCTAAGTTAGAAAATTGCTGGGCAAAATGGATATATCAAGCAAAGGGCCCAATTTAGTAAGCATGTTTCCTATAGACACAGAATGCAAGAAAAGCCTTAGTAATCGGGCCCAAAATTAGTGGACACAAAAGCACATGAATGACTTGGACAGCTTATAAATTGCCAATTAAATGGTTACTTGTTAACCAATGATACTGTTGCATGCCAAAACAAATGTACTGTATTAGTACATATGTATTTTGCATGACAGAATTAAGCTTAAAGCATATTTGTTGCATACATTGCAATATATTTAAGTCCAATTTTAATTGAAGTCCAAAACATTCCAGAAATCACAAAGTGGAAGTAGTCTAGATTTCTCAGTCTTAATCCCTCCTCCCACATAGTTGTTTTGGGTTTTTTCCTTCTAAATTTGGGTAGCATGGTCCTGCCTTTTTTTTTTTTTTTAATTTCCAAACCAGAAATTAACTGACAGCCCCCCATACATTCCTATTAAAGTCTGGTGTTTTTTGAAGGTTTGGATTACTGTTTGCTCATTAGAATATCTTTACATGTATAAAAATGAACTTGTCTTGGGGTTAAGCAGATGCAGTGATTCACGTGAATGTTTCCATTCTAGCACAAAACAATCTTTGAGTCTTCTAGGAAAGATTTTGAGCATGCAGAAGGGGTTTTCTGCCTAATGCTGAACCTACGTCAGTTTTTCACTTTTATATTAGCTGAGGAAGCCAGTCGCATTTTGTGCTTCCAGCCTTTTTGGCAGATTTGTTTGCTCTTTGAGCAAAGATTTTTAATTTATTTTTTTTTCCAAAATTTGTTTGGTAAGAGATTTTAATTTAAGATTTTTTTTCTCTTTTATTTACTAGTCTTAGATTTCAGGGTTGAAGTCTGGATGATTGCTGCTGTTGCTCTCAAATTTTAAACTTGTGCTAATTCAGCATTCAGCTTCTTTATCATAGCTGTGGCACCAAGTTTGCAAATTATAACCTTAGCTTTGCCAATACATGTTTTGTGTTCTCTTTGCATCTTTTCTTTGAAAAAAAAACTTTTTTTTTTTTTTTTTTTTTAAATCTTTAGTTCTTAATTTTTCCTCACAATGGCCAAGCTATAAACTAGCAGTTTCAAGAGGTGCTTGTAGAAGTTAGAGGATGGACCTGCTCTTATGTTGAAATAGTAAACCAGTTTGGGCTCTTCAGCTTGGAGAAGAGATAAATGGAAGAGACATGAGAGTTTTATAAAATTGTGTGATGTTAATATGGAATGGTTATTTACTCTTTCAAATAGTAGTAGGATGAGGGGACACTCAATGAAACTAACTAGTAGCAGATTTAAATGTAATTCCTATTAAGCCATTTTAATAGTGAGCTGCTTTGCATGTGACAACTCTATATTTTCCTCTTGTTGTACCTGTTTTTTGTGATACTGGTAACCCTCTTGTATAGTTTTTTATTCATTTAAATTTAATATTCCACTTTATCAATTGTAGCCCAAAGTGGATTATCCAGCTTTATATAAATTCATACAGCATACATTTTTATACATCACATTCTATACATAATTAAAATAGCACGGTATTTAAAGCAAGCCTATTCTGTTTTAGCCAAGCATAGATAGAAAATAGACACAAGAAAATGAATTGTTCAGTTTGACCATGAAGACTTCAAAGGAAAAAAAACCCTGTCATCTGTGTACAGTTTATAGTGTACCCCAAGGCTCACTAAGAGACATCATGGCGGAATCAGATGCTAAACAAGGCTGCCAAAAGTGCTGGGCTTTGGGGTACCCCAGAAAGAGATCCCTGAAGAGACACTAGAACCAAAATTGACTTGTTGAGATGGGCAGAAAGATAGTTGGTGAACCATAATAGAACAGTGCCACAGAGACCCAAATGAGAAAGAAAGAGTGGTCAAATCTTGTCAAATGTAGATGTTCTACTGTCAAACCCTTGACGAATAGTATCAAAACTTGTGAGCACAACAGCAGTTCAGTGTTGGGGTGTTTATGGAAGCCAAACTGGTATTGTTCTAGAATTGAGTGTGAGTCCAAAAGGTCTGTAAATTGCTGGAGCACACTAACGAAACACTTTCGAGAATATTTGCTAGGTGTAAGGTCCATGAAATAGGGCAGTAATTTCATAGCAGTGTTGGGTCAGCTGAGGGTTTTTTCAATTTGGCCAAATAAAGGCTCTCTTCAGGGTATCAGAGAGAATGCCTGACGAGTGAAGCATTTACAGATTTGGTGATTAAAAACTTGCTGTTTTGAGATGTTAATAGTTTCATAAAAGCAGTTGAATACTGGTTCAAAGGGCTGGTGGAAGAATTTAAGTTACTGATAACACCTTTTGAGGCAATTGCATTGGAGAAATGTACTATAAATGTGTCAGAAGATTTAATCCAAAAAGAGGAGCTGGGGTATTGGTGGTGGTAACAAGTGGACTAATGATCTGTTTGACAGAATTAAATATAACTCTCTAGTGTTATTTAATAAAGCAGATGTAGTTTTGAGTAAAGAAGTCTCTTATTTATTTATTTACTTATTTTTAAGCAAAATGGAAGTTTGGTAGTGTGACAGTAGAGCAGTAATTAAGTTAACATTTGTAGGGGACAGACACTACTTTTCTTTCTGATTTTCTCACTGCTCTTTTAAATTTGCAGATCATGAGGGAACCAGGGAGCAGTTTTAGGTTTTTGGGGTTTTTTTCTTTTTTAAAAATTCTCTTAGGTGCAAGCTTGTCTAAGATGTCCTCCAAAGCAGAGTCCCAAATGATTATTTACCCATTGGGAGATTCATCAGGTGGATTGACTAACTGGGATTAACTTTCTGCTTAAATCGGGATTAATGAAACCCCTTTGGAGATGATAGAGGGTAAACTAGGGCATACAGGATTAGATTGGGGGGGGGGGGGGGGGGAGAGAGTGTGAAAGAGATTAAGTGGTCAGACCATGGGATAGCTTTGACATATTTGCAGCAGATATAGAGAACACTGAGAGATTCATAAACATCAAATCTGAGTAAACAGCTCAATGGGAGGGAACAGAAATCTGTTTCAACCCATGATGTAGTTACACGATGTTAGGTTCCATATTAGGAGCTACAATCCAGGAAAAAGATCTAGGCATAATAGTGAATAATACATTGAAATTGTTGGCTCAGTGTGCTGCGGCAGTCAAAACAAACAATGCCAGGAATTATTAGGAAGGGAATGGTGAATAAAATGGAAAATATCTTAATGCTTCTATCGCTCCATGGTGAAACTGCATCTCGAGTACTGTGTACAATTCAGGTCGCCGTATCTCAAAAGATATGGTGACCAAAATGATAAAGGGGATGGAATGGCTCCCCTATGAGGAAAGGCTAAAGAGGTTAGGGCTGTTCAGCTTGGAGAAGACAACTGAGGGTGGATATGATAGAGGTCTAGAACTGGTAAATGTGAAATAGGTAATTTACCCTTTTGGATAATAGGCGTGCCCCCCTAATCCTTCTATTATCTAAGGCCCAGGATCTGACTGTTTTGGGGTGGAATTCTATAAGCCTATCGTTGAAGGATTCCATATTAACCAACTCTCTCTCACCCTCCAACCCACCCTTCTCCCTCCCCGCACTCCCAAACTTTTTTCTCTTTTTTCCCTTTTCCACTCGCAACCTCAACCCACCCTTTTCCCTCACCCCCGCCACTCCTCCCATCTGACATAACATGTATATTCCAGCTGTATATATTCCATATATATATATTTCCATGTATATTTCCGCTGATTATAATCCATGTTTTTTGTATTATTAATTTATTGTTTTATGTTAATTTATAGTTTGTAATTTTGTTAACTTATTGTTCAATTACTTAATTCTGTCCTATCTTCCGACATCCATGTTTTTACTCTCCCTGTTTTAATGTAACTTCTCTTTTCCACTTATACGTTAATTGATTTTTCCCCTTGTTCTAATGTAAACCGGTACGATAAGACCTGGTCTTGAGTGTCGGTATAGTAAAAGAAGTTAAATAAATAAAGTTAAATAAAGTTGCTTCAGGATGAGCTGATTCGTCATCTCTGTGCAATGTATGAATATGTGACTTCTCTAGGGGATTTCCTTTACCAGGTTAATAGAACACTTGTCACAGTCCTACCTAAGAAGGGGATTGACTGAGTGCTCCTATCTTCCCCCTTAAACTTGTGCAGGACCAGGCTAGAAGCCTGGTCCACCTTGTCCCCTGGAGAGAGAGAGCTCTGTAGGTAGGGCCCAGTAGGAGAGGCTCACTTTATCCAAACGGTGCTGATATTCAGCACTATCTGGACAAAGTAAAAGCACAACTCAGTAATGCCTCTAGCACTTCCTCTTTGTAGCTGGCCAAATTATGTGCAGATAATGGCCTGCCAAGACAAAATTTAGCCAGGAATGGTGGGAAGTTTTCCAAAAGTTACTGAGACAAACCCCTTTAAATATTTACCTCTGGTATGTTTTGGTTTTTTTTATATATATATAAAATATTCTGAGAGAAATAACCAGACTATTAAACTTGCTTATTACTTTTCTATATCAGTAATAATTGACTCTTTTAATTTGTTTGTATTTAAAGGGTAACATTTATTTATACTCTTGCCTTGGGTATAATTTTGTAAAATTGTATTTGTACTTGTTTTAGGCTAAAAAAGGCATTAAAAGGAAAGCAGATACCACAACACCTACGACATCAGTTATTTCAACAAGTGGTGAATCTTCACCTACTTTTGCAGGACCAAAGTACACCAAAATATCTTGTAGAAGAGAGAGAAGCCAACAAGTAAAACTCCCACAAAGAGACTTACCGGACTCTCAACAGCAGCAGCAAGTTGACAAAAGGGCTAAATTAACAGAACAATTGAAGCAGTGCAACAACATCCTTAAAGAACTGTTCTCAAGAAAGCATGCAGCATATGCATGGGCCTTTTATAAACCTGTGGATGCTGAGTCACTGGGACTCTGCGATTACCATGACATCATTAAACAGCCTATGGACCTTGGCACAATTAAAGTAAGTGTTCCTTTTGATGGGATCCCTAGTTTTAAGTCTTAGGTGAACACGTAAAACGTCTTGAAAATGTGACAGTTTTCAGAAAAGATAAGTTTCTAGATGTTGGCTGTCCAAATAATTTTGTTATATTGAATCTGCAGGTCATGTTTAAAAGTATTTATAGCCCACCTATATTAACTCTGTCATGCTACATTCAGGTACCTACAGTACCTGAATGTAATCCACTTTTGAAGCACTGAAAAAAAGTGCGAAAAGTGGAATATAAATCCAAATAAAATAAAATAATGCTAGGCAGGTTACAGCTAACATAAAACATTAACAATAAAAAAAAAACCATATCAAAAAGTACAATACATACATAAACAATTCATCTTTTAAAAAAAATATATAAAACTTTAGCCCATATAATATGTATTATCTAGAATCATGAGGCTGTACTCTGTAGCTGGATGAGACATGAAGCAGTTAATTCTCCCAGTATTCTATGCTGCTCAACTGAGTTGTATCAGCTGGTAGCATCTCATAAAATTTCTTCCAGGACTCCACATATTACACAGAGACTTTCTTACTATTCAGCACAACATCCAATCTTTCCATTTGCATTAGACCCATCATTTTACCCATTTCTGCTGAATAAAAAATATAAAAATACACAAAAATTTAGGCCAGCCACTTACGGTACAGACTAGCACTCAGTTGAAGGTTTCCCCAAAAATGCTTTGAGCTTCTTTCTATTTACTCTAACATCTGAAATACCATTCTATAGTGTGGGCCCTATAACAGAGCATGTTTCCTTATCTCCTGGTTGCAAACTACCTTAAACCATGGAACTTCTAATAAACAACTGTTAGAATGTAAAGATCTTCTTGGGACATGTGAAGAACGTAGATCTAATAGCCTGGAGCAATCTTTTGCAGGAAATTGTAAACAATGATAAGCACCTTTAAACTTCAGACGCTGCTCCACTGGCAGCCGGTGCAATTGGTATAACAGTGGGTTAACATGATCTCTGGGGGAAGCACCCAAGACTAATCTAGCCGCTGAGTTCTGCAGTAATTGTAAAGCACGGATGCAGTATTTCAGAAGGCCAACGTAAAAGGAGTCGGTTAACTGTAGCTAAAAGCTTGAACAAGCATTCAAAAATCAGATTGATCAATCAGGAACTTTAAATGCTGGAGAGGTTTTAATTTAAAATTTCCAGAAGAAACAATGGCTTGCATCTGATGGTCGCATTTCAACCCAGAGTCAAAATAAAACCCTAAATTGTGAACCTTTTCTGTAAATGTCAGTACAGTTCCATTAAAGTTGACTTCAACCAACCCAGTTGGTCTTGGGACCCTAGAGATCAAATGGACCTCTGTTTTTGCAGTATTCAGAACCATATAAGTTTTCTACAGTAAATACTTCTGTCAGTTTTTCTATTTATGATCACATTGTGTGCATCCTGTTGCATAATGAATGGAACAGAGTAAGATTCAATTGCATTCAAATCTGAAACGTCCTTCATATTCTTGCTCTTCTTTTGTATCTGTATGTCTTGATGAAACCATTTTTTTCCTCAATTTCAGTTCATTTTTCTTTAGTTTAATAATTTATGATGTGACCAAAAGTCACTGTTAGTCTGGGGTATGTTTTGTTTTTTTTTTTCTTGTGTAGACCTCCAAATTCTATAAATTTGACTTAAACTTCTATGGCCTCATCGTTTTTTAGCAGTTTGGCAAGGCTTTACATTAGGGGCTATGAATCTAATGCTTACAATACATCTGACTTTTATGAAATTTATAATGCAAAATTTAAGAAAATACGGGATGGACAGATTATACCAAGTATAATTTTGATTATTGAAATGCATTTGAAAGAACAGTCTATGCTGCTGGTATAGCATACATAAACTAGTTAAATTGAAAAGATAGCACTAACTGTGTGTTATTTCATGTCAGAGTACACGGAGAAATTAAACAATGACCTGAGCAAGCCAATGAAGTACATGTGGTGAACATGATATTGGAAACGCATTGAAAATTGGCTTATGTTTTTTCTGTGCTTATGGGGTATATCCTATGATCTTTATTTTTAAGTTATATTAGTAAAAAATGGTGACTTAAGTAAAATCCTGGGTTGGTGGTGATTTTATGTTTTAATCCTTAGATTTTTATTTTAAAAAGGAGACCAATATTTTTCAGTTTTGCTTTATATATAATTCTTTCCCTCCTTTTTCTTACTTGCATCCTGTGATTATCCCCCATTAGTGTGGATTTGCTTGTGGGGAACTGTCTGCAGCAGGAATTGTGCAACCTATGGGGGAGGTGGGAACAAGGCAGTACTCTAAGAATCCATAATGCATGTCGTGCTCCTCCTCCTTACATGTTGCAAGGAGACCACAGGTTCGGTTTTGGTTGCCTACATTAGTATATTATATATTGCTTCAAATGAGCTGATAGATGTTACGGTCATATCTACTGTACTACATGCTCTCCCAGTACACTGAACATTAGCTTTAACATGCAAACAAGTCAATGCATTTTGAAGAACATTTTTTTTGTTAAACCTGAAGGCTACATAAATTTATCTTGGCTGTTAATGGTAGTACTTGCAAAGACTATTCCTACTAGTTGAGATGGAAATGTATGCATAATGGCTATAGATTCATTGCTTGCATAAGAAACTGTATTTAACGTATTTAATTAGTAATCAAAATGAGACTAGATGTAAGATGAGCTTGCAGTAGCTCCATAATATATATTGTATGTGCCAATTTATAATCCACATTGAAAGTATTTAATGCAATTGTGGAATAGAAGAAATAATAAATACATAATGTCATGCATACTTGTGCTGTTCTTTTATTAAGAGATTATTCTCAAGCAGGACAATCGACCACATAAGTCATCTGATGGCACTGAGATGGATAGTTCTCAAAGACCAAGTAGGTCTTTCTGAGCATGTGCAGATATTCCCATACAGCTGCTGCCACGCGAGCATTCTCAATCTTTTTTTTTTCTTCCACTTGTGTAAAAGGGCATCTTTTGCTGTCTTTGAGCTACCTGTGTTTTTTTCCCTAAGTACTTTCTTTTTTCTTTCATTTTCTTAATTTTTATTTTATTTTTTTGGTCTTGATGTTCTTTTAAAAAAAAATAATAATAATAATTAATTTATTCTGTCATAATTGAGTTGTGATGAGTCCAAAATTGAACTTTATGGTTACAACCATAAATGCTATGTTTGGGGAAGTATCAACACCATCCCTACTGTGAAGCATGAATGTGGATCTCTGCTATTTGGGGGGGGTGGGGGAGGTGAGCTACAGTGGCACAGGGAATTTAGTTGAAATTGATAGCAGGATGAATTCAGCATCTTATCAGAAAATATTGAAGGAGAGTTTGCATTCAGCAGCCTGGAAGCTGCGCATGGAGTGCACTTGGACTTTCCAACATGACAAGGATTCAAAGCACAAGGCCAAGTACATCCTTCCATGGCTTCAGCAGAAGAAAGTGAAGGTTCTGGAGTGGCCATCAGTCTTCTGATCTCAACATCATTGAGCCACTTTGGGGTGAACTCAAAAATTAATTTCATACTGGACAACCAAAGAATTATTTACAGGCTCTGGGAGACACTTTGCCAAGAGGAATGGGCAGCTTTACCACATAAGAAAATGGCCTCATTCACAACTATCACAAAAGACTGCACGCGGTAATTGATGCAAAAGGGGGCAATACACAATAATAAGAACTAAGGGTATGTAAACTCTTGAACAAGACCATTTTATTTCCTTATTGCAATGGTTTGTTTAATAATTGTGCTATTCTGTAATGCATAAATTAGTTTAATTTGAAACTGATCACTCATGTTTTCTTAAAGTGCTACACATCTTACGAATTTTGCCAGGGGTTTGTAAACCTATGAGCACAACTGTAGCTTTTAGCAGTACTGTTGCACAAGGGTTAAGGAGACAGGAAGAATGCCTTTTGCAAATTTCAACAAATCTATCTTGATACTTGTAAAAATTG
Organism: Rhinatrema bivittatum; assembly: GCF_901001135.1. Lineage (NCBI taxonomy): Eukaryota > Metazoa > Chordata > Amphibia > Gymnophiona > Rhinatrematidae > Rhinatrema > Rhinatrema bivittatum. The sequence continues at coordinate 78,638,061 of NC_042624.1, read as the reverse complement.
GTCCCATTTTATCCCATCCACTCTGAGCTTATTAACACACTCCATTAATATCCAATGTATATTTACTATGTATACTAACTATCTTATCTGCAGCAAAAGCTTACTGGCTCCCAGAACACAAGGCACAACTTGCGGGGGAGGGGGATAGTTAAATGGAAGTCTGGCTCATGTCTTGCCTTGCAGTGCTGCATAGCTCCTGGGAACCATGCCAGAATGAAGAGGCCAACCACTACCCACAGAAGTTAATACAGGACTTTCAGCCCAAACTGTTTTGGACTGTCAGCTGATTGAGTCCAAAACAGATTTTTCTGCTACCAACAAGAGTAATTATGGTCCTGCCTTAGCAACTTACAGGTCAATACAGTAAAGAGCGGCCGCGGTTACCCTGCTTCTAACCCGCTTTCTACTCACAATTTGGCCGTGTTAGTCCAACCCGCGATTCACTAACCCTTTTAACCCATCCTTACCGCCTCTTTAAATCAACGGGGAAACCCCTTCCGCCCGCGGCATGTATATGAGATGTAAACGATCGGATTAGCTATTCCCTCCCATACAGTAATGCACGCCCCGATTATCGCTTTTTAAACCTGCAGTTTTGCCGCACGTTTAACCTGCTAACTTACCGCCTACCCTTACCCCTGCGTTAGAGGCAGGGGTAAGGGTAGGCGGCAAACTTTCCCCCAGCCCTCGCTCACCTGCCCTGGCCGCGTCCATGGGTGCTGGTCTCCAGGGCAGTCCCAGTCCTCTCTACCCTCCTCCCGAAGCAACGAAAAGCGAAAAAGGAGAAAAGCGAAACAACATGTGAAGTGTAACTTACTTTTCTTGCAGCCCTCCTCCAGAGATGCACCGCGGTTCCCCTGCCTCCCGGGGGCTGCCCCCTGCCTCCCGGGGACAGCTGGCGGCGAAAGCGGCCCCGCCGGCGAAGATGGATGCCTGCACGGGCCCTCTGACACTATCGCTCCAGCTGCGGCCACTTCTCCTGCGTGCATTCAGCCTGTGCGTGCAGTTTGGCCGCTCAAGGCTTGATGTCACTACGTTTGGCGTCACGGCGTGTGACGTCGGCATTCGCTAATGCACTGCCTTGAGCGCCCAAATTGCATTCATTCACCTTCGCCGATTTCAGACAGGCAATAGAATGAACACATTACACTGATAGTAAAGGACCTTCTTGATTACTGGTGCTGCAACAAATTAAATCGATAGTTTTAGTTTTGCTTTTAAGAATTTTAAAGCATAACTAACTTAAGTATTTAAAAACCTTGCTGGCCCCTAAACTCTAGTGAGAAAAATCCACCTAAAACTGCTCATTTGCTGGGTCATTCATCAAACTATGTTAAGGCTCTTAACATGTGTTGTATCGCGTGTATCATGAAATATACGTGATATCTTGCATTTCCTCACCCGGATACCCTCCCCTATTAAATTGACCTTCTTTGCCTTCGATTTGCATGCATAAATAATGCAAATACAGGTAAATAAGGTCATTAATAAGCAATTTGATGCTTAATATTTTATAGTGGTTGACCAAGAAGGTGGTCAGCCGCAATTAAAATAACACCTCCTCCTAGTGAAGTGTTAGATGTGCAGAGGGAGGCTGATGACTCTAATGTGGGTCCCAAGGCTTCTACCATACATTTAAAGTGGCTGTTTAAAAAAATAAAATAAAATTTGCGGCCAAATGGGGAGGTTGCGGGTTGAGTGGGGATCAGTACTGACCCCTACTGCAACCTAGGGCCACCAGTCGAGGCAGTTCTGACTCTGCCAAAATAATGTCAATACACGTGGCAGCCCCTCCCAAGTCTAAGTTCCCTGCCCCTCCCCCCGTTTAACCTGGATCCTGCTTTGGGGACGGGTGCATCTTTGCAAAATGGCGCCGACCAGCATGGATGCCAGGATGCACTTGTCCCTGATGCAGGATCCAGGTTAAGGTAAGATGGGCTCTGGGAGTGACGGGGGGAGGGGTGTTTGAGCAGCAGAGGAGCCGGGGGTTGGCAGCCATCATTGCACTAAAGGGCCACTTGCCACCACCTTTTATGTCATGTATTTTACTGTGACACAAAAAGAACATGCAATAAAATCGCAATGTGTTTTGGGGGGAGAGGCCCACTATTGCAGCAACATTCCCTCCCCCCCCCCCCCCCTCCCTGCAATAGTGGAACCCCTCCTGTGAAAACACATCACAGCTTGTTGAATCTGTGTTGGTTAGTACCTGTCATCAAGCATTTTTTCTCCATGGGGCCTGTATGTTAAAATGCCTTGCCTGCCATAATGAGTGAGATGATTTATCAAAATTTAGAAAGCAGCTTAAGACACTCCTCCTCCTCCTTTTTCAGGAAGCTTTTTAGCATATTATTTAATATTTTTTTACTGGTTTTTTTTTATTTTGTTTATTTTATATGATGAATTGTTTGTTTTAATTACTTTGTTTTAGTCTGTTTTATATTGTTGGATTGTTTATTTGTATTTCACTTAACACTTATGTTATAGGTGGATAACAAATACTTATCTGGCTAACTTTAGCCGTCTAACTTGTCCACGTGCTGACTTACTGTATATTGGCCTTGAAAATCAGCTAAAGGATTATGCTAACAGAAAATCTTAGTGTGTTTTTTAAAATGTACGATTCTACACCTGGTGTCAGATAAAGGTGCTTTCAGTTGTCCTGTTCTCTTACTTCAGTATCTTTTTAAAACTATCCGATTCTGGTCTAAAGACTACCTCAGTCAGTTTACCTCAGCACTAAAGCAATGTATCATATCTATTCAAAAGTATTTCTCATCTCTCACAGTCTAAACCATCTTAAATCTCCAGTTAGAGATCCCGCTGCTTCTTGGGATCTGAATATAGTCTTTATTTAACTCAAATCGCCATTTGAGCCTCTAGTGACCACAGAATTAAAATTCCTTTCTTGGAAAGTTTGTGTTTTTGTTTTTTATTGCAGTAGCTTCTACCTGCTGAGTAAGTGAATTATGAGCCTTAGTAACTTACTCTCCTCATATTCCGATTTTCGACATTAAAAGTAGTTTTCAAAACTATTCCTAAGTTTCTGCGAAAACTGGTATCACAATTTCATGGAAATCCATTGTCTTACTAACATTTTTTTTTTTCCCAAGCCATATGCCAGTAAGGGCGAGCAAGCTTTTCATGCCTTGGACTGCAGAAGAACTTAGTTTTATTTGAAAAAAACAAAATCTTATGGAAGATCTTCAGCTTTTCATCTCCTTCAAACTAATCAAATGGGAATGTTCAATTATAAATTAAACTCTGTCCACTTCAATTTCAGATTGCATTTCTTATTACTAAACTCAATTAGGATAGTAACTTCAAAATAATAGAAAAGGCCATCAACTCTGAGCTACACTAGCTTGCTTAGCTTATCTTCACTCTGTGTCTATAGAAGGTATCTGCCAAGCTGCCACATGCTCTTCCAAGCTCGCTGTCAGTTCATTGCTGTCTAGGGACCACCTCACATCAAAAGCAATTTCAGGCAAGCAGTGTTCAAAAGTCTGGTTAATGCCTTCATCTTTGACTGCTAATAAAGCATGGCTTGCATGTTACCTGCTTGATAGGAAAAGCATGCAACTCTCAGCTTGGGAGTTCCCACTTGTGGCTGATTGCTTTCTCTATCGACAAGCAGAGCAACATTGCTTACCTGAACAGGTTTTCTTCATAGACAGTCACACAATTCCACCCACTTACTTGTAGGGTTGAAAGTCAGTGTAGTAGAAGACTTGCATGGTGGTGGTTATGTAGGAACCTCTGTGCGTGCCTAGAAAGATCTTCTGTCTTTTTGAGCTCTGAGCTATCCTTCTCAGTGCTGTCAAGTCACCCACTTGTGTGACTGATTTGTCCTGCTATCTTTGGAGAGCACCTGGTACAAGTAAAGAATGCTGCCTAACAGCAGATTCAAGAATATCCCCTTTTTACACAATCCACAAGAAGACTTATATTGTCTGTCAAAGGAATCTACCTTATAAAAAGCCTCTGCTGGAGGGCCAGGCTGGTTCGTAAAAGGAGGATAATGTTTGGGTGCATATTCTTTTAATGAATGAGACTTGCAGGTTTTGTTTGAAACTAAACAATTGTTTTACACTTTTTATGAATCAGTTGGTTTTCTGCTTTTCCCTTTAGGAAAAAATGGATAATAGAAAATACAAAGATGCACACGAATTTGCTGCAGACGTTCGATTAATGTTCATGAATTGTTACAAGTACAACCCTCCAGAGCATGAGGTAGTAACAATGGCAAGAAAACTTCAGGTGGGTTAATGTGTATTGGTTAAGTTTATTAACTTAAATTAGGGATACAACTTTACAATCAGAGAAATGTAAATGTGACCCACTCATCCCAATATATTCCATGTTGTGAAAATGGAATTTGAGCCAAATATACATAAAGTCAAAATTCTGAAGGAGCAGAACCCAATAACTCTTGCAATAAATTGTTGGGTAAGAGATGGAAATAAGCAAAATCAGAATTTAATGCTGATATTTTTTGTAAAGTAATATAAAAAAATATATATATACATACACATGTATATATGTGTGTGTGTGTATTCTAAGTAAACCGACTTCAGTTTGATTTGCCTCCTAATACCACTGGAACTACATTTTTCCAAAAGCTGCTGAGAGGTCAAGATAACCAGCTAGTTTTAACTGGTTATCTTTAGCTGAATTTTTAGCTAAACTTGCTAGCTTTAACAGACTAGCAGATTAATGACTGGTCTGTTGTCATGTATTTATTGTGGCTTCCATTATTGGCAATGGAAATTAGTCACTAAACACGTCACAGGTTAATAAATCAATCCCTCCACTGAAAATCAGTATCAACTGGCTACATCGTCTATTTTATTTTTAATTTAAAAACACATTTCCAATTAAGCCCAAAGCGTTTTATGATGAAAATATCATACAAAGACAAAAGATAATAAAAATGACTGACTATACCTAAATAAGCACCTAGCATGTCTAAACTACAGAGATAAGTTCATCCAAAAACATTGCCACTAAGCCAGTGATTTCTTCCTCTTCCCCCTATCTACTGTAATTTAGAAAAAATAAAATACTGAGGCCCATCTCACCTTCCTCCATACTTTCTAAAGGATAAAGTACTGATTAGGCATCATCCCTCCTATTAAAATAAGTGCCAGCTGGTTAAAGTGTTAGAAAAATCAAAGGGGTAGGATTTTCAATCAGTCTTCTAAGTCTTCCACCTTATGATTGACCTACTTCGGCCTTCCATGCTAATATTCTGATTTCTTCTGTGTCCACAGGTTAAATTTTGTCTGCCTACATTAATATATTGTATATTACTCCAAATGAGCTATTCTGCAGAACATATTTTTCTGTGTTGCTAGACAGAGAAAAACTGTTTTGACTTTAGATTGATTCACTTAACTTCGAAAACATTTATTTCAGAATAATGAATAAACACAAAACGTACTATAAGATGAAATGAAATTGAGAATAACTGCAGATTGTTGAATTGCCACAGTTGGGATGAGTTTTTCTGGAATATTAGAGTTGAATTCAGGATAAAAAGACAATGTGGTGTTCTGGGGTTGTCTTTTTTTTTGGGGGGGGGGGATGTTGCAGGCTTCTATCGAACATGGAAAATTCCCTGACCCTGAAATACTTGCCCCAGGATGGCTTGGGGGTTTCTGGAGATCAACTGGGAAAAGGGTTACTCTCGGAGGCCTACTCTGATGTGGTTTGGACCAATCGCAATGCAGCTCTAATGACCTATTAGATCAAAGGTTATATGACCCTGCAGTGCAACTGAGCTAATCAATACACTGCCACCTGGTGACCTGTGGTTGTAAAAAAGAAACATACGAGAGAAACTCATCTTACAAATCATACGTGGTTAGATGTTACTGTCATACCTAATGTACCTCATGCTCTAGTAGCACACTGAACATTGCATTGACCTTAACATGCCAACAAATCCATCTGTTTAAACTATAAAAATACAATATCCCTCCAGTACAGATAAGCTTGTGTGAAAAATATAACTGGTGGGAGAGGTGGGAAAGGTCCCAAGGTAGAAAGCCTTGACATTCTTTTTGTCCTCGTCTCTTATAAATGTTGCATCATGTGAGCTGTTTGATTTAGTTTCATGTTGCTTTTATATTTTGTAGTATCATTTCTGCTGTGTAATGGTTTTCAGTGGAACAGATAATATAGAATGTCCCAGCCTATCAAAATATGAAATCTACAGATTGAGGGTTTTCAAATTTTGGCATGTGCTTTGTTTTTGCTATCTGAAAGGGAGGGGCGTGCATTTCTTGCATGAATCCCGCTTTACTGCAAGAGTATCCTGTTGTGAGAGTGGAACAAATGAATGTATAACTGATAATCTCATGGTGGGGGTTTTTTTGTTTGTTTTTATGTATTTAAACCATTTGTTGGCAATATTTTTGCTGCAATTCACTTGTAACATTTTGTTATGAACATAAACCAGTTCATAATTCACGTGCTTCCCCAACAGAAACAATATTTCCCTTGGCATATATCCTTTTAAATAAGGACTAACAATGCTGTAATGGAATAAAATATCTGATTATTAGACTTAATTTCCATGAAAGTGCGAATGATATAAAGCATCTGAAGAAACATTTTGTAAAATGTTTTGATAGGATTGGAGAGAAACGCATATAATCTGGTCCGTATCTAAGACTATGGGGCTTATGCGATATAACTCAAATTAAAAACAAAAAACATTCCCATGCACTCAAGTAAAATCTTTGCATGCAAGTTAAAATGGAACTTAACATGAAATGCAAACATTTTCACTGAGAACATAGTTAAAAGTTGCCCCAGCTACCATAGCCTTTAAACTAAACTGTATATTAACACACAAGCTTTTAGCATCCATGTTTAGCTGTGGCCCAAAAAAGCCTGTACTAACTAGCCTTTTCACTTTGGACTAGTTAGCATGGGTATTTCCTTCAAACCATCCCCCCACAGCCATTGCACACCAATGCACTCCCCCCTTCCGGAAACATGCCTCAATGTTCGAGTTGCTGAATCTTCATGGGCAATCTGCAGCCCTCCTACCAGCGGTATCGCCACTAGCAAATAATGTCATAAGACGTGTTTCATCCTTTTCCTGGGATAAGGACAAAGCACCCCCAGTGGTGGAGGTCACCGTCAGCAGTGGTACCTAAGATGTTCCCTTCCTCCCTTCTGAAACAGTAAGGCAAGCTTCCAGTAAGGGATTCTTTTGCCATTTGGGAGGGGGTAGGGGTGGGGGGGTTTGATTATGTTCAGGGGGTGGTAAGAAGGACGGCAGCATGTCCTCTTCCCTGAGATTCAAGAGGAGAGGAAATCCTCTGTGCTGTCTGGGTAAAACTGAAAGGGCCAGTTAGCAAAGGATACTTTGAGCTACAGTGTGCACAGAGAAGATCTAGCACTTGGTTTGAGGCAGATGTTAAATTTTTGCCTTTACTCGGCCCACAATATGTAGCAAGTGGAAGACTGACACATTTCCAGTAAGCCCTCATTTGCATGTGATGGTCCATCATATACATGCAGGTAAGCATTTAATTTTAATGCTTAAACAATGTATTAGGACAGTCTTAAGGCACACATATAAGGCTGTACTACATAGCACACTATTTTTAGCAAGATGGCCTTAAGATGCATATTAAACTTCATGGGTCCATATATATTTTTGTCTGTATTCACTCTTGCTTTACTACACACATGATAAATGCAATTAAACTGGTGTATTGCATTGGTTCTTCAAATTAAGTGGTCATTTGTTTTTCAGTGTAATATTTAAAAATATATATATATACCTTTTTTAAATGGCCATATTTGTCCACCCTATTTTGAAACTCTGAAAATACAGTGCACTTTAACACTGTTCATAGCTTATAGTATGCTAAGAAAATGGCCAAGCAAAAGATTTTTAATTAACTTTAGTAGTTTAAAAATCCCTGGTGTCTGGGATGAATTGTAAACTTAGCAGTAGTAAATTGCAGCTCTTTGTATAAAGAAATCCCTAGGGCAGACTCATTTTTTTTCTCTGAAGACTTCAGTCCTGTTTGTTGGATTAGAACAGACCATTTCATGAAAACTTTCATGAGCCTGGCTGTTGGGACCCTGCTATTTTTGTTCCAGCAGGATGATTCATCTTGGAGGCACAAATAACTGAATGGCATAGATGGTCCAATAAGTCTAAGTGTACATTGTCACCAGTGTATTTAAATTTAGGTGGTATTTGTACTCTTTAAATGTTATGAAAGCTGCTTACAGTTTGTTTAATTTTATGTAGGATGTTTTTGAAATGCATTTTGCCAAAATCCCAGATGAGCAAATTAAAAGTATAACACTGTCAAAACCTATAACCAAAACCAGTAAACCTTGTGCTGTTGATGACAGCAGCAGTTACACATCCTCAGAAGAAAGTTCATCTGAAGATTCAGAAGAGGAAAGAGCTCAGCACCTTGCAAAGCTTCAGGAGCAAGTAAGCAACCCTGAGACTTGTAACCAAGTTTTACTTCTTTCGGCAATAAAATGTTTATAATGAAGTGGTCAAGCCTGATACGTGTCTAAAAGCATGGCATTATTTATGTGCTAGATGAAATGAGGAAAATTTAATCTACTGTTTACGTGGCCTGGGGTTTGCAATCCTTTTTATCTTCATCTGTTTCCTACGGGTTATATTGCATTTCTTCAACTTTATATTCCCCATTTTGGGTTATGTGGTATAGGGCAGATTTTCTACCCATTTAACATTGGTTATTTGCATTTTTGCTCATTTTCTACTGGTATTTGTTAGCAGACTAGGTTTTTCTCCCTAGTTTATGTAATGGCTACTTTAGACGACCTGGTGCAAGGGGTTACTGTGGAGCTGCTAAGCAATAGTGATCATAATGCAATCAAATTTGACTCACTGAAGAGAGGACATTAACTAAAAATACCACAGTAGCATATAACTTTAAAAAGGGAGACTGTTAGAATGAGGAAATTAGGAAAAAAAAAGCTAAAAGGAGCAGTTGCAAATGTTAAATTTGCATGAGGCATAGACACTGTTTAAAAATACCATTTTGGAAGCCAAATAAAATGTATTCTATGACTTAAAGGTTGAAGGCAGAACAAACAAATGCCAAGGTGGTTTAATGGTGAGGTAAAAAGGCAGTTAAAGCTAAAAGAGCATAGTTTAAAAAATGGAAAGCAGACCCAAATGATGAAAATAGGTAAGAGCATAAGCAATGGCAAGTAGGGATGTGCACAGTTTTGGGTTTGTTTTTTTTTGTTTTTTTGTGTCTGTTTCATTTCATGTTGTTATCTGTTAGATTTAGTCTTTGAAACTGTTTGGGAGGTATTTATTTCATGTTTTCCTACATTAGCTAGAGGTATGGTTTACATTCCCATTGGCTATCTCCTTAGTTACTTGTTTGTGTTGCCAAGGTTGCAAGGTGGTGTTTGTGGGGGGGGGGTGGCCAGTGCCTGGTAACAAGTGTAAACAAGTAATGTAATAATACCATCAAGTTCTAGTCAGCAAAAACATGTAATGCAAATGCATATTTACAATTTGCCAATCCCTTTGTATTTTAGGAAAGGGGACATGGCAATTTGGGATAGGCATACTTTGAATTCCTTTGGTATGAGTCTGTGTGTTTTGGGTGGAGGGGGGGTGATTGAGGAGAAGGGAAGTGACTTGGGTGGATGTATGGGGTGACAGGTTGGAGAGAGACTGGTTGGTGTGTGTATGTGGGGGGGTGACTTGTCACCCCATACAGTTAACCCAGTAACCCCCCACACACACACACACACACACCAGGCTGCCTCTCCCATGTGACCCCAGTCACTTCTCCTCTTACCAGTCCCATCCCACACAAAACAGGCTGCCTCTTTCACCAATCGCCACCCCAAGCAGTCTCACTCCCCATACACTAGGATGCCTTTCTCATCACTCACCAACCAGTCACTCCCCCTCTCACTAGTCTCCTTCCCCCACACACATGCCAGGCTACCTCTCTCTCACCAGTCATCACCCAACCAGTCTCTCTCCCCCCTGACCCAAACACACAGCAGACACCAGGGGAATTTAAAGTATGCATATCCTAAAATGCCAGGGCCCCTTTCCTAAAATACAAAGGGATTGGCAAATTTTAAAATATGCATTTGCATTACATGCTTTTGCTTATTCTGACTAGAACTTTATGATGGTATTATATCACTTGTTTACATTTGCTACCAGGCACTGGCTATCCCCCCACAAATACCACCTTGTAACCTTGGCAACACAAACAAGTAACTAAGGAGACAGCCAATGGGAATGCAGAATCATACCTCTAGCTAACAAACTGCTCCCCAATTGACACTTTTTAACTTACTGGTAACATTTCTATTTAGTGCACACTAGCTATAGTTTTCCTATTTATGGACTTAGTGCGCTAACTGGATGTTAGTGCGCATTAAGTCCCATTAGTGTGCATTAAGTCCGTATAGTTTTCCTATTTAATGAGACTCTGTGAACACGAACTACATGTTAGGGCGCACTAAATCCAGTTTGTGCACACTAACATGAAATACAAATTTTTCAAAATTTCATCTTTTTTTTTTTTGTTTTTTTTTTTGTTTTATGGTGCTCCCGAAATAAGACGAAATAGACAATCTCATTGCTATTGTCTATTTTGTTGAAAACATATGCACATCCCTAATGGTAAGTTAAATGTGCATCCCATAGTGTTAGCCATTCCCCATGTTCTTTTATATCTCTTGTTAACAATCCCCATATTTAAATGTTTAATGTATTTGACAAAGGTAACGCATGAGTTCCTGCAAATTTTGTTTAAATGTAAACCGATGTGATATGTAAAATCGAACACCGGTATATAAAAATAAATAAATAAAATGTAAAACAGTAGTTAGGCCAAGAGAGACTTTGAGAACAAGCTTGCCAGTGAGGTAAAAATTAAAAAATGTTTTATTATTAAAGTACATTTTGAAACAAAAAGCCTCTTAGTGGGGGAGGGTCACTAGATGACTGAAGGGCGATAGGGGTGTTTGGGGAGGACAAGGCAATAGCAGGAAAAATGGAATGAAACCTTTGCCTTGGTCTTTGTGGAGGAGGATATTGGGAATATACCCACCTGAAGCATTCCTTAATGATGGAAATTGAGCAACTAAAACAAATATCTGTGTCAGTGGAGACTGTAATAGATCAGATTTAACAAATCACTGTAGCTGGATGGCATCCACCCCAGAGTTCTAAAAGATCCAAAACATGAAATTGCTAACCTGTAATCTTTTTTTTTTTTTTTTTTTTTAAAGCCATCACATTGAATGTTTACAGGCATCATGGCTGTTTTTAAATAAAAGGGCTCCAGAGGTGATCTGGGAAACTATAGACTGATGACCCTGATGTCTGTGCCAGGCAAAATGGTAGAAAGAAAATTACTGGCTATAGAGAGAGACATTGCTTAATGGGGAAGTCTAGTCTGGCCGTATAGTTAGACATGATTGTAGGAAGTGTTCTTACCAGTCTTATAGAATGTATTTGAAGGTGTAAATAAACATGAAAGTGAAGGTAAGCTGGCTGATTATAGTGTATCTGGCATTTCACAAAGACGCCCAGAAGATGATACTCAGGAAATTACAAAGTCATGGGATAGGAGGCAATATCCTATTGTGAACTAGTAACAAGTTAAAAGGCCAGAAATAGAAAGTAGGACTAAATAGTTTTCCCAATAGATAAGTCATTAGTGGAGTATTGCAGGGATCAGAATTGGGACTGTGCAGTTTAATATATTCATAATTGATTTGGAAAAGGGAAGGTCGAGTGAGGTGATCAAATTTGCAAAATATATTTGAATTTGTTAAAATGGCAGTGGATTGCAAGGAACTGCAGAAGGACCTTGTGAGAGCATGAGATTGGGCAACTGTCTGGCATCTGAAAATTTAATACAGAAAAGCACAAAGTGTTACACATAGGGGAACATATTCTCAACTCAAAGTATATGATGAGTCACTACCCAGGAAAAGGACCTTGAAGTCTTTGTGGACAATACATTGAAATTCTCAGCTCAGTGTACCGCAGCAGTCAAAAAAAGCAAATAGAATGTAAGGAATGGAGAATAAAACACAAAATATCTTATTGCCTCTGTATTGAGCTATGGTGTGTCCACATCTTGTATTTCTGCTCACCCCCTTCTCAAGAAAGACATAGCGGATCTAGAAAAGGTGCAGAGGAAGGTGACAAAAATAAGAGATTGAGCATCTCCCCTATGATGAGAGGCTATGCAGGCTAGGGCTCTTCAGCTTGGAAAAGGGACGGCTGAGCGGAGACATAAAAGTTCACAAAACCATGAGTGTGGTGGAATGGGGTTAAATAAAGGACCATTATTTACCCTTTCAAATACTAAAACAAGTGGACACTCCATTAAGAAAAAAACAAACCATCCAGCAGATTCAAAACAAATTGTAGAAAGTGTTTGTTTTTTCATTCCGTGAGCTATCAAGTTGTGCAGTCTGTTGCCAGATGCTGTGTTCAAGGTGACTAGCATAGCTGGATTTAAGAGGTTTGGACAAGTTCCTGGAGGAAAAGTCCTTGATACGTTATTAGCCAGGTAAATTAAAAGCTATGGTTGTTATTCCTGGGAGTGAGTAACAGTAATTAGATCTACTTTATGGGATCTGCCAGGTACTTGCAACCTGGCTTGGCCACTATGTGAGACAGGATGCTGGGCTTCATGGACTTTGGTTTGACCCAGCTTGGCAATTCTTATGTTTTATTCAATTGTACTCACTTGCCCCTTTTTTTAATTTTTGCATTCATTTCATAGATGTATGTTGAAGCAAATTATTAAGCTTGACATCACTTTCAAAATTGAAACTAACAGCATTGTAGCTTTTAAGGGTGTAGCTTGCTCCTGACCAATTGTATTCATATTTTTAAAGATAGAATTGGGTCTATTCAAAATGCTAAATTGACCAACAGAGGATGAGTTCTACATAAACTTTAATCCATTTCCAAGATTGACACTCATGTTTTCTGGTAGATTCTGCATCTAATGAATAACATTATTTTTGGACAGTTTTAATGGCAAAAGAAGGATTACTAAAAGGATTCAGTGTTTAAGGTTTAGAGGGCCGTTTTTAAAGGGTTTAGGTGCCCTATCTTTGGTAGTTAGGCTTCCAAATTGGCCCTTTTGTAAATTTACTAGGGCTGAAGTCGAAAATCTAGGCTTCTAATTTCATTAGGATCCTAACTTTATTATCCTAAACAGTTGGCAACTATGGAAGCCGTTAAGTGGAAGAAAAATCAGGTGCTTAGCAATGACTTTCATCACCAGGCATTTAACTTTGAATCCTAAATCTCTAGGCAAATGAACAGCAGGCTTAAGATTTACGTACCAGCGCTCGCATGTTATAAAATTTGTTGGCTGTGTGCACATGTGGTGTGGATTTTAAAATCCACACCACATGTGCGGGCAGCGCACGCAGGGGGGGGGGGTGAAGTTTTGCAAATTATGTGCGTCAACGCAATTGGGCCTTCCCCAATTCCCTCCCAGTCCGCTCCAATTAAGGAGCGAACTGGGAGGGAACTTCCCTTCTCCCCCCCCCCCCCCCCCCCCACCTAACCTTCCTTGCCTTTACCCTCTCCACCCCAACCTAGCTACACACAAACTTTTTATTTTACCACTTACTGCTCTTCCTGAACAAAAGTAGTTTGTGCGTGCCGGCCGGCTGCTGGCACGAGCTTCCCCAGGACATTGGCTAATGGCTGCTGTCCCGGCCCGCCCCTTTTTCAGGGCCTGGCACTTGTGCGTGTATTGGCACATGCGCACGTGGTTGAGCCCTTTTGAACAGGGCCCGGCCACGCACATAAGTGCTGATTTTTACACGCATGGCCGTTTTTAAAATTCGACCTTTTAGGATTGTAAATTTGGCTGAAAATAAAATGCTGAAATTTCAGAGCTCAGCTTTTTTCAACCTTGGCTCTTACTTTATTGTGGGCTTTGATATTATAAGGTTAAGTTGATTTATGTATATTTGACTTACATATTAAGAGGATGACTGCACACGGTTTTGGCTAAAGACTTAAAACCTTTCTATCTCGCAGCTTAATGCAGTTCATGCACAGCTGAAGGCTTTGACTGAAGCCCCTTTCTCTAAAATCAGGAAAAAGGAAAAGTCCAAAAAAGAAAAGAAGAAAAAAGACAAACGCAGAAAAGAAAGATCTAAAAGGAAAGATACAAATCAAATAAAAAAAAAGTTTAAGCAGAAAGGATCCAAGACTAAGTCCTTCATGAAAAGGTATGTTCATAACCATTTACTGGTCTGTCTCACCTAACCTTTTAGCCTAGTTGGAATCTGCACTACTGCTACTAATCATTTCTATAGCATTACTTGACATATATATATGCATCTTTCTCCAGCGCTGCATAAGACACAGTCCTTTCTCATCGCCTACGATCTAATCAAGACAAACATACAGGGCTGTGCACTAGTGTTTACAATGAGTGAAGGAGGATCCATTGGCCTTCCTTGATAACCACCACTCTTCCCTCTTCCCACCCAAGACAATCTCCCTCTTTCTCTAATTAGCAATCATAGTGATAGCCCATAGGTAGAGGCCACAGAGCCCACAGCTCCCTTTGAAACCTGGTACATATCTCCTCTGGTCTCACTTATCTCTTGCCAGGGGCTAAGGACACTGCTGCTACAGTACACAAAGCTCAATGAGCTCAAGCTGATAAAAATCCTTTAAATTGCAATGGTGGCTCTAACAAATGTGTGAGAAAACAAGGACTAATGAGTATATAGGGCTAATGCACCTAGTCCCAAATTTACAATTGAGGAAAAAAAACAAGCCAGGGGTGCTTAGCTTGTTGAATGTAAATACCCTAGCCCTGACATGGCTGAGTTTCAACATGCAGTGCTTGCTTCAGGGATCATTGCAGATGCTAAAGATGGATGAAAATAGAAGTGTAAACCCAAGAAATCACTGAAAAAAAATGGTGTCTGAATCTGCAACAAGCAGGCCATTCGTTTTGTCTCCATTATTTGTTAAAATAGTTGATATTTGGTAGGTCCAATGCTGCTGTGGCCACCTTTTTTTTTTTTTCTTTCGTAAATATTTCATCAGCACAAAAAAACAAGATTTCTAAGGGAGGATTCTCTGTCTTGTTTTTCTTGTTTCCAAAATTCAAAAAATGGTGTTCTTGGAACAACTGTCAGCAAGTGATAGATGTACTTGTTGAAATCTGTCCATCTGCTTATAACTGCCCCCTTATTTTGCAAACTCATTAACTCTTGAGAATCAAGTGCACAGCAGTACTATTTGGATATCTGTCCAGTCAATGACATTTTTGCTTTGTCATGTTTTTGTTTGTTTGTTTTTTAACTAAGACTTCTGTATTGCAGTCTGCCAAAGAAAAACAAACAGCTGCTCCAAACGATAAATACTTCAGATGGTGAAGATAATGCCAAACCTATGAGCTATGATGAAAAAAGACAATTAAGTTTAGATATCAACAAACTACCTGGTGACAAGCTTGGGCGAGTAGTACATATTATACAGTCAAGAGAACCAGCATTGAAAGATTCTAATCCAGATGAGATTGAAATAGATTTTGAAACATTAAAAGCATCCACCCTCAGGGAACTAGAGAGATATGTCATGGCTTCTTTGAGGAAAAGACCTAAAAAACCTAGCTGTGAGTGTTCATTTGCAGAATTCTATGTGCATATTAATAGATAAACTAATTGTTTTAGCTGTAGCTCTTTATAGTGTGTTTACCTGTTAACATTACAGCTGAGAAAGTCTTCAAGTCCAAAGAAGAACTTCATTCAGAAAAAAAACAAGAGTTGGAAAAGAGACTACAGGATGTCCGTGGACAGTTGAACTCTATTAAGAAGTTAAATAAATGTAGGTTTCTGCCTGTTTTTATATATGTCATTGGTTAGATTCTGTTCACATTCTTAATCTTGTTTCCATGTTTTATAGCGGAACAGAGTACTGTGCCTAAGTCTCTTGGAGGTCCAAGACGATTAAGTGAAAGCAGCAGCAGCTACAGCTCTTCGGAATCTGGGAACAGTACTAGCAGTTCCAGCAGTAATTCAAGTCCTTCTGAAAGCAGTGACTCTGAATCAGGTTAGATGTTATCCTTGGTATATAGATCTGCAAGCAGGGACTTTTTTTTTTTTTTTTTTTTTTTTTTTTTAAATGCTAGGACTGAACTTTCCCTTCCTAATAATATGGAGCTTTATTACTGTGATAAGAAAACATTAAAAAGTTAGATTTAAATGTAATGAACAGAGGTAGAATTGTAACTTTTAAAAACAAAATATGTAAAGAGAAAAATCCAAAGTCTATACTTGTATTATGATTTCCTTTACCATCTTTGTAGTAATACTCAAATAGTATCTCAAATTCACCATGTGTAATTTTGGTGTATATTTGTTAAATGCTTTTATTGAAACCATTTGGAATTGATTCCTATGTGAAATGTTCGATTGCTTCTAGATTCAAAAGCTTTAGATTGCTGAATAGAGGAGGAGGGTACCCAGCAAGTTTAATTGATATTAAATATATATATATATTTATATATAGTAAAATAGCTTTATTTTAGTGTACATTCCAATAAAAGATTTTGCAGAAAGACTAATGATCCTACATCAGACACTGGGCCCAGACATCTAATACTTTTTGATAAGTAAGTCCAAACTAATAAAGGAGTAAAGATCTTCAGTTCTGAAAATGTTTCATAACACGTTGCTTATTAAGAGTGCTTGAATATAGAATGATGCGCCTCTGACTTCCAGGGTTAATGAAGCTCTTTGATAAATCTGTTGCATATTATATCTATATCTATATACATATTATATATAATATGCAACAGATGGAATGTACACTAAAATAAAGCTATTTTACTACTTTCGTGCTTCAATAAACTTTAGAGTCAGACATGAGCTATCGGAAACACATTTTTTTAAAATGGAATGGTTAGGGGGCTACTTTCAATTCTCCCTTCCTGTGCATGAGAGGCCATCATTTTTCAAGCTGAAAAAGTAGACTTGAATTTAGGGATAAATCTGGTATTTTTTTATGGCACTCTTGAAATCTAAATAGCACAGAAATAAAGGTATGTGTGACAGTTACCAATTTACCTGTGCATGGGTGTTTGGTCCTGGTCTCCCCTTCCCTATAATCTGTTTTTCCACAAAATCAGTTATCATATTTTTTATGGTTTTGTCAATTAGTGGCTACAACATTTTTTATTGCAGACCCTTAATTGTTCATTCCCCTGGCCCGCGTCTTTGGCTAGTACTTGTATATACAGATTCCTAATTCTTTTTTTCCAATGTAATTTAATCCTCCGATTTTTGACAGGCCCTGCCTTCCATGGGCATGCAATAGTTAACATGTCTATTACATGAGTGCAGCAACCAGTACTTTCCTGCTCTTGTCTTTTTCAAGGGATATAAGGATCCTTGACATCCCCTTCTCCATACCTCACTGCTGCTGGCTCTTATCTAAAGTTGACCTCCTTTTTCTCTGTTTAGTAGGTTTTCTTCCTGCATCATCTAAGGATGCCCTGTGTGGTAGTTCTGACATGTCTCCATCTGTGCCTTAGCTTCTAAACACATATGATGTTCCTAAAATGGTTGCCTACCCCCATCTTTTTAAAACATCAGGTGTATTGAAGCCAGGGTATCCAAGGGGAATGTGTTTGGGTTTTTTTGTTTGTTTTTTGTAAACCCTGCCCATCTCCTAAGCTTTCTTTCTCTCCCTCTGCTTTTTCATTTGGTACACAGGCCCTTTGTAACATCAGATCATAAGGCTACTTTTCATCTTCCTTTCCCCTCACCTACAACACAATCTAACCTTCCTAGCAAAGACCTGTGCCAATAAATGGTTCTTTTCCCTCTCCACTTTCCCTCTGCAGATAAGGAAACCTTGTTCTCTCATCTTTCTGAGAGTTGCAGGGTACATGGCAAGAGTGGCAGTTGAAAAAAAAAAATCTCTAGCAGACAATTTTGAGGTTTACAAAATTAGCTGACTGGGCATTACTATACTATGTTCAAAGAGAAGGTTTCATGCCCTGATCATAATTTAAACTGGGTGTATAGAGTTTTCAGTACTCTGTTGTACATGAAAAGTTTTTTGGGTTTTTTTGTTTTTATTTTACTAGATTAAACTTGTCTTTTGTGTCTTGCATTGTTAAAACTAACATTTTATATACAATGCCTGTAAAACTGTAATGTTTGAAATTGAGTGGTGGTTCTCTCAGCAAAACTGGATCAGAACTGGCTGACTTGCAAGTCCGTCTCCAATTTACTTGTGCTCAATGGCATTGACCATTACATTTCTTACTTGGGTATTTATTTTCATATGTAGCTATTTGGGGTTAAAATATTGCATGATACTGTAAATGTAATTTTTAACCTAGCAATTGTTAAAGAAATGTAGATTGTACTTGCACTTCAAATGAATGCATTTAAATAAAAGTGACATGGGGGCCCAGTTCTACCGCAGAACAAAAATGACTTGTTGCAATTTGGTGGTTCTTTAAATCTATTTAGAGATGCAAAACTAGAGATTATAATGGCGTTTCTGGAGGGTATAAGACAAAAAGGGGGCTGAACAAGTCCAGTGCTTTTGATAATTATATTTTTCATAACACTGCTGTCATTGGAATACTGTAATTCCTTTTTGTTTCTAAATTTTGTTAAAATAATGAAACCTAAGTTGCAAAGATTCTTGTAAATTTTTATGTAACTTGGTACCGTTGTCTAAATGCCCCACCACATGTAAAAAAAAACAAAAAACAAACAACCTTCCAGGCAGGACATAAAATAGATGTAAAGCAGCAAAGGCCTTCAAAACATATAATTAGATCAACCAACCATTTTTTCTCTCTTTAAGAGCTCTTAATAGTATTTGATTCATCTTCATTCCTAAAGTCATATTTATTGCTGAAGCCAACAAAACTTTTGGGTATTTTTATTGTAGATTTTGATTATGGAATAATACTGATGGGGGGGTGTGTGTGTTTACGGAGCATTGCTTTTTTGTCAATATGATCTGTCTGGTAATTCATTTTTAGATACGTGGTTATATCTGTGCACAGCTACAAATTAATGGCACAGTTGTATAAAGTGTTCCTTTCATTAAGCATGATATGATCCCAACATAATAAAGGTCATCAGATAAAGACCCAAATGATTCATCCAGTCTTCCCAGTTGAGCTTTGTTCACAGTGAGTAGATTCATATATAAATGCCCATATGCAATCTAATACCCACTCTTCCTCCCCCCCCCCCCCCCCCCCCCCATGTCTTTTCTCCATGGACAAACAGAACAAGGATAAGCTGCACAAGTGCAGGTGAAGCCATTCAATGGCACGAGTTTTCCTGTGGAGCCGCTGGAGCACCAGTCTCACTAGTGTGAAAGGATGTGTTTTTTGTTCTTTATTCTGAACTGCTTGTTTTTTTTCCCATTCGGGTTTCTTACTTTTAATTTTAGTTGTATTTCTTGTCTCCTACAAAAAGAAAAAAAAAATCGATTTAGATTCAGAGAAGAGCAAACTGGAGTTCAGAAGTAGTTTCTATTGCTCTTCAAACGTAACTGTTTTGGATCAGCATGACCAATGCCCGTCCTTCCATGATCCTAACTGCACGACCTGTGCGTGTCTGTCACCAGGAGCAGGCCTGGATTTATCAGTAGGAACACTAGGCCTGTACCTAGGGTGACAAAAATCTGGGGACAGCAGACTGGTTGAAAATGTTCTGCCTTCCAACTGTGCCGAATCTCATTCCACAGAGAACAGCTGTCTGCTTCCTGATCCAGCCCCTCCCCTCCCCAGCAGAGTGCAGGGAAGAGGAGGAGAGAGGGAGTGAGCCTGCAGCAGACCTTGAAGAGGTTAAGAGAGCCTGATGGGCCTGGGCCGGCCAATAGGCAGACTAGGTCTGTGCCTAAGGTGGCAAACATCTTGTTGTGGGGAGGCAGCAGGCTGCCTGAAGCTTTGCTGCCTCCCAGCTGGGCTGAATCTGGCAGAGAACAGCCTTCTGCTTTCTGCTGCAGCCCCTCCCCTCCCAGGGCAAACAAATAGGAGGAGGTGGTGAGGCTGGAAGGGACAGAGCAAAAAATTTGCTGTTTAAAAAAAGGATTGGATAAGTTCTTGGAGAAGTTAACTTAGAAAATTAGCCACTGCTATTACCAGCAACGGTAACATGGAATAGACTTAGTTTTTGGGTACTTGCCAGGTTCTTATGGCCTGGATTGGCCACTGTTGGAAACAGGATGCTGGGCTTGATGGACCCTTGGTCTGACCCAGTATGGCATGTTCTTATGTTCCATCTCCTCCACCCTTTCCCTCTGCTCATCCGGTGCAGGGATGAGGCTAGAGCAGGCAGCAAAGAAAAGCCACTTCTCCTTATCCATTTCCTCTTCTCCAGTCATTCAGTGATATGAGAGGAGAAGCTCAGTCTGGAGCTTAGGTCATCTGCTCTGTTGTCCCTTATGTGGGGGAGCTGGGAAGGAGGAGAGGAGGGTGATAGCACTAACAATACCTACGGGTGACAAAATCCAAAATCTGTCACTGTCCAAGGGCCATTAAATTGAGAGATTATGCCTTACAGGAATTTTTTTAAACTCCTCAGGTTTCACAGCAGCATTTAAGGTGAAGCATTGCCTAAATTTAAAAAAAAAAAGCTGAAGTCATCTCATTGGCACCACGACGCAGGAAAAGTCTCGATGCAGAAAATACGAAAACTTAGTCTGGCAATGAAGAATGTATATTAAAGTAGGTGTGCCTTGAAAATATTGGGAAACATTGCACTACCTAGACAACTAGCTTCTAGCAGGTTGAAAACAGTCTACAAGCTCTTCCACTGTTTTTATTTGATAAACTCTTCTATCCCTAGGATTTGCCAAAATTCAATATAAAACACACTCACATGATAGACATGTAGAAATGTTTCACATTTAAAAAAAAAAATTGTTAGAATATTGCTCTACTTTAAGACTATTTTAGTTTCAAGCACTAATACTATTTGAATTGTCTTAACATTTTGTTTTTGTATTTAACTATGTATGTTTTATTGTACATCACTTACGCTTTTTAGTGTTAAGTGATTTAACACATTTTAATAAATACATGATACAACACAGGAGAAAGCTTTTCTCCTCTTTACAGAGCAATGGGCTTGGAGGAAAATTCACAATAAAGAGTTAACAGTTCATTTTTATGCAGATGTAAGGCCAGATAGCTGCAACGGTCTGTTTTTTGCATGCCTGCCATGAGACCAGCTCATTAGCATCTAAAATTCTAGTGGAACAACATTTCCAACTACTATCTCATAAGGTACAAATATCCACTACTCTTGTGCATTCTTAGGATTTCGCCTGCTGCACAGCCTCATCCTAGTCTGCTGCCTCCTGCAATGATGCCTCCCCACCAGCAGAGGCCTCTAATGATCTCTGCTTCCAGCCATCTGAGCCAGCTCCTCAATGACCACGACTCAGCCTGTCTTGCAACCTCTGTTCCACTAGGGGACCTCAGCAAGCTTAGCCTCCAGCTTTGCCAAGCTCCTCCTTACTGCCTGCACCATGCCACACCCAATCCTCAGCCCTATGTAACCCAGCCTTGCCTGTTTTCCATTGCCTTCTCATGGAGTCTCCCTTGGCTCTTTGACCTGGCTCTAGTTTCTTTGTTCCATTCCTCGTGGCCTATGGACCTTCTCACTTCTTGCCTTGCCTTCCTATTCCTGGTATCTTGTTCTGTGGCCTATACTAAGCCTTACCTTGCCTTGTGGCCTCTGGGCCTCTCTTTATAACCTAGTGGCCTA
Organism: Rhinatrema bivittatum; assembly: GCF_901001135.1. Taxonomy (NCBI): domain Eukaryota; kingdom Metazoa; phylum Chordata; class Amphibia; order Gymnophiona; family Rhinatrematidae; genus Rhinatrema; species Rhinatrema bivittatum. The sequence goes on along the minus strand of NC_042624.1, from coordinate 78,616,248 downwards.
TGGGCCTTTAGCCTTGTTACCTTCTGGCTTATAAGTTCTCTGTTCTGTTATCCTTGTCTGCCTTTGTAAGTCCTGCTGTCCTAGTCCAGTCCTTGTTGAGATTTTATTGTGCCCTACCCAGTCCAGCACTTGTATTCTTGCTTTGCCTAGTCCTTGTCTGTACCTGTGTCCTGTCTTAGCCTTGCCTTGCCTCAGTCAGTGTGTTCTCTAGCTCCAGGTCATGGCCAGTATCTTGCCTTGCTCCAACTCACCATGATATATTACTGCTGCAGAGATCTACTAACCCCCAGAACCCAAGAGGACAACATGCAGGGAGGGGGCTGGCTAGGCAGAAGACTGACTCTAGTCTTGCTTAGCATCCAGCCTTGCAGTCCTGTACTGCTCCTCAGACGATATACCCTTAGCTCAGAGATCCTGACACTACTCCAACATATTTGGAGGTCACTTCAATAATCTCAGAATCAGGAAACAATAACCACAGATGCTTCCAAAGGAGGTTGGGGAACTCATTTCAACCATCTGTACTCTCAAGCAACCTGGTTGAAAAAGAAATTACTTCATACCAACCATCTAGAATTGAGAGTGATATTCAGGGCTCTCAAAGTATTCAGTATCTGGCTAAAGAACAAGGTAGTCTTAATCTAAACAGAAAACAAAGTAGCAATACTCTATTCAACAAGCCTGCAAAATTTGGAAATGGGCAATTTCCCAAAGAATATCTCTTCAAACTATCTCTGGGGAGAAAAAAAACTGGACAAATTTAAGACAGTGTCAACAACATGAATGGTCTTTAAACATCCAAGTAACCCAAGAACTGTTCTAACTATAGGGCACTTAGATCATAGATCTATTGGCATTATTAAAACAAAATTCTCATGTATTACTCCAGGAGACCAGCAGAGAACAGTCTAGCAGCAACACTTTTCTCAATTCCATTAAATCAAAGGCTGCTTTTATGCATTTCCCTCATATCCACTTATAGCCAAGGGACTTCAGAAGTTGAGAGAGAGTCAAATGATATTGATTTGCCCTTTTTTGACCTCACCAAGTTGGTTTCCATGACTACATTGCCTAGCTACTCAACATCTGGTTAAAAAAATGCATATTCCCATTGCAAAACACACAAAGTGACAGGAATCTTCTACAGCTCAACCTTCAGTTGTTGGCTTTGACTGCATGGATGTTGAAAGCACCACAGAACCTCACAACAAGCCTTGGTATCATACTCTCCCTATACTCATATTTTCCAAAACAGAGTACTTTTGGAAACTCATCTGAAATTCCTACCAAAAAAATATTTCAATTCCATTTAATTTGTCTTGCCAACATTGTTTCCAAGCCTGAAAGCTAATAAGAGTGAGCAGACTCTCTTCATATATTTGGACTATAGAAGAACTTTTTTATTCTGCTAACAAAGAATAAACTCCTACAGAAAATCTTTTGTTGCTTTTAACCCAGTAAATTGGGGTTCTTCAGTTACAAACAGAGCTCTTTCAACTTGTATAACTAATTGCATCTGCTATTGTTATAATCAATCAGGACTCCTTCGCTAAAGAAAAGTACAAGCTGAAAAGTCAAGGCATTAGCAGCTTCCTTAGCACACCTTTGCTCTGCCTCCATAGAAGAAATATGTAAGTCTGTTCCCTGGTCTTTCATCTCTACCTTTACTGCTCTTTATTGCCTAGGAAATGGTTTGCATCAAGATAGCATTTTTGACAGGCAGTTCTAAAGTGCTTAATTAAACTCTCCTTCAACCCCTGTCATTATGAATTGCATGCATGAACCCCACACCGACACAACTAAAGGTTCTCTCAGGGATGGGTAATAGAGGTTGGAGCAGAAAATAAAAATACCATATAATGAAGTGCACACACATTATTATTGCAAGTAATATAAGGCAAAATTGGTGAATGCACATTTACATAACATATATTAGGTTCTTATACTCTATAGGAAACAGAAGCACATGGCATTATAGTAAAAGAAGAATTTATTAGCTTTTTGTAAGTTATAATAGAAAACCACTAACCCTGCTCTATATCTCAGTTCATTATTGCTTCAAGCAGATATAAAAAATATTAGCATAAATTCTCAGTTTAATCTCACATGATTGTTGAATACTTTAAACAGATTGCTCTGCAATCCAGATGGTTGATGAAGCAGTTGGTGATGCTTGAGAGAGCTGCAGTTTTCGGCACTTCGGTGAATCCGCAATAAACTTGCCTCATGGAGAAGTCTGCAAAATCTCATCGCATTGAACTAAAGCAAACTCTCTCTATTCTGAATATTCATATCAAATCTTCAGAAAATAATTTTTCTTAACACTGAATGGATGCACGGGCTGTGCTAATACTGTTCAGTTAACATGAAAATAAACCAAAATTCATGTAAAAAAAAAAATCTATTTCCTTGCCCTAGCCACAAAATAACCATCTATCTTTCTCAGTACGACTGGATAAGTAATTTTCTTAGGAAAGTAACTCCAAGAAAACTTCCAGCTACCTAGGACTGCTTTTCCTTTTCTAGAAGCTACAATTAATTCTCACCTCATGACTACATTCCTGTATATTTCCCTCTCTTTGTCTCTCAATAAAGCAGCTACATTTCATACTTAATTAAAAAGGTTCATTAGTATTCAATCCCATGGTTCTAATTTTCTCCAGGCAAGTATTGCCCACTCAAGCTCTGATGCAAAGATGTACCATTCATCATTTCAAATAGAAATTGTTTCATAGGTGGACCAAGAAAAATTAATTATAATAAATTCTAGTAACTACCCTTTTCAGTAATGTTCACTTGACTTAGTGTCAGTGTAGTCTTGCAAAAAGAGCCCCTCCTCCACTGTGACCTAGGGACATCAATAACTATCACAAGGAAATGTTAATGGCTCTTTTGTTGGTTTTCCAAAAGGAACATTTGCTGTCCTATCTTTGGGCATTTTCTTAGTTCACTGTAAGCGATGTTTTTTGTTATTGATGTATGTTTCTTTTTTAAATTGATAGCATATTATATCTTAACTGTAAATAACTTTGACATTGTATGAAAGGTAATTCAATCAAATTTTAATAAACTAAACTGAAGACTTGTGTGGTGGCAGCTGCGCAGAATGTTTGTACATGCTAAGAAAGACAACCTTTTCCCACCATTGTCCTCCACGTTTGTCCCACGCGTGCCCACAATCTGCCAATAATGGCCTTCACCTTCTCTGCTAATAGACCATTTCAGGCCTTGTCATCGTTCAAGTTTGCTTATTACAAAACTAATACTTAAGTGTACAGTTGGGCCTCTTTCTCAGTTATTTAATGTTTCTCAATAATTCCCCATAGCCATTAAAGTTAGTAATGCTATGGTTTAAAAAATCTAACCTCCACATGCTCATTGAAGTTTGGATTTTAGCCATGATCCCTCCATGGTCACGCAAGCCTTCTTACATGCCTAGTGCTGTGGTGACACTGCTGTTTATGGTTGTCGCCACAGCTCCATGCAGGTTTACCCTGGTGCTTTCTTGAAGGCTTGATGCAATCATACCACTGCTATTTAGGGTTGTAACTGTTCCTGAATGTAAGAGTTCATTAGTTTCTGATTTTGGATCACTGTGCCCTGAACAAGCAGAGGTGAGTAGCAACAGAGAAGTTAATAAGCCACTACCTTCTCTATAGGAAGCTGGTATGCTGTCTGACACCAGAAGACTACAGATGGTAATTGATTGATTTATTCAGCAGCCAATGGAGTATCCTGGTGAAAATAGCCAATATGTTAAGATACTGACATTAAGAAATCAGCCCTTGAATTACATGGTAGAAATCTTTTAAGTTGTGTAGGCTATCTGAATTGCTTTCTTTATAAATTTAATATGACAGAGCCCATGTCTTTGTCCCATCTGTGCATAAATTCTTGTATTCCTGCAGTATAGAATGAAACATCTTGTTTCCTGAGGCATTTTAGCACATTTATTTTATTTTTGTATTTATTTAAAAAGTTTTGTATACTGCAAATTGGACATTGACATGACCGTCTAAGCGGTTTACAATTAAAACATACATAGTTAAAAGTAACAATTTAAAAAAACAATACAACAAATCTCTAAAAAATTACATTTGGTTTAACTTCCTTATCTGCAAGCATATTTGACTGCCCAACTGTTCTTAAATGGTCTGAATCGATGAAAATCACTGCTGTTTTAATGATGAAAAACATGCTTAGCACATTGTCACACATGATAAAGACTGGATACACCACTTAACTTCTGAATCTAAAAGAACTCTATACAATGGAAGCAAAAATAACAAAACTTGCTCTCCACCAAATAATTTGTCAAAAATATTCTGCTGGAAAAATTGTCATCCTGCTTTGGGGAACCAAAGAAGCGGTCATATTAATTTCTTATCAAAATGTTCACCAAGGAATGCTGTAGTAGTATCTACTATTCAATCGGATGTTCTCAGCACAATAAAACAAAGGCCAAAACTACTAAGGACATGCTTTTGTTACAGAATAATACGCACGCCCCCATATTATCCATGCAAATACAGAATTGATGAAACTCAGCTGGAAAATACTTCCTCACCTGCCCTACAGTCCAAACTTAGTCTCTAGTGATTTTCATCTTTAAATCACTAAAACAACTTTATTACAGATAAAGTGGTTAAACCATGTGTCTTAATGTGATATAAGTAGTAAGATGTTTCACTCTATGCTGCAAAGACTTGTACAAAGATGTGCTTTGATGAGAGATTATGTTGAGAAAAATATATTCAAGTTCATTGAGATCTTTGTCAATGGGTAAAGTATGCAAATTACTTTTTTTGAATTGCCCTCATTTCTATTTTTATACTCTGAAAAGTCCCCTATGGATATAGTTTGAAAGGCTATCATGTCATCTTTTTTGCAAATGTTTTGTAGTATGAAGTCAATATTGAAAGTGTTTGGCTAATTTTTGGAGTTAGCTGGCCAAAACCCAAGACTTGCATATTTTGCACTGCCAAGTGGATAAAAAGAGTTGCTAGGACAGGGCAAGCCAGCAGGGAACACACATATTGAGTGTTGTTCAGTTAGTTAATACATATGAATCTTATAAAAAAAAAATCTATCCTAAAATAATCTGGGTATATTCATTCAGTGCCAGACTTGTGCATGCAAGTCCCACTAAATATCCACATGAAGTTATGTGCACAAATTTTCCCAGATAAATTACCCGCTTATCAGCTCTCTGAATTTTGGCCTCTAACCCTCTATGTACATACATGCATGCTTAAACTACTGGGGTTCACTTTTTTTTTTAATTTATTTATTTTAGAAGCATGGTCCCCTATATATATTTAAGTTTATAAAACTAGTCCCTCATTTTGTGAATTGCCAATTGCAATTAAATGTGGAAGCCAAATATGGTGTTTCATGGTGCCAGTATTTTGTACAAATTACAGTGAACATTTTGTTTGCTGCTTAAATGTTTTACATCTAGTAAGACTATACCCAAAAGTGTGAGTGCCTCTTAATTCATTTTATATACCTTACAGAAATGTGCCCAGAGCAAAGAAGAGCTAATCAGACTGCATCTTCTGTTAGAAAACAAGTTAAGGTAAATGCACATTTTCCTGCAAATATATAAATATTGTTTTGCTAATACAGAAATCTAGAAGAAAAGCTTTTATAATTCATCAGATCTAAACATTGCTTACCAAGTTAATTGCTAAAGTATATAAGGTATCAAAGTCTATTTTAATTTAATATGAAACTTACTGGTTTTGGGAACTTTTTTTTAAATCAAAACACATTTTGAATATTGGCCTCTCCTCATTTTTCAGTTAATCTTATTAAAGAAAGCATGTTAGATTTTCTATCCCTTCTCATATAAAACAAAGACCTGATTCCTAGGTTTGGTAATGTAATCCATTGTTGTCCTCAAACGAAAGCTTGTTTCAAACTGAAAATATCAATATTTGACATACAGGATGGGCGATAAGGTTGATTTGCTCTCGAGTGCAAGCTGAAAGAGAACAGAATGGTTGCCTGAAGAGGAACTTCTATAGATAATTTGTACAGTCTTGATTTTTTTCCCAATAGATTTAAATATATTGAAAAGATCTGTGAAATATAATTTCTCTGAAGGCAAGAAAGTTCACCCTGTCACACAAGTGGGTCATGTGATGGTGAGTGATAAAGAACAGAATTCCAGAACTTTCTAGAAATGACAGCAGCTTTTTCTGTGCTGGACTTCTGTGATTTCAGTATTAATCAGTCAATTGTCCTTCCATCATTTTTCCAGTCCCTTCAAATGAGCTGTCATCTACCTACCAAGAGCAATCTACAACCCATAGAATGTCTACTCAGCTTCTTGTTTTGACCCAAGTAGGCCTGGGATTGCAGTGACAAAATATACCATTTTGATTTGAATACCAAATTGCATCTCATTTTTTGGTATGCTGAAGCAGACCTGACCTAAAAGGGATCATCTTTAAGGAAGTGATAATGTTATTTACTCAGCTAAGGGATAGTACCTTTGCAAGGCTGCAACATGGGATTTTGTTAACGTTTATATCCCATTACTGTTTAAATACAGTGTCTCAGCAGGATAGTAGGTTTAGACTGTGTTCTCTTTATCTCTTTGAGAAGTAGAACAGAATACATTGCCCCCCCCCCCCATGACTCATTCAGGACTGGCTTTTAGATGTGTGACTTCTGCAGTGGCACCAGGTACCCGACTCAAAGGGGTGCTGCTGGCCCTCCTTTCTGCATCCTTCCATATTATATCTGCAAGCAGGAGGCATGTGAATGCTGTGCAGAAGGAAGGATCAGTCTGTAAGGAGGAGAAGAAGGGGAGGTGAGAAAGGGTGCTGTGGGCTAGAGGAAAGAGCAGGATAGATGGGATAGCGGTGCTAGGCAGAGAGTGAGGGAAGATTAGAATACTATGCCAAAGGAGGAAGAGCTGCCACCAAGGGCGTAGGGTGCCAATTTCAGTTTTCACACCAGATGCCAGTTAGCCTGCATAAGAACATAAGATATACCATAGTGGATCAGACCAAGGGTTCATCAAGCCCAGTATCCTGATTCCAACAATGGCCAATCCAAGTCACAAGTACCTAGCAAGTACCCAAACATTAAATAGAACCCATGCTGTTAATGCCAGCAACAAGCAATGGCTATTCCCTATTGATTAATAGTTTATGGACTTCTCCAGGAGCTTATCCAAACCTTTTTAAAACCCATCTACACTAGTTGCCTTAACCACATCCTCTTGCAATGAATTCCAGAGCATAATTGTACATTGAGTGAAAGAATTTTCTTTGTTTTAATGTCTACTTGCTAACTTTATGGAGTGTCCCCTAGTCCTTGTATTATCCAAAATGTTTCACATTTACCTGTTCAAGTCCTTTCATGATTTTGTAGACTTCTATCATATCCCCCCTCAGCCATCTCTTCTCTAAGTGGAACAGCCCTAATCTCTTTAGTCTTTCCTCATAGGGGAGCTGTTCCATGGACTCTCTCATTTTGGTCACCCTTCTCTGTACTTTCTCCAGTGCAACTATATCTTTTTTTGGAGATGCGGCAACCAGAATTGCACATAGTATTCAAGGTGTAGTCTAACCATTGAGTGATAAGAGAGGCATTATGTCATCCTCTGTTTTATCTGCCATTCCCTACCTAATAATTCCTAACATTGTTTGCTTTTTTGACCACCACAATACACTGAGCCTATGATTTCAATGTAATATAAACTATGGAATTCAGATCTTTTTCCTGGGTGGTAACTCCTAAAATGGAACCTACATTTTGTAGCTACAGCAATGGGTTATTTTTCCCTATATGCACTTGTCCACATTATATTCCATATGCCATATGGATGCCCAATCTTCCAGTCTCACAAGGTACTCCTGCAATTTATCATAACCTGCTTGTGATTTAACCACTCTGAATAATTTTGTTATCTGTAGATCTGACTCTCACTTGTCATACTTCTTTCCAGATCATTTATAAATATATATAAAAGCACCAGTCCAAGTACAGATCCCTGAGGCACTCCACTGTTTACCTTTGTCCAATGAGAAAACAGACCATTTAATTCTACTCTGTTTCCTGTCTTTTAACCAGTTTGCAATCCATAAAAGGACATCTTCTTCTCGTATCCCATGAATTTTTATTTTCTTAGAAGCCTCTCATGAGGGACTTTGTCAGACGCCTTCTGAAAATCCAAATATATCACATCTACCGGTTCTCCTTTATCCACATGTTTATTCACCCCTTCAAAAAATGTTGCAGATTTGTGAGACACGTCTTCCCTTGGGTAAATCCATGCTGGCTGTGTCCCATTAAATCGTGTCTGTCTATATGTTCTGTGATTTTAGTCTTTCCTTGATTTTTTTTTTCCCAGCAATGAAGTCAGGCTCACTGGTCTACAGTTTCTCCGATCACTTCTGGAGCCCTTTTTATAAATCTGGGTTGCATTGGTCACCTTCTGGTCTTCAGGTATCTCGGATGATTTTAATGATAGACTTATTATAAGTAATTAGTAACCTGACATTTCATTTTTTAGTTCTTTCAAAACCCTGGGATATATATCATCCAGTCCAGGTGATTTACTACTCTTAAGTTTGCCAAGCTGGACTACTACATCTTCCAGGTTCACTGTGATTTGGGTCAGTTTATCTGAATCGTTACCCCTGAAAACAGCCTCCAGACTGGATATCTCCCCAATATCCTCCTCAGTAAACACCAAAGCAAAGAATTAATTTAATCTTTCCATGATGGCCTTATCTTTCCTAAGTGCCCCTTTAATCCCTCGATCATCTTACAGTCCAACAGACTCCCTTACAGGTTTCCTGCTTTCAACATATTTTAAAACGTTTTATTATGAGTTTTTGCTCTATGGCCAACATTCTCTTTTAGCCTATCTTATCAATGTTTTTTACATTTAACTTGCCATGCTTATGCTTTTTCTTATTTTCTTCAGATGGATCCTTCTTCCAGTGTTTGAAGGAAGATCTTTTGGCTAAAATAACCTCTTCCCTTCACATTTTAACCATACTGGCAATTGTTTGGCTTCCTTCCACCTTCCTTAATGTGTGGAATACATCTGCACTGTGCTTCTAAGATGGTTTTGTTGTTTGTTTTTTTACAGTGTCCATATCTGTTGTACACTAACTTTTGTAGCTGTACCTTTTCAGTTTTTTTCTAACTATTTTTCTCATTTTATTAAAGTTTCCCTTTTGAAAGATTAGTGCTAGTTGTGGATTTACTTATTGTCCCCCTTCCAGTCCTGGACTTGTTATATTATTTCAGTGTCCTTGCTATAAAAATGTTTTTAAAAAATAATTGGGGAAGATAAAACATATAAAAGGTTTTTATGCCACAAAAAACATGTTCTCCTACCTTTTGACTATCTTGCTGGTGGTGTGTTTCTCCTTTTCTGTTGAAGATAACTCTTAGCTAGGGAATCCCATTTATGTGACTGTAATGAACTGCTTGTCAGAGAAAGCAAAGTTTACCTGTCCCATATGTCCTCTGGTGAACTGCTCTCTTCAGTCACACAGATCCAATTACCTGATCTTGGAATAGTTCTCTTTTCAGTTATAGCTATATTATCAATACTGAGGGGTGTAGTAGGGCCATAGAAACCTGAGAACTCTCATGCATGTATGGTAAAGGCCTTTGGGTCTTGTCTAGAAATGGGTAGAACAGATGCCTACTTGACCAACTTGCATGACTGGTGATCTTCTGGCTTCAGAGAATATCTGTTGCAGATCTGTTTCCTCTTGTCTCTTTAAAGAACTAGACTGAAGCGCAAATGTTTATAATGAAATATATTCTTATTGACTTCTTTCCACAGCAAAAACAATTGGTACCATGTAGAACATCTGAGAGTATTCTTCCAGAAGAGTCTCTTACCAGTAGATTGTATCCGAAACAATCGGATATGCTTTCTACTAGCCAAAAGCAACAATTACAGCCTTTTTTCCATGCTCCATTGAAACTGACAGAACAAATGATTCTGTCTCCTCCTGGTAAGAACACACATGTGGAATTATTTTCTTGTTCTAAAGAAGTGGCTGGTGGTGTATGTGTATGTTAGCAATAGTCCATATTGTTGAGTCCTGCATTGCCAAATGACTGCCTTTTGACCTTTGAGAAGGGCACATAATGTAAATAAGACACATGTCAGAATCTCTAAATCAAGTTGTAATTAAACAGTCATAGTTATGGCGCCAGTTTTCTTTTAAAGCAGTCATTTTATTTAATTCTCTTTAGAACCAAATTTTCTGAAGGTTTTTTTTATATGGTCTGTCATATTGAAAGCATTGCTCTATGTTCTTTTTAAATGTTCAGGTTTCTTTCAATCAGATTCCAGGTAAACACATGTAAATTAACATGGTTATGTGAAATATTACCATAAGCTTTACAAAAGCTAACATTTTATAACAGTTGAAGTTTTTATCCTTTTAAATGCAGGATAACAATGAGAGATGTGTAAATTAAGATTTAACAGTATTTATGGGGGTTTTCTATAACTTTATTTTTAAGACTTGTGAAGCTGAAAAAAACAGCTGTTGTGATTTTGTCCGTGTAATGTACAGTGTCATCCTTAACAGGGGGAAGGAGGTTAAATCCGGGCAAGTGTCTTGGCCCCTGCATTTCCATCTTCTCTCACATCCTGCCAGCAAGAAGCAAGCATTGCCGATTACCTATATATGCTGCCACCTGCTGGCTTCAGTCTGAATCCTGTAGGGCTGGCAGTCTTGTGAGACCAGCTAAGATGGGAGCTGACAGAGGCAGTGGCAGATGTAGGCAAATGCAGATAAGAGACATTGTTCTCCTGCCAGTGAGAAGAAGGGGGAGAAGATCACATTGGAAAGGGGGGAGGGGGTGAAGATTATACCTGGTTTGCCCGTAGCCCTCCTCTTGGGTCAGCCCTGCTACCGCTTGACCAGGTTCAAAATGCTTTGAAATGTTGTAAAAAGATGTCTATCAAAATTTTACATTTCTGTTGGCAAAATCTACTAGGCTCATTTTGTCTATTTAGATTTGATGTATCTACTTTGTAGAAATACACTCAAAAATTACAATAAAACAAGTGACAATAAAACAATTTTAAAAACTTACAATAAAAAGCATCAAAGGTTTATAAAACGAAAAATCTAACCTCACATACCCCTTCCACTTACCCTAGTAGTTTGCGTACAATAAAGATAAGCCCTACCTAATTGTTATACAAATAACAGTATCCTGAGGATTTAGTACAGTCTAGAATGCTCAAAAGGCAGAATCAAACAGCCAAGGCTCTAATATTTTCCTAAATTTTAAGTAAAATGCAATAGAGCAAATCTTTCAAGGAGCCGAATTGTATAAATGAGGAACTATGTAACTAAAAGCTGTCTTACAAGTCTTCTTGGATAACAGGACACAGACCATCTCATGGGCCAACAAATCAATACCCAAAGACCTCACCTGGGGCATACCCCAGGGTTCTCTGCTTTCTCAGATCCTTTTCAGCATTTACATTCATCTAATCTGTGACTATCCAGGCATTCAGCATTGAATGTCACGTTTTTGCTGATGACATCCAACTCTGAATCAAAACAGGTTCAGACCTTTCCCCATCCATCACTAATTTCAATCACTGTCTGACAGCAGTAGCCCAATGGATCATCAACCACAAATTCAAACTCAACCTCTCAAAACTGGAATGCCTCTGGCTTAGCTAGCAAAAATATCCCCTGCTATTTCTTCCCTCCCTATCAGGTACTCCTTTACATCCTAAAGACCCAGTCTGAAGTCTGGGGTCCAACTTGACGCAGTCTTACAATGGAAACACACATCTCAAAGGATGTCTTTATCTCCTTTATACATTTGCATGGAATTCCCCAACTGTGCAACTGTTTTGACAAATATAACCTGGCCATTGTGATAATAATCAGCCACATTGACTATTGATATTATTTATGGTATCCCACAATATAACAAATGCCTCCAACTACTTCAAAATACAGCTGCCAAAATCTTGGCTGAGGCTAAAGCAACTGACCACATAAAACCAATCTTAAATCAGATGCACTAGTTTCCCAGTCCAAATACAGGATCCATTTCAAAATTCTGCCAGAATTGTATTATCTGTCTCAATTTTTTTTTGCAACAATGGGTTGATTGAAAGGATTTATATTAGAGGGGACAATGGATAGCCTTGACTTATCTGTCGTGAAATATGAAAATCTTGTGACCATTGGCGATATTGGAGACTAGAGAATGGTACAAATGTGATTATATACTTTAAAAAGTCTCTTTCAACTCCATATAGTCTCAATATCAAAAACATATATGGCCAAGATACTCTGTCAAAGGCCTTTTCAAAGTCAAAACAGACTGCCACCGCTTGTATGTTGTTGGTTTTACATATGGACATTGTCAAAGTCAGTTTCACTATATGAGAACATGTTGCTCTGCCCTTAACAAACCCCACTTGGGAATTAAATTGAGTCTGGGTATTCATTCTATTATCTCTTTCAGTTAAGATTTTAGCGAGGATCTTTAAATCACAGTTCAATAGGGAGATAGCTAAGGTGGGGAAAGACCCACTTTCCCCAGCATCATATCATCCTAACACTGTTATATATGCCTTGTTGAAGCCCAGAAGAAATAACTTATCTTGGAGAGCTCCCAGAAAAGAATTGTCCACTATTTGCTGACTTAAAATCTTTTAGTAATCATATGAGAAACCATCAGGCCCTGAGGCTTTACAGTATTTACTAGATTTAATGACCTTGAAGAATTTAAGATGATTGTATGGGTCTATTCAAAACTATACACAAAAAATTTACAGTGGAGTTGCCATATGAACTGTGTTAGAATTCTAATAAATTTTGGATCTGACAAGACTTCTGCACTTGTTGTGTGTTTGGACTTATATTGAAAGTGCAGATCCAGCCCGTGTGGTGTTTGGATTTCTATTCAAAAACTCCAATTGCTGCCCCAATAGTGTAGGAAGATGTAACTTTTGGAAGAAAATTTCCTCTTCTGTACTACCACCTCTTCTGTCTTCCAAGTGCACAGATATCTCCACTCTTAGTAACAATATTACCTTGATTAGTTTTAAGTTTTTCAATGAATGACTTCCCTTTCCATACCCTAACTACATTAGCTAGGTACTTCCCCACCTTATTCCCAAAATGGAAAAAGTAATGATCCGTTTTCCTCAACATATGCTGTGTTCTCTGATGTAAACTGTATTTAAACTCTGATATTTTTGTAATCTTATTTATGCCTTTAGAATTATTCTTGATTAGTCTCTCCTTTGCCATTCTCAGTTTAACCTCCAACTGCAAGATTGTTGTATTCATTATTTTATTTAAGTCTTTTAGATATGAGAGAATTTCTCCTCATAACACTGCTTTACTAGTCTCCCAGAAGAGGGTGGGTGAGTCTTTATGTTCGGAATTGTTAGTTTCAAAATCCTTCCATTTTCTACAGAGAGAAGATTTGAAATCTTGGGAATCTCCAAAGTTGTTCCCCTATCCCTTGTGAAATAGGTAGACCAATATTCATTTTTGAAACATGTGTGGATGGTAGCATTTTAATGGGCCTTACCCACCTCTCCCAGACTAAAAGGGAACTTCAACCAAGTTTTCTGATTGGTTATAAGTTCTGACAATTTAACTTTTTTCCAAAAAGGTGCTAACTTCTCATGGGGATAATCCTCCACCAAAAATATATAATTCCTGATAATACACTTGAAATGCTTCAGAGATTTCTTTAGTGAGGTATTCGATATCCTGTCCTCTCTCCTTAATCTGATACACAGCTCTTTCCAATAATTTTTTTTTTTATTTTGTATTTTATTTAAGAAAATGCTAGGATCTTCCCAAGCCTATTGCCCTGTACATAAAATCTGTTTGGATCTAAGCAGATTTTTTAGCTCTTCACAAGCAGAGACTAGCTGCCGATTTATCCTATCAGAACCATTTCTTTAGTGTTCACCTTCTAAACTGAAGATCAGCGCCCCTAAATCCATTCGCTTTTGTAATCTAATTTTCTTGGCATGACCGAAAAAGAAATTGTTCTCATTAAGGACTGTTTTCAACGTTCCTCACCTTAGTGTGGGTGAATATTCAGTCTCGAGATGGTGAATTACAAAGTCAGCTATGGGCTTTTCAATCACCTTTCCATACGCTTCCCATCCTAAAATAGAGAGGTTCAGCCAAGAGAGGACTGATGAAATAATTTTTATTTGCAATAGAATAGAGTAATGGCTGGATATAGTGGAAGACAATATATAGGCATGTGCAGAGGTAAAAAATTCACTTTTGTTCATTTCATTTTATAGGTTAGTCATTTGTTCAGTTTGTTTCAAGTAAAATAAATAAATTATTTTTTTGTTCATTTGTTTCGTATTGCAGCCTATTTTGGGCTTCCAAATTGGGATTTTCTAAACATTTCTAATGAAACTGGTAGGTAGATATCATTAGAAGAGTAAAGGCATGCCAACACTTTAACACTGTCAACATGGCATCAAAAGTGGCATGAAGAGCCCAATTACCCACAATGGGGCAGATCAGTACCAGCAGTGAAAGTTCTCCAAGGCATTGTCAGAGGAGCAAAACAGCATCAAGAATGAGCCATCCTGCATGAATGCTTGATCAGTGGGCTCCCTGTTGGTGCAATAAAATTCCTCCATTTGTGCAGTCTTTGGACCTCTTGAACAGCATAATTCAGCAGCTACAAGGCTGGTGAGTGTAGCATGATGAACAGGAAGAACCTGGTAGATTTGAAACAATTGTCCTTTTCTAACTGTAGTGCAGTCTTGACTGAAGCTAACAATATGGTTGATGCTTCCAAGCATGAGTTCATGGAGGAGAGCTGTGGTAAAATGGATAATATCCTCTGTTCCAGTAAGGTGGCCAAGCTCCCATGGGCAGTTTTTGAACAATGGTTCAAGGAGTTGAAAAATTATATACTAGCCACAAAACAGATTTTGGAGGCGGTGGCCATCCTCCAAAGTGAGGTCTCTGAGATCGAGTGCTGTGTGGAGGTGGAGCTGTGAATTTATGAACAGGCAGTACTGACTGATGAGAAGAGGAAATCTGTCTGCATTGGAGAAAGCTAATCTGGACCTTTGTGACAAATTAGATCTAGAAAATTAGATTGTGAAGATGTAACCTATTTCCTAGATTTTCCAGGATCCCCAGATTATACTGACTATGCATAAATGGTAATTAAACTCTAAGTTATTTTCAGTGCCAGAAAAGAGACTGACAAGGAAATGGAAACTGTGATTGATAGGGCTTATTTTCCTTAGCTCCTGCTCAGAAGAATTTATCTCAAGATATTACACATTATCATGATTTTCCATGTGAAGCAAAAAGTGCTTACCCATGCCAGGAAAATGGGAACCGTTAATTGGAATGGCCATACTGTGAAAATATATAATGATCCATCTCGGACTATTCACAGATGGAGAGGACTAAGCGATACAATGTCTATTTTGTGCAAAAAATAAATCTGATACTGCTGGCCGTTTCTCTTTGGTTTTGTATTTATAATAAGCATGATTACTTCCAGGGTAAGGGAATCTTTGGAAGCTATCAAAACTCTTCAAGGGGCAGGAATAACAGTGAAACAGACCCTAACTGCCAAGGATTCTGCTACAAAGAGTGAACACCCCAAATGGCAAAGAGTGGACAAGGGGGGGGGGGGGGGGCACCAACTAGGCCATAACTTACAGGTATTAGCCTCTTCAAGGGACACTCCCACATGAAAGCTGGCCCCATTGGCTCAAGCCATTGAATCCTGCTCTGTGTATAGCTCTGGACTATGGTTTTTCTTATGTAGGAGTGGTTTACCAGTTACTGATACTTTGTTTTTGCTGTTTGGGAGCATTTGACATTGTTTCTGATACTTAAGTCTGTTGTAGAAGAAATTTATATAAGTGTGTGGGTGATGTAAGAGCACCTTAATGGTCTTGAGGTTAGTGTAATCATTCCCTGGAGAGAATTGGCCTAAGCAATGGAAGGTAAGGGCCACAGCCTGGTTAAGGGGAAGGTGGGAGAGAGGTGGCTGGAGTGGCTGCTTTGTCTCCCTTAATGTTAAGGGGATGACCTCTCCTATGAAGCAGCAAATGTTGGTAAAAGAAGCAGAACAAATATAGAGCAAAGAACCTTATCTCAGATTTCAAATAGAACCAATACCAATGCTTGGTGAGGAAAAATGTAATATGAGTTAGTTGGTGTGTTGAATTTCCTATGTGGTGCCACAAACATTCAAGCAAGAATAAGTATGCCTGTTAATGGTTGTCAGCAAGCCAGACATGGAGTTCACAATGACAACCACTGGTCTTCTCATTCGTCACCCAAAATAAATTTTTTACATTTCATTTGCAAGTAAAAAGTTATCTACCACATATAGTTAGTCTCCAATTTCAGCAAACCCAGTTCTTGATGACAAACATTCCCGGCACTAACTAGTGTTGTGTCCCCTGAAGCAGTCCCAGGACAAAAGAAAAAATTGTTTATGAAAACATACTGAACACCGACAGATAAGTGTGTATTGGACTGAATCTGTCTCGCACCGTCATGCATCACCATCCCAATTGGCATTCAACTGCTGAGTGACGCTGCAATTTATAAAAGCCGATCAGAACAATGCTGAGAAAATAAGAAAAAGATGTGTGGTTAAAGGCATTGGGCTGGGTACGAAAATTACAAAATATCTTTTTCCAGATGACCTAATGTTCACCCTATCTGAGCCCAATGCTTCTTTACCTTTATTGGTTGCAGAGCTTGAGAAATTTTGAAGGGTCTCCAGTTTTAAGGTGAACAAGGATAAATCTAAAATTCTGAATATTACCCTTTCTAATGATAGTTACACAATTCAAAACACATTTCCCCTTTAAGCGAGTCCCATATTGTTTGAAAATCTTGGTATTTATATAGGAATAGAGATGACTTAAGTCATTTTGGCTAAATTATCCCCCTTTGATATCTGCTATCTTTCATGATTTGGATTTCTGGGAGCGATGCAATTTATCTTTCCTAGCCACATTGCAGTGATCAAGATGAATGTGTTGCCACATCTTTATCTCTTTCAGACTTTACCCATTGAAGATAGGGCTTTAAAAACTTGGCAAAAAAAGATTTTAATTATCTGGCAAAGATGCCCCCTAGCATAGCTAGAGTACATTCCATTATGTACTAACCTATACTGGCTATAGGATACTTTTTCAATGGTATCTTACACCAGTATGCTTACATAAAATATATCCTTATGTAAAGAGCACATTTGGCGGGGTTGTGGTAAGACAGGGAAGCTTGTTCATATCTGGTGGCTATGGCCAAGTGTTCTGAAATTTTGGGATGGGTTGATTAGAGATTACTTCATATTTATGTTCTAAAAGACCCCAAAGTTATGCTGCTAGGTTTTCCTATAACCACCGTTATTGCTAAATTGAATACTCTTGTATTGCAAATTCTCATTGCCACGCCTGTTAATTAGCTGCCGAGTAGGAAAAAACTGACCATGCTCACATTAATATCTGTATATCAATGGCTACAGAGTTTGTTTGGGGAAATTACAGCAAGTCTGAGGCAAACTGGAAACTGTATCAACTGTGGTTCAAGATAGAGAAAGTCATAGTAGATTTTTGTTCCCTGTGTCCTTTACAAAGATGGAGATTCTAGAGAACTTGGGGTGGGGATGGAAGGGGTATTAAGGAAATAATTTTTAAAAAATCTGTTGTGCTGTCATTGAATGTGTATGTATTCAATCAGTTTCTATTGTAAGTTTGTAATTAGTTGCAATTATATTTATTCAATAAAACTTTGAATTGAAAAAAAAACACCCCAAGGCTCCAAAACTGGGGCAAAGACCTCCAACAACAGTGGCACGAACCACAAGAGGAACAGAGTGGCACCAATTGTGGCATGAATAGCTCAAGACACTATGAAGGGGAAACAAAATGCCAAAAGAGGGGCGATAGAGGGTCAAAGCAACAAGAGTGGCATGAAGACCCCCAAAGTGTCATGAGAGCTGCAACGCAGCCACCCAGAGTAGCAAGAACACACCAAGGCTTCAAATGAGGGGCAATGGGCATCAATATGTTGGTACAAAGCTCTAGGTAGGGAGAAGCTAAGGAACATCCCTGGAAGAAGCTTGATGTAATTTTCATATGGCATTAGGTGAAGGTGCTGACTGTTTAGGCTTGGGGTTGGTCTTCCCTTTTCCTATGCATAATCTGATTTACAGCCTTATCACTATCATCTGCCTTCACCTCCTAAGGTGCTACTGACTAGAGGAACCATATGCTCTTCAGACACTAGCTGTTTAATATCTCATGATTCAGGGATTCTAGGACACTATTTTTCTTCTGAAGCAGTAATAATGGAGGAGTGCAGTCCAAGTTTGAGTGCTGCATTCTGCTTCTGTCTTTTCTGTATCACCAGAAAAGAGGTGGGATGGGAGAAGAAACCTGTATTTTTATCCCATTTTTATTTTGGGTTTAGTTTGGTGTGTTTAAAGCTAAACATTCCAAGCCATCAGATGATATTTAAACCCCAATATAACCAAGAAAGAAGCAGGGTAAGATAACTAGGCCAAGGTAAAAGAAGAGTACAAAAAAGCAGTAAGGTAGAATGGGAGGAGAAACTTGTATTTCTTTCTCATTTTTATTTTTGGGACAAAACATTCCAGAATAAAAAAAAAAGTAGGGTAGAAGAACTAGTCTGGGATTCACGCAGCAAACATGGAGACATCAAAATCCATAAAGTGGCACATCTGGGGCATGGCAGCTAGGCAAAGTGGCAGCAAGACCTACAAGGTGCTTTCAATCATCTTGCCACTCGCATGGAAATTCTGGAAAGTCCAGCAAAGGTAAGTTGATTTTCAGAAAGACCAGCTTTTCAATCAACTCTCAGCCTTGAACAATGAGGGCACATGATATCCCCTGCCATTGAGAAGACATGTTTGCTATGCACACTGTCTGGTGGGCAGGAAAGATAATGCTGAGCCATCTTGACCAGGCCTGGCCATTTCATAGACTTGTGTGTCCAGTATGTCAGTACATCTGTATCCCTTTCCTCAATGAGCTTTGTTAGTGTGTGTCATAAATTTCTACTAAGGTCTACTGTCCTGGAGTGTGGCGACAGTCTCTCTTGCCAGCTGCTTTAGCTATGGTTTGTTTCAGGAGAGATGGTTCTGTGGGGGCAACATGGATTTGATATACTGATATGGGAAAGGAAATGCTAGCTGACAGGGTACTGCTCATGCCTGTATTATATTCTGGGATGGCACATCTTCCTGTGCTATATCCCCACTGTTCCTCTGCTTCTGGTACTCCTGTCCATGCACCCTAGATGTCAGTATCTCCTTCATATGTGTGAGATGCCAGGACTGAAGGGCAAAACTCCCTTCATCTATTGATCACAAAAATGTGGCAAGCATGCAAGTGTTTTCTGTCAGAGGTTTCAATCTTACTTGCACCTACTGCTGCAAGAAGTCCACAAACTAAAACATCTCTTCTTCTATTCCCTCTTGCTCACAGAAATCCTGCACTTTTTCTTCCACAATATTTGCTATGGATCCACACTATTTCTGTTTCCAGAGAGAGATCAGAAGGATGCCTGCCTCTACTAACTTCTGCAGCATCAGACTCTTAATGAAGCATCCCAAATTCTTCATGCTTCTCATGGAGAAACTGCCCACTCTTCACCTTCGATGGAAATACCCTGCTATTTTCCTGCACTTCTTATTGTGTCCTTCAAAAATTGGAATCCTGTGGTCCTTGGACCTTAGCTCCAGGGGACACCACCACCATCCTGATGCTCTGTCACTGCTAGAGCTGATGCCTGCTCCTGCCCTTGGACAACTCCCATCAGTATGTTCACACTGTTCCAGATGTCACTACTGAAATGCACACTACTCCCCTCTGCCTTAGCCAGATGTATCTGCAACTGACTATGTTACTGGTTGCATAGGGTGGGAATAACCTGCCTACTTACATAGTCCTGGATGACACTTTGTAATTGGAGGCTAACTGATGCAGCAGATGCTTAAAATTCAGGTTCTCCACTATCTGCAGGGGCTGGTCATCCAGGGCAACTATGTCCCCGATGCACCTCATTACTACTTTAGATACTACGTGCCTCTTGCCCTAGGACAATGATACAGAACATCACCCCACTGCCTCTATGATGGGTTGCTGCTGCAGACACATGGCAGGGGGCTGCTGGCCTGCCACCTGACGAGTGGAAAGGGCCATGGGATTATCTTGAGGAAAAATCTACCCCTTTCCTCTGGCTTTTGCTTTAAGTGGCAGAGGGGGTCCCCAGACTCATACTGCTGCTCTCCCTTAATGTCAGTGCTAGCAGGTGTTGCTTCTGCAGAAGATGCTTAATACCAGTTTTTGTCAGATTCCCCAGTACCTTCCCTTAACTGATGATGTTACTGCAGTGAATTCACTGAACAAATCACTCATGCTCGCTATCTACACTGCCTACTCTTCTTGGAGGTTGCTGTTATGCAACAATATCTTCTCTCTCTGCTATCACCTCACTGAAGGCTAAGATACTACTGACTAAACCTCCAAAGTTTTTGTCAGCTCCTTTTCAATGTGATTCAGGGAATCAGATGACATTATTCCTCAGAATCAGTTTGTTGAAAATACTACTTCCATTACTTCAGAAGCAATAATTATGAAGGAGTATGCTGCTGGGTTTTTGAGTATTGCATTTCTGCTGCCACTGTCCTTTCCTGTGCCCTACTAACGCCAGCCTCTGATGGCTTTCCTACCTTTTCCCCACTTCAAAACAAGAGGGAGAGCAACAGGTGGCAGTGGCACATTCTCTCCCAATTTCAATTTCTTCTGGCTTGAGCTGGCTTTCAGTGGCTAAAATTGGTTTTGTTTAGGAGAAGGGCTTCCCTTTTTTTTTTCCTCGCTGCTGCTGCTACTACTAATGCTGTTTGTACTTCTTGCAGGCTGAAGCTGGTTGTGCAGCAAACTCTTTGCCCCTGCTATTCCCTCCTCTCCCCTTTCCCTGCAGTGGCATGATGGAATTTGAAGTGCCGACTGGGGATTTTGATATCACAATAGAATTTAATGATACTGTATTAGTGCACTCAGTACTAATGTAGTACTGAATGAGTAGGTCTGTCACACACATTCAGTCTATCTCACAGTCTGAGTTCACATCAGTGCTTAGTAAGCATAGATCCACCTTGCCAAGAAGAATTAACAAAAGCAACTTGCTAATGGTAGCACAAACTCAGTTTCTTTCTAGAGCTATGCCCTCATAGTATGTACAACATATGTCTCTGAAACATACACATTATGTGTGTGCACTGCTGACTGACTCCTTTTGCACACACCAAAAAACTGTTAGAAACAGAACAAAGAAGGTTGACAAGGCTGAGCTTCTATTCATCCTGTCTATAGATAAACAAAAATCAGTCTTCACTAGCACTGGAACTATTTCCAGCTCCACTCAACTCCTACCAGTGAACACAGAAAACCGTGCCACTGCTTCTCTCTTTCTGTCACAGTGAGTGAGAGACCACTGACGACAGCAGAGAAGATCAGAAAAAGCCCTTTGCCAATGCCTGCTTTAAAGAAAAAACCCAAAAAAATCCTTCTGAACACAAATTCTCTCTGCAAAATGCAAGAGAACATCCTGAGTTTCTTTGCACATTATCAGATTTTTCAGTGAGAGGACATCAATATCACTTGATCCAGATGGTAGCTATAGCCTAAGCTACTTTAAAAAGATGCTTTTCTGTGAGTTGTTCTCCGTCCAGTCTCCTTGCTATTTTGTCCCACTTCGGCTGCCAGGAGACTGCAGTGAAACTTAGGCAAGAGTTGGTTACTATAGTTACTAGTCCCTGCCTGCACCTGCTCTTTGCTCCATACAGCCATAGACTTCAATGGGAAACATGAATGAGAGAATCTTTATTTAAATTCATGGGAACCCTCCATTTGTTTCATGAGGGAAATGAATGCACATCCCTAATGTCAACTTCACTGAACACAGAAACAAGTGGAGCAGAGCAAAGAACATGATTTCCTATATAAGTTGAAAAGATTAGCGATGTCTTTTTTTTTTTTTTCAGTTCAGGATTCGTTTTTGGGCCTCCGCAGGAAATTTCAGTTTCTCGTTTTACCCAATTTCATTTTAATGTGCACTAATGGGACTTTAGTGTGCAGTAACTAAATCTTAGTGCACATTAAGCCCCTTTAGTGCACACTAACCAGTTTTCTAATATCTGAGTTAGTGCGCCCTAACAGGGCTTAGAGCGCACAATGCCATACTGGGTCAGACCAAGGGTCCATCAAGCCCAGGATCCTGTTTCCAACAGTTGCCAATCCAAGCTACAAGTACCTGGCAAGTACCCAAAAACTAAGTATATCCCACGCTACTGATGCTAGTAATAGCAGTGGCTATTTTCTAAATCAACTTTATTAATAGCAGGTAATGGATTCTCCACCAAGAACTTATCTAAAATTTTTTAAACCCAACTGCACTAAATGCACTAATCACATCCCTTGGCAACAAATTTCAGAGTTTAATTGTGCGATGAGTGAAAGAATTTTCTCCAATTAGTTTTAAATGTGCTATATGCTAACTTCATGGAGTGCCCCCCCCCCCCTAGTCCTTCTATTATCTGAAAGAGTAAATAACAGATTCACATTTACCGTTCTAGACCTCTCATGATTTTAAAGACCTCTATCATATACCCCCTCAGCCGTCTCTTCTCCAAGCTGAACAGCCCTAACCTCTTTAGTCTTTCCTCATAGGGGAGCTGTTCCATCCCCTTTATCATTTTGGTCACCCTTCTCTGTACCTTCTCCATTGCAATTATATCTTTTTTGAGATGTGACCAGAATTGTACACAGGATTCAAGGTGCAGTCTCACCATGGAGAGATGCGGATTCATTATGACATTCTTCCGTTTTATTCACATTCCCTTCCTAATAATTCCTAACATTGTTTGCTTTTTTGACTGCCGCAGCACACTGAGCCAATGATTTCAATGTATTATCCACTGTGATACCTAGACCTTTTTCCTGGGTGGTAGCTCCTAATATGGAACCTAAAATTGTGTAACTACAGCAAGGGTTATTTTTCCCTATATGCATCACCTTGCACTTGTCCAAATTAAATTTCATCTGCCATTTGGATGCCCAATTTTCCAGTCTCACAAGGTTCTCCTGCAATTTATCACAATCTGCTTGTGATTTAACTACTCTGAATAATTTTGTATCATCTACAAATTTGAATACCTCATTTGTCGTATTCCTTTCCAGATCATTTATAAATATATTGAAAAGCACGGGTCCTAGTACAGATCCTTGAGGCACTCCACTGTTTACCCATTTCCACTGAGAAAATTGCCCATTTAATCGTACTCTACGTTTCATGTCTTTTAACCAGTTTGTGATCCACGAAAGGACATCACCACCTATCCCATGACTTTTTACTTTTCTTAGAAGGAGTTAAAGAAAAATGCACAATAATCTGATTTCCCTTTCTATATCTTCCCAAAAATATATTACTTGTGAGCAGGACCACCACATATGGAAATAAGTACCATTTTGTCCACAACCGCACAAGCACAACTGAGAGGCTGACCCAGAGAAAACCGTGAGAAACAATCAAGCCATTCTGACTTCACTCTTGTCAGGATTTTACTATCATTTATGGATTATTGCAATCTCCTGTACTTAGGACTACCCCAGTCTACATTGACAGCTTTACATGCCATACAAAACTCTGCTGCCTGCTTGGTTTTTGGAGCTCCCTTACATGCCCATATCTCCCCTATTCTAGCAGAACTTCACTGGCTGCATATAAGCGGATGCATAAAATTTAAATAACTGACATTGATATTTAAAACTATTAAGGATCTCGCTCCTGCGAAGCCCCCCCAGAACCAGTGACCTATTTATCAGCCCGCCATTTACCCTCATCCATGAGGAGTCTGCTGATCGTCCCTGATTTTAAAAATATTTGTTTGGTTCAGTCTCGCAACTGAATGTGTGGGGTGCGGGTTTTCAACTGTGGAGCAAGCTCCCAGATGCTCTGAAGGAAGAGAGAATGACCTTTTGTGCCTCAAGAAACTCTTGAAGACACATTTATTTTCTTTGGCCTTTCCTGCTTAAATTTGTCCATTCGGTTTTTCAGTGTACGGCTTTCTACAACACACCAACTTGCTTATTTGTGTCTGTTTATGCTTGTTTTTTGTGACATTGGCATTGTAATAATTTATTAACATGTATTACCTTGTTTTATTGTGTATGTATATTGTAATCTGCTGAGTTCTGTGGATCGGCAGGCTATACATTTTATAAATAAATCCCCCCCCCCCCAATATGTCCCTGCAACTGCTTATTGCAGGGCAGATGAATATTCCAGAAACACTTACAATTAGTTCTATTACTCAGTGAATTGGGAATACTAATGAAAGAAAAAAAATCAAGAAAATGGGTCAAAAGAAATACAAGAATACTTAGTAAAATATAGGCCCAGAATTTATATAGCAAAGTACCAACAAGGCCCCATTGTGTCAAGCAGAATAGGTAAGATTAATCCATTTTAAACAGGATGAAATGAAAAATAAAATCAATAACCAAACAAACTAAAAAGAAAAAACCCTAAGTGAAAAATTCAGTGTGGGGATCCGTCTGCTCCACCAGAACATTTGGTAACCTTTATTTCAAATATGTATAGGCCTCCTATTACACAGCTGTAGGTGACTTACAAAATTAACAAATAATAGTAAAAAAAACAAAAGCAATTCAGAAATGATAAATCTGAAATCACACATACTCCACTTCCTCTCTAAATAGAGTAATTCCAACTGTATCACCTGTCCTGCAAGAAATTCCCACTCCCTCATTCTCTCTGAGCCCGGTCCAGTCCACCATCTTATCCACAGACTTGGTGCTAGGACAGAGAACTCCCCAGCATTGGGACTCTTCTATTTTATGTGCCCCTAGCAGGGCTTACTTACAGTGAATTGAAATTTACCAGGTATAGTTGCATGGAATATAGTGTTAGTTTTTTAATTTTACTTTT
Source organism: Rhinatrema bivittatum (assembly GCF_901001135.1). NCBI lineage: Eukaryota > Metazoa > Chordata > Amphibia > Gymnophiona > Rhinatrematidae > Rhinatrema > Rhinatrema bivittatum. Next base: position 78,591,205 of record NC_042624.1, on the reverse strand, counting down.
ATATGTTGGGACAGTGTTTTTCTCCTTTCAGGTATTGCTCCAGTAATATCTCCAATAAGTACTCCTCCTCCAGTGCTTCAAGTGCCTCCAACTGTTCAACCTGCTTTAATCCAACCCACCAATGTTGTAATGGAGGTAAATATTCACAGTATCCAGCATCCTTCTGTTTTGTCTGATGTAGTATAGCTAAAATGTAATGTGCATATTCAGTTCTCAATTTTCAGATGGCTTAGGGTTGAAACTATTGGACTAAAACAAGCCATTTCAACTTCAGACAATTCATATACACTCCATCTGTAGGATGAGTGAACATGCTCCAAAGAGGGGGAATGAAGAAAAGATAAACATACACACGGTTAATGTCCTTATTCAATAAACATACACACGGTTAACACGACTCCAACATTGCTCTATGCTTCAACGGCTAGAGGAAATGTGGAAAAAAGGATTTGCATCCACAAAAAAGCAGGGGAGTAGCTTGCTTGTTACGGCGGTTACTACCCCAAACCAAATCAGCCTGATACTTCACTTTCAATGCATATCCAGCATAGCTCTCTGCTTCAACGGCAGGGGGAATGAAGAAAAGATTATTTATATTCAGACAACTACCAACAAAGACTGAATTGCACAGGCTGGGTAAACAAGCGTGGGAGTAGCTTGCTTTTACAGCGGTTACTACCCCAAACCAATTAGCTAGATAGTTCACTTAGATGCAGCTCCAGTACTGCTATCTACATCGATGGCGGGGGTGGGAAGGACATAGAACCAAAATGTTACTTAAAAGGGACAAGAGTAAAAGAAAAGTATGAAAAAATAAGTGTGAAAGCTTGCTGGGCAGACTGGATGGACCGTTTGGTCTCCTTCTGCCGTCATTTCTTTTCCTTACCATAAATGTAAAATTTGCTCAGAGTAGGACGACTGCTCTTATTGCTCTTCCAGGTCTCATTTTAAAGATGGAGACATTATTCCAGATGAATTATCTGGAAACAGAGAAGATGATCGGTATGCTTTCTGCCTCTGTCTTTGCCTGCCATGCCCTCGCTACCAGTTGGCGTGCTTTTAAAATAGTGCTCAACTGTGAGAGAGTGGATGGAGAACTGGGAGCCTCCTGACTATTTCCTGTTTTTCAGTTGATCCAGAAAAGATTCCCCCACTCCCAAACTGGACCCTGGTACTTAACTCTTACTACAGAAAAGGAGTTTATCATCCTCATAACAAAACATTTAATTTTTCCATGGACTGGATGCACTCTGGCTTTAGGAGTGAATTGTTTTGAAGAATTTACTTGCATAAAATCCAGTTTTATATGCATAAATTAACTTTTAAAATTGAGAGGGGTTGTTTATGTAAAAGTATGTGCAGAAAACTATTTGCTTGTATTTTCAGCATGCTAGAAAGGGGGGCTGGAGTTGGGGGAAGAGAACCCATTTATGTAGATACTTTCAATGTTTGAAACTTTTGACATCAGTCTACAAGCATCCATTCACACCTGCTAAGTTATAGATGCAACTGTGTGTGTGCTGCCAGGGTTCTATTCCCAGCTGCTTATTTTCAAAGTGGACTTATGCAAATAGGTCTGCTTTGAAAATTCAGGCAAAAGTCTACATGTTTTCTACAAGCAGACTTTAGCCCGATGTGGGCTGTTATAAAATTGCATTCATAGGGCCTGATTTTTCAATAGAATTTGTGCCTAAAGCCTGATTTTATGCATGTAAATGAGCTTTTGAGAATTGCCTGGGAGGTTGTGCACATAAAGGTACAGGTGTAACTCTCCCCTTATGCATATACAGGGGGCAGAGTTGGGGGGGCAGGAAAATAGTTTTTGTGTTTTACTTTTCATTTTCAGAAGTATGCACACAAATGTACATGCCCACGTTTTACACCTGCTCTGCTGGAGGTGTAAATGTGTTACATAAGTCTGGCAGAATTTCTGCACATAGCCCTAATTTTCAAAGTGGACTTACTTTCTACTTACAGACTTTAGCCCTACATGCATGGTTATAAAATTACCCTTTTACAGAGCAATACTGGAGGTGTCTTATAAAACAATAGGATGAGGTTACAAATATGATGCAATCACAGATCATTGAAGACTGGAACCAAGCTGCAATAGCTCTCATTCCAGAGGTGATATGATCAACTATAAAATAGCTTTAGTAGTCTAAGCATGTGTATAACAGTACAAATCAAATGGAACCATTTAACCTAATGTTTGGCGGGGGGGTTGTTTTTTTGTTTTTTATAAATCATTATTTCGCTCTTGTTTCCAGAATATATTAAGAGATGTTCAAGAAGAATCCAAAAGTGCACTACTTCTGGAACCATCTCATGTCCTCCATAATGAGATCACTGGAATACTTCATGACATAACAGAACGTATGTATTGTTCTGTCTAAACAGAAGTTGGAAATCTTGAGATTTGGATGATTGCTAATATAATTTTAAAGTGGTCTTCCCAAAATAAAATAATTTTGGATTATATCCATCAGTAAGATTATCAAATAAATGATTAGTGAACATTTTTCATGCTCCTTCATTTTCTGTTTGCATTCATTGATATTGAACAAATTGATAGGAAGTGATTAGCGATCTATGTGCTTTTCCATCAAGGTGTTCTGCTGACTTCATAAGCTTAGCTTTTGTGGACAATAAGATACACCAACTAAAATTCTACATTGTATATTGTCATACAGAAATGAAGGATGAATACATTCCATTCATTTTATTGATAGTCCTGAATTTGGCTAGAGCTCTGTAGGGATGTTGCAACTTCAATCAAATATCATAATATAAATTGATGTACAATGGCCTAAGGTCGGGCACATCACCAAAGAAATTTAAATTTGATTAAAAAAAAAAAAGTTTAGAGTTGGGGGGTCCAAAATAGAAATTTGCAGTAATAAAAGGGAGGGTGTGTATTTTTATTTTATTTTGTTTTTTGTTGTTTGTTTTTTTTTGTTTTTGTTTTTAAATATTTCAGAATTAGAGACAAGTCATTCAGACGATACAGAGCAACTCATGAATAACAAAGACCAATCTGAACCTACAACACAAGTGGAAAGCGCTGAAAAGAAAAACACATCTGATCCTAAACTGCAAGTTACACCAAACAAAGTAGAGTGTGCCTACTGTTTGTTTGTTTTGGGGGTTTTTTTCGGGGGGGGGGGGGTTGTCTTTCCCATATGTTTTTAAATAAGAAAATCAGAAGTTTGATTTTGCTACTATCATAGATTAGCTTATACATTGCTTTTGGAGACTGAAAAATAACTTAAATACCTAGAGTTCAACCATTTGGATATCTCTTGCCAATTTTCTGTGAAAATTATCCAGTGATTGTGCAATCACAACCCTGCTTAATAAGTTTCATCCTAACAGTAAAATAAATAGCTCTTCCTTGAAATCGATCTCTTTTGGTTTAGCATTCCAGGCTCCCGGTCTTTAATTCTATGTTAAATTATTCCGCTTTCTCTTGTCAATGAGAGCAGAGCAGTATACCAAGCCCAAAATTCAGTAAGCCAGTCAGTGTCCAGTTATCTGGACATGGGCATAGCATTCATAGTGCAGAGTGGTTCACAGACACCACCAACTTTAAAATGGGGTGGGGCGTGCACTGCCAACAGTGTGCACGTCCAGGAGAATGGTGACAGAGAAGAGGAAGAGGCTTGCGAGGTCGCCAGCAGACTCAATCTTGTCGGCAGCCGTGAAGAGGAACAGGCCTGTGAGGTTGCCGACAGACCCCCATCCCACCGGCGGTCGAAGAAAGAAGAGGTCTGGAAAGCTGGCGGCGGCCAAGAAGAAGTACGTTCTCCTGCTTCTCCAAATGTGCTGGCCTTGAAACCACATGCAGCCAGTATGTGCTCTATGCTGATCTTGTGCACCGTAAGAGCATAGAGGAAGTGCTAGCCCTGCGAGTTTTGAATAGTACGGGGCAGGCACATGAGGAGCAGCCTCATGTGCCTTGCCACCAGCAGTTTCCCAGGCCTGCTTCTCTTCTCGGCTGCTGGTGGCCTCCCAGGCCTGCATCTCTTCCTGTCTGCAGGCAGAATCAGGTCTGCCAGTGGCCTTCCAGACTCAATGGGGAGCCTGCCTGGGTTTTGTCTGTATACGTGAGTGAATGGGAATCTGCCTGGGTATGTGTGTATGTGAATGGTAGCCTGCCTGGGGGGGGGTGTGAGAGAGAATGGTAAGTTGCCTGGGTGTGAGGATGTGTGTAGTGTGAATAGTAACCTACCTGTGTATATGAATGGGGGCTTGCTTGGGGGAGATGTGAATGGGAGCCTGCCTGAGTTGTGTGTGTGAGAGAGAGCATGTGGGAGTGGGAGCTTGCATGTGAGTGAGAGCTTGTATGTGTGTGTACGTGATAGTGGCAACCTACTTGTGAGAATGAGAACCTGTATGTGTGTATCTATGTATAGGAGTGGGAGCCTGCATGTGAAAGCCTGTGTGTTTGTGTGGCAATATGAAGCTGTGTGAGAGAGAATGTGTATATCTGTGGAGGGGAGGGCAAATGGGAGCCTGTGCATGTGTGAGAAAGTGGCAACCTGCATATGAGAGTGAGAGCCTGTGTGTATCTGAGGAGGAATGAAAACTGCGAGACAGCATGAGAGAGTAAGAGACTGTGTGCATGTTTGTGGGGAATAGGAACAAGCGTGAAAGAGCATGTGAATGTGAAAGCCCGTGTGTGTGGGAGTGAGAGCCTGTGTATGAATGAAAGCATGTAAGAGTAAGAGCTTGTGTGTGTGTGTGTGGGGGGGGGAAATGGAGCTTGCATGTGAGAGCGAGAGCCTGCATATGAGAGAGCATGCAAGAGTGGGATTCTATGTGAGAGAGCTTGTGTGTGGGTGCGCGCATGTGAGAGAGAGCCTGTGTGTGTAAGGAGGAAGGAAAGAAGACAGGAGAAGAGAGAAGAAACTAAGAAAAAACACTGAAAAAGGAATAAGGAAAAGAGAGACAAGGGGGGGAAAGAGAATGGGCTCAACCAATAAAAAGGTGTAAAAAAATGATTTTGCCTTTCAACAATTGGAATATACCATCTTTGGGAATGTGCATTTATTATGTATTTGTATTTTGCTTTTTCTTCAGTATTCCAGAGTATAGAGTCTGGTTTCTCTGGCTTTCCATTTCAGTTTTGCCTGCATGTTTCTGTTTCTAATTTGTAGCCCCTTATTCTGGATTTAAGTAAGGGTCTGTCTGTGATGCGCATGTGTGACAGAAGTGCAATATTTTGACTAGTTTCTCTGTATGAATTTGTAGCAGTCTGGCTTGTTCTGTTTGCCCAATAGGTGGTATATTAGTGTTCTAGGGCCTGGTATGTCACACAGACACACTTTCACAGGCATGTGAGTGTGAGAGATAGGGAGTATGTGTGAGAGCACTGGCATATATAGGAGAGAGAGAGAGAGAGAGTGTGAAAGAATGAATATATTAGTATGGGTGTGTGAATGAGAGGAAATAATCTTAGTCAGTGGAAATCAAAAGGTCCCAGGTATAAAGAGCAGAAGAGTTTTTTTTATAATTACCCACTATGACGCCTAGATCTGTTTCCTGAGTGGTAACTCCTAAGATAGAACCTAACATTGTGTAACTTCAGCAAGGGTTATTTTTCCCTATAGGCATCACTTTGCATTTGTCCATGTTAAATTTCATCTGCCATTTGGAAGCCCAATCTTCATCTCGCAAGGTCTTCCTGCAATTCATCACAATCTGCTTAAAATCATGAGAGGTCTAGAATGGGTAGATGTGAATCGGTTATTTACTCTTTCGGATAGTAGAAAGACTAGGGGGCACTCCATGAAGTTAGCATGGGGCACATTTAAAACTAATCGGAGAAAGTTCTTTTTTACTCAACGCACAATTAAACTCTGGAATTTGTTGCCAGAGGATGTGGTTAGTGCAGTTAGTATAGCTGTGTTTAAAAAAGGATTGGATAAGTTCTTGGAGGAGAAGTCCATTACCTGCTATTAAGTTCACTTAGAGAATAGCCACTGCCATTAGCAATGGTAACATGGAATAGACTTAGTTTTTGGGTAATTGCCAGTTTCTTATGGCCTGGATTGGCCACTGTTGGAAACAGGATGCTGGGCTTGATGGACCCTTGGTCTGACCCAGTATGGCATTTTCTTATATTCTTATGTTCTTATGCTTGAGATTTAACTACTCTGCATAATTTTGTATCATACACAAATTTGATCACCTCACTAATCATACTCCTTTCCAGATCATTTATAAATATGTTAAAAAGTGCCAGTCCAAGTACAGATCCCTGAGGCACTCCACTGTGAAAACTGACCATTTAATCCTACTCTACATTGCTTCCTATCCCATGACTTTTAGTTTTCTTAGAAACCTCTCGTGCGGGACTTTGTTGAATGCCTTCTGAAAATCCAAATACACCACATCTGCCGGTTCACCTTTGTCCACATGTTTATTCACCCCTTCAAAAAAAATATAGAGCTTTGTGAGGCAAGAATTCCCTTGGGTAAATCCATGTTGGCTGTGTCCCATCAAACCATGTGTATCTAAATGTTTTGTGATTTTATTCTTTATAAAAGTTTCCACGATTTTTCCCAGTACTGAAGTCAAGCTCATCGGTCTATAGTTTCCCCGGATCCCCCCTGGATCCCATTTTAAATATTGGGGTTACATTAGCCACCATCCAGTCTTCAGGTACATTGTATGATTTTAATGATAGGTTACAAATTTTTACTAATAGTTCTGAAATTATTCTTTAGTTATTTCAGAACCCTGGGGTATATACCATCCAGTTCAGGTGATTTACTACTCTTCAGTTTGTCAATCAGGCGTACCACATCTTCCAGGTTTACCGTGATTTGGTTCAGTTGATCTGAATCATCACCCATGAAAACCTTCTCTGGAACAGGTATCTTTCCAACATCCTCCTCTTCAGTAAACACTGAAGCAAAGAAATCGTTTAATCTTTCCATGATAGCCTTATCTTCTCTAAGTGTCCCTTTAACCCCTTGATCGTCCAACCGACTCCCTTGTAGGCTTTCTACTTCAGATATATTTTTTAAGGTTTTTATTGTGAGATTTTGCTTCTATGGCCAACTTCTTTTCAAATGTTCTCTTACATTTAACTTGCCAATGCTTCTTCTTTATCCTATTTTTTTCTTCTGAAGGATCCTTCTTCCAGTTTTTGAATGATGATCTTTCGGCTAAAATAGCCTCTTTTACCTCACCTTTTAACCATGCTGGTAATTGTTTTGCCTTCCTTCCACCTTTCTTTGAGTGGGATCCATCTGGTCTGTGCTTCTAGGTTGGTATTTTTTTTAACAGTGTCCATGCCTGTTGCACACTTTTTATCTTTGTAGCTGCATCTTTCAGTATTTTTTCTAACTATTTTTCTCATTTTATCAAACTGTCCCTTTTGAAAGTTTAGTGCTAGAGCCATGAACTTACATACTGTGCCCCTTCCAGTCAATTCAAATTTGATAATATTATGATCACTATTGCCAAGCGGCCCCACCACCGTTACCTCTCTCACCAAATCCTGAGCTCCACTGAGAATTAGATCTAAAATTGCTCTCTCTCATTGGTCATCCAGGAGCTTTATCTCTTTGGCATGCTCTGATGTTTCCCTTACCCAGTCAATATTGGGGAAATTGAAACCTCCCATTATTACTGCACTCCAGTTTGGTTAGCTTCCCTAATTTCTCTTAGCATTTCGCTGTCTCGCCATTTTGGCCAGGTGGATGGTAGTATACTCCTATCACTATACTCTTCCCCAATACACAAGGGATTTCTACCCATAAAGATTTGATTGTACATTTAGTCTCATGCAGGATGTTTATCCTGTTGCACTCTATGCCATGCTGGTCATAAAGCACCACCCTGCCACCAAGGTGCTCCTCTCTGTCATTGTGATATAATTTGTACCCCAGTATAACACTATCCCATTGGTTATCCCCTTTCTACCAAGTCTCTAAGTTGCCAATTAAGTCTGTCATCATTCACTGCTATACACTCTAATTCTTCCATCTTACTACTTAGACTTCTGGCATTAGCATACAAATATTCCAAAGTGTGTGTTCTGTTAGTATTTACATTCTGCTTTTCAGCTGACAGGGATAAATTTGGAATTTTTGTTAGCTCCAGTGAGTTTTTAATTACAGGCACTTGGGCTACTTTTGTTATTAGTGGAACCTCTCTGTTGAGATGTCCTAACTCTAATGCTTCATTAGTATCCTTTGAAGATACCTCCCTCCGAACCATGCGCTGCTGAGCGACTGTCTGCTTTCCCCTTTGTTCTAGTTTAAAAGCTGCTCTATCTGCTTTTTAAAGGTTAGTGCCAGCAACCTGGTTCCACCCTGGTTAAGGTGGAGCCCATCCCTTCGGAAAAGATTCCCACTTCCCCCAAAAGGTTCCCCAGTTCCTTACAAAACTGAATCCCTCTTCTGTATTCCTTCCCTACTGTAACTCTACCACCTATTTTGAAGCAGAAATGAGAATTCAGTTTAATTGATGGTTTCCATGTAGGTTTTGAATTTGCTTTCCTCAAATTTTAAAGAAATCTATATAAAAATATCAACAGAAGATATTTATCCCACAGTATCCGCAACTTGTTTTACAAGTTGCTCATAGTATGAAAGTCTCATTCCTCTGATCCTTTTAAGTTGGTGATTTTTTTTTTATTAAGCTCCCAAAAATGTGCAGTAAAATATAAAAAAAAACCCCAAAAAAACCCAACCCATTTCAAACCTAGATGATGATTTTGCAGTAATGTACTGTTTATATGCTAATTCTGTCAGTGCAGTCCCCAACATCACTGAAATGTCAAGCTGGATATCAGAGCAAAAAACATGATTAGCACTACAGAGTACAATTGTAGTCATTATGGGCTATTGAAAGGGATTTAGCCACCTAACTATGAAGTTAAGCAGTTAGATCCCCAGGAATGAACACTTCCCCTGTTGAGCGATGCTAGGTAGTTGGATAAAACTACCCGAAAATGGAGCATTTTTAGAGGAAGGGTCAGGGAAAGAACTTAGGGCCTCATTTATTAAGCACTTTTCCCATAGATACAGAATGAGAGAAAAGTCTTAATAAATCAGGTCCTTAGGTAGCTAGCCAGCTAACTTTCAGTATCTAACCCAGTGTCAGCATTGCTAACCTAAATCTAGTCTAAAGCTAGATCTAAGGACATTTTAAAAAATGGGCTGAGTACCCAAGTTAGCCAGCTAGATTTAGGAAAACTTTTCATCTGCAACCTAGTCAGCTATGTTATAGCTGAAAATGTATTTTGACCTAGCTAATATGGATGCTCAGCTCATTTGTTGAAAACGCACCACTGGCTGACTCAAAAGATGAGGTTTGTTTCTTTACAAATTAAAAAAAAAAAAAAAATTAAACAAGATATGCACTAAGTAGTTGTGGATTTGGTTTTCTTTCTTTTTTTTTTTTTTTTTTTTAATTTCTCCTTAGGATATAAAGGTCAAGAATGCTTTCTCCTGGGCAAGTCTAGGAAAAATGATTACTACTATTCCATCCACGATAAAATCTTCTAATGACAGCTTTCAACAATTTAGAAAAGCTGCAATAGAAAAAGAGGAACGAGAAAAGGCTCTTAAAGCTAAGGAAATAAAGAAACTACATATGGAGCAAGCTGACCAAGAACAGAAAATTCCCCCTCCGGAAAAACAGAGGTTTGTAATGCCATATAATTGGTTAAAGATATAAAAGAGAGCGTTCTCTAACCCGGATTTCAAATCGCCCCAGTATTTTTCCCTTGTGAAAATCGGGGTATTTCAGAATTGAATTTGAAAAAGCTATGCTACGGCGGCTATCACTGGCAAAGAGTTAATGCTGCTGGGAGCAATAAGGCTCTGTCTACTCCTGGGGGAATTCTATGTTACATAGTTGCACAGAATTAATTTGTCTCACTGAATTAGACATGGGGATCAGAAAGCAGCAGCAGCAATGGCAGTGAAGGCCTGTGTGGGCCAGAAGGAAGGAATAGCCCTGGTATCAGCTGGAAATGGGAGGGGAGCAGTGGCAGCCTGGCCTGCGCAGACAGAGTTGGGAGAGTCTGCATTGGCCCATGTAGGCCAGAAGAGGTGATGAGCCTGCAGCTTTTGCTTTGGCCTGCATGGCCCAAACAAAGGAGGGCACTATGAGGGTCCACTGGAGCCTGAACAAGCGAAGTGGACAGCAAGCTTGGGGGGGGGGAGGTAAGAGAGCTGGGAGTCTTGCTAAAGAGGGGCTGCCAGGGAGAGAACTAGAGGAAGGAGAGTACTCTCTCTGTCTTTTTCTTCCAGGAGTCAATTCTTGGGGGGGGGGGGGGGGGCAGACAGAGAAAACTGGAATTCTTGCTAAGAGGGCAGATGGACAATTAGGAGGAATTTCTGGGATGGGGGAGAAAGCTGGAGATGGATTCAAGCCTTGGTGGAGGCTTCCTGGGGGGGGGGGGGAGAGAGAGGGGGAGGGGGTTGAGCCTGGTGGGTCAGAGAAAGAAATGTAGGGGAAAAGGATGGGAAAGGCGTCGGCCCTAGGGAGAACAGAAGGGAGCAAGTGATCTGGGAGTTTGACCCAAGGGGGAGGACAGATCAAGCATGGAAAAAAGTGTTCAAGCCATAAGGGGAAGAGCTAGGGAGGATCATTCAGTCTAGGGGGAAGGCTTTATGAAGGGAAAAATCTGTACAGAAAATAAAGTAATGCAGATTTTTTTAAGTCATTTTTTTTTCTGTATTGCATGATAATGATTACTCACAGTGATTATATTGTTTTATCTGAACAAAATCAGAACTTTGCAGAATTTTTAAAATGTGTGCAGAATTTTTTTTTTCTCAGAATTCCCCCAGGAGTATCTATAAGGTGTGAGGATAAATGTTTTAAAAAGCAAATTCACTATTCTAAGGTAATTGCAGGTTGTCTTAAGAAAAGTTTTTTGGGGTTTTTTTTTCTTTTGATTGTGAGTCCTTTATTAGCTGCTCTTTATTTTCACTCTGCAGTTCAGCACCGTTTGAAAGGGCTTCCTAAGTAGTGTAGTTGAGCTGAAGGGCTGTTTCCTGGCACACAGAGCAAATAATTTCTACTATTGACAATGTCCAATCATAGATATATTAAGAAGTTTTATTGGTTGTATATTTCTTGCATTGTAAACAATTTTGAGATGTGCTAAAACTGTTAAGCAAGTTCAAATGAAACAAACGCGGTTGGATGCATGTTTTGAATAGTACCTGATGCAGTAAGGAAATTAGCATATCCAAAACGCGCACCCAAAGAAATGCATAGCCGATAGTGCAGATCACATGTAAATTTAATGTAGATAAGGCTATTAGCTATTACCCCCGATTCAGAATATCGCTGGGCACCCAGCACACACTTTTTAAATCGACAAATTTAACTCCAGCCCCAGAAGTGGTGTAAAGCCAATCCACGAGTCAAGGGCTAATGAGAAATTTAAAAATGCGGTCTTCTGTGGTTCCTCCTATATAGTATCATTGTAACACTTAAATTTACTGCTTGCGGTGTTGAAAAATAAATGTATATTGACCTGATGTAAAACAAACAAAAAACATTCTTCTGGAGCCACAATTTAGATGTCCATAGCAGGCAACACTTAGCTATGGGTGTCTTCAACAACCTCAGCAAAATCGGCCAGAAGAAGCGGGATAAAAACGGACACTTATATTTAGCGCCTGATGCAATTGTAGACGCCCAATGCATTTGAGTGCTGAGGACACAGTTCTCCCTAGTGCATCTTTTTACGCAGCCCCTCATTTAAATACTGCATCGGGCAACCAGGTTACGTGCATGTTTGGAAAACGGGTGCTCAATACGAGCGCCCATTTTTAATGCGCATTTTACTGCATTGGCCCCCAACATGTTTAAAATCTGCTCCTATGATGCACCTTTCTGACACTTCCAGCAGCAGAGTGGTCTTGCCACATACCTGTTGCACAACCTTTCTGAAAAGCTCAAATAGGGCACATTCAACCAGCCAGAATAATTTTATTTTTCCTGGGAATTTCCCAGGGACACGAGTAAACTAATACATTTTGGATGCTAATTGTTCTTATGACCGTGATTTGTTTAGCATATTTTATACTATTTATTAACTAATTTACTTAATTTGATTTTTAATTTGACTTATTTGTTCTTAAACCTATAGTTTAATATTATGCTTTTATTTTTTATTACTGTGTTCTTATTATTTTTATTATTGCTCTTAGATTTTTATTGCAATGTGTGTATGCGTTGAAATCTTTGTAAACCGTTGTGACAGCTAGTCTAATACAACGGCATATAAAAGCCTAATAAATAAAATATGTGGCCACTTTCTGACTTCACTTGCTGGAAAAATTCATTTTGTCTAGTCCAGTTGACCAGTCCTACTTTCTGTTAAATAAAACTGGTTGTTAGTAAATTGGGTGAGCATATCACTTTATTTCAATTGCATCTTTTTTTTTATGAGCCAGCGTATATACTAGCATTGTTCTGGCATGACACACAAGCTTGATGTTGAAGTGCCATTACTTAAGTCTTGGAATGAGAACAGGGCTCAGTGGTTCCTTGATCTAACAAATTTATTGAAATCTTAAACAGAAGATCTATGCTACAATTCTATTTGAATTTGCAAATGAAACTTTTAATTGATTTTCTTATAGGGCAGATTCCTTAATTCAGCTCTAAGGAACACACCTTTTGTTTTATAAATATTTAATATGATGAGAAAAAAAAGAAAACAAATTAAAAATTGTTTTATTACAGAGACCACAAGGATGAAGAGACAGAAGCAATTTCAGAATCCACTGCAACGAAGGCTTTTGAGCAAGAGTCTCAAAATGGAGAGGAAACCAAAGAACATGTGCAGGAAGTTCAGCAAGATCGTGATGTGGCCAGAAAGAGAGAGCAAGAACGCCGCAGGAGAGAGGCAGTAATTTACATCTTAAATTTAAGCAAATCTCCAGCGCTTGACAATTCAGGGAAACCCTGATAGGGTTATTCAGGGCCAAAGTGCTTTAAAGGAGCAGTGAATCAAGCAATTGGGTTAAGCTTTGAGTGGGATAGGTTTACTGTGGTTTGTCTAATTATAAAAGTAAGTTTTTGGTTTGTTTTGGGTTTTATTCTTTTCACCATTTTCCTTCCCATGATGGTCTCTGTGGGCCCCTACTTCACTTACCCTTCCTTTCCAAATGGACATCTCAAATAACCTTTGCAGACCCAAGACTGGAGGGGTCTCTCCTTAGAGGTTCGCCCTCCATCTTGCTCATTGGCTGACAGGAGCCCCCATAGTACATCTAAGCTTGACCAGATCCATTGGATAGAGGTTCTGAACATGGATCCCATTTGCCAGAGCATGCAGTGTTGTGGCCTGAACCACAGGCTCAGCCCAGCAAATATAGAGTTTAAAAGATAATTGGTTAAACTATAATGGCATTTGACATTGAGCATTTAGAACATAACCTTATTTAATACAGTTGTTTGTATTCATATTTATTTCTTTACTATTAAGTAAACTTCCCCATCTCATGGGTTTAGGATAACAGCACTCATTTATCTTTGGAGGGGCATTTTGATATTTAAGATTAACAGTCTCTTCAGCATTACATGGATGCTATTTTTATTGATTGAATATTTATTGGCGCTAAAGTTTATTTCCCATTAGAGCCAAAGATATATATTAAGATATATCTGCAACAAGTTTTCTTTCTGTGGATTTTTTTTTCATTTCTTTAAATTCTCTCAAAGCCTCAATTTTGTGTTCTCAGTTTTCTGACACCTAATTTAACTTAATACAAATGTACCATGCTTTAGTGAGAGCCTTCTGTCATGATACACTGGTAAATTCCAAGTGTTTGGTCAGTATAAAAATTTCCCATCTGTGAACAAGCAGAACAATAATTGGCCACACAAATGGGTAATGTCATCCAATGTACTGAGATGGAAAAGTTCTCTCAGAGCTCAGAAAACCAGAGAAGAGTTTTCTGAGCATGCTTAGGTGTTCTCGTGCAGCCACCACCATGCAAAACCTGTCTTTTTTTTTTTTGCTTATTCAAGAGAATATGTTCTCTCTCTTTAAACAGTCTGGCTCTTACAATTTTTCTTCTTTATCATTTTCTCTTCTTCTAAATATTTTTTTATTTAAATCTCCCAAATAGTCTCAGCTCTCTTCACAGTGGCAGAAGGCAAACCAGGCTTCAAAAGGTGTCCACACTGATTCAACAAGATAATTTATCAGATCAGCATGACAACTATGGTTTGTACTTAGGACCATCCCCTGATGTTCCTGACTGTGCTATCTATGCCTATGTGTTTTCCAGGGCCAGAAGATGCATAAGTTATGCACTCAGACAATATTTGAGTTATCTCTCTGGGTCAGCGAAGAGGAAACCATCACTAGCTGGAGGACCATCACCTAAATCAAACAAAGTCAGATTCTTCTCATGCTATGCACCATGACTCTAATGCTCAGCGTAGTGGCTGTTCCACCTCTTCTAAAGACATTGTTGCATAGAAATGTGCCTTTGGTGGCATCTACTTTGGCGCCAAATTTATTTTCAGTGCCGTTGACAAGCAAAGGTACCATATCTTTGTTGGTGCCATCAACTTCTTAGCACCCAGATACAAATATTGGCATTATTTAAGCAAAGTAATTAGTTTATTCCAAATCCACTTTGCTAAACAATCCATGTCCATTCTAGTTCAAGAATCAGATATTTCATCTTCTGGGATTCCTTCTTCCAAACAGGACCATCATTCCTTTATCAGGCAAATGTGAATTAATACACCAGATTCTTCTTCTCCTCCTTCCTAATTAGAGCTAATGTTACCCATTTTGAAGTCCATGACTCCAAAATCTGAAACACAATCCTGTAGTCATGTTAAACCAGGCAAGAAATCCTGCAGAGTCACAAATCTCAAGGTTCAACTTTGTTCAAAAATAGGACAACCTCTGATGTGCATTCATTGGCAAGTAAATGTAAGACATTGATAAGACAGACTAAGAGAAAATTTGAAAAGAAGTTGGCCATAGAGGCAAAAACTCACAATAAAAACTTTTTAAAATATATCCGAAGCAGAAAGCCTGCAAGGGAGTCGGTTGAACTGTTGGATGATCAAGGGGTTAAAGGGGCACTTAGAGAAGACAAGTCCATCACAGAAAGATTAAATGATTTCTTTGCTTCAGTGTTTACTGAAGAGGATGTTGGAGAGATACCCGTTCCTGAGGTTTTCATGGGTGATGATTCAGAACAACTGAATCAAACCATGATAAACCTGGAAGATGTGGTAGGTCTGATTGACAAACTGAAGAGTAGTAAATCACCTGGACCGGATGGTATACACCCCAGGGTTCTGAAAGAATTAAAAAATGAAATTTCAGACCTATTAGTAAAAATCTGTAATCTATCACTAAAATCATCTGATGTTCCTGAAGATTTGAAGATGGCCAATATAACCCCTATATTTAAAAAGGGATCTAGGGGTGATCTGGGAAACTACAGACCGATGAGCCTGACTTTAGTGCTGGGAAAAATCGTGGAAACTTAATAAAGAATAAAATCACAAAACATTTAGACAGACATGGTTTGATGGGACACAGTTTACCCAAGGGAAATCTTGCCTCACAAATCTCCTACAGTTTTCACAGTTTACCCAAGGGAAATCTTGCCTCACAAATCTCCTACATTTTTTTGAAGGGATGAATAAACATGTGGACAAAGGTGAACCAGTAGATGTGGTATATTTGGATTTTCAGAAGGTGTTCCACAAAGTCCTGCATAAGAGGCTTCTAAGAAAACTAAAAAGTCATGGGAAAGGAGGCGATGACCTTTTGTGGATTGCAAGTTTGTTAAAAGACAGGAAACAGAGAGTAGGATTAAATGGTCAGTTTTCACAGTGGAGTGCCTCAGAGATCTGTACTTGGACAAGTGCTTTTTAATATATTTAGAAATTATCTGGAAAGGGGTATGATGAGTGAGGTGATCAAATTTGTCGATGAATCAAAATTATGCAGAGTAGTTAAATCTCAAGCAGATTGTGATGAATTGCAGGAGGACCTTGTGAGACTGGAAGATTGGGCTTCCAAATGGCAGATGAAATTTAACATGGACAAGTGCAAGGTGAAGCATATAGGGAAAATAACCTTGCTGTAGTTACAGAATGTTAGTTCTATCTTAGGAGTTACCACCCAGGAAAGAGATCTAGGCATCATAGTGGATATACATTGAAATAATCTGCCCAGTGTGCTGTGGCAATCAATAAAGCAAACAGAATGTTAGGAATTATTAAGAAAGGAATGGCAAATAAAACAGAGGATGTCATAATTCCTCTATATTTCTCCATGGTGAAACTGCATCTTGAATACTGTGTGCAATTCTGTCACCACATCTAAAAAAAAGATATAGTTGCACTAGAGAGAGTACAGAGAAGGGTGATCAAAATAAGTGGCATGGAATGGCTGCCCTATGAGGTAAGGCTAAGGAAGTTAGGGCTGGAGAAGAGACGACTGAGGGGGGATATGATAGAGGTCTACAAAATCATGAAAGGACTTGAAAAAGTTAATGTAAATCAGTTATTTACTCTTTCAGATAATAGAACTAGGGGGCACTCCATGAAGTTAGCAAATAGCTCATTTAAAACAAATTGAAGAAAATTATTTTTCATTCAGTGCATAGTTAAGCTCTGGTATTCATTGCTAGAGGATGTGGTTACAGCAGTTAGTGTAACTGGGTTTAAAAAAGGTTTGGATAAGTTCCTAGAAGAAAAATCCATAAACTATTAATAAGCAATAGTAGCTTGAGATTTATTTAATGTTTGGGTTCTTGTGACTTGGACTGGCCACTGTTGGAAACAGGATACTGAACTTTAGTCTGACCCAGTATGGCAATTCTTGTGTTCTTATATAGTGCCATCCTGTACAGCCTTTGATGCCCCAGTTCATGCGGGGTCTGATTTAATTTGAAGCCTCTCAGGCTTCCTCCTGTGACTTGGAACCTCAACATGATATTGACCTAGCTGATGAAAGGTTTTTTTTTCTTAGAATCTTAGCACTCCTGTGTCCTGAAGTACCTGATCTGAAAAGTCATATTTTTGGTGGCAATGACTTTGGCATGCAGGATCAATGAGCTCCAGGCTGTAGTAACTTATCCACCTTTATACCAAATGTTTTCATGATAGGGTGGTTCTACACATCCATCCTAAGTTTCTGCCTAAGGTGATATCTGAATTCCATTTGAACCATTGTTTCTTCCAGCATTCTTTCCCAGCCCACATGTCTAGAGCAGTCACTGAAGTTTGAACTGCAAGAGGACCTTGGTCTTCTACCTGGAGTGATCTGAAGCCCATAGAAAATCCACTCAACTTTTTGTTTCATTTGACACCAAGTGATGATGCCATTGCCAAACGGACTTTATCCAATTTGCTAACAGATTGTATCTCTTCTGCTATGCCCAGGCAGACCTGAATCTGGATGGCTGTGTCAAGGCTTACAGTGTCAGAGCCATGGCATTGTCGGTAGTCCACCTAAAACTAATATCCACAAAGGAACAAAAGATTTGCCATAATGAGTCAGGCCAAAGTTCCAGCAAGCCCAGTATCCTGTATCCAACATTGGTCAATCCAGATCTAATACAGTGATTAATAAGCAGTAGTAGCTTGTGATTTATCCAATATTTGGGTACTTGCCAGGTACTTGTGACTTGAATTGCCCACTGTTGGAAACAGAATACTGGGCTTGATGGACCCTTGGTCTGACCCAGTATGGTATATCTTATGTTCTTATGTAAGTACCTGGCAGGATCTCAAGATTCATATATTCTATGCTACTTTATCTCAGGGGTAAGCAGTGGATTTCTCTAGGTCTACTTTATTAATCGTTTATGAACTTTTCTTCTAGGAACTTGTCTAAATATTTTTTAAACCCGGCTACACTAACATCTTTTACCATAACCGCGAGCTATGTATTCCAGAGTTTGTGTTAAGTAAAAAAATATATTTTCTCTTATTTGTCTTAAATGTATTACCTAGTAACTTAATTGTGTCTCTCCTAGTCTTTGTACTTTTTTAAAGAGTAAACAGATTTGCATTTACCTGCTCCACTCAACTCATATTATAGACCTCTATTATACTCCCCTCAGCTCTCTTCTCCAAGCTCTTTAAAATACCCTATTCCTCTATTATTTCCATAACTCTTAAGCCTATCTAACTCAGGTTTGAAAATTTGTCAGGGTTCATCTTAGTGCTATAGCAATGTACCACAAAACTTCAGGAGAAATTCCTAGTTCCCAGATTCATGAATTCCCTAACTCATCTAAAAACATTGATTTAAAAATATGCCTACTCTTTGGTATTTCAACATTTGTTCCTCGATTCATGAATTCCTCTTTCTGAGCCTTCAAAGAGGCAGATCTAAAATTGCTTTCTTGGAAGTTTGTTTTTTTTTTTTATAACTATACCTTCTGCCCAGCGAGTAAGCAAGTTGCAAGCATGCCTCATATTCTCCATTGACTCCATTTTTCTACAACATAACAGGTTTGAAAACTTCCCAAATTTGTTACCAAAAATTCACTCTCAATTTCACTTAAATCATTCCATAGTGTTCCTGAGATCTCTCACAAGTAAAGGCAAACATACTTTTCATATTCTGGATTGCAAAAGAGCCTTACTGTTCTATTTGGAAAGGACAAAGTCATTTAAGAAGTCCTTATAGTTTGTTCACCTCCTTCAACCCAGTCAAACAAGAGTTTTCAGTTACAAAATCTTTCCACCTGATTTCTGATTGCATCTCTTATTGCTATAGTCAATCAGGAAAATAACCAACTTCAAAGTAAGGTGAAAACACATCATCATGTCAGAGCTGCTACTGCTTCCTTAGTCTATCTTTGCTCTGCTTCCATAGAAGATACTTGCAAGGTTGCCGTCTAGTCTTCTGTCTATACCTTTGCTCATCACTGTCTGGAAGATGCTTCAAGTCAAGGCAGCAGTTTTGGTCAAGCAGTTCTCAGAAATGTAATTCCTTCAACTTTCCTTCCAATCACTTCATCATACAAATTGCAAATGTAGGGGTTTTTTTTCTTTTCACTAGGATGTAAAGAACAATAAAAAAACAAAACAAAAAAAAAAACAGTCCTCAGCTTGGGAGTCCTCACTTACATGGTGGATTTTTTGTCCTGGTTATCCACAGAATAAGCAAAGTTGTTAACCTGTAATAGGTACTCTTCATAAACAGCAAGACAAATCAGCCACACTATCCTACCCACCTCCTCTTATAGGTCAGGGTTAGCTTGTTACAAAGAATGAGGAGACTCACACGGTGGTTGCTCAGTAACACCTGCACATGCTCAGAAAATTCTTCTTGGGTTTTCTGAGATCTGAGAGAGCTTTTCCATCTGTGTCATCAGATGATATCACCTACTTGTCTGGCTGTTTTGTCCTTTTGTCTATGGAAAACACCTGTTCGAGATAAGTAACATTGCTATTTGAGGGATTTTGTTTTGAAGGCTTCCCAAACTCATCTTCACCATACCTGTAGTTTAGTTCACATAAACTGTAGAGGAGCAATTTTTTAATCTAGTACCTAAAATTGCAAATAAAGTGAACACTCCCGTTTACTTTTAGCCTTGCTCAGATCAAGATTATAAGTTCATCATATTTTATTAAAAGGGACTGTCTAATTTCTTTTCCACTGAATATTTACTCATTTACGATTTTGTAAAGTGTTACCTGGAAAAATATTTAATAGGGTGTTAGTAGACCATTTTGTGACATAATACATACCATTAACCCTTGAAATGGTATGTTTAGGTCACATACCATTTCTAATCAACTTTGAAAATTGTACCATTAGCTTAATTTAAAGCAGGAAGTAAAGCCCATGTTGAGCAAACTTATGCATGGCAGCTAACTTTTCCACTTCAAATACTTTTTATTTTACTTTCCTCTCTTCTTCCTCAGATGTCAGGAACCATTGATATGAACCTGCAGAGTGATATCATGGCAACTTTTGAAGAAAATCTTTATTGACCACTGAAAAAAATTCTTCTTCAAACTTCTTGACATTAAAAGATGTCTCAGTAATAACTGTAGTGCCTTAAGATACCACTTTTAAATAAATGACATCATGCATGTAATAGTGTTACCAATGGAAGTGATCTTGTGCAGATACCAGATGTCTATGCAAAAGGAACAGGATCAGAGGGCTACTATGCAAATGAATATGGCAAAATCAGTAAAATGCCATAGTTTTAGTGCTTTTTGATACTGTAGTTTATAAGATACTGATTGATTTCAACAAATAGTGCACCCATACCTTTAAATCTGGCAGACACAGGCATAGTCTCTTTAGCCCTAAGGCTATTGTGGAACACATTTAGCAGATACATTGCATATCAAAGTTGCATTCTGGACCAGTTATTGCCAAGAAATGGTAACTTAATGCTTTTTAAAATATTTTACTTTGATGAAAGAAGTAGAAGGGGACATTGCCTGAATAACATTTGCATCTTCTTGAGTATTGCAACTGGACTAAATAGTTATGCTGAATAGATTTAGAAGCATATACTGTACCTAAGTGAATATTTGTACATTATTTCAGCAGTCTATTGCAGCTGGAAGCTGGTCATTGCCACTTATGTGCTTTTCACTTTGCAGTGTTTGTATACATAGTATTTTTTTTTTTTATTGTAAGGTGCAGCAGATTTCATCTTCAAATCCATGACTTTAATTCTAAACAGGTAATATGCTTTTGATAGCTGTCATATGTATGCAAATGAGTGCATTCTAAAACTTAAATGTGGTTGTATACTTTGCACTGGAATACTTGAATGTAAAATAACAAAGGTTTCTAATACATTTGGAATGGCTTTGTATTTAGTTTGTTGGCAAAGCAGTTCAAAAGAGTTTGACAATGAACAACTGATTTATAATTTCTTTGAAATATACATGATCAGTTTATGAATGCTGTACAGCATACAATGCTTTATTTTGTAATAAACAGTGGTATACAATTTGCTTTAAAGAATGCATGGCCTTTGAATTTTTGTGCAAAATTTTAATTAATACGTTTTGTGTACAGTTTCACACAAATGCAAACTATTAATTTATTGTACCTGTGTTAGGCATTGGACATTTCTAAATCTGAAAATGCCTGGACATCTGCTTTGCAGGATTTCACAGGTATTGACATGTATGCCACATTAACTCATCTAAAGATAGCTGCATATTTTGATGACAAATATGCTTTTTTTAAATATATATGCTTTTGAATAAAATTCTATTTTGGATTTTCTCTACAGAGTCATGGATCCTTTATAATGGGGATCAACAATGATTTTGGCCAAGTAGTAAAAAAAAAAAAAAAACCAACAATCGACTTCAATGTGTACTACTACTACTACTACTTAATATTTCTATAGCATACATATAAGATGTTGGTATGCTGGATCAACGAAATGGGGGGAAGGATACATAAGTAGAAATACTGCAGGTTGCTCTAGTTAATAATTAATGTAAAATGTTTTTGTTTTACAGCAAACTATAATTCTTTTTCTAAAAACATTTTATTTAAACCAGGCACAAAATACAGAACCAGATCACCACAAATAACATGGGCCACAGCTTGTGTATCATAAATAGAACACAAACGCAAAATAACTGAAGACATCAATAAAGCAATATAATTGTAATCTCCCTATGCTTATTTCAATATGGAGCCCAGACATCCAAATACATGCCATCTGTTCTTTGACAGCAGAAGTCAGACATTCCAAAGAAGCAATATCAGCCACCTTACTTTCCTAGTGGGAAATCATTGGAGAGTTCTTCCACATATGTGCCACATGGAGAAGTTGATTCGTCAGTTTCCTCCATCCTCTCATACTGGATCTATCAGACCATAATTCCCATATGAATAAAAACAAATATGTATTTAACCTTTTCCTGCAAATAATGGCTTTCCATCTGGTTTTCATTCCTTCTGCTGCTCGTTTCTCCTCTTCTCCGCTGCTCCCCTCCCACCCCCCCTGTTTTTTGTATTTTCCTCCTTTGCAGTTATATTACAAACTGGCATGATGTACTCACGAATATCTGTATAAAAAAGCTAACAAATAAAATATAGCATCTACTACTTGGGACCAAAAAAAATGTACTGGTCTGGACTCCCACCATGTATATAAATGCCCATCTGTCCACAGCCTCTCCAACAAAGAGGACTAGCCCTACTAAATATGGCAAAAAAACAGGAGTGTGATACATGCAATGTAGCACTTTGAATTTTCCTTTACTGCAATTAGAAATTTGTCGGGATGCTCTTCAAATGTGCTTTCACATTTTGGTATCCAAATCTCCTTGAAGTTCTGAATTCCAGACCCTAAAAATCCAGGTAAGGCATCTTCCCCACTAGTCTCCAATCTAGTGGCATACAACAAAGAAATCAAATGGTGTTCCCCATTATCACAACATAAAACCTTCTCTAACTCCTCACATTCCTCCCTGTCATTAGTAACCCCAAGTGATTTTAAACTATAATTTCATAATTGTAAGTACATGTAACGGGTGTGTCTGGGAATCTGAAATTCCTTGATAAGATCTGTAAAGGTTTTAAGCTATCCATTCTCAAGGAAACCTCACTAAGAGCAAATCTCAGCAAATGAGGAAAAGGTGCAAAGAGAGAGAGAGGATTCTTGCGAATTGAGGACATATATGTCTTAATACACTGTGTGACCCAACTTTTTCTGTACCTGTTGACAAACGTTTAGGGACTGTCCCTAAACAATAGAGCACAGTGCATTAGTAAATGAAGGGTAACTGTAACACAGATGCTAAACTATGACCCACTAATTTCCAGAGCTAACTAGGGCTAGGGAGGATCTGTCCCCAACCAGATACTAAGGCAAACTAGATGGCATGCCCACTAATACATGTGGAAATCAGGCAGAACAGATGAGAAGAGATCCAAACTGATCTGAATCCCAGCCCTGAGTCCTCAAACCTGGGAGAGCCAATGCCCTATCTGACTGAAGGGGACCAGAACTCACATGATAGATCAGCCATGCAGCCAGTAAAGACATAGCCTTGTAAATATTTACTTTGGTCCAGAGAGAAAAAGTAGTAACATTCTCATAAGTGGTCCCATTTAATTACATTGATGCTTATAACCACTGCCTTTTTCAGAATATATATATATATATATACTCAAGATAAAATACTCAATGTTTATATTCTAACCAGGAGAACCTAATACAAGGTTACTCTAATTTCCATTGAGAAAATTAGAAACAATGGGGTAGATTTTCAAAAAACGCGAATAGGCGTACTTTTGCTGGCGCATCAGGCGCAAGCAAATGTACGCTGGATTTTAGTAGATACGCGTGGAGCCGCGCGTATCCACTAAAATCCTGGATCGGCGCGCGCAAGGCTATGAATTCTGTATAGCCGGCGTGCGCCGAGCCGCGCTGCCTACCCCCGTTCCCTCCAAGGCCGCTCCGAAATCGGAGCGGCCTTGGAGGGAATCCTCTAACGCCCTCCCCTCACCGTCCCCTCCCTTCCTCTATCTAACCCACCCGCCCGGCCCTGTCTACACCCCCCCCTTACCTTTCTCCGGGGATTTACGCCTCCCGGAGGGAGAAGTAAATCCCCGCGCGCCAGCGGGCCTCTTGCGCGCCGGGCCGCGACCTGGGGGTGGGTACGGAGGGCGCGGTCACGCCCCCGGACCGCCCCGGGCCGTAGCCACGCCCCCGTACCCGCCCCCAAAACGCTGCCGACACGCCCCCGAAACGCCGCGACGACCGGGCCCGCCCCCGACACGCCCCCCTCGGAGAACCCCGGGACTTACGCGAGTCCCGGGGCTCTGCGCGCGCCGGTAGGCCTATTGAACATAGGCCTACCGGCGCGCAGGGCCCTGCTCGCCTAAATCCGCCCAGTTTTGGGCGGATTTAGGCGAGCAGGGCTCTGAAAATCCGCCCCAATGTCTCACATTATTAGCATCATGAAACATGTCACTTTTTAACTATACAATAATGAATCTAACCACATGAGATAATACACTTTGAATGCAGGTCAACAATCCAAGATGTAGGAATACAAAGCTACATAGACTGTTATAGAAATATCTTGCCCATGTATAATTTTGGCTAACATACAATGGTGTACAAATTTTCTGAGTGCTGCAGGTTGAATACCTCTTTAAAAAACCAAAAAAACCAAAACCAACTCAGATTAATCAAACGAATAGTTATGTAATGTGACA
Organism: Rhinatrema bivittatum; assembly: GCF_901001135.1. Lineage (NCBI taxonomy): Eukaryota > Metazoa > Chordata > Amphibia > Gymnophiona > Rhinatrematidae > Rhinatrema > Rhinatrema bivittatum. Next base: position 78,567,000 of record NC_042624.1, on the reverse strand, counting down.
TTCGTACGTAATGTGCTAACAAAGAGAATACTAAAGGAAGGGGTTCCTGTTGGGTATGCTGTTATAGTATCTCGACAAGGGAGAGAGGTGTTCATATACAGCACCTGCTACATCCACAGACAATAGCATTGCCCAATGTAATCATTAACCTCTATATACAAAGACTTTGTAGAAAATGTTTTTTGCAAACAAAAACCTTACATGCAATATTTTGTATGAGATAACCATATAACAATCAAGTTTCATTTTTATTATACAAATAATGGGATTTATCTTGCAAAGTATCACTGCAGCTAGCTTTTTTTAAACTACCAAACACAACAACTTAATACAGACTAGCAATATCAAGACTTGGAAAAATAGAGATTTCAAAGCAAACAAGGAAATGCAGAATACTAAAAGTCAGGAAGAAAGCAATCTCTCTATTAAGGCTAACTGTAACTTATCCACTTAACTGCAGGGGAGAAAGACTGATACTTCACGCTTATCCAGCATAGCTCTCTGCTTCAACGGCAGGGGAGAAAGTCTGATACTTCACGCATATCCAGCATAGCTCTCTGCTTCAATGGCAGGGGAGAAAGCCTGATACTTCACTTTCAACGCATATCCAGCATAACTCTCTGCTTCAATGGCAGGGGGAATGAAGAAAAGTGGATCTATATACAGACAACAACCAACAAGGACTGAATTACATAGTATGGGTAAACAAAAAAGCATGGGTGTAGCTTGCTTATTGCAGCGGTTACTACCCCTAATTAAGCTAGATATTTCACTTACATGCAGTTCCAACACTGCTCTCTACATTAATGGTGGGGGTGGGGGTGGAAGGGAAATAGAACCAAAAGGTTACTAAGAGCCAAGAGTAACAGATAAGTATGAGAAAAAAAAAAGTGCGAAACTTGCTGGGCAGACTGGATGAGCCGTTTGGTCTTCTTCTGCTGTCGTTTCTATGTAACTGGCTCCAAGAACAGGTAGCAGTATATATCTACTTGCAATGCACTTCAATTCTGACTAAGAAAGTGCTTGATGATCGCCTGCAATATACTATGAATACCAGTACAAAGGAGAAAAGTCAAAAAACATTTTTTTACAAATTAAAAAACACTGTAACTTAATACAGACTAGCAATAGCAATCCTTGGAAAAATAGAGATTTCAAAGCATGCAACAAAAAAATGCAGAATGGCAGCAGTAGTTATTTAAAAAATAATAATAAAAAACCTTCCCCCCAATAGGTGAGGTGCATAGGCTTAACCAATGTATCTATATCATAGAAACAGAACTATTGGCAGAAATGGACCAAATGGTCCATCCAGTCTACCCTGCAAGCTGGGCAGGTTACTCCTATGCTTATCAGTTTCCCAGACTGTAAAGGTCAGGGCCCTGGTTGGTTGCAGTCTGAATCTAAATCCCCTTTACCCCTTGCTGTGGAAGCAGAGAGCAATGTTGGAGTTGCATCAAAAGTATCAGCCTTATTGGTTACAGGTAGAAACAACCTAATCAGCAAGTGAACCCCATGCTTATTTGGTCCCCAGAACCTAAAAGTCAGGGCTCTCCTTGGTTGCTGTCTGAATCCAATTCCTCTTTTCCCCCTACATTAAAGCAGAGAGCAATGATGGAGTTGAAAGAACAAGATCGAGGCTTATTGGTGAAGGGTAGTAATCTTTTATTTTATTTAGAAGTTTTTATATACCCATGAACGTTGGGAACATCTCATCGGTTCACATTAAACAAAAAGGTCAGCAAACTAGCGCTTTACGGTGAAACAATGAACAGGTGACAATCCAGATATAAAATTAATCGAATTAAAGTTAAAGGCATAAAAATAAATAAATTAGATGTAGGAAGAAGAATAAATGTATAAATAAGTATATGTATATATAACTATTTACAAGGAAGCTGTGGAGGTTAGGGTGGGACAAGGAATATAACAGAAATATATTTATGAGAGAGCAGTGGAGGTCAGAGGTGGGAAAAGGTGGGGTGGGGGGGGGAGGGGTACTGATCAGAGTAAGCTTGTTTGAAGAGGTATGTTTTCAGGTACTGTTTACATTTTTTTGGGCAGGCTTCTTGGCGTAGGGAGGAGGGGAGATTGTTCCAGAGGACGGGAGCAGCTAGGGACAGTGCCCGAGCTTTGGTGGAGCTGAGTTTACCGTTCTATGTGAGATGTGATAAGAACATAAGAAAATGCCATACTGGGTCAGACCAAGGGTCCATCAAGCCCAGCATCCGGTTTCCAACAGTGGCCAATCCAGGCCATAAGAACCTGGCAAGTACCCAAAAACTAAGTCTATTCCATGTAACCATTGCTAATGGCAGTGGCTATTCTCTAAGTGAACTTAATAGCAGGTAATGGACTTCTCCTCCAAGAACTTATCCAATCCTTTTTTAAACACAGCTATACTAACTGCACTAACCACATTCTCTGGCAACAAATTCCAGAGTTTAATTGTGCGTTGAGTAAAAAAGAACTTTCTCCGATTAGTTTTAAATGTGCCCCATGCTAACTTCATGGAGTGCCCCCTAGTCTTTCTACTATCCGAAAGAGTAAATAACCGATTCACATCTACCCATTCTAGACCTCTCATGATTTTAAACACCTCTATCATATCCCCCCTCAGTCGTCTCTTCTCCAAGCTGAAAAGTCCTAACCTCTTTAGTCTTTCCTCATAGGGGAGTTGTTCCATTCCCCTTATCATTTTGGTAGCCCTTCTCTGTACCTTCTCCATCGCAATTATATCTTTTTTGAGATGCGGCGACCAGAATTGTACACAGTATTCAAGGTGCGGTCTCACCATGGAGCGATACAGAGGCATTATGACATTTTCCGTTATATTCATCATTCCTTTTCTAATAATTCCCAACATTCTGTTTGCTTTTTTGACTGCCGCAGCACACTGAACCGACGATTTCAATGTGTTATCCACTATGACACCTAGATCTCTTTCTTGGGTTGTAGCACCTAATATGGAACCCAACATCGTGTAATTATAGCATGGGTTATTTTTCCCTATATGCATCACCTTGCACTTATTCACATTAAATTTCATCTGCCATTTGGATGCCCAATTTTCCAGTCTCACAAGGTCTTCCTGCAATTTATCACAATCTGCTTGTGATTTAACTACTCTGAACAATTTTGTGTCATCTGCAAATTTGATTATCTCACTCGTCGTATTTCTTTCCAGATCATTTATAAATATATTGAACAGTAAGGGTCCCAATACAGATCCCTGAGGCACTCCACTGTCCACTCCCTTCCACTGAGAAAATTGCCCATTTAATCCTACTCTCTGTTTCCTGTCTTTTAGCCAGTTTGCAATCCACGAAAGGACATCGCCACCTATCCCATGACTTTTTACTTTTCCTAGAAGCCTCTCATGAGGAACTTTGTCAAACGCCTTCTGAAAATCCAAGTATACTATATCTACCGGTTCACCTTTATCCACATGTTTATTAACTCCTTCAAAAAAGTGAAGCAGATTTGTGAGGCAAGACTTGCCCTGGGTAAAGCCATGCTGACTTTGTTCCATTAAACCATGTCTTTCTATATGTTCTGTGATTTTGATGTTTAGAACACTTTCCACTATTTTTCCTGGCACTGAAGTCAGGCTAACCGGTCTGTAGTTTCCCAGATCGCCCCTGGAGCCCTTTTTAAATATTGGGGTTACATTTGCTATCCTCCAGTCTTCAGGTACAATGGATGATTTTAATGATAAGTTACAAATTTTTACTAATAGGTCTGAAATTTCATTTTTTAGTTCCTTCAGAACTCTGGGGTGTATACCATCCGGTCCAGGTGATTTACTACTCTTCAGTTTGTCAATCAGGCCTACCACATCTTCTAGGTTCACCGTGATTTGATTCAGTCCATCTGAATCATTACCCATGAAAACCTTCTCCATTACGGGTACCTCCCCAACATCCTCTTCAGTAAACACCGAAGCAAAGAAATCATTTAATCTTTCCACGATGGCCTTATCTTCTCTAAGTGCCCCTTTAACCCCTCGATCATCTAACGGTCCAACTGACTCCCTCACAGGCTTTCTGCTTCGGATATATTTAAAAAAGTTTTTACTGTGAGTTTTTGCCTCTACAGCCAACTTCTTTTCAAATTCTCTCTTAGCCTGTCTTATCAATGTCTTACATTTAACTTGCCAATGTTTATGCTTTATCCTATTTTCTTCTGTTGGATCCTTCTTCCAATTTTTGAATGAAGATCTTTTGGCTAAAATAGCTTCTTTCACCTCCCCTTTTAACCATGCCGGTAATCGTTTTGCCTTCTTTCCACCTTTCTTAATGTGTGGAATACATCTGGACTATGCTTCTAGAATGGTATTTTTTAACAATGACCATGCCTCTTGGACATTTTTTACTTTTGTAGCTGCTCCTTTCAGTTTTTTTTCTAACAATTTTTCTCATTTTATCAAAGTTTCCCTTTTGAAAGTTTAGCACGAGAGCCTTGGATTTGCACACTGTTCCTTTTCCAGTCATTAAATCAAATTTGATCATATTATGATCACTATTGCCAAGCGGCCCCACCACCGTTACCTCTCTCACCAAGTCCTGTACTCCACTGAGAATTAGATCTAAAATTGCTCCCTCTCTCGTCGGTTCCTGAACCAATTGCTCCATAAAGCCATCATTTATTCCATCCAGGAACTTTATCTCTCTAGTGTGACCCGATGATACATTTACCCAGTCTATATTGGGGTAATTGAAGTCTCCCATTATTACTGCTCTACCAATTTGGTTGGCTTCCCTAATTTCTCTTAGCATTTCACTGTCCATCTCACCATCTTGACCAGGTGGACGGTAGTATATACCCGTATCACTGTAGTCTTCCCTGACACACAAGGGATTTCTACCCATAAAGATTCAATTTTGTATTTTGTCTCATGCAGGATGTTTATCCTGTTGGACTCTATGCCATCCCGGACATAAAGCGCCACACCTCCTCCCCTCTGTTGTAGTAGCTTAAGCCCAGGACCGGTGCATTCACCTCTCCCCTCCCAATTCATCTCTTGGTGACAATTCCAGCACAAGTGCTCACTTGCTCCGTAGGCAAACACCCACCTCCTCCCCGCAGAGCTTCCTTTATAAACCACCCTGTCCCTGCTGTAACCGCCTTTCACAGACACGACGACAAGCCAGAGAGCTGAGGTGATGAGCGCGGCCCTGACTGCGGTTTCTTCAGCAGGAGCTGCAGACCGAATACTCCTCTATCCTTTCCCAGCTGCTCGCACGCGCGCGCTCTCGCCCAGTCACGGCAGCGCAGGCTCACGGTGTCGCGCGCTGCCGCCAGTTTCCATGACTTCGGACCCAGGTACAGCTCGCGCGCTCTCTCCCCTTTCTTTGGCGCGGCTGGAGCGTCACCACCGGAGTAGCCCGTTTAGTTTTGCTGGTCGGACTCTCCTCGCCGGGGTGCACTGGGCGAACCGCTCCGATTGCTTCCTACAGCCCTGAAATGGCCCAGTTGTTTGACAATTTGCTGTTGATTCTAAGCAGGTTGATGGTGAAAATTCGGGCTTTCGGCTTCTGGGTTCTGGTTTATAGTTACTGCGGGATCTGTGCTTCATTGGCTCTGCTCAAACTTTTGTGGAGCGTAGGAAGGAGGCCAAGTCAAACGTTCCAATGGAAAATCCGAGAACATCCCCCTGCCTGCCTGAACGACCCGTCCTTGGGCACCCACTGCTACGTGAAAATCAAGGTAATAAGTCGTAATCGTGGTTCTTATTCAGTGACACCTGCAATGTGGTTCCCTTGCAACGGAACAGGAGAATAAGACTTGTAGAAGTATAATAAATGAATGTAATAATTTGAATCATCCATCTCTGTTGTCAATTCTTCCATTTCCTTGGAGTTTCCTTGTTAAGATTAGTAGTGCTGCTTCTGATTCCGACGAGGAAACAAAAGCGTGTTAAATTACAGAAGAGCGGGCTCGCCGTTTTTTACTAACCTCCTCTGATCATGTACAATACAGTATAAGTGACTCTAGGAGGATCTGCTACACAATAAGGCTGCAGTTAGTTAAACAACAAAATGCACCTATTTATGCTATTCGAGTTTCTCTCTCGGGTTGACTAGCTATGCGATGCTGTGTTTTTGTAAACATGCATGCTCCAGGATTTTCCTTGCAAAGCACGTCTCTCCCTTTGCAGGTCACCTTCTGACACTGTTATGTTCAGCCCCACGTTTGTGGAATGATAATTTCACGCTGCTCCTGGCAGGGAGAAGAGATTGCTGATCCCTGGGATGTTTCAATTATAGCAAACATGTAACATCTGGATAGAAACAATGTAAAAATCACAACAAAATAAACTTCATATTCAGCATATTTTTGGGAAAATGTTCTCTAGAGCGCATTTAATAAAGGTTAAGAAGCCTCTTCAGTTTGTTCTGGCAATTTTTGATAGAATAGAGCATGTAGGCATGGTCTTTGTTTTTTTTTTTGTTTGTTTGTTTTAAATCTTTCTGTCCACAGAATTTAAATAACCAAACCCAGTTATTTCTCCACCAAAGGCTGAGGCTATCACATCCCTATTTCTTCTGTGGGATGTGAATTGCATAATTATAGCCCTCAGGGGATCTGGACTTGTTTAGAGGTTCCTTCTCTCAGGGGAGAAATTCGATTTTTAGGACCTGGTAGTTGCTGTATGTTTCAGTAATCAGAGAAATAGCAGACAAAGCAAGTTTGCATATCTGTAAACAGGGTTCTCTGCAGACAGAGGTCAGATGGGTGATGTCATCCAGCGCCAACATGGACTTGGCTCACAAAGCTCAGTAGAAACTTTACTGAGCATGCATGGTGTTCCTGTGTGTACGCTGCCTTGTGAGCCCCTCAGTCTCTTCCAGAGCTCAAGTTTTAGCAAGGTAGTCAACTCTTAAGGAGAGCAGATGGGTATTAATAGCTAGAGATCTTCGTTTTCCGTTTTTATTTAATTTTTCCTGGGAATTTTATGTGTTACAAGAACAAAAATGGGAGAAATTTAATAGAAAAAAATGGCTTGTTTTTTTCCAGGTGAATATTTCTGTTCTTGTTGTAATAAACACTGAAAAATTTCTGGAGAAAAAATAAAATTAAAACTGAAAATGAAGGTCCGTAAGCAGGACTGATTTTTCCATTAGGCAAACTAGGTGGCTGCCTAGAGCACCAAGATTTTTAGGGCATCAAGATCCTGCCGATGTGGTTCTAGAGGGGTGCTGTACCACAGAAAATACCATCAAAGAAGGGAGTGCTGTGCTGGAGTCACTGCTACCAGTAGTTAAGTTGGGGGAGGAGGGGTGAATGGCCAAAGGTTTGCATAGGGCACCAAATATTGCTTGCACCGGCCCTGTCCCTAAGAATGGCTGATTCATCCTGCTGTCTGTGGAGAACCCTGTTTACAGCTAAGCAACCTTGTTTTCTCAGCCAACAGGCAAGCATGAATTAGCCATTACATGTGGGCAGGACAACGGAAGTACTTTCCTAAGGTAACGTGGCCATACCAGATGGCGAGTGGACTACTGGGAGAACATGTTCTGCAAAGCTGCTTGTCCAAAGTTACTATCACTTTGGGACATATTGTCCAGACAGTAGTGGGATGTAAAGGTATGCACAGACACCTAGGTAACAGCTGTACAAATGTCTCCAATGGAAGTGGCTCAGAGATGAGCCAGTAAAGTCTCCATAATTCTCGCTCCATAAGCCTTTACAGCATCTGTAATCTGTAGGCCAGCCAGCACATAACAGTGCATGATACAGTTTGCTAGCCAGCTGGACAGTTTGTTTGGCTATTTCCAATCTACTGGGACTGAAAGCTACAAACATTTGAGGAGCTTGACATTGAGGATGAGTCCTGCTGAGATATTCTAGAATTGAAGAGCCCTTTCTCTTCTGTATGCATGTAGCCTCAGGAAGAAAGTAGGCAGCACAATAGCTTGGTTAATGTGGAATGCAGACACCACTTTTTGGAAAGAACCTGCGAGCATGTAGTGAAAAAACTACAGATATGGTGAGTAGGAGACTAGAATTTGTAATTCATTCATTCTTAAAGCCGACGTGATGGCCCAAGGAACACCACTTTCCAGCTGAGAAATTTTAAGTCCACCGACTTGAGAGATTCGAAAGGAGGTTTTATGAGTTGAGTATGTTTTATGAGTTTATGAGTTTTATGAGTTGAGTATGTTGAGGTCCCACAGCACTGGTTTATTGATTGGAGGTATGGAATACCACAATCCTTTCATGAAATTGGATACCAAAGGGTGGAGAGATACTGAAGCCCTTTCCACTGGCTTATAATATGCCGCAATAGTCGCTGAGATGATCTTTGAAGATGCCCTAAGGACTTATAGTAGGTTCTGGAATGAGGAGTTTGTCTTGTGGTCAGACAGACTAAAAAACAACAAGACTCACTATGTCTTATGTGAAATAATGAAAAGCTATATTTTTCTGTATAATATATATATATATACAGAGCAGGTGCTGCTTATGAGAACACCTGAGACAAATAAAACAATTCCACTCCCAAATTAAAAAAAAAAGCTAAAAACATGGCTGTTCCTACAGGCCTACCCTTCATGCGATTCCCACCAGTCTGACAACCCACAGAGCTGCAGTTAGTACCACCACTCTGAACTACTGCAGTTAGTACCACCGCTCTGAACTACCTAGTATAACTCCCTACCTCCTCACCTTGTGTCTACAATTATTTAGACTTCTAATGCTGTCGCCCCCCCGCTATAACTTTCCCTGAAACACTCCTCTTTTAAAAGTTTGATCGATTGCATATCCTGTAACACTCTTATGCCTGTAACACTCTTATGCCTTCCCAGTTACTCAATCATACTATGGACTGCTTATCCTGTAACACGCCTATGCCTTTCCAGTTACTCAATCATACTATGGACTGCTTATCCTGTAACACTCTTATGCCTGTAACACGCCTATGCCTTCCCAGTTACTCAATCATACGATGGACTGCTTCTCTAACTAAATTATGGTCTATATACCATCGAATACTGTAAATAGTTTCTCAGTTACACAGTTTATCTTGTTGTTGTAAGTTACTGTACATTTTGTTCCTTTTCTATGTAAGGGCATTCCCAACTAGTTATAAGTTACATGTAAACCGATACGATGTGCAAACGGTTGTCGGTATATAAAATTCTCTAAATAATAATAATATACAGTATCTCAGCACAATAAGCATGAGTAAATTCCCCAATTAATAGGGTATAATTATATACAAAGGCCTAGCGGAAGCTGCTCCCTTTCCTGGAAACAAGTCTCTGGTCCTCTTAAATGGCGAGTCAGCTAAGCAAGTTCTCGGTTTGGAGACAGGTCAGTGTTGGAAATTGGCTCTCTGCAGGGAATCTGTCTCAGGAGTTTTGTGCGGAGGTTATATGCCCATTGAAATAGGACATGCACTGTTTGGATTTCTTTGTGTGGCTTTCCTGAAATATTGCCACACTACTGATAAGAAAATCTGCGTATGTTCTCTAAGATGGTGAACTTCTGCTCCTAATTGCCATATTGTGACCACTAACTTTAAATCTAACACATTCTGTCCTGGGTAGATGCTGGATATTTCAGCTCTCAGCACTAGTAAAGCATATACTATATTTCCATTTTGTGCTGGGTGACCTTAAAGCTTACAGGTTTCAAGTTAGAGAAGGGGAGAACAGTGTAGCAAAGAAAGAGGGGGGAAGCTGCCTAACATCCCACAAGCTTGTATTTTATTTCGTGTTATATTGTCTTAGCAAAAATATGCAGTACTCCCTAACAAGTTGTGTGCCAGCCGGGTGCACAATAATGGAGTCTAAGTTGTACTTTCTGTAATACTAGGTGGGGGGAAAGGTGGGAGGCTGGGGGAGACTGTAAAGCATAAAGAAGGAATTGTTTTCTTCAGTGAACACAAAACTACATGCAGTCATTATAAACAAATCAGAACTGTATGACAGTATATTTCTCTCATAAAAGACAAATCAACACAACATTACACACTGATACAGGCCTGAGGATGAAAGACAAAAAAAACAAAAAATACTAAAGTAAATTTCTCAGGCCTCGGGAGAAGGGATCCAGACAGCTGGTCTCGCATAAAGTCGCGAATCTCTTCCACTGAAATTGTTGGACCTTCTAGATGAAATCAGAATGTCCTCCACTTCTTTTGGAAGGAGCAACGAGAAACTATGGCAAATTCAACATTCACGCCAAGAAGGCCAGCGAGGTCAGATTGAAATGGCAGAGTCCTTCTGAATGATAAAGATCAGAGATATTCCTAGTGGAACTGGAGACTGCATTGATAGTTGGACAAGATAAGGAAATCACACTTGTCATGGCCATGCTGGTGCAATGAGGATCATCCTTGCCTTGTTCTGAACAGTCATGGTTATTAGATGGATCATAGAGTATTCATAAAGTAGACCAATGTTCCAGTTTAGAAGAAAAGAATTGAGAGCTAATCTATACTTGATCAGAAGCATGGAGCAGAACTTTTTGACCTTTCTGTTGTCTTTTGAGGCAAATGGATCAATCATCATTTGCAACTCTTTGGTCTAAGCACCACTTGTGCAGATGTAATACTCTACTGGTGATTCCTCCAGTGTATTCTGAATTTCTGGAACATGAGTTGCCTGTAGATGTACATTTTCTTGCTCATGACCAAATTCAGATGTCTTTCTGGCAGAAAGCCTCAGAGCCTATGTCTTTCTGTTGATGTAAAACATGGCCACCTGATTGTCATCTGGATTAAAATTTTCTTTCCCGAGAGGAAGTGAGAGAAAGTTCTCAGATCATAGTAAATGGCTTACAGTTCCAGTAGGTTGATCTATAGATGACTCACCACTAGGAACCATAATATTTGTCCTTGTAGCTCTGGTATGAGGACCCCACCTCCCAAATCTTTGGTGGAGGTGTCTGTAGATGGTCACTTGATATGATGAGACACAATGAGAGACCCACCATCAGAACTTCTGGATTTTCCCAACACTAAACAGATGCCCTCATATATGGGGTCACAAAGATTTAGTGGGATAAAGGTTGATGGAGCTGATTTCATTGGTTTTGAAGGCCTCACATATGTAATTGGGTCGTAGGACCCACAGAATAGAAGCCAAGATTGACTTTGCTGATGTTTGGTCCTGTTGAAGGAAAGACCTTATGAAATCCTTCAGTACTGCAGCTCTTTCAGCCTAGAGGAGTGCTTTTTCCTGAATAGTCTATCCAGGCTTCTATAAACTGAACCATGTTTGACTTGGCAAACTTGACTAGGAACCCCTGGGACTGGAGAAGCCAAATGGTCTGACAAGGATGGACCCACCACCAGCCAATCATCCAAGTAAGGGAACATGCAAACACTCCACTGACAAAGTTGTGCTGCTGTACCATCACTGCCAGACATTTCATGAATACCCTTGTGGCTGCAGATAGGCCAAAGGGGAACACCTTGATTTTGGTAGTGTGTGTCCTTCACCACAAACTTGAGGAACCTTTGGTAGGAGGCTTGAAGGGGGATGTGCACACAAGTATCCTTCAGATTCAGAGGTTACCTCCAATCCCTTGATTGAAAGAAAGGGAGGATTGTCTTCAGGGAGTCCATCTTGAACCTCTCCCAAACCAGCAGTTTTTTCAGTATTTGTAAATCCAGTATAAACTTCAATCTTCCTAATTTCTTGAGGATTAGGAAATACCAGGAATAGAATCTCTGGCCACACTCCTCGGAAGGTAGGATCAAACATCTTCTGCAGGAGGAGCAACTTTAATTCCAACTGTAGTTGGACAGATTGAGATGGATCTGAACTGAAGACCAAAATCCACTGGGTTGGAGAAGGGTGAGAGAATTGCAAGCTTCAGCCATATTCCACAATTTTCAGGACCCACCACTCCTTAGTGATCAAGTGCCATGTCAGCAGAAAGGATTGGACCCTTCTCCCCAACTAGTGGAAATGGGAAGGCAGGCCTTAGAACTGTCAAAAACTGGTACCTGCCTTAGCCTGCATCTGCTGCAGAGTCGTAGGCTGATGCCTCTTCCTATGACTCCCTTGAGCAGGAAGCTGCTGCTTCTGTAGAGGGGGCAGGGCTCTATGACACTAAAAAGAGCAGAAGGGGCATCTTTGGAAGAATGGCTGCTTATAAGAGAAGAACTGGTATCTACCCAAAACCATCCGATCTGTTGCTGCTGACATTGATTGTGGTGTGGATTGATGCTCCTTAATCTGAGCCACTATCTCAGTAAATTTATCATTGATCAGGTTGTCCCCTTTGCAGGGCACATGTGCAAGACTATAGGGAAAAATTAAGCTGTGGCCCAATGATGAAGACACCAACTGAGGTGGTTTCTTCTGGCCTGGAGGGGAAATATCTGGAAGGAACTTGGACTGGATAGATCCCACTTCTTCATCCTTTGATCTGCGAAGGTATTCCCCTGAAGGAGGAGAATTAGCAGTTCTTGGTCAGAACTTGCACCCAGTTCTGGCACTCCTGTTACAAAGCACGCACTAGGGTGAGACTTAGAGCAGCCCTACTTCTTGGAAACATTTTATCAATTTTGGACCATAGAGACTCTGATCCCCTATCTTCCACCACCCTCCCTGTTTTCAGGTGTTAAGAAGGCAAAGAAATTCTTCAGTAGCTCTGATAATTGGGCTCTCACTGAACCGGAATTGGAGGAGGTGCATCTTCCTCAGAAACTCTCTTAAAGCTGGTGGTAAGGCTGCACAAGAACTCACCACAGTTGCAATGGCAGCCAGCTCCAAGGAGCTTCATGCCAGCTATGTCAACAGTTCTTGAAGATCAGAGCTTCTTGGCATTGATGGTGCTGGCAATTCTTCCATGCCACGACTTCCACACTGGGACTCTTCTGTGCTGAAGCACTCTGTTCCAGCCACCTCAGACAGCATTATGGTTGTCTGTACTGAATGCATAAATGTCACTTTGGAGTATGTACTCCATGCTGATGACACAAGCAGTGCCCTGGTGGGCTTCAGATTCAGGTAGAACAAATGATTCACACAATGGGGATCTTCTGCACCAGAAAAGAAGATGGCATCTGTACCAATCAAGCTAAGTTCCTTCTCAGTGATGAGGAGGGGCCCATTCCTGCTGGACCCTGTACCAATGGTACCAACCTTCTTTTCAGTTCTGGTGGGGATGGCTCCTGAGGTGGTTCCCCATGCCATTTAGGTGCCTTTCTCTGCACCTTATTTGTCATAGAAAGCTTCCACGCTATGCTCAACACTTGACCTAGGATGGAGCCCAGTGCCTTATGGGGAGAGATTTCCAATGCATGTGGGGATGAGAGAGGGAAATGTCCTGCCTCAGCTTCTTGCACTGGGAGCCAGAAGACATTTCACTTTGCAATGAAGAGCAGCTTCGCTGCATGGCCTCATGCTGAGATTTAGGGTTCTTCCCATCAGCACCTTCCAAAGGGCCTTCCATCTACCAGGCATAATACCGCTGTGCCCTGGAGGACATGTGACCACAGCTATAATAGTTCAATGAGTCATGGACCAGGCCCAAACATAAATAACAGATGGCGTAAGTATTCATGATAGATATACGGCCTTCAGCACTACAGATGCAGGCCTTAAAACCAAATAACAATGGACTTCTCCAACTTGGACAAAGTTTTGGAAGATAATTGGACACATCCATGCAGTAGCTCAGACAAAGAAAGACTGAAGGGCTCATGAGGCAAAGTGTGCATGTGTGAACTCTTGTGCATGCTGAGAAAAGTATTTTACTGAGCTTTGAGAGCTGGGTCCATGATGGTACCTTCGGATGAATGGTCAGATGAACCTGTAGATATAGAAGGTATCCTCCCCTTAGAGGGCTGGACAGAGCACAGGTACATTTCTTAGGTAAAAGGTAATTCCCACTTGTCTCTTCATTTCTGCCTACCTAGGTGATGACATCTAGAAGGATAATGTCCTCCCAACACCATGGTAAGACTTTGAAGTTTGGGGAATCTTCCCAGGCTGAGGTGATCTGAAGCCCAACATATATCCCATTGTTAAAATGTAAAGTGCAAGGTTAAGGATTGTACATCTGGATTCAGGTACCCCCAGGACTGCGTTTACCTATGGGTTAAAGGGTCAGCTGCCTCAGGCCCTGCATAGCAGGTGGTACCTTGCATGAGCAACAAGGCTGTGTGCCCTCATGACTTTATTGGCCAGTGTCCCCACTGTCAGGCAGTAGAGAACAGCCACCTGCTTCCTTCTCTAGCACCTCTTCTCACAAGCATCCTGCAGGGAACATACAGAGTCTGGAGCAGAGAGTACAAAGCATAGCAAGGAAGAGTCATTTTGCTCTCTGATGCAGCCCCTCCCTTCCTGTCATTCAAATACAAGAGGAGAGGTGGTGAGCTTGAAGCAAATGCTGCAGAACAAAGATGAGCTTCTCTGCTCCCTAATCCAGCCCTTCCTCTTGTTATCCCCTCCTCTACTGTCTGCAGAGTAGAGGGGAGGAGAGTTGGAGTGGACAGCAGAGCAAAGAATAATTCAGTTTTGGTTTGAATCCCTAGTTCTAATTTGTAGCAGGGCCAGTGCTAGCATTTTTTGCTGCCCTGTTTGAAAAATTACTGTGCTCGGGGCCCATCAAAAAAAAGCCCAGCTGCTTCCAGCAATCTAAATGTTTAAAAAGTGACACTCCCCCAACCAGAACCTGTGGTCAAGGAAAGAGTGTTAGGTACCCTAAGCAAACCTTACAGCCTTGTGCACACACACACACACACGCACAACATACGCACACACACAATTCAATTGTGCATTTATAATAAATTTTATATGAAAAAAGAACATTCAAAAGTACAGTCTTCTCAGGCAAAATATCACTTACAACATGCATATTATATTTACATGCACTGCTATGATGCCAACCAGAAAATCCTGCAAAAAAAAAAGACACTTGGAGCTCTGATGGAATTAGACATTTTGTAATGTGTGCTACATGTGGACTTGGCCCTCAGAAAGCCATGAATAAACGGAATTACCATTACAATATAGTAAACCTCCCATACCAAAACAACCCTAACTGCCAGCACTCAAACAATAACAACCTTATCACTGCAATTATTACATCAGGCTCTAGAACACCAATACACTTCCTATTAGGAAAACAGAACAAATCAGACTGCTATAGATCACTACAGATAAATTATATGGTAGCAGAATACGTCACCTCGGTCATACACGAACACACAGACCCTGACCAAATACAGAATAAAGAGAACATAAAATATAAATAGGAACGTGCTAAGAAGAAATGAGCTGGAACCCACAACAAGCCAGCCTCTATAAGCAGAGCAACAATGGAAAAACAGAAACATTACCATTCTTCATAAACATTAAAATATCAAACATCAATCATAATAGTAAAATCATAGTCAGTCATAAAAAGAATAAATATTTCAAACCAGTTTACAAATAGAATGTCCAAAATTTCCCAAACACCAATAAAATGTTTCAAAACATCTGATGAATAAAAAGATCCAATAATTAAAATGTTCTAATATTTCCCCCCCCCCCCCAAAAAAAATAAAATGTTTCAGTACAGTAGAACCATCAAATTACACCCAATAATTAAAACTAATGAGGATTTTTAAAAATCTCCTGCTCTCCATATCTGGGATATTTTGTTTCCAGTCATCTTGAGATTGTCGTGGATTGGGGAGGTAGAGCCACCCAAACTTTTTTTTACACACACACACACACACTCTCACTCTCACTCTCACACACAGTCCAATTCTTATATACATGCCTATGCTCTCACACACACATACATAAACACAAGCTCTGACACAGGGTCTCGCACACATTTCTCCAGGCCAGGGAGGGATGGGCCCCACCGCAGCCCCCTCCGTCCTCTTCCTCTTCACTTCGGGCTGTCGTGGGATGAGCTCCACCACAGTCCTGCGGGTTACTCTTTCTTTGGCCCCACCGGCCTTTCTGCGAAGTGGGGGGGGGGGGGGGCGGCAAATCTGTGCACACGTGCATAGCTAAATGGGGAATTCATATACCAACAGACAATGCAGCTCTGATTCCCAGACATAGGTATTTATTTCTTTGGATTTTTTTTTATATACCGAAGTATAATGGGGAGGGCCACAGAGGCCATGGCCCCACCAAAATATTGTCCTTCCCATAGAATCATTGCAGAAGATCCAGGGCCAGGTTGGATAGACAGGAACTGTTCAGTGGCAGGAGGAAAGTAGCACCTCTGCAGCTCTGGGCCCGGCTACTGCTTTGAACTATGCAGGCCTCTGTACAGTCATGACGTTCAAAGCAGCAGTCAGGCCAGGAGGCAGAGGAGGATGTGGTATCATCGCTCTCCTACTGACCAAGATGATGGAATGAAAAAAAGAAGACAGTAAGAAGTGGGAGGGGCTGGGGGAGAGAGGGAGGAGGTGGGGGAGGATAGAGAAAGAGAGAGTGACCTGTAGGGGGCATGGGGGCAGAGGGAAGGAAAAGGGAGGGGTCGAAGCTTAGTTGGTTTAGGGGCCTCCCCAATCAAAAAGGCATTTCGCTACCCCTGCTCCCAGATGTTGGCAGACTCATCGACTGTCCATCTCATCCTTAATTTTTCACCTCTGGATTCATGTTTTATTCCATTTTGACATCACAACTGCCAGCTTTTATGACTGGCTATGTCCTTGCTGTTATTACTGTACTCCCTCGTAGTGTGTGATATTTTCTGATACAAACATGTTTTCCCTAAACTAACTGAAGGTTGATACATTTTGCTAAACTACATATCTTGTAGCTGTGATTATATTTTGGTATGCGGTCTTGCTTAAAGTTACGTACCAGAAGGCGTAGTGATATATGGTTACAGTTATTTATAACAGGATACATTATAGCTGTACCCTTTTGATTAGAATATTTGTTAGTTTATTAGCCACCAGCTTTCACCTCTCTCTCTTTATGCAAGGATACAAGCATATTATATTGTCCCAGGGTCTTCTGAAAGTCTCAGAATTTTCTTGCACAACCTTGTGGGAGTGTGTGAAGCTGCAACTCCCTTGCAGAGGGTTCTGGGAGTGCATGAGACTGCATACATTTAATTAGAGACCTGACTTCTTCCATCTCAAGAAACCACAACTACACAAAGGCCGCTTGCAATGAATATGCCACCGCATTCTTAGACAAAATCAATAAGTTAAAAGCACAGTTCCCTATCTGTTCTCCAAAAAAAGGTACCTGAAGATTCTAATGGCATGGTTAAGTGGTCCACATTCAACAGAGTATCGAAACTGGAAATTGGCCAAATCATTACTAAAATTAAACCAGCCATTCACCCACATGACCCAATTCCAGCCAGATCCTTGAAACAAGTACACGGAGTTATCACTCAGACAATCACAACATTAGTTAACCTGTCTCTTTCAGAAGGAACTGTTCCAAATGTGTTTAAAACAAGCTGTGATAAAGCTGATCCTAAAAAATAAGAATAGTAGAACTGACATTTGGGACAAGTATCACCCAATATCCAACTTGTCTTTTTTCGCAAAAGTAGTTGAGAATGCAGTGTTATCCCAGCTTGTAAATCACCTGGAAGATCAAAATATTCTGTTCCCAAATCAATTTGAATTTAAGAAACATCACTCAACTGAGACATTACTCCTCTCATTAATGGACCCGATTTTATGAGGGCTTCACACAGATGAATCTTATTATCTTGTGCTAATTGACTTAACGGCCGCCTTCGACACCGTGAAGTGTGAACCATAACCTGTTATGCCATCAGATGAAAAACATTGGGATCAATGGCAGAGTTCTCAGATGGTTCTCCTCATTTCTAGCTAACAAAACATTCCAAGTCAAATTGGACAACCATATATCTGATACTTACCAGTGTGATACAGGATGCCCTCAAGGCTCAGCCCTCTCAGCAACACTATTCAATAGGGATGTGAATCGGTACCGGACTCGTTTCCGATATCGGGTTCGGGTAAAAACCGCGGGAAATCTTCGTTCCCGCGGCTTTTACCTGTTTAAATCGGCTCATGCCGAAAAAAAAACAAACCATCCCAACCGTTTAA
The DNA here is from genome assembly GCF_901001135.1 of Rhinatrema bivittatum. Taxonomy (NCBI): domain Eukaryota; kingdom Metazoa; phylum Chordata; class Amphibia; order Gymnophiona; family Rhinatrematidae; genus Rhinatrema; species Rhinatrema bivittatum. Next base: position 78,548,981 of record NC_042624.1, on the reverse strand, counting down.
ATTTAATTCTTTCTAATTCCCCACCCTCCTGACCCCCCCCCCCAAAAAAACCTTTTTTAAAGTACCTGGTGGTCCAGCGGGGGTCCCGGGAGCGATCTCCCGCTCTCGGGCTGTCGGCTGCCACTAATCAAAATGGCGCCGATGGCCCTTTGCCCTTACCATATGACAGGGTATCCATGCCATTGGCCAGCCCCTGTCACATGGTAGGAGCACTGGATGGCCCGCACCATTTTTAAAGATGGCGCCGGCTGTCCATTACTGGACCACCAGGTACTTTTAAAAAGTTTTGGGGGGGGGTCTGGGATTAGAAAGAATTAAATTTAAACAGTCGGGATGGGTTTGGGGGTTGTTTTTAAGTGCCCTTTCTTCCCGCCCCCGCCCAAACGATAAGAGAACCCCACGAAAAATGTCGTGGGGTTTTCCTATCGGGTTCGGGGGCCCTCCCCCCAGAATTCTGACGAGTTTGAAAATATCGTCAGAAAAACTATTCACATCCCTGCTATTCACTATATACATGCTCCCACTATGTAAATTACTGACGAACCTAGGAATAACTTTCTTCTTGTACGCTGACGACATAAGCTTTACATCTCACTCTCCAGATCATTTGAAAATACAGCCTTGTTACTCTCTACCTATATGAAGGCAATACAACAAGAACTTTCGCAACTTAAATTAACATTAAGCCCAAAAAATACTGAAATCACTTGGCTGAGTAGAAACTCATTGATAGTTAAACCACCTGCCATAAATCTGTGTAATTTTCAAATTAACCCCTCAAATCAAATACGGGATTTAGGAATGCAGCTAGATGAGAACATTACAATGAAAATGCATATCAGTAAATTAATCAAGACAGGTTACACCAAGTTGAGGATACTTCATTGGTTGAAACCACTACCAACTTTTCAGGGCATCCGCACTGTACTGCAAACTTTAATCTTCTCGAACCTAGTCTACTATAACTCCTTACTACTAGGTCTTCCAGCATGTCACTTAAAACCACTACAACTACTACAAAATGCCGTAGCAAGACTCTTAATAGGATCTAGGAAATATGATCACATTACACCCTCCCTAATGTCACTATATTGGTCACCAGTACAATCCAGAATCTACTAGAAAACATTAAAGATAATTATCAACATCATTCATTCCAATGACACTGGATTGTTAGGAGTGACACTACAACCATACAATCTACAATGATCACTAAGATCTCAAAATAAAGGACTATTGACTATTCCCACAATACGGACATATCTGACACCAACAAGAGATTGTGTGTTTTCCAGAGTGGGTCCAAAGCTCTGGAATTCTCTGCCGGAGATATTATGTACTCTCAGATAGAAAGAAATTTAAAGGAGAGCTAAAAACATGGCTACTCAAAAATGCATATAAATTAACTTAAAAACCTCAGAATATACAGAAGGACACAAGATAATAATCGAAATCATGAAGAATAAATCAAACAAGAGTATGTAAGATTCTCGGAACAACCCACTGAATAAGATGTGAAAACGTTCATTCCAATTTATATTAAATACTCTTTGTCTTAAGTACCAGATCTATTAATAACATATACTAGAAATTCCACTTGATAAATATTAATGCCTGTCTATGAATAACACCTCTGTAATAAATCATTGTTTTGTTTGTTGAGTTAAAACCATGAATGTCACTTTGTAAACTGCTGTGATCTATATATGGAACGATGGTATATAACAGGGGTCGGGAACCCATGGCTCGCGAGCCAGATATGGCTCTTTTGAGGGCTGCATCTGGCTCGCAGACAAGTGTCGCCACACTTCGCGGTTCCCCGCTGACCCAGCTGCTCCCCGGTCCTCCGCCGCCCGGGCTTAAAATGCTGTCAGCCCGGGCGGAACGCGGCGGGACAGCTGGAGTCAGCGGCACCGGCATGCTCTCTTCTCCTCCTCCCCCCCCCCCCCCCCACGGCCCGGAAGAGGAAGTGGTGAGCATCGGGTGCCTGCGCGGAATAAGAGACCACGCTAGTGTGGTCTCTTCTTCCCGCGCAGGCACCCGATGCTCTCCACTTCCTCTTCCGGGCCGCGGGGGGGGGGGGTAGGAGGAGGAGGAGAGCACGCCGGCAGCGGCACTGACTGGAGTCAGCCGGGTGCCAGCGCTGGAGTCATCGGGTGCCTGCGCGGGAGTCTTCTCGCGCAGGCACCCGATGCTCACCACTTCCTCTTCCGGGCCGCGGGAAGAAGAGAGCACGCCGGTGCCGCTCAGCACCGGCGTGCTCTCTTCTTCCCGCGGCCCGGAAGAGGAAGTGGTGAGCATCGGGTGCCTGCGCGAGAAGAAGAGGCCACGCTTGTGGGAAGAAGACTGCAGCGCGGCTCGGAGGAAAATGAAGAGTTTCAACCGCGGCCGATGGGACTCCGCCTCCGCGAGGGCTGAAAATGAAGGAGGTTAGTGTTGGGAGGAGGCTGCTGCCGCGAGTTCCTGGGGTGGGGGTGGGGGAGAGAGAGAGTGAATGAGCGAGCAAGCGTGTGTGTTTGAGATCCTGTGTGTGTGAGTGAGATTGCATGTATGTGAATGATTGAGAGCCTGTGTATGTGAAAGAGAGTATGTCTGTGATTGAGAGCCTGCCTGTGAGAGAGAGAGCATGAATGTAAGTTTACCATTGGGAACCTGTATGTGTAAGTTTGTGATTGAAAACCTGTTTGTGTGAAAGAGTATGTGTGTATGATTGAGATCCTTTGTGTGTGAGAGAAATCATGTGTATGTATGATTAAGAGCCTGTGTGTATAAGTAAGAGAGAGATCATGTGTGTCTGTGTCTGATTGACAGCTGGTTTAGGTGATGGAGCATGTGAGTATGTGATTGAGAGCCTGTGTTTAAATGAGAGAGAGAGGACCATGTGTGTCTGTGTGTGATTGAGAGCTGATTTAGGTGAGGGAGCATGTGAGTATGTGATTGAGAGCCTGTGTGTAAATGAGAGAAAGAGAGGACATGTTTGTAAGCATGTGAATGAGAGTCTGTGTGTGAGAGAAAAAGACAGCATGTATTTATGTGATTGAAAGCCTGTGTGTGTGTGTAAGCGTGAAAAGATAGACAGCATGTGTGTAAATGTGTAATTAAGAGCCTATATAAGTGAGTGAGAAAAAACATGTGTATATGTGAGTACTGAGAGCATGTGTGTATAGGTGTGTCATTGAGAGCCAGTGTGAGAGAGAGCGCTGGTATGTGACTGAGAGAGGAGAAAGTTCCAAGCAAACCACCCCACCTCCTGCTAATTCAGAACAATCTCAGGACACCTGGATATCAAACGTTCCCAGGTATGCAGAGCAAAAAAATTTTTGTATCCTTATTATTTTTCATTACTGGATCTTTGTGTCTGCTATTTTGAAATATTTTGTTGGTATCTGGAAATGTTTTATATGAGTTTTAATTATTGGATATTCCTCTCATCAGCTGTTTCGAAATATGTTCTTTTTGTTAGTACAGTTTTACTGCTGATGATTTTATATTTCTTGATTTGTTTTATAAGGATGGGTGATGTTTCTTTTTTCCTTTGTTACACTGCATACAGAGACTCTGGCTTGTTGCAGTTTCCAATTCAGTTTTTTCTGCATGCTTCTTGTTATGCGTTTTGGTCTCTTTATTCTATGTTAGGTGAGGGACAGCACGTGATTCAGGTGAGGTTTTCTGCTGGCGTGTTGTTTCTGTGTAGGACTCTATAGCAGCCTGACTTGGTCCGTTTTCCTAATAGGAGATGTATTGGTGTCTTAAGGCCTGGTGTAATATTTTCAGAGACTTATTGTACATTAAAAGTGGGATCTTACATAAAATGCACACATTTACTTGTATTTAGTTTTAAACATATTGTATGGCTCTCATGGAATTACATTTTAAAATATGTGGCGTTTATGGCTCTCTCAGCCAAAAAGGTTCCTGACCCCTGGTATATAAAATATCTAAATAAATAAATGCCATTCTCTTATTTCTTCACAAACTTGTAGACATAATGCCCGTGTTTAGCAATTCTGAATTTTCCAGAACCTGCCCACTGATTTACATAATTAATCTTAAATTGGGCAGTATAGAATTTGGAGCAGTATTCCACTGTTTTGTTACAGGGGCCGTGCAAGGTTGATGATTGAAGCACCATTACTGACTGCAAGGGCCTGTTCCTATAAGGTCATCATTCATTTATGTTGTTATGAGAGATACAAAATATTAATGATGATCACCAACTTCAGTTTAAAATAGATGTAGCTCTCATGCAGTTGAATGTAGCCTTTAGTTTTCTAGTTATTAATTATTGATTTGGAAGAGATGGTTTTAAAGATTACCATATTATAGTTATCAAAATCCTCCCTCAGAATTGGAGTTTATCAGCTCCTATTCAGTTGCTTGTATTTTGGGAATCAAGTGGTTTCAATTTTATTTACTGTTTAACTTATGGGTATTTTAGATCTGAGACCCAAATAAAGTTTTTATAATTTTGTTTTTTAGTTGTAATTATTGAGGTTACTTTATGTCACTAGGAACTCAATCTTTTTGCCTCTTTTGTGATAATCCCTTATGTATTTCATTTATTAGTTTATTTGTAGGACTGTCTTCATGTTTATACTTTGTTTTAGCCAGTTTTGATCGTACTTTTTTTCTGTTCTCTGTTTTGAGCAAATTAATTTTTGGAAAGGCAGAATAGTAGTAGTAGTCCAAGGTGGGACTGGAAGGCATAGAAATGGTATTGGAGGGTCAACCAGGGCAAATGGCCAGGACACCTATGCCATAAGGATCTTTGTGGACTGCTGGCATGGAGCTCAGAGAAGCAGAACCAGGTTCCAAGCCCAGCTTCCAGTGGACATCTTCAGGAGAAAATCAGTGTGGGGCCTCCGAGCTGGCATATACTCAAAAGCCTTGTGGTAGCCCCTTCTTCCCTGCAAGATTTCTTTGAAAAGATGAGGGGCATGGCATCTAAGCATGTGCTGGCTTGCAAGCCCCGCACTGATCTTCTTCCATTGCTGTCACCTGAAGATCTCTACTTTAAATGAGCTGGGGAAGGGGCCATGGGGGCCCTGAGGGATAGCATGGGGGTTGATGGCAGCAGGAGAGGATCCAGAGGCTGAAGAAAAAAAAAGTTCAAGGACCTAGAATGAAGAGTGTCCATGAGAGAGGACCTGTGATTCGTAGCCAGGTTCAGGAAAGGACCTGGGAGAGATGACCAGAATGATTCAGATTTTAATTATACTGAAAGTAATGTATGCCTATAGGTGGTCTTGTTGCAGAGGTTCATAGGATGTGTCATTTTCCATACAGTATGGTTGGTTACAAGTGCTGACCCACTCGAAACTGAGGTGGTGCATGTGATGCCCAAAAACAACCCTAGGATCAAAACTAGCAAACTGTGGTCACTATTTTCTTTCTTCTTGTACAGCACCTCATTGGTATAATGGCCTTCTGTTCTCTGCTGGAGCTCTAGCTTCAGAGTACGTCAGTAATTGCAGAGGACTGAAAAGAACACGTTAAATTCTACAGGCAATAGTAGTAGCTCATGACTCGTCTCCCCTGCATTCATTCTAAGGATTCAGTAACGCTCATTGTTTTTTTTTTTTTGTGGAGAAGACATTTTAGTGCTGCAAGATCAAGCAGTATGTATTTCAGAATCACTGCTGACATTTTTTCTCTCTCTTGCAGGATTCGGGTTTAAGATTTCATTATGTAGCTTCCGGAGAGAGAGGCAAGCCCCTCATGCTGCTGCTCCATGGCTTTCCGGAGTTCTGGTAATCCTCACAGTTTCTTTCTGACCTTGCTAACGGTTTAGGGGCTGATTTTATAAGATTTATGGAGCTACAGATCAACTGCACAATCTAGTTGATCTTCATATAAAATGGTCAGTCAGCTTGGCTGCTTTAGCAAATGTCGCCAAGGTCTAGAGCCAGTATTCGGCTGCATCTATCATGAATTGGTCTCTTGGTTCGTATGTCATGGAGAAATGTTTTCAAGAGCCATTCTACATTTTGTGATGGCTAGATGAAAATATCTTTGTGGTGATGAGTCTGCTATGTACTGAAAGAGAAAAATATCTCTTTTAAGCTCCTCTTTGCCTGTGATTATGTGCCATCTATCTCATCCTGGTTGTGGAAACGTAGAAGCATGCACACTGGTTCTGTTATATGGTGTGGGTCTTCTGAACAGAATGTGGCAATCGTATAACCAGACATTAAACTGAGCTTCACATTAATGGAAAGAACAGGAGACAGGATAACATGGCTCAGAACTTATTTTGCAAAATAAAATGCAAATCCTGCAATGGTTATAGATTTGTAAATCACACGAGCAATAATAGGTTTGGGGATAAGGACTTTCCCTTAGTTTGCCTTGTGTTGACAGAGCCCATTTAAAGCCATGTAGGAATTATTTCTTCGTTAATTATTGAAAGGAATAATCATTGCTTTGTTAATTTTATTCCTAGATAGATCATTAATCCAGAATCGCTAGCAAACTAGTAATCTTTCGTCAACTAATAAGTTTTTTTCTTTCACTAACTAATAATTCTTTAGTCAGTTGAGGGGTTTATGTTTCTTGAAGAAAACAAATTATCAGAGAGGAAAACTAAGGGCATGCTGGCAAGCACAATTTATAACTCTACTACAGTTTTAAAGACCTTGGTGAAGCTTGTTCGCCGGAGTAACTCAAGTACTGTTGTGAGGACTGATGGCACCCAGTTGCCAGGATTTCCAGTCTCCAGCCACTTCCTCACCTTGTCTACATTATTCAAATCTTCCTTCTGTGGCTCCATTCTCACTTGTTTCTCTCTGCTCTGTGCACCCTGACCTTGCTGTTTTGGTCCCCCAGCTCAGCCTTTGGTTCTTGGTACGTTTACAGTGCACTTGCTGTTATCCCGATGCTCAGAAGCAGATCAGCTGAATGTGTGATTACAAGTTAACCAAACTCTATTTTTCCTCTTTCCTGAATGCATTCTTTTGAGGCAGGTGGTTGAGTCTTGTTCTAGGGTGGATGAGAGAGAGGAATTGCTGTTGCTCCAGTCTTTACCTTTTGGAAGCTGTGTTCTGGGGCCCTCTGTTCTGCACAGTTCAAAACTGTGCAAGAATTAATACACAGGTGGCAGTTATAGTCCAATATCCCTCAAGCTGGTCCAGATAGCTTTTTTGCAGCTGGAGAAAAAAATGTCACAAGTCGGTTATCTCCAGATGTTTGATCATTAATGGTGATGGAAGGATTTTGCGGACTTTGAATGAAGCCTGTACCCTACAGCAAGCAATAGAGATACAGATCCTGGTGCACCATCTCCAAAGTAATTTCTTAATTCATCCCCTTTCCGTTTATTAGAAATCGAAAGTGATAATCTTTGGCCCAGGCATAAATCAGTTGTTGCTTAGGTCATTCCAACTGATCTGAAGAGCAATACAGGAATCTCTAACTGCTGTCGGAGCAGGTGGTATTTGCATTATTCAGAAGAGAATACACATTTAGCTGAGTGGCTGCAGAATTATTGCAACCATATTGTGAAGAGGAAAGTGATTTGTTTTTGAGCACAGTTTTGTTAACATGCTTAGAAAAATTTCTAGTATGCAAACACACATTTTTGTAGGGCATGAGAGCATAGTGATCAGTGATCAATTAGTAAACCTGAGTAACTTGTGGCTACCTCTCAGATTCCTTTTCTCCAGCCTAAGCCATTAACATCAATACAGATGGTAAGCATGCCTGCTTATGTAGTAACTGATTTGTTTCTTTTTATTTCAGTGTTTCAGATTTCTCAGTATTTTGATATTTGTCCTTTCTAAGCTTTATCCTTTAGCAACACACAACCAGTGGACTTAACCTTGTGATGGATGAATGTGGAACTCCATCATTAAGGTGTAAGGCGCTGCCATGTAGTTCTTACCCTTTTATTATTATTTTATTATTATCTTTTTACCTTCCCAACCTTTCTTATCTGCCTTGAACCGATTCTCCATCCTCGAAACGCAGGTCATCAATCTCAAATGAAGTTTTGTATTAATCAAAATTAATACAAATAAATATATTCTCAGATCCCACATCAAACTCTATCCCCACCCCCACAATAGTGGGCTGAGAACCAGGAATGCCTGCAGAATTGTAACTTGCCTTGAGCACGAGTCTGGAAATCCAGTCTCATTCTGCTTCCCCTTTCAGCTACAATTGCAATGAGGGAAAGAAGCTGGAAAAGAAAAGGAAAGCACTTCTACCTTTGCCTGACTAAAAATGATTTAAAAAAAAAAACAAAAACAGTCTGGCATGGTAGTTCTGGTGGCAGGTGCTGTACACCGCCTTGTGGAAGGTCCTTGGTTCAACCTCTGAGTCGGGCCTTCTGTTCCCCAGATCAGCTGAGGCTGGGGATGCCACGAAAGCAGCATTCACGGTCACTAGTTGGGGGGGGGGGGGGGGAGGGGAGAATCATGGGCATTGCATAAGGGATGACATAAAGCTCCATAGTCTGGATAGTAAAGTTAGCCAGATAAACTTATCCAGGTATATTGGAGGTATATTCAATAGTGCAGCTGCACTATTAAATATAGCCAGCTAACTTTAGGACAGTTCTTTGGAATATTGGAGGTAGCCCTCCTAGTTACATCCCAGAACGCCCAGAACTTCTCCGGCCAACTTCTAGCTGCCTAACCTGTTAGCTGGTTAGAATTTAGCTGGATGTGGGCCCAAACCTAACTTCTGAGTTAGCCGGCTAAATGCTTCTGAATATGGACCTCGTAGTGGCTGGATTCAGGTCCTCTGATTGCGAGATTCTGGAAGGAGCCCTGGTGCAGGTCCTTGGCTCAGGATATCACTGCAATGACCAAACCGGGTATGCTGGAGGGAGGATATAAAACAGGGCAAAAGGCTCCCGATGCCAGAGCCTAGCCCTGGTTCTGATTGAGCTAGAAGTACAAAGGAAAGGGAGGAAGCTGCTGCGTGTAGAAACAAAAAAAAATAACATTAAATAAATCCTAAGAGATGCAAGTTTTGAAAATCCCCATAGCTGCTGCAAAATGAGAAACAAAGAAACACGATGGCAGAAAAAGTCCATGCGGCCTTTCTAGTCTGCCCAGCCACACCAATGAGTCCGATCTACAATCCTTTTCAATCCTTCAGAGATCCCCTGTGCTTGTCCCCAGGCTTTTGTGAATTCAGATACTGTTCTTGTTTCCATCACCTCCATGGGGAAGCAGTTCCATGAATCCACCACCCTCTCTGTAAAGAAGTATTTCCTAAGATTACTTTTGAGAATACCACCTTTCAGTTTAATCCCATGAGCCCTTGTTCTAGAGCCTCCTTTCCGTTGAAAGAGGCTCACTTTCTGTGCATTGATACTTTGGGGACAGGATAGGGGAGATATAATAGAGAAACGTAACTGTCTTTCCTCTAGGGTACACATATTTAGATCTTTATGCTTTATATCAAAGACCATTGTCCATTTTAGTAGCCACCCTCTGGATTGATTCCATCTGATGTATATGCTTTTGAAGGTGCAGTCTCCAGAATTGTACACAGAATTCTGTTTAGATTTCACCTACTATGCAGGCTCATCCTACCTTCTTGAGTCCTGCAATGATGCCTCCCCACCAGCAGAAGCCCTCAGTAAGCCTCACCAGTCTTGATGAGCTCCTCCTTGCTGCTCTTGCCACGCCCCATCTCCAGGCCAATGTAACCTTGCCTTTCCAGAAGTTCCCTGCCTTCTTATGGAGACACCCCTGGATCTCTGACCTGGCCATTCTTTCTTGTACCTTGTCTTGCCTTGTGGCCTTCAATCCTTCTTGCTCCTTGCCTTGCCGTGTGGCTTTTGGGCCTTCATGCCTTGCCTTGCCTGCTTTGTGGCCTCCAGCCTTCTTGCTCTTATAGTAGCCTTCCTTTGGGCCTGTTCTAACTTGTGTCCTTCCTTGTGGCTATTCCTGGCCTTTCTCTCTGTTTCTTGTTCATTGTTATCCTTGTCTGCCTTGTCTAGCTTTGTCCTTGTCTACCTAGTCCAGTCCTTGTTCTTTCTTGTCCTTGTCTGTCTGGTCTTGTCCTGTGCTGCCTTGCCCTGGTTCCAGTACCCTTATTCCAGCCCCTCAGTCCAGCCTTGCCTGTTCCAGCTCCTACAGGTAAAACCATGCTGCTTTGGACCTTGTAATCCATTGGATTCCAGAAACTGCACAATCCTCTGTTTTCCCAGTGATTCCATTAGTTTATTCACCACATACTTTAAACTATCTGGCCTGTAATTCCCAGCCTCCTCTTTACTGTCTCCAATCCTCTAGAGCTACTGCTAACTCTAAAGAAGCATTGAAAAGCTCAGCCAGCATAGCTACAGAACTTCTCTGAGTTATCTGGATACATTCAGATGTAGCCCATCTGGCCCCAGCACTATATCTACTTTAATTTAGCTATCTCTTCATGAACACAGTCTTTTTTGAACTTCAGGTCACTTCCCTTCCTATTTGTGTCCATTATCGGTGATTGTATTCCAGGCTCTTCCTCAGTGAGCACTGAAGAGAAATTTTTGTTAAGCAATTCTGCTTTTACTTTTCAGTCTCTACATATTCCTCCTCCAAGGCTCTCAATGGAACGTTTTCACTTCTTCCTATTACTATCATATCTTTAAAAAAAATTCTTATTCCCCCCCCCCCCCCCCCCCCCCCCATTTTACTGTATTAGCTTTTTTTTTTTCATTTGCTTCTTTGCTCTCCCGATCACTTTCCCAGTTTCTCTTAGCTTTTCCAGATATAGTTGCTTCTCTTCCTCTTTCTCTGATCTCTTGTAGTTTATGAACACTAATCTTTTTTTCTTACCTTTTATAGCTACTTCTTTAAAAAAGTAGCTCTTACCTTTATTTACCTTTTCTAACAAAAAGGTTCATTGCCCTTACAATATCTCTCTTTGGTTTTTCCTATGTTTTTCTATTTCCTCTAGATTTTCCCATCCAGCTAATAACTCCTTGAGGTACTTTCCCATTTTAACAAAGTTAGTTTTTCTGAAGTTAAGGACCCTCACCTTAGTATGACCAAACACCACCTGTGCTATTGAACCACATTATCCATTCTGATATGGAATACATTGATGGAACAGTTCTCCCTGCAGAGAATCCAGTATCTCACTGCTTCTAGATGACATTGCAGCCAGGATGTCTAATCAACATCCAGCAGATTGAAATCCCCTAGCAAAAGCACCTCCCCTTTCATAGCAATTATGTGACTATCCTCCATTAAATATTCATCCATTTTTTCTGTCTGCGATGGAGATCTGTATATTACACCAATATAAATAATGTTCCATCTCCTCTTTCCAGATTAATCCACAATACCACCTCCTTACCTTGTAAGACCTGCAGTTCTATTACTTTAGTATTATTTTTTTATATATGTAGCGCCATAGCTCCTCCCTTTCTTCCTAACATGCCATTCCTGAATAGATAGTAGCCTTGTATAACTATATTCCAACCATAGTTTCCATGTACCATTTCTCTGTGAGAGCTACTACATCCAAATTGGCCTCCTCAATTGACTGTCTCTAGAGCTGGGACTTTATTTCTCATTCTGTCAGTATTAGTGTACATAGCAATTCAATGTCGACTTTTTTCCCATTTCTCTAAATGTGTTTAAATCTTTACTTACCTTAGGGTTTGGTTCACTATCCCTGATGATCCTAGTGTAAAACCCTCCTCAGTAGGTTTGCTAGCCTGTTTTAGAAGATGCTGCACCCTTCTTCAGTAGGTGGATCCCATCTCTGCTCCATATTCTTGGAACATAATCCCATGGTCTAGGAAACCAAACCAAAATGCTCTTGTCAACACTATCTACCCAACTATTCATTCATTTCCAGAATGCAACTGTCCCTACCTGTGCCTATATCCTTGTCTGGGAGGACTGAGGGAAATACTACCTGTGCACCTATCTACTTTACATTCTCTTCCAAAGTCATGAATTCAGTTTTGATATGCTCATTGTGGTACCTAGCAGTATCATTTGTTCCAACATGGATGAACAGCATCGGATAATAGTCAGTTGACTTGATGATTCTCAGCAGACTCTCTAATATTTTGGATTTTAGCAGACAGCACACTTCCCGGGTCAACCTGTCTTTATGGCTCTGTGCCCTTCAGAAGTGGGTTATCAACCACAACTACCCTTCGCCTCCTAGGTTCAGTGGTTGTTGAGCCCACAGCTTTGGGGTTTGCAAATTTCAGTAGCTCCTCATTCTGGGAAGATTTCTCTTCCTCCATTTTCAGGGTGGCTGGCATACTGGTTCTTCAGTTCGAGAGAAATTGGAGTTGAGGTGTAGAGACTAATGACTGTAGTAATCTGGCTCCAGCTATCATCTTGTGATCCACTTTCATCTTCCCCTCTGCTGTTTTCCATCTTTGATGCCTCAATAAGCATTTCATTGGTGAAATCCTCATTCTCCCAGATGTTTCTCAGTTTTGACACCTCATCTCTGAGTTCAGCCATCTGTTTAAATCCAGCTGCAGCATTAAGGATTGCAACATGTCCTTATGGGAAAAGCGACACCACTGAAACTGGGAATTTCTGGACCCAGAAGCAGGAAGATCGGGTCTGAGGAAAACTATTTTTCAAAATGAACACGAAGTATGTCTTTCATCTTAAGTGTAAATTTATCCAGAGTCACTTCAATGCCTCCTATAGTGTAGTTCTCTTCCACCCTACGGCCACCACCATACTTCACTGCCAATGTAAGACTGTTAACCAAATCCTTAAGATAAATGAGGAGACCCCACCATGTAGTTATCTAAACCCAAAAGAAAGGCTCAAAGAAGTAATTGCAACAATCCTGCCAGCATAACCACGAGTAATGAAGGTTCACTTTATCAGTTTTCTGAAGAGTGACCTTTAATTTTCTTTTACCATTGTAATTTAATTTAAAATATTATTTAAAGTATGGTGTTTCAGAATATAGCAGTTTTTATTAGCTGAACAGTGTTTTCAGTCAACCAGGTTTTTTGGTAACATAGGCCATCAGGGAAACCCAACTTTCCCAGATTTTTCAATTGCTATACTTTTTATAAATTAAAAAAACAAACAAACAGCTGTGTGTGGGCCATATTAGGTAGCAGTATCCTGTTAAATTCCCAGTAATATACAAAACAAGATAGGATTTGTGCTGTATTGAATGCTTTTCCTCATCGGCTCTGAGTGCTGGAGGGGAATTTCCTTTAAGACGATTTGTCAGCACTGTCCCATTGCTATCAGGGGCTTCCATGTTAGCAACATTCATTTTCCCTTCCTGGGGTCCAGTATGTCACCTCAATTTACTCTGTCTTTAGTATTTAGGAAAACAGGGTTCAGTATTGTGGTAGTGATTTTACTCTCGTGTTGGCCATATTCTTCACTCTTTTTATGTGCAGGTATTCTTGGCGTCACCAGTTACGAGAATTTAAAAGTGAATATCGAGTTGTGGCCCTTGATTTGAGAGGCTATGGAGAAACCGATGCACCTTCTCATTGGGAAAATTATAGTCTGGACTCTCTAATTCTAGACATAAAGGATATTTTGGACTCTCTAGGTGGGTTGGTTAGCAGTGAGTAAATTGCTTGCTTTGTTCATTTATCATGTCAGTTTGTTGCAGAAATAGCAAGGTTGTGATATCTAAGATTTCCATCAGTGCAAACTCCCCCACAGACTAAAACGTAGGGTTTGTGTTGATGTAAACAAAAGGGCCTAAATTATCAAGAATATTGGTATCATTTTTATGCAAGCTGCCCTGACACAGACATGACTGTTTACCAGCATTGTACCCCCTGCAAATTATAGGACTGCTAGGATAAGTTTCACAATCCTTTACTTTTATCTGCAAGACAGAGTGCCAATTATAGGCAAAACACTGAAGCTGCCTCTTTGCTGTTGGGTCTGCCTCTTTCCTCCTCCTCTACTGGATGAAAGAACAATCTTGGCTTTTCAGCATATTCATGAGCCAATCTCAGTTGGGTGCATTGGGTTATAGTGTTGAGTCTACTATATACTAGTTAATTGATCAACAAGACTGAAGTCTGCATGACGGTCTGGTCTGGTCTCTGTATTTTTAAGCACTTTTTATCCAAGGTGCCTTATAAAGTTGAGAAATGCCATGAAGTGGAGAGAGAGAATTGAGGAAAGAGCTCTCTGCTTTATTCACCCATCCCCAACAATTCTAGTGTAAAACCCTCCTCAATAGGTTTGCCACTAACCAAAAGCAAGAGAGAAAAAGTATGTTTTAAGATGATCAGGCGCAGAAGGTAAAATAAAATTTTGGGGGGTTTAGGATAGGGCTAGTAGGGGGATAGATTAGGGGAAGGGGGAAGGGAATGGGGGAAGGCTGCGGGCATCGGCGCAAGCAAGATGCACTAGTATGCATTCCCTTGTGCTCACCGACTCCCGATTTTTATAACATGTGCACGCCTGCGCGCACATGTAATAAAATCAGGCTTCCATGTACACGTGCCGGATAGCGCGCGTACCTTTAAAAATCTACCCCAGTATGTTCTTCACGCATTACTTTGAGCTGTGTTTGCTGTTTAATCCCCTGAAGTTCCCCACAGCAAGAGCATCTAGTCTTTTCCTGCTTTCTCTCTCTTGCCCTCCTCCATACCCAGCTTGTAGCTTCTAACATGGCTACTCTTCCTCCTGCGGTGCTGGCAACTCTCCTCTTTCTCTTCTGTATCTATATGAGCAGTCCAAACAGCTACTGCCCTGTACTATGTGACTGCAGCCTGAAGAGGGAGATTTGGCCAGTGTTGCCAAAGAAGGCGTGTCTATGTTAGAAGTTACAAGCTGGGTGTGGCATGAGGTAAGAGAGAGAAGGGCGATACCCCTGTTTACAGACCCACTGATGCTGTAGCTCAGAGGTCATCCCTTGCTTCCTGACAATATCATCAGCAAAGGCCTTAACTGCCTGCAAGGGCAGCCTGGACACCACAATGTCGGCAGGCAAGTAAGATTGCAAATTTAACAAAGACAAGCAGGCTAGAAAAGGGCTTGTTGGTCGGAAATGGCCTGTGAACAGTAGTTTTCCCACCTCTGGTGTAGAGAGAGCTTCCATACATTACTTGTCCTTGGAATAATAAGTATTGATGTACAAATCATCTTCTTGACAAAGATAATGTTTGAAAGTTTTTTTCAGGGGAAGCAGTTTCCATTTTGAGACACTTGGCATCTGGTTTCTGAATTTTGACAGGAAGAACAAGAAGAAATTAAAACCTGAAATATTATCTGTAAATGCCACAGGAATCTTGGTTCACTGATTTCGAGTCCTTTCATTGTTTCAAAAGACCAACTAGCTGAATTGCCAGAAGTATGTTGGAAGTTTTCTGTAAATCTTTATTTTAAAGACACACAACAGAACAAACCGTAAACAAAGCATAATACAATGAAAGCCATAAATTCAAAGTTCAGCACATTAAATCAACTGGGAAGAGCAGATCTAGCTCTTGCTCTTCTGCCATGCTCAGTACATATTCCAAATCCAGTTGTAGGTCTCCTACTCTCCCATAAGAGCATACGTAAGATGGTCTATTAAAGCTACGTCAAAGACATTATTTTTCAAGCTGTGGCACTATTTTCCAGAAGAAAGCAATAGTTGGTTAAGTAGCGTGAATTCACTGAGTCACCAGCTTTCTCATATCGTAAGAGAGACACCTCGCCCCCTAGTATCACAACAAGCCAATTTTTACAGTTGAGTAAATGAACTAGAAGAACCATTAATAAATCTCACATTCCACCACTGTCCAAATGTCTTGAACAATCTGCAGCTCAACCACACATGAATATATGAGCCTAAAAGCCAAGCTGGTGATTTTAAAGTTATCTCCTATCAGCATCCACTTCCATAAATTCCCACTAATAAATTGAATGTAAATTCAGATGTTGTCAGAAGGAGGTTTGC
Source organism: Rhinatrema bivittatum (assembly GCF_901001135.1). Taxonomy (NCBI): domain Eukaryota; kingdom Metazoa; phylum Chordata; class Amphibia; order Gymnophiona; family Rhinatrematidae; genus Rhinatrema; species Rhinatrema bivittatum. The sequence continues at coordinate 78,533,120 of NC_042624.1, read as the reverse complement.
TGGAAGGTTCTATAAGAATCCAGAAAAAAATAGTGCTACTATGAGGGCAATTTTGGAATCTTATTTATGCAGGTTAAATCATTTGCCTGAAAACTGTCCTCTAGTACTTTAGTCACACTGAGAGAAGTTGTTCCTGAGGGCCTGATTGGAGTGAGGGAGGATAAGTACATGCACAGACTGCATATTCAACTCAATGCATGGACTTTTGCAGCAAAACTCTACCTGACACAAAGCAGGTGCAACAAATCAGTACGAAGTGCATGGGTTAAATGTAGACTTTGTCCCTATCTGGACGGTTTGAAAAATGTCCCCTTCTATTCATAAAAGCAACTCACTGGTCATTAGTGCTGCCAAGCATCTCTGTCCAGGGTAACATGGGATTATGCTCCAGTTTGAGCATCACTGGAGACTCTCTACATTTACCATTACATGCATCCAGTTTCATTGCCATGGGAGTTCAGCTTCCATCTTTTCGTCTTGCAATATGAAGAGTATTTGTCTCCTTTTCTTTTGGATTGCTCTTTAAGGATATTTTGCTCTCTCTGCATTCTTTTAGGGTTCAGAGACTAAAATGAACAAGTTTCCTTCTTTGATCTTGTGCATATCCTTCTGTTCCATTTTCTACATCCGCTATTTGAGAGGCATCAGAGACACTTTTATTTAATTATTTAAAAGAATGTGTTTCCTGCCTTATCCATTGTTCAAGACGATAAGATAACTTGATCTTTGTGATACTTTCCAGCCTCTGAAAAGCTGGATGGTATGGAACTTAGATTCTTGAATTCACAAAAAATATCTTGTTCTCATCAGGACCTTAGTGCTGTGGAGAGTCAGAGTGCACATTATATAAGCTTCATATTAATAAAGCCAATTCTTGATGATTCAATGTAGTCTGGGTTTTCTGCAAGGTCTTCAGCACAGTTGATGTGACTCAAGTACTTTACCCTCCCTTAAGCTTGAAGTTCTTTTCATCCCATGTAAGGTTTAAAAAAAAAACCAAAAACAAAAAAAACCAACTTCCTGATGAGGCTTGAAATGTTTTTTTTGTGATTCAGTGGTCTTTAGATTTAAAATGTATGTATTGCCAACTTGTGAATGCCCAGAATTGGGCATTCAGAGGCCATCATTCGAATGTAGTATCTTTTCCCATGGCTCAAAAACATATTTTCTTTTAAGTGAACGTATAAGGAATATTTGTAGATATTGACTGTCTCATCCACCTTCCCATGCTCTAAGTGGGTCCAAAAGAAAGCTTTTTATTTTGTCTTTCTCAAGAGGTTTCCTGGTTTCCCCAGAATTGAGTCCCATAAGAAAAAAAAAACTTTAGCTTGCACAGAAAAGCAAATTTATGTGAGCTAGGGAAAATCAAAGGTTAGTAGGACTCATTACTCATTATAACTGATAAACAGGAGTATGGATAATGGCATCTGATCTTTCTATATAAAGTGTGTATCCACAGTAATTTGTATACATCAATAGTACCGCACTGTTTGTTTGTATCATACACATTTACCCCTTCTAGACATGTTTTCTTTTTGCTCTGACAGCTTCCTTCTCCTTTGGCCTTCCGGTTCAATCAGAAAGGAATTTTTGTACAACTATTATGACAACATAAGCCGTTATCTGCAATGACTTCTGCCTCCCCCCGTATTTTTATCTCTTTCCATTTAGCCCAGCCATCACGGAAACTATCCTTGTCCAGGGTCCGAAGCCTGCAGCATCTTTTAGAATCTGGGACTCTTGCACCCTGAGTCTGGCTTCTCGGTCACGTTTTTAGTCAACGATTGGGGCTAATCTCCCTGCCTCTGAGAGATTGTGCATGCTGCCTCTCACCAACCCCCAGGTCAAGGGGCAGGAGGCAGGCTTGGGAACTCTCCTGCCTGGCAGCATCCCAGACATGTCTAGTTCATGGAAAATGTAATCTCCTTGCTGTATACTGGGCACATTTAATTTCATTTACAGTTTCATTTACAAATGTATATCCTGCTTTTCCATGAACTGCTTAAAGCGAGTTACAGAAATTAATATACGCAATGAGTTGCTTACAGCCTTCTCCATGACCACCTCATAAAGCATTTTAATGAGCAGCTTTCTTTCCAAAAGGGTTTTTCAAACAGAAAGTAAAGCGAAAGATGACCACGTTTGCAAAAAAAGAAAATCAACAAAGTAGTTGCGTGAAGATATTTTTATATGACTAATAAATGTTTACAGATGCAAGCTATGTAGGGCCACTAAGGTTCTTTCTCTGACAGATGAGCAAAAAACTCAATTTAAATTAAGCCAAATCCACAAGAAAAATTAGAAACTGAATATCACATTTATACAAGTGTGGACATCCCAAGTGAACTGAACTGCCTGCTCCAAGGGGAAAGAGATTGTAAGAGCTATCAGAAAAAATGCTTCAAAGCAATGAAAAGGTTAAAAAGGTGAACATCGTTGGGTATTATGTAACCAAAGTAATGAAGGCAAAAATTCAGATATGGAAAAATGAAACCACTGAAACGTGGCCTCTACCAAAGCAGCATCCTCTGGAGGAATGTGGGATTTATTCAGATTTCTCTCTCTCAGTTATAGATGTATTCTTTGTATGAAAAGGCAGCTTTTAACAGAGATGCTTTATGCCTTTTCATGTTTTCAGCAATGTTTTCCTGACATTTCTGCAAAGGATTTATGGCTGTGCTGTTTAGATTGATTATATACTTGTAACAGTGAAACTATTTACCACATGAAAAAAAACCCATAGGCAACCACACTTAGCTCCCTTGACTTCTTCTTTCACCCCAACTCCACCCATCTTCCCATATCCCTCCCCAGCCCAACCATTCCCTTTTGCTATCGGAAGGAATAATAAAACAGCCCCAGCTTTATTAACATTACATTGCACCATAATTACATAATCCATGTTAACAATTTGTTACCTGGCCAGCTGCTCTCAGCCCACCTGAATCTTTGGAGCCCGGTTAATTTTGAACATTGTCCAGCCCCTAACCAGCACATAGCTTTTATATGGAAGACCATTATCCTGCTCATTTTCTACCTTGCATTTGCTGTTCCCAAATAACAACTAATCAGCTAGCAAACTACATTTTAAAATATTTTATAAGATTAAGATGCATGATGTGAACTATTTTATATTTTACTTTGCAACTGCAGCAAATACAGAATATTAAAGAGACATTTCATATATACCCTCCAGAAATGTACCCATTTTTTTTAAAAATTGCAGTTAAAGATGTTGAGTAATTAGACATTTTTCCCTCAGTGCAGATGTTTAAAATGTAAAAAAAAAAAAAAGCATTTTTAGAAACTTTGCCATTGTCCAATGTGATTCTGGGCTGGGCTGGACCATTGTCAGTCATGCTCTTGAGTCCTTCTGACTTTACTGTACAGCACCTGCTTCCTCCAAAGCCAGGGAACCTCTCCAACCACTGGAGAAAACATCAGGAGAGCTGCCAGTGCCATTTAGCTCAAATTTAGGAAACTGAGTATAGAGAGAAGCCAAGGGTGATCGGAGAGAAAGGTATGAAGAAGGGAGAAGGGAAAGAGAGGCTGAGAAACGTCAAGCGGGTCATCCAGTCTATTCCAGAAGAGATTCATATTTTCTGTTGCCTTTCAGTTGCTCTGCAAACTGTAGCCTAGATTCATCAAAATGCTATAATTTTCACATGGATAACACCCGCCACAAGAAAAAGGGGCATGGCTATGATAATTTTAGAATTACTGCACTGCGTGCTATCTTAGCACTTCACATAGGTAAGTTAAACTAAGAGAGAGAGAGAGACACTTTTTATAAGGCCTTCATAGTAGGAAAATGTATTAATATCCAGGGGTGGATTCCCGATGATGACCGGCCCGGGGATTCGCCACCCAGGCCAGCCCAGGAGATACCACGTGGTCTGCCGAGCGCGGCTCTGTCACAGCCACGCTCGGCAGACCACGTGACTAGAACGATCGGCCCACCGGGGGATGCCCGATCCCCCGATAGGGCAATCCACCCCTGTTAATATCACTATAGAGGGCCAGCTAGTAACTCAAGGTAGGGTTTTGGGGCCAGTTTTATTTGCAGAGTGAGGCGTACAAACAGCACAGTAGACCTCAGTGAAGATCTGACGTCATTTGGAGTGAGGAAAGTCAGACTAAGATGAGATTACTTCAGTGTTCTCTCGCACTAGCTTAATAGTACCCTGGTAGAGAGTCCATCAAGCTAGGGTGAGAGAACATTGTGGAAATCTCATCTTTGTGTGACTTTCCTCACTTTGTGTGACATCAAATCTTCACTGAGGTGTACTGTGCTGTTCACTCTGCATGTGAAACTGGCCTACAAAACCCCACACCACCACCAAAACCTCACCTTGAGTTACTAGCTGGCCCTCCTATAGCAGTATAAATAGTCGACTATGTGTGCCACCCTAGAGGCTCTCTCTCTCTACTCCACTCCCCTCCCCTCTCCCTGCGTTACGCTATTCCATGGTGCGATAATACCCCTCGTTTTCATTAATCCTGCCCAAACCCCTCCCCAAATCTGCCCCTTTGAAAAAATTTGCCAAATTTGAATTCGCACGCTGTGATGAATATTACATGCATTATAGCATTATCGCGGGCACTAACGCCACAATGCACTTTGATGAATGACCCTATTAATTTTTTTTAACAGTTAACTATATTTAGGATAACTGTTTATCTCTCAGGATTCAACTCTTCCTTGATCCTTCATTTTTGGAAGCCACCATTTTACCTACTTTTACCCCTTTCTGATGGTAGTTTTCCTTGCCCTCTAGATCTGAAGTGGAAAGTATCATCAGTGCGATTTTATCAATTTTCTATTAAGTCGTACATAAGTAGAAAACAATTCTTAAACATATAACCTTTCCCCCAGAGTCCAAACAAGTGAATATTTCCATATACCTGAAATGTACTGTCCTGTGGGACAGATTTACTAAGACTTTTTTCCCCCATTCATTCTGTGTAACAAGTGAAGCAGCCTGAGTGTCCTGTACAAAAAACGTAAATTGGGTGCGTGGGGGGTGCTTTTGTAACTGCCCGCAGGGGTGTACATTCTTCAGATACATTTACTTTTCAAAGGGAAAAGTACGCATGCATTTTCCCTTTGCAAATGACCCCTGAAAACCCACCCGCTCACATTTACTCCTGCTAACGTGCATATAGTCTTTCAGGGAAAAATGAAGCAAATGCTTTTGCATTTCCAAAGCACGTGCACAAGTGCAAACCCTTCCTTGACCCCAGGAACGTGTCTGCTCACAGCAGATAAACTTTTGTGCTCACAGGCCGTACAAGCGTTAGTTCACCCATCTGTCGGGTGGGCATTTCTGCCAATACAGCCCTGAGTTATCCCCTGAAGTGACTTTGAAAGTTTGCCCTCCGTACGCCTGTGATGGCTGACAGTCCACAGCAGTGTCCCAGACATTCAGATGTGTTCTGAAACAGCTTGAGAACTAGTGGCTTCTCCTTTCACAGGCTTTGAAGAATTTGAGGCAGATGTGAGCAGGAGTCGCAGAACATTTGGCCACCTTTTTTTTTTTTTTTCCCAAAGTCTTTAATTTTCTCCTTTTCAGTTCCCATCTGTCTTTCGTTTGCACACACGTTTTGGCATGAATACCTTATGTAACGTAGGCGGCATATACATTTTATAAATAGAGTATGTCCAAGGCAGCTAGTCGCTGTTTCTGAAGATAAGAATGTTAATAATTGCACAGTAACCACCTTTGCAGACATCGGAGGATAATTTAATTCAGCGGTGATCTTTTAAAGCTCGTTAAAGGTTTCCAATCTGATTCTTTCAGATTTAAGAGAGAATCTATTATCTTTTGATGGAGATCTTAAATGTTCAATTCACAGTTACATTGTAGACATGTTAAATTTGTCAATCAAAAAACTAAGTGGAACACAAAAACAAAAGCTTTCTCTCTTGGAAAAGGAGATTTGTGAGTGATACAGACTGAGCTGCTCCTTCTTTTTCAAGCTGAGTGACTCTTTCACCGTCTCCTTGCTCTCTAAAGATAGTGCTGAACCCCTGGTCTCCAGCTCCGCAGCACAGTGTCCTGATGTTATTTAACAATGCTACCTCCTAAGAAATATTGTGGAGATTGAAATCCTGGTGGCAGAGATTTTGGGGCTTTTTTTTATTTTTCTCATTGTAATCTCTCTTTCCGTTTCAGGGTACAGTAAATGTGTCCTGACTGGCCATGACTGGGGTGGAATGATTTCTTGGCTGATTGCTATTTGTTATCCAGAGATGGTGACCAAGCTTATTATTTTAAATTTTCCACACCCGACTGTATTTACAGGTCAGTTGTAAAAAGATATTAACATTTGCCAAAAAGTGTTCATATTCTGTGCAGTATGACTGACCATGTGAAACTAGTCAGAGTAACTAGAACATGGTGTTGACAGTATGACAGCTAATTTGTGTAATAGCCCACAGAGCAAGGGCCATCCCTGGGGTGGGGGACGAATAGGGGTGACCATGTGGGGCCTGCGCCATTGTGGAAGCCCAGTCCCACCTGCTGCGGTTAATTCTCTCCAGGCTGCAGACCCCACACCCTCTTAAGGTCAGCCCTGTCATGGGGATGCTGGTGCATGTCTTGTCATACTGACTAAAGTACATTGCACTTTCCAGTCATGTCGGGCCTGTTCAGAATGCCACGTACCTTCAGGCTACAGCTTTCTGTTTACATTTTCTTTCGAGCTTAAACTGTTTTTAACAGATTGTCTTTAAAAAAAATTTGTGATTTATACTTTCTGTGAGTTATTAACTACACTACTTCTGTGCACAACAAATTTATGAGAGGATGTCATATAAATTTGGTGCCCAACTGAAAACGTCTTCACTATTTGTATTTGTTTTTTTATGGTATTGGACTCGTAATGATGCTAATGAAGTAAGACATGCATTTAGGATCACTGATTCAACTGACTGACATTTCTAGATTTCAAGACTTTACATTAGGGCTGCTGCCTTTTTCGTTGGATGTCAGGCTGTATGGAGCTGTATGTTTCCGTGGTGACCTTACTTTAAGACAAGGTGGAAGAGTCACATTTTAAGATCCCGCATACATTTTACTCATGTTCTAAAATGTATTTTGTGATTATTAAGTGCAGTTAATAAATCTCTTCAAGTAGTAGTAGTGGTGATCATTTTGTTGCACACCAACTTACTTTTCAATTCATGGGCTTTTCTGTTTCAGAATATGTTCTCCAGCACCCTTCTCAATTGATTAAATCTGGTTACTACTTCTTTTTCCAAATGCCTTGGCTTCCAGAGTTCATGTTCACAGTACACGATTTCAAGGTGAGCTGAAGTGGGGTGCTCTTGTTATATAATGAATGTAATAGTGGTGACTGTTGTCCTGCAAGTTTGTGCTTTTCTAATAAAGAAAAGTGATAGGAAAGCCACTAAGTGATGACGTCAGTAGAGCGCTGTCTCTTTGTTGCTGGATAAGGTGCATGGCGTGCAGAGAGGGCATCTGGTAGTTTCCTCTTGCCCCCACTGGGCTTCCAGCTCCATCAGAACAGGCCTCCATTTGGTTTTGTAAGGCGCTCTGAACAAAGAGGCCAGACAAATAAGCTACTGCTACTAATAAAAAGTGCCACTTAGAGTTTGTTCCTATAAGTTGAAATGCATTGAGCATTGCATTTCTTTTTTGCAAAATTTATTTCAAATAGCATAAATCATTCCACAGATGAATGCATTTTCTGGTTTGTTATTCACTAATGCTTTACAGGCTTAAGAGGTATTGGTTTTGTTTTGGGTTTGGTTTTTGTTTTTTTTTTATAAATGTCTTTATTGAATTTTTTTTGTTTGTTACCTTTCTTTATTAAAATTCTTGGATAAACAACAAAGTGCAATGGAATGAACAATATATGCAAAAACTTACACTCCCCAACCTTCCCCCCTCCACTCCCAATCCCCTCCCCCACACACCAGGCGTGAATGAGTCTCTACCCCACTAAGAGGCCAGTGGTTGGTCTCCAGAGCGTCTATACTTCTAATTTGTAATGTTCAGTATGAGGTCTCTCTTGGAGGCTGAGAGTGACCACCAGAATTTGTTCCACACTGAAAACCATATAGCCTGTCGAGCCTGAGACTGCAATTGCGACGTCGTGAACTCATGTTGCAACAAAGATACCAGACGTGAATGCCATTGTCCTCCCGTTGGCCGGTCCCTTGGAATCCACATGGACATAATTGTTTGGACAGCAATGAGCAGGGATTTTTCCAAAAAACATCAGATCACAGTCCGGTATATCCTTCAGGTCCATCGTGGGGAGGCGCAACAGACAAAGCTTAAGGTCCTCAGGAATCTGGATCAGCAAGATCTTCTCCAGGCTACCCAGCACTTCCGTCCAGAAGAGGTCTAACTGGGTGCATTCCCATAGACCATGGATATATGTCCCTTTACCACGCTGACATTTGAGGCATACAGCAGAATCACAGAGTTTCGCCGCATACAATTGGTCTTGAGAAATATACGTACAATGTAGAATTTTATACCCTAACTCTTGAAGTATAATATTTTCAGACACCTTTACACATGAGTCCAAAACTACTTCAACATCGGACAAGGCCAGGTAAATATCAGCATGTCGTATGTCTTCATTGAATTTTAACAAACAAAAAGAACAAAATATATAGTACCACAATGCGATAGCAGACAACAGTCTCAACACTCACAACCCAAACCCTAAATATTCTCACCCATCACCCCCCCCACATCCTGGAGTTGCAGAAAGTAATACACAGGAAACATTTCTGAATGAAACACAGTGGCGTATCAACTAGCAGATTACAGTGAATCACCTACTGGCAGGGCAGGCGCGTATCTCCTCTGCAAAATGACTGGAAATTGCTTAATAAATAGATGCCAGACCCTAGGGAAGGCAGCTTTCCTGCCCCGCACCATCATGGTCCAGGACCTATATTCCAGATTCAGAAGATCTAACATTTCTGTAAACCAGTAATCAAATAGCAGAGCATTACTCTGATTCCACTTATATAAAATACACTTTCAAGCAATACAAGTCCCCTTGCTCAGAAGTATACAAGCAGAAGTGCTATACCCCACTTCATCCGTGAAAATTCCCAAAACACAGACAGAGGCACTCACAGGATCTGAACTCCCAATATTTTAGACAAATATTGCATCACAGATTCCCATAAACTATAAATCGGGGGGGCACTCCCAGAGCCCATGACAAAAGGATGCATTAACCCGAGAGCACTTTGGACACTGCGGAGAAGAAATAAGTTTCATCTGATATGCCCTATAGGGAGAGATAATTAACCAATGAATCACCCGTAAATACAGTTCTCGCAACCCAACTGATGGAATAGCTTTGTAAAAATCAGCTATTCCATACAAAAAACTCATCACTGTTGAGCTCCAATCCCAAATCCAAATTCCATAACTCCGCCTTGTGACCTTGGGTAAGTCACTTTACCCTCCATTGCCTCAGGTACAAAAACTTAGATTGTAAGCCCTCTGGGAATAGAGAAAGACCTACAGTACCTGAATGTAAACCGGTGTGATATCTCGATTGAGATCGAATGTTGGTATATAAAAATAATAAATAAATAAATAAAAAGAACCAAATTCCTGAAAAATTCCCAAAATTTGAGGGAGAAGGCACCTTGCCTGAGGGATAAAAAGTAGAATATCATCTGCAAATAAAAACATGCTCAAAAAAGAAAAATTATTAAACACTGTATAAGCCTGGAGGAGGTCATGAAGGGCATGTACCAAGGGCTCAGTCAACAAGATGAACAACAGGGGGTACAAGGGGCAGCCTTGGTGGGTACCCCTGGACAGAGGAAAGGAAGGAGAAAGACTTTTATTAACCCAAATATGAGCCCCTGGATTAGCATATAAGATCTGAATGGCCTGGGAGAAAAAACCTGAAAACCCAAATTTATCTAAGATAAATTTCAAAAAAGACCACGAAACCCAGTCAAAAGCCTTCTTGGCATTAACCCCCCCCCCACCCCCACCAGGACAGGGTCAACAAAATGGCAGCGTTTGCAAAGGTCAAGTAGAAGAGAAATATGGCGAATGTTGACACTAGAGCACCGTCCTTTCACAAACCCGCCTGTCCTGGCAAGACCAAGGACGGAAGAATAACTGCCAAGCGATTATCAACATTTACCAAAGAAATCTGTCAATAAGCCGATGGCTCATGAGTCTCTGCCAGGCTTAGGAAGCACGATTATATTTGCCATATGGAGCATGTTGGGCATCTCCCCCTTGACCACCATGGCAAAACAAAGACTTCAAATGAGGTAACACAGCTGGGTTCAGGGTTTTATAAAAGAAAGATGTCAACCCATCAGGGCCGGATGCTTTGAAATTTTTTAGGTCTTTAACAACCAAAGTGATTTCTTCTACCCTAAAGGGCAAGTTTAGCCTGTCCAGATGCTCAGGGGATGGAGTTGGTAAGGATATTTTCTCCTTAAATCGGGCTCTAGCAGAGAGGTTCCTCCTCTTCCCCAGTATATAACTGATGATAGCAGAGTCTGAACGATATCACCAATATCATTAATGGAAGTGGCCAATTTCCCATCACTAACCCAGAGACTGGAAACAAAAAAGGATTTCCGTCCCCTCCCCCCCCTTATTAAATTAGCCAACATTTTACCAGATTTATTTCCAAACAGGAATAAATTTGTGTTTCAAAGAGAACAAAAAAGATTTTGCTCTCTTATGCAAGCTGTTATGGGAGTCTCTGTTTAGTGGACCCTTGGGCCGACCTGCTGGAGACTGGGAAAGGTGGTCACTGTCTCTAATGAATAGCAGGCCGGGAGGCAGATGTTCAGGCAGGACGTAGAGGTGCTCTTCACCCTGGAAGCTGGTACTCCCCCGGGAGGAGCCCGTAGAAGCCCAACCGCTGGGACTTAGGTGGTTTCACCCTTGGAAGCCGAAGCCCCCCCAGGAGAAGCCCGTAGGGGCCCGACCGCTGGGACTTCGGCGGGTTGTGGACCAGGACAGGTAACTGGAACCAGACTAGGACAGTATCAATTCTGTAACTGGGTTTGGGTTCTGGAACTAGGCAGGAACTGTAGCAAGACTCTGGTACTGGAACCAGGCAGGAACTGTAGCAGGCAGGCTGAGACTGTAGCAGGCAAGCAGGAACCAAGCAGGTACTGTAGCAGGCAGGCAGGAACCAGCAGGTACTGTAGCAAGCCAAGCAGGTACTGTAGCAAGCAAGCAGGAACCAAGCAGGCAGGAACCAGGCAGGTACTGTAGCAGGAATCGAACGACGAAGCGAAGCAAGTCACTCCGGGGGACAGCGCAACAGGAAACCGGGAGGCTAACCCGTTGCAAGGCAAAGAATGGATGGCCGTGGCCGGCTTATCAAGGCCACGGTGTCTGATGTCAGAAGTTGGGCGGAGTCACCACTGGCGGGCAACGGGCTAGAAAAGCGCCCAAGTGGCGCGCGCATGCGCCTAGGAGCCCGGGTGTCCATGGGAGAGCTCGCAGCGGCGCAGCCCCAGCGGGGACGCCACCAAGCAGGCCGCAAACCAGGCCTCTGGAAGCGGGAGCAGGTCCGGAAACCTGCAGGTAAGGGCCTGGCCGCGGTGCTCGCGGCCAGAACCGCAATACAAGCTCTCATTTAAAGTTTTCTGCAAGAAAAGAAAGTTGCGTTGAAGCTCCGGGGTTGAATCTGCATTAAGATCTCACTTACATCGATTCTACTGATTGGTATGTTCCAAAATATCCTTATCTAATTCCCATTTACAACTAATAGAGTACGAATGATTTCTCCCTAAAGCACAACTTTTCCTGTTTCCCAGAAGAAATAAGGGTCAGATTGATGCTGCTGATTGTGCAACGCATAGCCCTGACATTTGGGCATTAAAAAATCCTTAAAAGGCTTATCTTGTAGCAACCAAGGAGGCATTTGCCAATTAGAAAAATTATGATCAGAGCCTGGCCCCTGCAGAACACAGGTCACCAAGCAGTGATCAGATACCACCATAGATTCAACAACAGAGCTCCGCAACTGAGAGAAAAGGGGATCAGTGATCAGTATATAATCAAGTCTGGATTTAGAATCAGCAGATTGTGCTCAGTGAGTGAAGTCCCTGGTACAGGGATTGAGCACTCTCCAAGCATCGAGAACATGTAGGGAGTCACAAAGAAAATGCACTCCTTTGGTGCTACTAAGTTGATCTACCCAGGGAGTGCGAATGACGATCCAGGACAGGATCAGCCACACAATTAAGTTCTCCCCCAAGCACGATAGGGCAATAAGATCAGGAAAAACCCATGATCACACTGATTTGGGCCATAAACCATTGTGAGCTTACCAAAAAGAAACCCCACGACAATAATATAACGCCCCCCCACCCAGAGTCCACTATGGACTGTTGTCATTGAAAAGAGACAGACTTACGGATTAGGATGGCAATGCCTCTATGAGAAGAACCCGGCACCACAAAAACTTGATTGAAACCTTTCTTTTTTAATTTGAGATGTACTTTGGCAGTCATGTGGGTTTCTTGCAAAAAAACAACGGAACTTCTAAGCCGGTTTACGTTAGAGAGTACGTTTTCCCTCTTCACAGGGGTTCCCAGCCCCGCCACACTCCACGTGAGAAATTTAATCGCACTCCCCATTAGCCAAGATAAAAAAGGGGAATTCACAAAGCCGAACAAAGCAAAAAAATAATGGAGTACACACTGTTCTGCAGTAATACTGGGCATCTTGAGAGGCATAGCAGAGAGTTAAAAAACCAAACAAAAAAACCCAAAAAACTCCACAATACCAAAGAACCATGCGCACATGACAGTTTCCACTAAAACCACTTCATCCAGAACTCCACTCCAATATCCCTACCCCCTCCCACCTATCCAACTACGCTAGAAAAACTGCTCTCTACCATCAGAGAATTGAAGTCACCATTGATGCGCACAGGTGCCTTACCCTCCCCCTCTTATAATGTTAGACAAGCAAAGAAAAACTTGTCAATAAACTGGCACAACCTCCTATACTAAACAGCCTGAAAAATTACAAAAAAGTGAAAATTGCACAAATCCAATGTCTGTGTAACCACTGAGATTGTGACACAACAGGTAAATAATGGATTCAAATATGATAAATCCAGGTCTGTCGTTAAAGTTGTTCCCGGAGAACAGCTGAAAGGATTCCAAAGTCTAGAAAAACATTTGCAAATCCTGAGAACATCCAAATATGTAAGGTCACTGACCCACAGCGAATAGTCTCCCTATCAGGCGGGAACTCTCAGCAGACAAAAAGACCTAAACCATGGAATAAAAATAGCCAGTCTAGTCCAGGTGAATTGTCCAAAAACGTAATTAGCACTATGAGACAGAGATAGCACCTCGTTATCCAGCAATTGCGAAATGTAGATGAGTCACAAAAACAAATGCCATCCTTGGCCAGATCTTTAGGCGAGCCGGGTATATAAGCACAGAGCGGAGTTGACGATTTATCAGATCAGAACAAATCAGTGTGAAGGCCCTCCGCAACAGAGAGACTTTGGCCAAAAAAGCTTGAAAAATCAGTAAACATTGTCCCTCATACCACAGGCCTGCAAGATAAGTACCTTGTGGGCATAGTTGAGAAGCTTAGCCACCACGATCCTTGGTCTTTTATTGCCCTCCGCTGGCACGCCCACCTGGTGCACAAGGTGTTGCGGTCCCGGTCGCTAGGCTAGCAACCGGGTCCTTACCTTTCTGCTGCCTCTCCCGGTCTCGCCGCGTTCCGTTGCTCCTGGGGCCTGCAGGGCCGCATGGCAGCGTCTCTCTCCACGTGGAGACGCTGCCGAGGGACGACTCAGACTCCTCCCACTGCCAGGCAACGCGCGCGCGCGAGCAGGGGGCTCTTAAAGGTCCAGCACCCGGAAGTGCTGAACCGCCCCGTTCCTGACGTCAGACGCTGGCCGGCTATTTAAACCAGCGTCTGACTTCCTTGCTTTGCCTTTGCAACGAGGTCACTCTACTGTGTGCTTAGTTGCTTCCCAGCGTTGCTTTCAGCCTTGGTTCCTGCTTGTTCCAGCCGTGCCTTGCTTCCAGCCCTGGTTCCTGCTTGTTCCAGCCGTGCCTTGCTTCCAGCTCCGGTTCCAGCTTGTTCCAGCCGTGCCTTGCTTCCAGCCCTGGTTCCTGCTTGTTCCAGCCGTGCCTTGCTTCCAGCTCCGGTTCCAGCTTGTCCCAGCCGTGCCTTGCTTCCAGGTCAGGTTCTGTTTGGTCCTGCTGTGCCTTGGCTCCAGCTCTGGGCTCTACTTGCTGTCTACATATCCTGACTCCAGCTCCGGTTCCTGATTCTCCTTGTCTTCAGCCAGCCACGAACCTTGGTCTTCTTCACGATTCTCCTTTGTCTTCAGCCAGCCACGAACCTTGGTCTTCTTCACGATTCTCCTTTGTCTTCAGCCAGCCACGAACCTTGGTCTTCTTCACGATTCTCCTTTGTCTTCAGTCAGCCACGAACCTTGGTCTTCTTCACGATTCTCCTTTGTCTTCAGCCAGCCACGAACCTTGGTCTTCTTCACGATTCTCCTTTGTCTTCAGTCAGCCACGAACCTTGGTCTTCTTCACGATTCTCCTTTGTCTTCTGCCAGCCTCGAACCTTGGACTCATTCACGATTCTCCTAAGTCCCAGCGACTCGGACCCCTACGGGCTCCTCCTGGGGGGGTCTTGGGTTTCCAGGGTGAAGACGCCATCAGTCCGCTCCAGCTGAGTGCCGCCTCCCGGCTTTTTAACTCCTGTGGACGCTGTCCACCTCAGCCGGCCCAAGGGTCCACTATTGACTTTACTCATAACATAACACAAGTTCAGCTTTAAAGCACCCTACCAAGGCAGGCAGGCCCAGTTGCAAAGGCAGCCAAGTCTCAAGCAGTTCCTGCAGCTTGATATCGGAAATCAAAGAAAACAGGTTTGACCTCTGGGACCTTGTTCTCCAGGTCATCTATTTTTGCATCCTGTGAGGCCACCAACTTTTCCAATGAAGCGAATTTGATCTGGAGAGCAGTAGTATCATCCTCAACTACTTTCACTCAGCCCTCCACAATATCAGAGAATTATAATCAGATAATGAGGCTTTAACCTCTGCCATTTGAGCGGCAAGCTCATCTAATCAGGGATTCAGCGCGGCACCGACTGCCACAGTGAGATCCGAGATCCTAGAATCACTCAGGTCGATAGTGGGAGCCGGGTTGGGTACGGCAGCCATTTTACCTTCCAGGACACTCAGCTTCTACTTCTCTTTCCTGGTGAGCCACATGGATATCCCGCAGACAAACTCCAATCAGGTTTACCCGAGCTGAAATGAGGGCAAGCGGAGGATTAAAAAAATGGTAAGGAAGGGCTCCGTTATCCAGATGGTATTGGATTCATGGGGGGGAAGGCACCCAGAGCGCAAGGTAGAATGTCCGCTCCGCACACCGCATCACGTGATGCAACTATCTAAGAGGTAATTTTAAAAGGAGTTACATGTGGAAATGTAACATACTATCGTAGCAATATTTTAAAAGCATGCATGCATTTATTTATTTATTTATTTATTTATTTATTTATTTATTTATTTATTTAGGGCTCTTATATACAGATATTCTTGTAACAAGTTACAAATCACTTCGGTTTACATTATAACAAAAACCTGTGCAAAAGAATGCATTACATTAAAACAAGGATGAGCAAACTTGGATCCAAGTAACATGGTTTAACATGGGGGTTTAACATGGGGATAACTGGAAGAGAACGTCTGCATAAAGAACAGAAAGCTAGAGATGTTGTTCTAGTGGCGAGCAGCATAACTGACTCTGAGGTATAAAAAGACTCTACTGTTCATCTGAGCAAGGGAAGGCTTGGGTGAACAGCCAGGTTTTGAGTCTTTTTTTAAATGTAATCGTGCATCTTTCGAGCCAGAGATCTGGCGGGAGAGAGTTCCATTGAGTTGGTCCAGATGTGGAAAGCGCTCTTTCTTATGATGTTTTGATGAGGGGGGCATGGAGGGTGTCTCTATACGCTGATCTCACCGGTCTAGAGGGTATTCGTGGCCGAAGTGGGATCTTGAGTTCCAGTGGTGTGATGTTGTGAATGGCTTTGTGAATGATCGTTAGAGTTTTGTATAAAATTCTGAATTTGATTGGGAGCCAGTGGAGATTCCGCAGGATGGGAGTAATATGGTCTCTTCTGTTGGTCTTGGTCAGAATTCTTGCCATTGTGTTCTGCAGCATCTGTAAAGGTTTGATGGTGTTGGAAGGGAGGCCGAGGAGGAGTGAATTGCAGTAATCGATTTTTGAAAAAATGATTGCCTGGAGAACTGTGCGGTAGTCCTGGAAGTGGAGGAGGGGTCTCAACTGTTTTAAGACTTGAAGTTTAAAAAAGCAATCCTTTGTGGTGTTATTGATGAAACTTTTGAGGTTCAGATTGTTATCCATGATGACTCCTAGGTTTCTGACTTGTGGGGAGAAAACTGGTTGAATTGAGGGGTGTGTGTTGGTCTCTGGATAATTTCTGTCTTGGTGACGAGGAGAAGCTCTGTCTTGTTAGTATTCAGAATCAAATTGAGGCTTGAAAGAAGGTTGTTTATGGATTGAAGGCAGGTGTTCCAGAACTCCAGTGTTTTATCTAGCGAGTCGGTAATTGGTATGAGAATTTGGACGTCCTCTGCAACTTGTGTTCTAAGTTGATCTTAGTTGTTCTAAATTGATCTTAGTTGTTTTTCCCAATAGATTGTACTTTATTATATATTATCCGTTCATTATTTCGATATGTTCCATGTAAACCGCCTCCCCGGCGATAGTTATCTCTGTTAAATGTGAACCGGAGTGATATGTATTGTATACAGGAACTTCCGGTATATAAAAACCAAAAATAAATAAATAAATAAATATAAGTAATGAGTTAGATTTAGTTTGGAAAGGAGCTGGCAAAGCGGGAGCAAGTATATGTTGAAAAGAGTTGGAGATAATGAGGATCCTTGTGGGACTCCCAAGGTAGAGCTGACGGGGTGTGACTCTTTATTGTTGATTTTAACCTTATAGAATCTGTTTTGAAGGAATGATCTGAACCAGCTGAGGGCGGTACCTTTGATGCCGATGTCCGATAGTCGATCTATGAGAATAGTGTGGTTCACTGTGTCAAATGCTGCTGATAGGTCGAGGAAAATTAGAAGACAAGGTTGTTTTTTGTCGAGGTTCAGAAGGATGGAGTCTGTTAAAGAGATTAGGAGGGATTCTGTATTTTGGGATTTGCGGAAGCCGAACTGTGACGGAGAGAGGATTTTGTTGTAGTCCAAGAATTCCGAGAGTTGTTTATTTACCATTCTTTCCAAGATTTTGGAGATGAACGGAAGGTTTGCTATAGGGCGGAAATTGGCTGGGTTGTCTGGAGATAGATTTGTTTTTTTCAGTAGAGGTTTTAGAATAGCAAGCTTAAAGGGGTCAGAGACTTGGCCTTGTGATAGGGAGCAGTTAATTATCTCTGCAATAGGTTTTGCGATAACTTCAGGGATGGCGATGAGAAGGTTGGAAGGGATCGCGTCCCCTGGGTGTGAAGCTGGTTTGATCTTCTTCAGTACGTTTTCAACCTCTAAGGAGGAGGTAGGCTCGAAGGTTTTCATGTTTGAAGTCAGGTTTATAGAGGTTGTGATGAGGGGTGTAGGAGTAAGGTCTTTCTTATCCTTAAGCGGCGCAATAAGGTTTGAGATTTTTTCCTTGAAGAATGTAGCTAGTTCAGCAGCGTTGTTTGCCGCTTGCTCATCCGGAATGGTTGTAGGGGATGGTTTGGTGAGGGACGAGACAAGAGAAAATAGGGCTCTCGGGTCGAAAATGAAGTGGTGTATTTTCTGAGAAAAGAAATCCTTCTTTGTGCGGAGGATGGAGATCCTGTATTGGTGCATAAGAGATTTGAATGCCGTCAGGTTTATTGATGACTGGTTTTTTCGCCATACGAGTTCTCTGCGTCTGAGTTCTCGCTTGATGTTTTTTAGATCAGGGGTATACCAAGGTTTTCTGTTGTCTTTGTTTGCTTGGTGGACTTTGGTGGTTAAAGGGCAGGTTAGGTCTGCTATTTTTTTTAGTGATTTTGGACCAAGAGGATGCGGCTGAGTTTGCGTCCGAGAGGTCGAGCTGGTGTAACTCTGACGATAGGTGAGCGCTAATGATGTCCGGGTTACACAGTTTTCTGAATTGGACCGTGGTTTTTTGTGTCAATGGGGGGATGGGTTGGATTTATGGGTTATTTATGTGCATAAAATGCACTTACACATGAATATCCAATGGACAATTCAACAGCATGTGAGATAATGATTTTCAAAAGTCCACTTACACAGGTAAAGTGTATTTACTTATGCACTTACACATGTAATACTCAATTCTAAGCGTGTAAATGCTTTTTAAAAATCAGGTCCTATGTGGGATTCTTAGCATCCTTTGCAAAACGAATACTTTCTTCATTGCTGAGACAGTTAAAATATCTGATTCCTATTTAAAAGAACAAAGAGCATCTTGATATTTGTACACTGCGAGTATCTAATGTATTAGGCATTGAATGTATTTTACGTCAGGTACTTAAAAACCTATTCATCAGCCATGGCACTGGAATTGGAAGGAATGGTTGCAGATTAACAGAAGAGGATATGGAAGCCTATCTCTACATCTTCTCTCAGCCTGGAGCACTCACTGGTCCCATTAATCACTACAGAAACCTTTTCAGGTCAGTTCCATGACCTCCTTACTGTGTACGATATTACATCAAAGACTCCAGACTTTGATTGTAGACTAAATACTTCACTTTATTAGAAAGAGATATTTAGAGGAACTGAACTATACACTGTGAATCTGAGTTGCACCCCCTGATAATACAGCATACAGTTTTACTTTGCTCATCTGCCCTTTATTCCTCATGGACGTGTGATAAATTGAGTAACCAGTGGTGATTGTCTGCCAGGTCGTACCAGATCACCCACCCAAAACCTTTTTGAATGTGCTTCCTTTTCCTCCAATGGGAAAGGCTGAAGCTGCCTCTGGCCCTAACCTGGTAATTTTTTTATTTTTTTTTTAAGAAAATGACCATCACACATGTAAATTAGAAAAAGCTATTGGTAAATTACCTCTTTAGGTATCAACATTGATTTTACTATCCAATATTAATATTTGTAAGGATTAATACAGTCTGCCTAATATGAGAGACTTAGCAATACTAGGCCTTGGAGCCGCACCACCCATCTAAAAGAGTAAGTCTCTGGGCCCCTCAGAGCTGGGTCCCCATCCTGACTCCAGAGAAAACCCCTGGCGATAGTGTTAACAGGGACTCTGTGGCCTTTGCTCCCCTTTCCTCCGTGCCCCCCAGGATTGAATTCACTACCCCCATGCTACACTGATGTGTCCATTGGCAGGAGGGAGCTGATACCTCTTCTGGCAGCAGGGAAGAAAATTGAAAATGGCACCAGTGGGTAGGGGCTGTCTGTAGGGAAAGGTGCAGTCTGATCCTCTTCCTTATCCAGGGTGATAACCTCCTCCCTCCCTCTCACAAGCAGTAGGCAAGCAGGGCCTACTTGTCTGCAGCCTTCTCAGCTTCAATTTGAACTCTGAATCGTGTAAGCCACCAGCACCATGTGTTCAGATTAGGTACATAGCTCTGCTCTCCTCCTGCCATTGGGAAAGGAATGCATAGTGGGGAGGTGCAAAGGTTTGGGGGAGTGGATTGCACTGGGGTAGAGAAAGCAGAGGTTTATAGAGGAACATGGAGAAGGGATGGCACAGGCTGACGTGTCCTGGTCCCTACGCCCTTCCCTAATATTGTCCGTAGCACCCAAACACATATCATACTCAATTCCTGGGCTCTTCTGTCTTTTCTTCCTCAGTAAGCCCAGTGGTTAATCATTATATCCAATTATTGTAAGCCATTATGTAAACTATATACTTACACAACAGAACATGACTTGTTTCTCATTGCAAGTCATACGAGTCCATGGCATTTAAATTAGATGTTTTATTTCAAGAACCACAAAGGTTTTTCACAAGAATAAACAGCACTCACATTAGCACTGACACGTACCGAAGACATTTACAGCATTATAGTATTTTATTGTAAAAGACAACAATGTATATGGCTTAAAAAAAAATCCAAACAATTAAATTGTCCTAATCATTTTAGCTATGTGTGTCATAGGACATTTGTTGAGTCACAATAATACTAATGTACTTACTGCACAAGCCTAGAATTATGTAAGAGCAAGTTTTCAATTAAAAACCAAGTAAGATGTGGAAATGTGGAGTCTAGCTGAAATGCAGGCTTTTGAGCACCACTGTGACAACTCCTTGGATGATGAGTTTAGCTCATCTTCTCTGCCTGCCTCAGTTCACACAGATGAAACTGGGTAAAACTATCTGTTTTATCATCTATTATTTTAATTTTTTCTTTATTTTCCCCTAGAACTTTGATCTTTTTTGTATGCATAAAAATCAAGATATATTTTAATCAACAAGGAAATCAGCTTTGTATTATCTTTTCTTGTTTCCATATGGTAAGGTTGTTTGCTTATGTGCTGTTGGGCTCTTGGTGTACCATTGATACCTTTTAAGCTATTCTATACCAGTAATTTTGTATTGAATGGCTTCAGCTTAAAAATTAGTTTAAAAAAAATTCACTATCAATCAGTTTACTCCTTGTCTGTTGGAAGCTTTCATTCCTTTCAGGCAGCAAACTAGTGCTGCCAGGCAATCAGCCAGAGAGGTGATTACATGTAGGGGCCAGCCCAATGGGCCAGCAGTGACAACACTCAGCATTCAAGCTGTGACTACTATGGTAATCTGTCGGTCAGCCAGGTCTAGGGATGCTGCAGAGGCAGTGTCTCCAGGGAGTGAGGATGCCTAGAAGGGTGCATACAGGCTGCTAGAGTGCACCCATTCTGGGCTGGAAAGGGAGCCGTGGGCTGTACCTCTAAGCTAAGAACCCTTGCTGGGATGACCAAGCTGAGAGGTGTAGGGAGGGATATGAAGAGGGAAAATCTCCCCCATGATCTGTGAATGGAGGCTTATAGTGCACAAGAGGAACATTGAAGTCTATAAAAGCCCAACACGGAGCAGCACAAAGCTGCCAGGTAATAGAGATTAATCATTTTAAAAAGCACTGCTTGTATGTTTCTAAAGTATTAAATTGTTATGCCTGGTCTGTCAAGAGTAATAATAAATAATGTTCTTATTTCAAAGACTAGTGAAACTGAATGGACAGGTTTTGTTTTTTTCAGTGAGTATTCTGTGGGTATGATTTCATGGAAAAAGATCTGAAGTTTCTGTTCAGTTTTTTTTTCTTTGTAAAATTATGAAATCTTATTGTATTATGTCATGTTGAATTATGCTTTCTCAATAAAAAATGATTTAAAAAAAAGGCAATAATTAAATTGCTCTTGCAGGCTCAGGGTGCAGTTGCCCAGTCCCAATCCTCATGTAATGATCTCTGCAGCTTTGGGCAGACTTACCTTTGCACATTACAAGGAAACAAAATCACCCACCGATTTAACAGAACTGAGTCAAAGGTTTCTGTTGGATTGTTTTTAATCTCTCAAAGTTTAATGCTGGTCGCTAAGTCTGGTTCTTGAGAGCTACCCATAGGTCCCTTTTTCAATATCTTAGCATCACTGGAGCAACTTTGAGCACTTCTGTGGACATATATCTGCTGCACATTTGTGGCGGATATCCAGACAGGGTAATAGCATTCATTAGTGGAAAATACTATTAGATTTTATGTAATTGATGTTTATTACACAATAAAAATATTTGAAAAAAAAAATAAAGTAAAGGATAAGTTCCTGTTTTAAAGAATGTTTTGTGTTAGATTTGAGGTTTAAAAAAAGAAAAGGATTAGCCCACCCAGGCTGAACTGCATCTGCTTTGTGTTTTGAAGCTGCCTGCCTCTGAAGCGGCACGAGGTGACAACCCCCACGCTGCTGTTATGGGGGAAAAAGGATGCCTTTATGGAAGTAGAAATGGCCGAAATAACAAGGATCTATGTGAAAAATCATTTCCGCCTAACGATTTTGTCGGCTGCCAGTCACTGGCTTCAGCAAGATCAGCCTGACATAGTGAACAAATTAATATGGACGTTTCTGAAAGAGGAAGGACAAAGAAAGAGAGAGTGACCTTTTCTGTGGTTCCTTTAAAGGGGTCTACAAGCACACAGGCGCTTACAGGATGAAACACAGTAGTCAAGTATGGGCTAAATTGGGATTTGTAAGTGAAAAGTGTTTGATGTACTGTCTGTGAATTGTCACTACCGTAATTACAGGCTGAAAATAGTGTGAAACCAGTGTGTAATGTTACTGTCAGCGTTACTTATTCTTTGCACATAAAGACTCCTGCCTTAATATTTATAATCTTATATATACATTAGGGAAGTCATGAAAAACTGCTAGGTTTTCGTTTTTTACATCTTTACAATTCCAATGTGTGGTGCCTTGTAGAGCCATAGAGTGTAATTTACACAGCTGTGCAATGTGCAAAGGTTCTGCGGGCTTCTGAGCAGAGCGTTCCATTGTATCGGGAGGGGTTTAGCTATTTTCGTGCATCTGCTGGAAGTTATTGTACTGTAACAGTCGGAAGGTAAACATGTCTTGTCACATCTGTATCCCAGTACTGACGATTACAAATGCATGGTTGTGCTGTAAAATTCTCAAGACTTTGTATTTAATTAAAAGTACTGTGCAGACATTTGTTAAATAATGGCATAATTAGCACAATCTACTGGATGACTACATTCCAATGTATTAAACTTATCGTATCTTTTTTTAAAGAAAAGTGTAATGAGGTTGTACTGTACTCATTTTTTTCTATAGATAACTTTCCTCCAGGAGGTGGCATGCTGGGTGCTAACAGAATATTAAACATTGTTACACTGGTTGACAGAACACATCAGCTGTCTATAAACTGCCCATTTTATGTATCATAACATAAATGCTTTTTAAGTTGTTGAACTCACTTTGTGGCTTTTCTTTTGACAGAATCTTAAATTGCTTGCTTTCAGTTTCGTACTCTTATGGCAAATAGGAACTTTGCTGTCATTCACACGACCAATACAAAATACAGGATTACTTAAATGACAAATGTATTAACCAATGAAGCCCAACAATCTAAAGTTAAATTGTGGGTTGAAAGGTCAGGTGTCTCACGAGATAAATACGATATAGAACTGTAACTTACAATAACACACCTCACACCACCCATAGATACCCTAGAAGAAACAACATCCCCCTCTACTGCTTAATTTATCCTTTTTGATCACGATCGGTTAATGTGTCCTTTTCGTAAGAAATAGTATTTTGTTCTAAGGTTATATTGTTATGTTTTTGTTACTTATTTATTCTTTGTACATTGTTTTATTGTATCGCCCACCTGAGTTCTTTGTAAACCGGCATGATGTGCTGCACGAATGTCGGTAGATAAAAGTTAATAAATAAATAAATAAATAAAATAACATAAAGGAAGTCTGTTTTATATCAATAGAGGACAGGGTAGCAGAAAACTGAACTGCCCACTAAAAAAACATAACAAAAGGTCATCCCGGTCCTAAATCCTGACCAATCATTTTAAAAATGTAGTTCAAAGCAGTAAGAGACACATGAGTAAGTAGGAGGGGAAAGAATGGAAGATGGGGATTCAGACTGACGATCGAAATGACAACAGTGGGGTTATCGTCAGCCGATCGACTGATGCAAATGGCGCAGCCGTACGGTGATTTCGGTTATGCTGTCAGCAAACTCCCGATACAGGTCGGAAATAAGTAGTTTCTTCGGTCTACGGCTTCAGACTTTGTTGTATAATTCCTATGTCCCCCATTTTTCTACGGTTCTTCCAGATTTATTTCCGCATCAAAAAAGGCATTTTCAAGTCGCTTGTTGAATTCATTCAGAAATCACGATGAGACGATTAATTCTCCATAAAGCCTACCAGGCGCGCATGCGTTACAGAACCGGGCGACTTTTCAGAAGACGTACCTTGATCGCAGGGTTGCCAGGTTTTCATGAAAGAACAAGCACTTTTTTCCAAAAAAAACAAGCCCAAAAAAAGCCCAAAACACGTGAAATTGAAACACCAATGTCTGTGAGTCGCATAGATGACAAAGGAGCTTAGCTTTTTGCATGTTTCTCTGTTTTAGCATTTTGCAGAAGGTCTGCATGATGTGCACGAATGTCACACTTGCAAAGTTTGCACGTAGCCTTATTCTCATTGCTGAAAACAGGCTGAATCCATGCTTTTAGTTCACGTTCCTCTTCCCATGCTTTGCAGTACTTTACTGTATTTAGCCCAGTTCTTTACTGTAGCCATAGTAGATCAAAACCATCTAGTAGTGTAGCAGCCAAGGACGGAAACAGTAGGTATAGACTGGCTTTCTTACAGAGATGATCTTCTGCAGGGAGAAGAAACGAAAGAGAAAAAAAAAAGGCAGAATTAGAGGAAAGCAAAAGTGGTGTAGAAAAATAGCATTACAAGTTTCCATGTCACACTTTTTTTACCTGTAGTCAGCAGGTATGGACAAGCTTTCTTTTTGTCAAAATAAGGGTTTTGTTTTTTTTTTTTATAAAAGGTGATCAGCTACAGGGAAGAAATGAGAAAAAAAAAATAGATGAAATCAAGTGGAGTAGAACAAACTGGAGAAATTACTTACCTGATAATTTCGTTTTCCTTAGTGTAGACAGATGGACTCAGGACCAATGGGTATAGTGTACTCCTGATAGCAGCTGGAGACGGATCAGATTTCAATCTGACGTCAGCCCCTAGTACAGTGATGGCTAACCTTTTGCGCTCTGTGTCAAAATTCATAAAAAGACAGAGCATAACTCGGGTGGTGTGTCACTTCTAGAAAAATCCATAATTTTGTGATATTTGTAGCTCTAATAAAACGGAAAATGTCATAATGCCTCTGTATCACTCCATGGTGAGACCGCACCTTGAATACTGTGTACAATTCTGGTTGCCGCATCTCAAAAAAGATATAATTGCGATGGAGAAGGTACAGAGAAGGGCTACCAAAATGATAAGGGGAATGGAACAACTCCCCTATGAGGAAAGACTAAAGAGGTTAGGACTTTTCAGCTTGGAGAAGAGACGACTGAGGGGGGATATGATAGAGGTGTTTAAAATCATGAGAGGTCTAGAACGGGTAGATGTGAATCGATTATTTACTCTTTCGGATAGTAGAAAGACTAGGGGGCACTCCATGAAGTTAGCATGGGGCACATTTAAAACTAATCGGAGAAAGTTCTTTTTTACTCAACGCACAATTAAACTCTGGAATTTGTTGCCAGAGAATGTGGTTAGTGCAGTTAGTATAGCTGTGTTTAAAAAAGGATTGGATAAGTTCTTGGAGGAGAAGTCCATTACCTGCTATTAAGTTCACTTAGAGAATAGCCACTGCCATTAGCAATGGTTACAAGGAATAGACTTAGTTTTTGGGTACTTGCCAGGTTCTTATGGCCTGGATTGGCCACTGTTGGAAACAGGATGCTGGGCTTGATGGACCCTTGTTCTGACCCAGTATGGCATTTTCTTATGTTCTTATGTTCTAATATTAATAACAAAGTTATAATTTTAATATATGTTCTGTATTTATTAATAAAGCAAAAACAAATAATTATTTGCCTTACCTGCTTAGTGACTTTTTTCTGCTGAATTTCATTGGCTAAATCTTCAATTAAAACACTCTCTCCCCCTCCACCAAACTCTCACTCCCCTGGATTTTCTCATACACACTCATGATCTCACACTCACTGGCTCCCTCAACCCCAGGCAGGCTCCCAGTCACTCTCACACCACTCCCGCTCCATCCTCCAGGCAGGCACCAATTCATTCTCATGCAGGCACCCATGCATTCACACACACATACACCCCCCATGCAGAGTCCCATTCATTCACATGCACACACTAAAGGCAGACCCCCCTCTCTTTTGCCAGCAACCTCAGAACCTCTCTCATTCCTCTGCTGCCACTGTCACTGCTGCCGCATGGCTATTGGGGAGGTGCCGATTGCTGCTACTGACACTGATGCCCATTCTGCTGCCTCCTCTGTGCAGGCCCCGTGGGCTTCCATTTTCTCCATGCTGATCTCGTACATTGTGAGATCCGCATAGAGAAAGTGCTATTCTTGCACATTCCCAAAGATTACATGTGCCAATCACTAAAAAGTAATTTATTTTGTTTTTTTACCTTTGCTGTCTGATCTTCATTTTCTAATTGGTTGGTCACAGGCTTTTTTTCCCCCCACCTTTCCTTTCTTATTTTTTTTTGCCAATTCCTTTTATATTGTCTTTTTTCCTTTTCTTTTCTCTCCATCTTCTTCCCTCAAACACACAGGTTCTCATTCTCACATGCTCTTCTCTCTCTCATACACACACACAGGCTCTCACTGGCACATGCTCTCTCTCATACAATCATTCATACACACAGTCTCTCACTGGCACATGCTGTCTGACTCACACACACAGGCTCTCTCTCACTCCCACATGCTGTCTCTGCAAACATTCAAGTCCTCACTCTCACACACAATCTCTCAACTCATCTCATACACGCACACACACACACCCTCTACAGACCCTCAGCCTCTCTCTCACCTCTGGGACTCCTCTTCGCGGGTAGTCACAGGATGGGCTCTGCAGCAGCCCTGCTACCAGGCCTCTTCCTCTTCTCGGGCCGCTGCGACTTGGGATTCGCGGCTGCCCGTAAACGCAAGTGCTGCTCCTCTTCTGCACACGCCGATGCTTCACCTCCTTCCAGCCCACGTGGCTCCGGCAACGTTTAGTTCCGGGGCTGCACAGGCAGGAAGGAGGAGGAACATCAGCGCGTTTAAACGTGATCTTTTTCTTCGGGCCGTGGCCCTGCCTATCTGCCTGTCGCTGCGCCCGGGGGCATTACTAAAAAGCTAGTTTTAAAGGCTCGGCGCAGCCGATTAAAAAAAAATTCCCGATAGTCCACGAAAGGCTGCGTGTGTCAGCAAAAAATCTCGGTGTCACCTCTGACATGCATGTCATAGGTTAGCCATCACTGCCCTAGTACACATACCCCTGCAGGAAGTGCAGCTCCTCAGTATTCTTCCTTGAAAAGCATTGTGGATATATATGTGACTGACTGACTGATTAACTTCATATTATGGTTAAACTTAACTAACTTGTTAGAACGTTTAAACTCGATTAAACTTGATTAACTTGAACTGATTGGTTGACTATAGCTGGAGACCGCCAGTGTACTCAACCGGAAAGCGTCGACACCAGGCAGGGTGGACGTCTTAGGTAAATAAAGACATGGCTTACCCGTAACTCATTGGCACAGTGCCTCAGGGCAGCCCAGGGTGGGATGCTGAGTCCATCTGTCTACACTAAGGAAAACGAAATTATCAGGTAAGTAATTTCTCCATTTCCTAGCGTGTAGCAGATGGACTCAGGACCAATGGGATGTATAAAAGCTACTCCCGAATCGGGTGGGAGGCTGCCCGGGGTCCACTTAGAATTGTCCTTGCAAATGCCGTGTCCTCCTGAGCCTGTACGTCCAGACGGTAGAATCTGGAGAAAGTGTGGATAGAGGACCACGTTGCCGCTCTGCAGATGTCCGCAGGTGACAGCATTCTAGTCTCTGCCCAGGACACCACCTAGGCTCTGGTTGAATGGGCCTTGACTTGTAGAGGTGGTGGTTTTCCTGCTTCTACATAGGCCGCCTTAATGACTTCTTTGATCCAGCGGGCAATGGTTGTCCGCAAGGCCGCTTCCCCTTGCCTCTTTCCGCTGTGAAGGACAAAAAGGTGGTCTGTCTTTCGTACCGGTTCCGACCTTTCCAAATATCTGGCTAGGAGTCTGCCGATGTCGAGGTGACGTAGGCTACGGTCTTTTCCCGAGTTCTTCACGCCGTTCATCGTTGGTAGTGCGATGGTTTGATTGAGGTGGAAGTGTGAGACCACTTTAGGGAGGAAGGAGGGAACTGTGCGTAGTTGGATGAACCCCGGGGTGAATCTGAAGAACGGTTCACGGCAGGACAGTGCTTGTAGCTCCGAGATGCGGCGGGCCGAACACACGGCCAGCAAGAACACTGTCTTTAAGGTTAACAGACGGAGAGATAGGCCTCGGAGGGGTCTGAAGGCGGATCCCGCTAGGAACTCCAAGACGAGGTTGAGGTTCCACAGAGGTACCGTCCATCTTAGAGGTGGGCGAATGTGTTTGACTCCTTTCAGGAAGCGTGATACATCCGGGTACGAGGCTATGCTGTTGCCCTCGCTCCTGGAGCCATAGCATGACAATGCTGCTATCTGTACCTTGATGGAATTGAGGGACAGACACTGCTGTAGCCCATTCTGTAAGAATTCCAGGATCACGGGAACTCTGGAGGGGCGTGGCTTGATGTTGTGGTCTTCGCACCAGGCCTTGAAGACTCTCCAAATCCTTATGTACGTTAGAGATGTGGAGAACTTGCGTGCTCGGAGGAGAGTATCTATTACTGCCTCCGAGTATCCGCTCTTCCTCAGTCGAGCCCTCTCAATGGCCAGACCGTAAGCGAGAATTGAGTCGGGTCCTCGTGAAGGATCGGGCCTTGTTGGAGCAGGTCTCTGTGCGGCGGCAGGGGTAGTGGGTTCCCTGCCAGCAGTCTTCTCATGTCTGCGTACCAGGTCTTCTTGGCCAAACCGGGGCCACCAGGAGAACTAGTCCCCTGTGTCGCTGTATCTTGTGAATGATTGCGCCCAGCAAGGGCCACGGCGGGAAGGCGTATAGAAGGGTCCCCGGAGGCCAGGGCATCGATCCCCTGGGACTGCGGGTCCCGTCTGCAGCTGAAGTATCTGGGTACTTGAGCGTTGGATCTGCTTGCCAGAAGGTCCATGTTTGGGATCCCCCACCGATTCACTATCATTTGGAAGGCTGTGGATGACAGTTTCCATTCTCCTGGGTTTAGACTTTCTCTGCTGAGGAAGTCTGCCGCGATGTTGTCTTTCCCGGCAATGTGGACGGCCGAGATCTCCTGAAGATTTGCTTCCACCCACGCCATCAGGAGGTCTATTTCTAGGGACACCTGTTGGCTTCTGGTTCCGCCCTGTCGGTTGATGTAGGCCACCGTCGTGGCGTCGTCCGACATCAGTCAGACCGCTTTGCCTCGAAGTCTGTGGGCAAACCGCAGACAGGCTAATCTGGCTGCCCGCGCTTCTAGGTGGTTGATGTTCCATCCCGCCTCTTCTGCGTTCCACTGCCCTTGGGTGGTCAGCTCTTCGCAGTGTGCTCCCCATCCGTGTAGGCTGGCATCTGTGGTGAGCAGGGTCCAGGTTGGGGAGGATAGGCTTGATCCCCGGCTCAGGTGGCTGTTCTGCAGCCACCACCGTAGCTGGGTCCAGACGCTGCCCGGGAGTGGAAGGCGTACGGTGTAGTTCTGGGACCGTGGACTCCACTGCGTTAGAAGTGAGCGCTGTAGAGGTCTCATTTGTGCTCGCGCCCATGGCACTACTTCCAGCGTGGACGCCATCAGTCCGAGGACTTGCAGGTAATCCCATGCTGTGGGACGAGGAACGCTCAGCAAGGTCTGAAGCCGGCCCCGCAGCTTTGACCTCCTCGCGGGGGTCAGGCTGACCTTGTCTTCCTTGGTGTCGAATTGGACGCCTAGGTATTCCAGCGACTGTGCGGGCTGTAGGGAGCTTTTGTTTATGTTGACTACCCATCCTAGGCTTTCCAGTAGTGCTATGACTCTGCTGGTTGCTTGGTGGCTTTCCTCCGGTGACTTCGCCCTGATCAGCCAATTATCCAGGTAGGGATGAACGAGGATTCCTTCCTTCCTGAGTGTTGCCACCACTATTACTATTACCTTGGTGAACGTCCGGGGTGCTGTGGCTAACCCGAAGGGTAGTGCCCGGAACTGATAGTGACGATTCAGGACCTTGAAGTGTAGGAAGCGCTGGTGTTCCTGATGCATTGGGATGTGTAAGTAGGCCTCCGACAGATCCAGGGATGTGAGGAACTCTCCTGGTTGTATTGCCCATATGACGGATCGTAAGGTTTCCATGCGGAAGCGGGGAACCCTTAGGTGGCGGTTGACCGACTTGAGGTCCAGGATGGGCCTGAATATGCCCTCTTTCTTGGGTATGATGAAGTAAATGGAGTAATGTCCAGTATTCATTTCCCGTATAGGCACTGGGGTTATGGCCTCGAGGGTCAGAAGCCTGTTCAGTGTAGCTTCCACTGCCGCCCTCTTGAGGGGGTCGTGGCAGGGAGATTCCATGAATTTGTCGGGGGAAGTTCGAATGAAGTCCAGGTAGTACCCCTCCCGGATGATGGCCAGGACCCATTTGTCCGTAGTTATCTCGACCCATATGCGGTAGAATAAGGCTAGTCTGCCCCTATAGCATCTTCCCTTGGATGGGTCGGCTGATTCTCATTGTGGGGTGCGGCCGGAGCCTGCACCCGCACTGGTTCCTCTCTTGGTGTGCTTGTTCCGAAAGGACTGGCTCCTGCTCGTAGGGTGGGGTGCTCGATAGTTGCTTTTGAAAGGGTTGAAGCGCTGTGAGCTTCTGCCTCTGGCGGATCTGTGGAAGGGACACCTGTTTCTCTTCGTCTTGTCTTCCGGCAGGCGCGGTAATGGGGAGTCACCCCATTTGTTGGCCAGTTTCTCTAGTTCGCTGCCGAAGAGGAGGGATCCTTTGAAGGGCATCTTTGATAGACTCGTCTTGGAAGAGGCGTCTGCCGACCAATTTCGGAGCCAGAGCTGTCTTCTGGCTGCCACAGTGGACGAGACTCCTCTGGCTGTTGTACGCACTAGATCGGAAGCCGCGTCGGTGAGAAAGGACAGAGTTGATTCCATGTCCTCTCCCGGGGTGCTGTTCCTGGCTTGAGATAGGCAGGCACGCGTCACCACGGTGCAGCAGGCCGCAATCTGAAGGGACAGAGCTGCAACCTCGAATGACTGCTTTAGCAAGGCTTCTAGGCGCCGGTCATGAGCGTCCTTGAGCGCCGCTCCTCCCTCCACTGGGATGGTAGTGCGCTTAGCGACCGCGCAGACCATGGCGTCCACGCTAGGGCACGCCAGGAGTTCTTTGGTCGCTGGGTCCAGGGGATACATGGCCGACAATGCTCGACCCCCTTTGAATGAGGACTCTGGAGCATTCCACTCTAGGTCAATTAGCTGTTGTGCCGCCTGTAAGAGAGGAAAATAGCGAGACGTCTGACGAAGGCCCTCCAGCAGGGGGTTCATTCTAGGTTCCATGAGGGCCCTTGGCCCGGGATAGCGAGTTCCGTTAGACATTGGGATACTAGGTCCGGGAGCTCATCCTTTGTGAAGAAGCGTCTCATGGTTCGGTGTGGCTCTGTCCCCGGGGGGAGTTCCCCTTCTTCCAGGGGCTCAATTTCCTCTTCAGAGTGGTCTGTGTCCTCGTAGGCGGAACTTCTGGACGGTGTGGACCTGTGCCTAGGCCTAGAGGGTCCTGGGGCATGAGGGTCCTCCGGAGGCGCCTGTGGCTGGACCTCCCGGGGTTCAGTTTGCATCCTGACAAAGGCGTGAATCCCCTTGAACAGCTCCACCCACGATATCGAAGCTGGGTCTAAGTTGAGGGGCGCTGGTTCTCTGGGAGTCCCCGAGTGTGGGGTGGACTCCCTGGGGCCTGCTAGGTCCGGGGTGCCCCCTGAAGAGCTAGCATTGGGCCCTGGCTGGAATGGCCCTGGCCTGGATCTCCCAGGGCCTCCTCCAATGTACGGACAGGGCGTCGGCCTCCTCGCTCTGTGTGGCTCTGACGTGGCATGCTTGGCAGAGGCCTTGCGCTTTTATGCCCGACTCTGGAGCTGCCATGACTGTGGCCGCGTGAGCTCTTGTGCGCTCCAGTGCGCCTCAGATATGCGCTGAGATGTGCGCCTAGCCGCAGATATGCGCCTTGTTCCGTGCGCGCAACTTATGCTCGTGAGGTATTATGTGCGCCTAAGTTTATGCGCACAAGGGACTTGTGCGCTCGAGTTGAACGGCGAGGCGGGTCAAGATGGCGACCTCCTCGGAGGGTCTCCACGTGGGTAGACCCTCGGGAACAGCCGGGGCCTAGCCCTGCTAGGGTGGATCAACCCAGCGGCACTGGCTCCGATCAGCAGCCTGTGCTCCTCTTCGATCCTCGGAGACTGTTTACATAGAAGATTTCTACCTTACCTTGTCTTCAGCGCTTCCCGGTTTCGTCCCGGGCGGTCTCCGGCTGCGGGGGGAGAGGGCAAATACCTTCATCGCCGTGCTCGAGGAATGCACCCGCTGCCTCTCAACCGTGCCCGAAATCAGAGGCTAAGTCCCTGCTGAGATTTGGCCACCGGACCGAGGCTCACCTCTGAGGGACCACGGAAATCACCTCAGGAATTTCAACTGGGGGAGGGACCCGAGGGTATCACCGCAGGAGAGCGGGGCTAGTCTTCAGGTAAACTTTTCTTCTTAAATTTGGGTTTTTCCTTGAATTTTGGTTCTAACGCTCAGAGAGCATGCAGATAGTCCCTAACTGCTTTGGAGACGGAAAATACTGAGGAGCTGCACTTCCTGCAGGGGTATATGTACTAGGGGCTGACGTCAGATTGAAATCTGATCTGTCTCCAACTACTAACAGGAGTACACTATACCCATTGGTCCTGAGACCATATGCTACACGCTAGGAAATAAAAGATACCAACCCCTCACACTTATTCCCCTCTCCGAGCACATCCCTGGCCCCCCACACACTCACTCATTCCCCTCGCCCCACCCCCCTCCGAGCACATCCCTGGCCCCCACACACACTCATTCCCCTCTCCGAGCACATCCCTGGCCCCCCACACACTCACTCATTCCCCTCTCCGAGCACATCCCTGGCCCCCCACACACTCACTCATTCCCCTCTCCGAGCACATCCCTGGCCCCCCACACACTCACTCATTCCCCTCTCCGGGCACATCCCTGGCCCCCCACACACTCACTCATTCCCCTCTCCGGGCACATCCCTGGCCCCCCACACACTCACTCATTCCCCTCTCCGGGCACATCCCTGGCCCCCCACACACTCACTCATTCCCCTCTCCGGGCACATCCCTGGCCCCCCACACACTCACTCATTCCCCTCGCCCCACCCCCCTCCGAGCACATCCCTGGCCCCCACACACTCACTCATTCCCCTCTCCGAGCACATCCCTGGCCCCCCACACACTCACTCATTCCCCTCTCCGAGCACATCCCTGGCCCCCCACACACTCACTCATTCCCCTCTCCGAGCACATCCCTGGCCCCCCACACACTCACTCATTCCCCTCTCCGAGCACATCCCTGGCCCCCCACACACTCACTCATTCCCCTCTCCGAGCACATCCCTGGCCCCCCACACACTCACTCATTCCCCTCTCCGGGCACATCCCTGGCCCCCCACACACTCACTCATTCCCCTCTCCGGGCACATCCCTGGCCCCCCACACACTCACTCATTCCCCTCTCCGGGCACATCCCTGGCCCCCCACACACTCACTCATTCCCCTCTCCGGGCACATCCCTGGCCCCCCACACACTCACTCATTCCCCTCTCCGGGCACATCCCTGGCCCCCCACACACTCACTCATTCCCCTCGCCCCACCCCCCCTCCGAGCACATCCCTGGCCCCCACACACTCACTCATTCCCCTCTCCGAGCACATCCCTGGCCCCCCACACACTCACTCATTCCCCTCTCCGAGCACATCCCTGGCCCCCCCACACACTCACTCATTCCCCTCTCCGAGCACATCCCTGGCCCCCCACACACTCACTCATTCCCCTCTCCGAGCACATCCCTGGCCCCCCACACACTCACTCATTCCCCTCTCCGAGCACATCCTGGCCCCCCACACACTCACTCATTCCCCTCTCCGAGCACATCCCTGGCCCCCCACACACTCACTCATTCCCCTCTCCGAGCACATCCCTGGCCCCCCACACACTCACTCATTCCCCTCTCCGGGCACATCCCTGGCCCCCCACACACTCACTCATTCCCCTCTCCGAGCACATCCCTGGCCCCCCACACACTCACTCATTCCCCTCTCCGGGCACATCCCTGGCCCCCCACACACTCACTCATTCCCCTCTCCGGGCACATCCCTAGCCCCCCACACACTCACTCATTCCCCTCTCCGGGCACATCCCTGGCCCCCCACACACTCACTCATTCCCCTCGCCCCACCCCCCTCCGAGCACATCCCTGGCCCCCCACACACTCACTCATTCCCCTCTCCGAGCACATCCCTGGCCCCCCACACACTCACTCATTCCCCTCTCCGAGCACATCCCTGGCCCCCCACACACTCACTCATTCCCCTCTCCGAGCACATCCCTGCCCCCCCACACACTCACTCACTCCCCTCTCCGAGCACATCCCTGGCCCCCCACACACTCACTCATTCCCCTCTCCGAGCACATCCCTGGCCCCCCACACACTCACTCATTCCCCTCTCCGAGCACATCCCTGGCCCCCCACACACTCACTCATTCCCCTCTCCGGGCACATCCCTGGCCCCCCACACACTCACTCATTCCCCTCGCCCCACCCCCCTCCGAGCACATCCCTGGCCCCCCCACTCACTCCCCTCTCCCCACCCCCCTCCCAGCACATCTCTGGCCCCCACACTCTCACTCATTCATTCCCCTCCCAGCACATCTCTGGCCCCCACACTCTCATTCATTCCCCTCTCCCCACCCCCCTCCAAGCACATCTCTGGCCCCCACACTCTCATTCATTCCCCTCTCCTCACCCCCCTCCAAGCACATCTCTGGCCCCCCACACTCTCATTCCCCCCTCCCAACATACTAATTCCTCCCCTCCTGATACCTGGCTGTAGCTGCACAGTCTGAAGATTCCTTTGCTGTTGCCCTCCAATGCCGTACTGCTGGCCTTCCCGTTCCAGGTCTGCCAACAAAAATGTGTTCGCGAGGTATCCATCAACAAGGCTTGCAGCTCACTCTTTGAATCCTGCTCTGATTGGCTTACTGCTGCAATATAGGGATAGGGTGTGCCGGATATGGACAGGCTTCATCGCAGCAGCAGCAGCAGCAGCCAATCACTGTAACATCAGAGCACAAGTCCCGCCCAACAAGCCCAAAAAACCGCGACTGGCAGAAAAAATAGCCCAATTAAAAGCAACCCGCGAATCGGAAAAAAAAAACGCGAATGACTAGGAAAAGAAGCCCAATCTCGCGGTAAATAAGCGAGGTTGGCAACACTGCTTGATCGGCTCCTAACTGGCTCGCGACTATCTAATGAAGCCGAGGAGACGACGTCCAATCAAAATGCCGCGAGCAGGAGCGGTGGGCGGTGACTGGGTGGTCCCTTCCACCGAACGGTTTCAGGGTGATGACGTCAGGAAGCCGGCGTGCGCCGTGTTTTGAGAAGGGGCAGTGGTGGACTCTCTAGCCTGGTAACGGAGGTGCCCGGAGGGAATGTGGCGGTCTCCGCCTCTTTCCCTGTTGGCCGATAGCTGTGGAAAGGCTTTGCTCTTAGTGGCGGGGTTTCTGTGTGAGTGGGGTTGCGCTTGGCCTGCGACTGCCTTGCCCAGCGGGGTGGGCTTCGTTGCTAGGCAGTGTGTTAGGGGAGAATGAGAAGGGGAGAAGCGCTCGGTGCCCAGCTTCCGCGCGTTCCCAGCTGCCTTGCCCAGGTTGCCTTCTTACCGTGGCCCTCCTTGCCTCTGGGGGCGGGCAGGAGTTATACCCCCGGAAGATGGCCTCCTCGAGCCAGAGGGCAGCGAACCCAGGCGTTCTGCGAGGAGTCCAGGAAAAAGATGCCGCTGAACGCCGGAGACTAAAGGAAATGTTAGCAGAGCAGCTTAGCAGGGATCTGCTCAGGTAGGATCCCTGGGGGTATGCTGTTTCGGAACCGGTTCTTATAAGGCCCAGGGCAGAAATAATCAAGGAGTGGACCTAGCCAGTGCCAGACGCCCTGACGTTCTGCCTTTGTGATATTGTTCAGTTTTGCCAAGGGGTTATGATGGGGCCTATTCAACTGCCTCTGTTCTTAAACATTATGTGCTGGAAAATTGTGGCAAACTAATAGGGTCATTCATGAAAATGCTTTATGGCGTTAATGCCATAATGCTTGAGAGAATCATGTTAGCACACAGCATGAATGCAAAATTTTTGAAGGGGCAGGATTAATTTAAAATGAGGGGCATTATCACATTTTTAACACTGGAAATAACTATGCCTTTTTTTTCCTGGTGTTAAGCTGTGTGATGTGCCCAAAACAGCCGTAATGCAATTTGCGATAAATATTGCAAATTACATTTTGGCCATTTTTGGGCTGGGAGAGGAGTGGAGAGAGAGAGAGAGAGGGAGGCTTGGGGTGGGGGGGATCTTCATAGTATTCAACTATTTATATCAAGATAGGGCCAGCTAATAGCTCAAGGTGAGGTGTTGGTTTAGGATTTCGGGGCCAATTTAACATGCAGACTGAGATGTACAAACAGCACAGTACACATCTGTGAAGATTTGACATCATTTGGAGTACGGAAAATCTCACAAAGATGAGATTTCTACTATGTTCTCTCACCCTAGCTTGATGGACTCTATAACAGGATGCTATCAAGCTAGGGCTAGAGAACATAGTAGAAATTTCATTTTTGTGAGACTTTCCGTACTCCAAATGACGTCAAATCTTCACAGATGTGTACTGTGCTGTTTGTATGTCTTGGTCTGCATGTTTAATTGGCCCCTACGCCAACACCTCACCTCGAGCTATTAGCTGGCTCTCCTATTGTGATATAAATAATTGACTACTATATGAGCCTCATAAAGAGTCTCTCTTCCCCCTCCCCCCCCCCCCCCAAAATAGTATTAGCCTGCCTGGGTACTTTATGACCTGTGAAAACTTTACCGCACCCTGCGATACACTACCTACGCGAGCAGGCCAGAGAAAAGCCCCTAACAATTATGAATAAAAAATGTGCTTTTTAAGTTCTTCCCAGAAGTATTGACTGTTTTGAACCCAATATAATTTACTGTGGTCTTGGCATAAAGGCTTGCCAGAGGTGAGCGATGAGATGACTCTACCACAAGGCACAAGTCAAATCACTGAGAAGGCCGGGTGGCGGGGGGGCCCTTTCAGTGATTTGCAATGCATAAGGAAGAAACCAGGAGTCAGAGTTCCCAGAGGAGTGGCCTATAGAGTGTCAGTGGTAATATTTCTAGGAAGCTGGAAACCCTGCCATACTCCCAGAAACTGCGATCTGCCTCATATTTCACCAGCATATGCCCCCAGGGGAGTGGGAGATGGATGAATGATGGAGGTCTTCGTGGTGGACTTTCTCCAGTTTGATGCAAGGGCATTAGGTGCTCTATATGAGCCTTACAGCCTTGTGCCCTCTCCCTCCAGGCCCTCCTCATACACAATTAAAAGTTTGTAATAACTCCTTTATGAAAAAGGGCATTCATAGTTTTCTGAAGTAAAAATATCACAATAACAGAAAACCCTGCAAAAAGGACAATTGGAACCCATATGGTATTAAGCCTATTGTAAAGTGTGTTTGATGTGGGCTTGGCCCTCAAAAAGCCATGAGTAAAATTGAATTACAATTACAGTATAGTAAGCCTCCCATACCAAAACAGCACAAAATGTCAGCATTCAAACAGTAACAACACTATCCATGAAAAGGCAACACTGCAAATATTACACCTAGCCCTAACACATCAATAAACCTACTATTAGGAAAATGGAACAAATCAGGCTGCTATAGATTTCTACACAGAAACCACATACCAGCAAAATACCTCACCTCGCTCACACACGCAGAACAGATGGACTCTCACCAAATACTGTACAGAATAGACATAAAGTTTAAATAAAAACATACAGACAAAAACTGAACTGGAAACTGCAAGAAGACAGAGCCTGTATGCAGTTCAACAATGGAAAACCAAACACCATCATTACTCATAAACAACAAAATCAAGAGTTTTAACACATTTGTAATAGTAAAACTATTCTATTACAATAAATATTTCAAAATAACTGATGAACAGAGCATTCTATAATTAAACAATTTTTTTAATTCTCAAAAACCAATAAAATATTTAAGAAAAGCACACATCAAATAGCATCCAACAATTTAAAACTAATAAGAATTAAAAAATGTCCCCTCTCCATACTTGGTATCTTTTGCCTTCCAGTCACTCTGAGTGTGTCATGGATTGGAGGAGGGCAGCCATACAAACTTTGTCCTTACATACACATTCCCTCCTTCATACACCTACCCATGCCCTCTCTTACATTTGATCTCTCTCTCTCACACAGAAGCACACCCTTTCACACATGCACATAGGCTCTCACACATCACTCACACACATTTGCACAGGCTCTCATACACAC
Organism: Rhinatrema bivittatum; assembly: GCF_901001135.1. NCBI lineage: Eukaryota > Metazoa > Chordata > Amphibia > Gymnophiona > Rhinatrematidae > Rhinatrema > Rhinatrema bivittatum. The sequence goes on along the minus strand of NC_042624.1, from coordinate 78,494,814 downwards.
ACACACCCCCATATAGGCATTCACTCAACCCTTTCTGTCATCCATATGCACACAGGCTGTCTCTCGCAGCCTCTGTCCCTCACATACATACACATGCACACAGGCTCTTGCTCCAACCCTCTCTCACACATGCATACAGGCTCTCTCTGACACTCGCACACACATACAGACTGTCACTCTTACACATGCACACTATCTCAGAGGCTCCCTCTCTTTGGCAGCTGCGGAATAGGGTCTGAAGCAGCTTAAGAGGCCGTTCTTTAACCGCAGAAGGATGAGGTCTGCTGCAGCCTACCGGCTTCTTTTCTGGTGGCAGTGGTGGAATGGTGTCTATTGCGGCCCACTGGGCTTTTTTTTTTTTTTTCGGACTCCCACAGGCACTTCAGTAATCACGACTGTGGCAAGGTGAGGTACCACAACAGTGTTTTGGGGTGTGCAGGTTTTGTTTTTTTTAAGAACTATTTAAAAAATTTTTTTCTTTTTGGGCATACAACATTAGCAAAACAGCAACATTACTCCAAGTGAAAATACAAAAGCAAATGATAAGCCATGGCTGAAAAGGTCATAAAATGAAAAGGATAATATGACCAAAGGGAACCCACCATACATAGCACACAGCTAAAAGAACAAGTATATGCAACTTAAGTGAGGTGATAAGTACAAAATGGGCCCTGTACTTTTGTTTCATGTTTTTTTTTTTGGGTTTTTTTTGTTTTTTTTTAATTCTTTATTTATTGCTTTCATCTTTAATACAATAAACAAACTTACATCAGAAAATTGTCTTGAATGTCAGAATTAAATACATATCAAATTATTATTTCTTGAAACATCTTTTATCTTTCATTCATTCAAGATATTTTAAGGCAATAAAGTAGAAACCTTCAAAATTATGAACGGTGAAAAGGAAAAAAAAACAAAAACATAACTATGAAAATATACATCTTTCTAAGACCTAATTCTTATCTTGCTGGTCATTAATCACGAGGAGGTCTTTGAGACCCTGTGGATCATGGAATACATAAATTTTCCCTTCCAATTTAATAATGCATTTACAGGGGTATTTCAATATAAAGTTTCCCCCTTTATCTTGCACTGTTTTCCTATATTGTAGGAAACTCTTCCTACGAATTTGAGTGTTCTTAACAAGGTCTGGGAAAACCCACACCTTTTGACCATAAAAAGTTAGGAGTCTATTACGAAAGAAAGATCTCATTATGTTGACCCTGTCTGAAGCAAATGCGAATTGCACTAAAAGGGTTTCCCTTGTTTTTATTTCAATTTCCTCCTGAGATTTTTGTAGGAGGTCAGATAAATCTATGGAATTTTCCCCAACTTCTATCTCTTTAACAGAAAGAATCTGTTTTAGAACATCAAGGAAAAAATGGTTGTTTCATGTTTAATATTGTCTTAATTTTTCAAACTCGGATATTCTGTGTTTGAGTTCACCAATAATCTATACCAGGGTTAGATTTCCGGAAACTAGCGATAGTGAACCAAGCAGCTAGCAGGAATTGACCAACTAATATCCTATATTTCACCGGAATTATGGACCCTTCCCATCTTCTAAGGAGGCCCAATACTGGTGCTATACATATTGGAACAGCAAGAATATCTGTCCTGTGGTGTTTGAGCCCAAAATTGGCGCACACCCTGACAATCCCACCACAGGTGCATGCATGCAGGTGCCAATTTCACTACAGCCTCTCCCAGATAGGGTTTGTGCCTGGGAATGTCTTAGAGTAAAAAACTGGAGTATGATAAGTTTTGTGTAGCAATTTAATCATAAGTGCAACCCATCTGGTGCATATGAAATATGTGGGGACAAGCAAACTTTTCCAAACCTTAGAGTCAAAGGCGCAGCATGGTAGACATTTTTTTATTTCCTCAAAATTTGCCACCTGAGGTGGCGTCTCACCTTACCTAATGATAGAACCACCCCAGCTCAATATGTTTCTTGGTTGTCGATTTCCATGGGTATAGTAACACAGTAAAGGTATACCATCACGCTAAGGCATATATAGGATGAGAATGCTGGAAAAAACCAAGGATTACAAATAGTATTACTGATAACCTAAAATTATAAAAAATCAACAAATTTTATTACTATTTTAGTACAGTATTTATTCATTTGCATATACTCTGAAATGATTATTGGTAAAGATCAATTGGCCCATCTAGTCTGCACAGGTGTCATCCTTTGTAGTTTTTCTATAACTTTCATTAGATGAGTATATATGTTCCCAATACTTAAACCATCGCCAGCTCCCTGCATATCTTTTTGCCCATCTCAACTTTGCTGTTACCATTATCTTCTTTAGCTATCCAAATTATGCTTATTGTTGAGGTCATAACCTTGGCTGCTCCATACAGATTACCCCAATCTTTTTGAAAGTTTAATGCAGCACTGATACGGGGACTTTCATTTTCAGTTTTTATTTTATTTTTCCTGGGAATTTCAATACTATAAGAAGAAAAAATCGGTAGAAAAATGATTTCGTTATAACACAAGGAGAAAAAGTTATAACTTTGAAATTCCCAGGAAAAATTAAACCTGAAAACGAAGGTCTCTACACTGATAGGGTTGTCATCATCGTTTGTGGGGGAATTCTGCCAATGCCAAATTCTTCTATAGAATTAGCAATGGGAACCAGAAGGAGCCAACAGCAGTGTTTGATCGTCACAGGACCAAAGCACAACAAAAAGTCTGTAGCATTAGCCCACACAGAAGAAGGCAGCACCAGTTTTGGAAGAAGGTGTTAGTCAGCAGCTACTGCATTAGCCTGAATGGATCTGGATGGCGGAAGCAGCTTTCCTTGTGTGGGCCAAGACGGAGCCTTAGCAGTTTTTTGATCCAAATGGCAGAAAAGACACAGGGGACTGTGTTGGAGGCAACAGCTGCAGCTTCACAATTGGAAGAGTTAGAGGCTAAAAGGAAGGGAGAGAGCGTGGTGGGGTTGGGGACTGGGTGGAGGGAGAAGACTGGGATCAAGTCTTGTGATATACTATTATGGTACTAGGGAAATTCTGCATGCAGAATATTCTGCATCTTTGAGTAACAGTTTTTTTTTTTTCTGTTGCACTTTATAAATGAACACCAAACTGATTAAAAAAAACAACACACACACGAGTATCGGCATACATTGTGAAATGAGGGGTCAGCAAACCTGACAGTATTGGGTATTTATATCCCAAATCTCGTCTTCTCTATCATCCACCTCTTTAATCAACTTGTTTTGTTTTGTCTATAAATTGCACTAAAAACGTACATAGTAAAGAAAAACAAATAGGTTCCATGTTAAATGATGAAACTGAACAAGTCCCTGATGTCTGCTGACATTTCGTTACCCACTGCTTCAGGGGGGATATGGTAAAACAAAACACTTACCTGGATCTATGTGTTCTCCGGAGGACTGGGGGAGAGCATGTAGATCCATGTTGGGCAGACATTTGTGAGACTGAGTCTGGCTGATGTTTTCAGCCGCACTGTGCCATGGCTGAAAGCAGCAGTTGGGCCTGGCTGGCAGAGGAAGAGGACACAGCCCAATGTCCTGCTGCTGTCCTCTTCTTTGCTACATACGTAATATGGGGGGGAGTGGAGATCCAGGAAAGCGTTTGTCGGCAGTAGCTGAAAATGATACAATGGGTCAGAAGCCTTTTGCCTTCCTGATTCAACCCAGCTGGATTGGACCAAGCAACCTGGTCTTCTATGACTATTCCACAGGGATCAGCAAATTCTCTGAGAAGTTCAGATTTTTGCAGCCCCTCCCTTGGCCGTAGAATTGAGAGACCAGCAGTCATGATTATATAAGGCCCATCTAGTCTCGCAAATTTACTTCCTGTTGCAATGCCATGGTCTGCAGTTAATTGCTAGCTTTCAATGCCTTGCATAAATTCACGCATAAGCCTATGTGCAAGAGAATGTTTTATGGTAGAATTCCACGTATTTTATTAAATGCACACATACATATTGTATGTTTGTTTGCTTTAAATTGCTATGAGTCTTTAAGATATGTGATCCACAAATGTAAATAAATAGGTAAATGTCAGCTTGAACTATGGGTAAGAAGCTAATAGCGCTTGTCCATGTTTCACACTGCCTTATTTTAATCTGTTTCAAATCACTTGTAAGAATCGATTATTTCAAATTGCTGGACTTGAACTCTGAATTAGGGCTGAGGGAGACTTTGCCTGCTTGAGAGAGTCCCTAAAAACTTTCCTCTTTCAGCGCGCCTTTGCGGATTGAATTTCACTACTGATGTTATGCTATTCTTGCATTGTTTGTGTTTGTATTGTCATGTTTTATTGTATTTCACTATGTAAAGCAGTTTTATTGTTGTATAATTACGTATGTGAAGCTGTAATCTGCCGAGATTTCCAAATTGGCAGAGTAGAAATTGGTTAAATAAATACATGTATTATAAAATACTACAGCAAATATATGCAAGGCCACATATTCTGCGCCGTGTGCCTTTGTTTGAAAGTTATCCTCCCTTTGTGTAGCTGCCGATCAGAGTGTGAAGAAAATCTGCATCACAGCAGAAATACGAAGGCCTGCCATGGGGTGGAAAAAAAGACAGTTGTATCAATCCACTTGGAATGAAATGAGACAGATTCACCCACACAGACCAGGATAGAGCCTGTAGTGGTTTTTAGTCCACATGAGCAGGAAGGGACACAGCATGGACAACAGGTGCGGCTTCAGAAATGAGATTTATCTCAGCATGGGACAAATATATCCAATCACTTTCTCCTAAACCTAGAAATCTGGTGCTGAATTATCCTTGACCAGTAATTGGTTAACCATCTGTTTTGTTTTTTTTAGGGTAGTTTCTTCAATAGGAATGGGACCTCATTTTCAATATATAACTATTTGATTTCTCTTTCTTTACTCTGTGGTTCTGTTTTGGGGGGTTACCTGGAAGAGGTGGGATGTAAAAATTATGTAAACGATCGTTCCTTGATTCAGTTGGCCTGGTGTGCATCAGAGTCCAATGTGCACCAGTGATGGTTTAATTTGGTTGATTTTTCTTGTAATTCGTTTGCTTACTACAATAAAACTGATTCCAAATAAAATGCTATGCATAATTACTCAAAGATGCAGAATTTTAAATAATTATTGTGCAGAATTCCCCCAGGAATACCGTAATAGTACATCATAAGTTTTGACCCCCAATGCTCTCTTCCCTCGTAGGCTCAACATCACATTTCCTCTCCCTCTCCCTATTGACCAGACTTTCCCCAATCCATTATTTTTTCTCCCTGCACCTCCAGATCCGACCCACCAGTCTTTAGTCTTCCCAATTTACTTTTAAAAGAATTACCAGTATTCATATTTTCCATTTGCATTAAGACCTGAACTGTTCTTCCAGGCCAAATAAGCTGGATCCTCTTTGTCACACCATATAGAGAGCACAGCCTTTTTCCCCAGCCGCCATGCCTTCTTAAGAAAAAGGCAATCACCCCTGTCAATGATATCCAATGCCTCTCTACAGTCAAACAGCACTCCTTCTGGGGTGAAAGAGAGGGAGCTATTTAAGATCTGTTGCAAATATAGTTTCATTTTCCCCCCCAAAACTTGGAACAGCTGGGCATGATAAAAAATGACCCAAGTTTCCCCTAGCAGAAGAGCATTTAGGGCACACAGCAGCTTGCAACACTCCTGCTCGGAACAGCCTAGTTGGAGGCAAATATAGTGGCAGTAGGAATTTATATTGTAATTCTCTCAAATTGGCATTTTCAACAACCCTGGAATCCTCGCAAAGAAGGACAGTAACTGTCGGCCTACCAACTGAAGAAGGAGCTCAGATTTCCATTTTCCTAACAATAAGACTACCACGGGTGCAACTTGGAGATCTAATAACGCCATATATAGGCGGGTACACTCATTCTTCTCTGCTCCCCAGTTTGAAAGAATTCTTCAATTTTTACCTTAAAGTCTTCCTTAAGATTATCACTTAACAGCGACTGCCAATAGTGTTGTAATTGAATATACGTGAATCGCTGACCCATAGTCATCCCAAATTGGGTTTCCATTTCTTGAAAAGAAATGAGGTGACCTTCAAGAATCACCATTTGCCCCACATGGTATAACCCTTTCTGTGCCCAAGCAATAAAAGATTTGTTCTGTGACCCAGGTAGAAAATCCCCATTACCCTGCAGGGGTAAAAACAAATAGACTCCCGATAACTATGCTGAAGCCACAAAGAAATTGCTATGCCCTCCTGAGAGAGAAAATAATTCAATGTGTTCTCAGATGTACAGGTAGCGAAGAGTTATCAGCATGTAAAACAAAATGAAGTGCCAGCAGCGATGCCCATGTTGCCCCCAAATTCTGGGAGTATAGAACGACGTGTCAAAAAGCCAGTCTGTCACAGGGTATAGGCTATATTGTATCTCTCAATATGAGGTACCCCCAGACCAACTTCTTTCCAGCCACCCAATAAATGAGTAATAGCTATGCGAGCCCCTTTGCCTTGCCAGAGAAATTTAGAAAGCATAGCGTATCCCAAGTTAATATCCCATTTTTGCAAATAAAAGGGCAAAACCTATAAAACACAAAGCCATTGTGGCCATAGCATTTTAAAAAGATTGATGTGGCCCATCAGCGATAATGGAAAATAATTCCACAGCAACAACTTGTCCTTCATACATTTCAGTAGAGGAAGAACATTTAGATCATATAATTGAGCCAGATCCATAGTAAGAACTATACCTAAATATATAAAGGACCCAGGTTCTCATCTTAACGGAAAATTCCCCCTCCCCAGAGATTTAACGGACTGAGAAGATGTTAAGGCTTCAGATTTTCCAATATTAAGCTTAAAACCAGAAAAAGTCCCATATTGAGAAATTTCATCAAACAACCCAGTTAAGGAGTCATGTGGCTTCGAAAGATGAACCAATAGATCATCCACAAAGGCCACAATTTTAAACATCTGGTCTTTAATGGGAATTCCTACTATCCTATCAGCCTGTACCGATCTCAAAAGGGGCTCCAAAACTCAAAGGAATAACAATAGGGATAGAAGAAGACACCCCTGATACGTCCTTCTTTGAATAGTGAACTCCTCTGTTAATTGACTATTCACTAGAATGTGTGCCTTGGGATTAGAATATAACAAGTGCACTACATTGCAAAAAAACCCCAAATTGTCCACCCAATCAAATGCTTTCTCGGCACTGAAACTAACTAGGATTGAGGAAATAGCTGCCTGCATGCTCTGAGATGAGCTTAATCAACACCTTTCTAAGATAAGCTTAACCAACACCTTTTGAACATTAAAAGCAGAATGCCTACCGCGAACAAAACCCACCTGATCTGTAATCGGTGGGAAGCTGAATAGTTAAATGATCAACAAATATTTTTGACAACAACTTCAGATCATAGTAAAGCAACAATATCGACCGACAAGACACTGGCAATAGCAAGTCCTTACCCTTCTTTGAGTGAATTGTGCTTAAGGCTCTATTTGTGTCAAAAGGGAATCGCTTAACCTCTAACTGGGTGAATAAAGATTGTAAAGGTAGTGCTATTGGTTCCTTCAATATCTTATAAAATTTCCCTCCCCCAAAACCATCTGGCCCTGGTGTCTTATAAAGACTAGCCTGGTCTATCTGCACCTGAATCTCCATGGTGATAATTGCATTCAAAGCTTCCAGCTGAGATGCTGTTAGCTTATGCAGTAAGGTGAACTTCTTAAAAAAAAAAAAAAAAAAAAGCCCTATTTTCCTCATCAGTTTTATCCTTAGCATAAAGAGACTGAAAATAAAATCACAGAATACTTTATTGAGCTCTTCAGGAGCATTCACTGTCCTCCCCTGCCCATTTCTAACTACTGCTATGTGACAAGCCCCCTCCCGACGTTTGATCAAAGATGCCAAAAGCTTTCCTGCTTTATTCCCAAACCGGAATAATTGATATTTATAATAAAACGTAGATTTGTAAGCCCTTTGGCGCAATACAGATTTTAAGGCCACCTGTGAAGCAATGTAAACCGATCTGGCTTTAAGCATGGGAAAAGCTGCAAATATTAACCTATCCTGTTGAATCTGTTTTTCCAACATAAGAATTCTCTTGCCCATAATCTTCCTTCACCAACTCACATATCCAATTATATCCCCATATAAGACAAATTTTGCCGTCTCCAAAAAAAAGGACAGGCTCATTCATATGAATTTTATTGTGCTCATGAAATTGTTTCCATTTTCACTGTAGAAATGTCTGAAAACCCTCATCCCCATACAACCGGGCAGGAAAAGTCCACTTCTCTGGCCCCTTCTTCTGAGACACCCCCCCCCCCCCCCCCCAATAAAGAACATCAACTCAGATGATAGCATGGTCAGAGATTTCAAGGGGGCCTATTATCACCTGATTAATCTGAGAGAGCAAGGATGATGATGTCAACAAATAGTCTATCCTTGACTGAGAAGCGTGAGCCCTAGAGACGTGTGTAATCTCGCTTAGTGGGATGCAAAACCTTCCATGCATTTAGAAGGTCTAAGTGATCACATAGCCATGGAATCCCTTTGTGCTTTGCCAATTGGTTCCCCGGAAGGCAGCGAGATTTGTCCAGCGTGGGATCAAAACCAGTATTCATGTCTCCTCCCAATATAATAGGGCCACCACCCAGATATTGCACTTTTTGAATAATAACATATGCATTAGGTGCACAGATATTGCATAATATTGATGATTCCCCGTTCAAAACGCCTGAAGAATCAAAAATCTACCCCAGGATCTTTAATGAGATCACAAATTTGAAAAGTTGGGGCCTTATGAATCAAAATAGCCACCCCAACTTTGAGAGCCAGATGAAGCCCAATGAGCTTCCCCCTCCCACCATCTGGCCAGCTTACTGTGCTCTTTATCAGTCAAATGTATTTCTTGGATCATAGCAATATCTGACTTATGCTTTGCCAAAGCTTTCAAAATCTTAGAACGCTTGAGCGGGGAACCCAGACCTGCTAAATTCCAAGAAGACACTCTAAGATCATCCTTAGTCATCCATTAGCCAACCATGGGATAAGGATTAAGATACAGAGACTGCAGAAAGTCTTTTCCCCCCAGCCTGGGACAGACTCCATTCCCAACAAGCGAGAAGCCACGCAACCAAAAATCCAAGACACAGACAACTATTAGCAGGGCCCCAAGAATTATCTTTGCTGTTTCAGTCCTTAATTCCCCACCCTTATAACTCTCCCATCTCCAAAGAGAGAAAATCATGCAATGAATGCCATGGGGCCTGCCCACCCACCCACCACCTGCAAGAAACATCACTGCTAAAGAGATGAGAGAGGATTCATCAAATATAAAACATTTTCCTCGGCTAATATTCAGGAAACATCCAGACTCTCCCCACAGAAGCACTAGGAAGATGTCCAAAAACTAATCACAGACCAAAGACATACTATTATATATAAATAGTCCAGGGCGGTCTGCAAAACACATTTTGAAAACTACTGTTCCTCAGGCCCAAAGACGTTTCTCCAGCCAGTCCATCCTCAATGATCAGGGTCAGAAGAATTGCTCCCAGCAGCCCCATTCAAAGAGTCTAAAAAAAAAAAAAGTTGAGCCTCAGCTGGTGTAGAAAGTAGCTTTTCCTCCATGAGTCACTTTTAACTTGGTCAGGTACTGCAAGAAAAAGCAGACCTTTCTTTCACATAGGAAAGTGCACACTGGTGAAAAAGCTCTACAAAGACCCAGCAGTTTCACTGAATAATCCTGAAATATTAGGATTTTGCGATCAATTTTTGGCTGAGATCCCCATCACACTGCCTGCAAAACCGCCAGCTTGCGAATAAAGTTAAAAAATCTGGTGATGTCAACTCAGGGTTGCCTCTGATTGTCCAGGCACGGGCCTAGGCGATGAGCCTTCTCAATCAACACTGGTCCCAGAGAGGGATCCAAGGAAAGCTCATGTATGAGCCAGGTTTCCAAAAAGCCCTGCAGCTCAGCATCAGTTATAGACTCCAGGAATTCTACCAACTTGAGGTTATTTCTGCAGGATCTATTTTCAAGATCCTCTGTTTTATCTTCCAGCCGTGCTACAGCAGCCTGAGCTCTCTGACTAATGCAGCCTCCCTGTGCACAGAATCCTCCATATCTGAAACTCGTTCCACAGAGCTCACCCACCAAGTTACTGCTTCTACAAAAGCTATTTCATCGAATTGCTTAAAAGCTTGCTCAAATTTTTATATCCAAAGTTTTTGCCACGGTCATCCCATCAATCAGGTCGGTATTATATAGCATCGCACACAGTGCTCCTCTTCCCGTTCTGCCATTTTAGGATCAGTGAGCTTGCTCTTCTTTCTCCTTGCGGGTGGCTTTTGTGGTCATCCCAGCCTCTAAACAGCCCAAAAAGATGAAATATAGCCAACAGAACTGCAAAAATTAACAAAGTGTGTCGACAGAGGTCAGATGGTGTTTGTTCAGGGCAGGTGGTGAGTAGGCCCCGAGAGCAGAGCTGAAACACGTCCTGGTCTTACCACGCCATCACGTGAGCTGGATGCATAGCATTTTAAATGACTACATCAGAAATAATTCTTCCCAGAAAGAGGTGGATACATGGGAGAAACCTCCAGTAGAATGGTAAAGACAAAAACAGCATCAATTCAAGGAAGCCTGGAATTAGCACAGAAAATCCTTAGTTGCAAAGAAGTACAGGCAAACCATGTATATTAAAGGATTGAATGTGTGTGGTTTACCCCCACCTATCTTAAATAGATGCATGCATATATTTTTTGGTTGAAAATAAACTAGGACTTGCTTGCCTAAGTCCTGATTTACACGTGCAAATCGGCCAATTTTAAAGCATGCATGTGTCGAGGAAATTAACTAGTTTACCAATTAGTCCACCAGTTCACCCAGTCCTTCTCCAGGTCATAGAGACCCTCATGCTTCAGGCTGAACTCCAACCCTGTCAGTACTGCCCAATAACATGTTTAATATCACACCAGATAATTAGCAGATGTAAAGATATGCGAATAAGCTGTAAAATTTAATTGTCTTTTAAAATAGGTCTAGAACGGGTAGATGTGAATCGGTTATTTACTCTTTCAGATAGTAGAAGGACTAGGGGACTAGGGGACACTCCATGAAGTTAGCATGGGGCACATTTAAAACTAATCGGAGAAAGTTCTTTTTTACTCAACGCACAATTAAACTCTGGAATTTGTTGCCAGAGAATGTGGTTCGTGCAGGTAGTATAGCTGTGTTTAAAAAAGGATTGGATAAGTTCTTGGAGGAGAAGTCCATTACCTGCTATTAGGTTCACTTAGAGAATAGCCACTGCCATTAGCAATGGTTACATGGAATAGACTTAGTTTTTGGGTACTTGCCAGGTTCTTATGGCCTGGATTGGCCACTGTTGGAAACAGGATGCTGGGCTTGATGGACCCTTGGTCTGACCCAGTATGGCATTTTCTTATGTTCTTATGTTCTTATGTTCTTACATAATTTAGCCCTGCCACGGAATGCCCTAGACCACCCTGTTTATACACACACACATATGTGCGCAAAATTGAACACACGCACGTACTTTTAACTTTTATAAAATACAGAATACTTGTGTTTAGGCTACTTATGTGCTTATATGTTATATTTATGCATACAGAGTTTTGAAAATTCACCTTCAAGTTTTTAAAAGGCCACTGATCTTATTTTTTTAAAAGAAGCACTTTGTAGCTCCTTAAACTTGCTATTTTATTGTGGAATTGATTACAAGTAAGATTTTTCTTTCTAAGATACCAGCCGTCCTTAGTCCTCTAGATGTAAGCTTGATCTAATCCAGGCCCACATTCTCATTTAAAGTGGTAATACTAGCAAAAAAATGTTTTAATTATTAAATAGTTAAATGAACAGGGATCTTAGTTTTGTTTTACAGACACTGTATTAAAAGGATAGCTCCTCAGCCACTCCAGCCATCTTGAATCTAAGTATATCTGGGTGCTGTTGTGCTGACCAACACTGTAGGGATTGCATTAATAACATGTCAAGTACTAATAGTATACAGTATGAATATTTACACACAGGGCTTAATAGGTACAAAGGAAATTAGCAATAGAGACAAGAACTGGGCAAATTAACATTCTGAAAGAGCTGACTAATGCTGCTTTATGACTGGGGGAGGGGCAGGGTTTCAAGGCTGAGTCACCTTAGGACTGGGGTGTACCACCTTTGAATTTGCTACCCTTTTGCTCAGTCTGAACAAGGGAGCCATGAATCCAAGGCTCTTTACCCAGAAATGTTGCTCAAGTGCCCAGCAGAACTGCTTGAACTTGTGTATCACTACGAAGTGACACTGGGCTTCTTTCCTGAGAGTGGCTCTGAGTGGTGCTCCCGCAGCATTGCTAGCCAGTAGGAGCCAGAATTAAGATGGATCTCATGGGCTTGCTATGCCTGGACTGAGCCATTGGGAGAGTCATGTTAGTGTACTATCATCATGATGACAAAATAAAAGCTCTTTATCTGTGCAATAATATTGCACTTTGATAAAACACTTGGTTGAAAACTTGTCTTGTAATTTAAAGGTAACACTAATGTGCGGTTTTGGCTTTGACTAGTAGGCGGACTCTGCTTGCCTTGCCACTGGATATTCTTAGAATTGGATGTAGGTAAATGTTTGCAGGCTACTTTTATATGTGCATGATACGTACAGACTTAGAGCACCTAGGAGAATAGAAACAGCCAATTTATGTTCACACTGATTTTTTTAAATTTTTTTTTTATGGTGTACAGATTAGAAATGGAGTGGCTAGACAAGTCAGTTTGCAGTTGTACTGCATTTGTTCTGAATGCACTTTTGATTTTTGTAAGATTGAGTCCTAATTTATCATGCTTTCTCCAGTTCTCTGTGGGTTATAAAACATCTTTGATAAACCCAGGCCCATGGTGTTTTAAGAACCAGCCTCCATAGAAAGAGTTGATATAATTTAATTTTTCAATTTTTTTTTAAATCTTTTTTTTTTTTAATACCATCCCCATCTAAGGCTGGGTGACAAGTGCCCTTGCCACGAAAGAGGGCTAGAGGGAGGTTTACGTTTGAGACTTGCCCTTGGCTGATTTTTAGATTCCTGTTATGCTGTAATTATGATTGGTCAAGCCAAATTTTGTTTTGTATAAAGATTTTCTTGTGACTTTGATATCGTGTGTGTGTCTTCTTTTTTTTTTGGTTAACTCTTTTTATCAATTTTCAGGCATATAACATATACATAGAATATTGTGTGGTTTTTTTTTTAAAGAGATAAGTGTCCTAATAATGTGAAACTTGAGAGATGAAAAACTATTCTTTGAAAAGTATATCAAACTGTTGATGCTTGGTAATATTCAAGTGGTCTTGAGATACGGAAATCAATGGCAGATGTTTTCTATACATGCACTTGGTCAATTGTTGGAGATGAACAGAACAAATGCCTACAAAATTAACTTGCTTCACATATAATTATCACCATCATGGTAATTTGTTTCCAGTTCTTTTACGGCAGGTAAGAAAATGGCTAAGCAGGGGCTTTGTTAAAATGGTTTAAAAGATTCTCTGCTTGCCTGACAAATCACAGCATGCGTTTGCAGATCTGCTAACTAGGTGACTTCTTGCTCATTTCTGAATACAGCAGCATAATGTTGATTCTTTCTTTAAAAGGCTTCTAAAAGAGGAATTCCAGGCAGATGTCACCCTTTGTGTTGGCCACACATTGTTCAGAGCACACAAGGCTGTGCTGCTAGCCAGGGTTCCAGATTTCAGCTCGCGTGCCTTAATCATGAAGAGTGGTGAACTTGTTCAAGTAAACAATATCGAACCAGCAGAATTTCAAACATTCTTGCAGTAAGTTTGCAATTTCCTTTTTTATTTTAATGCATTTTACATTAAAAAAAAAAAAAAAAAAATTAGTAATAGCATATGTCTGTGATCCACATGTCACAGCTGCTTTTGCAACTCCAAAGCTTTTGATTCATGTAAAGCCTTAATAACTGTTAGGGTCAATGTAAGATGTAATTTAAAAAAAAAAGTTCTTTATTAATTATAAGTTTATCTCAGAATGTTACTGTAAAAAAAAACACCCCAAAAAACTATTTTAAAGAACAATCTTTCTTTGTATTTTAAATGGCGTACTGTAATAGTAGGAACTTGGCTTTTGATGTTTGTGCAGGTTTGAAAATCCTACAGAACATCAGATGCCAAAGTTCATGCTTGCAGTACCACTGGAATCCATTACAAGCACCATGTTAAAATACAAAAAAAGGGAGGACTAACATTTTTTAAAACGAAGGCTGTTTCCAAGACCTCAGTCTTCTATGGTAAATGAGTGTATCAATGAAGTTCCGAAAAGTGGAATATAAAAAAATAAAATAAAAATGGTAATGCTACAAACAGGTTGGGTTTTCAGGATATCCATAATGAATATACATGAGACAAATTTTGCATGCACTGTCTCAGTTGTGTGCAAATATATCATGCAGTTTTGGTCTTCCACCTTTTTTCAGTCTTGTCTTCCTGCTCCTCAGTCCTTAACTTCTTTCTCTCCTATGCTTCCTTCCCTTCAGAAGACACTTTGCTAGTAAACTTCAGCAAAGATGCCAAAGATTAGAATTTAGTTTACTGGAGGTATTCAAGTACAGTGCCTAGGTGAGACAAAGTGGATTGGGGGATGGGTGATGCTTTATACATCCTCCATTATTACTTGTAGGAAAATTCATTCTCTGTTGCTTACTCCCAGAAGTATGAAATGGAGACACCCAATTCTTTCTAGAGTGGAGGAGTGGCCTAGTGGTTAGAGCAGCATGCTGGGAAGCCAGGGTTCAAATCCCATTTCTCCCACTGATGCTGCTTGTGACCTTGGGCAAATTAGTTCATCCTTCATTGCCTCGAGAAGAAACTTAGGGCCCTGCATTTTTCCCATTGAAACAAAATGGGAGAAAACCTTTAGTAAATAAGCTTTGAACTATCGATGAAAAGGCATGAGCTAAATCTAAATAAATGTTTTATGAGCCTGTCCTCCAGAAACTTGCTAAATGTTTTTAATCTCAGCTATACTATTAGCCTTGACTGCCACTTTGTTCTCCCTCTCCATAGACCCAATCCCTTTCTCTCTTTCTGTTCCTCTCTTGCCCAGGCACACCACCAGCGTAATCCTCTCACCTCTAAAGTTGCAGCTATTGCCTTCAGGCTATCCCCACATCCTCCTTGTCTGCATGAGCCAAAACTGCCATTAGTTCTATCCTAGCTTTCCTAGCATGTAGCCAGATGGTTCAGGACCAGTGGGTTTATGCTCCCCTGCCAGCAGATGGAGACTGAGTCAGGTTGCAAAGCTGACATCACCCTAGAAACACCCCTGCAGTGACCTCAGTCCTTCAGTATTTCTCCAGCAGATGCAGACATGCTTTCCCTATGGGGATTGCTGTACCTTTTGGAAGAAGAAATTCAGCTTTTAAATTGGAGAAAAGATTGAGCCCCGCTTTCCTGCAGTGATACCTAAAGGTCCCTCCCCAGTTGAGAATTCCTGAGGCGATCCCTGGCAGGGACCTGGACGACACGGACGAAGAAGAGGATCCAGATTCTTTGGAAGATGGGGAAATCCCCCCCCCCAGTTTAGGACCATGTTACAGTTTTACCATAGAGATGAATTGCCAGCCCTGGCTTCCCAAACTGTGAAGATGCTGGGAGTTCCTGGGGTGGACTCTGATGGAACCAAAGAAGAATCCCATTCTGATTTTCCTATGGAAAGCCTCTTGTACTTTCAAGTACTGGAAGCCATCCAGGAGTTGATTGACCTGGAATGGGATGCCCCAGAAGCAAGTTTTAAAGGTGGAACAGTGTTAACACTATGCCCACTGGATCCGGCAGCGAGAGAACATTTGCGTTTCCCTAAAGTGGACGTGCTGGTCTGTGCCGTCTCTAAGCGAACAACTAACCCAGTGGAGGGAGGAGCAGCCTTAAAGGATGCACATGATAGGCAGATGGAGTCTTTCCTTAAACAGGCCTTTGACACAATAGCAATGACCTTACAGATTTGCTTCTTGTTGTGCCCTGGTAGCTCATTCATGCCTTCTCCTCTCTCGGGAGGTGGATGACTCAGGGGTGAATCCCAGAGCAGTTATGGAACCCGCCACCTTTTTAGCTGACACAGGCTTCGACCTAGTCCATACCTCAGCCAGAGGAGTGGCTTCAGTGGTGGCGGCTAGAAGACAGCTATGGCTGCGGAATTGGTCAGACGCAACCTTGAAGGCAAATCTCACAAAGATGCCCTTTAAAGAATCACTCCTCTTCGGAAGCGAATTGGAAAAGCTGCCAGTAAATGGAGCAAATATCCGGTATCCCGGCTACCAGAAGATAAGAGAGCAGTTACAGCGCTCCTTGCCCATGAGGGGGTCGATCCAGGGGCTCCCAATGCTTTCGCCCCTACAGAAAGTCCTTTGGGAGGTCTCAGTCCTTTCAGAGTCTGCAGCCCATGAGAGGGTCAGGCTCGGGTTCAGGTTCATCTGAACGCCCCAATGAAGTTTTGCCAACCCACCCTCTTCTATCATTGGTGGGTCGAGATCCCTTCAGACTAATGGGTACTGGAGGTCATACAAGAAGTGTATGCGCTGGAATTTCGCAGCACTCCTCGAGACATATTCATGATATCTCCTTGCCACTCCCAGCAGAAGAAGTAAGCAGTGGAGACTACCCTGTTAAGGCTCCTCAGGATGAGGGCTATAATCCCAGTACCTACGCTCCAGGAAAATACAGGGCATTATTCCATCTATTTCATCGTATCCAAAAAGGAAGGTTCCTTTTGTCCCATCCTGGACCTCAAGAGCATCAACCAACATCTATGAGTGATTCCTTTCTGCATGGAAACCCTATGCTCTGTGATAATGGCCGTACAATTAGGAGAGTTCTTAACCACCCTGGACATATCAAAGGCCTACCTATATATTCAAATCCGGCAAGAACATTGTTTCCTGTGCTTGCGGTACTGAGTCGTCATTATCAGTTCCGGGCCCTGACCTTTTGGTCTGGCCACTGCCCCCAGGACATTTTCCAAGATTATGGTGGTCATAGCGGCAGTGTTGAGAAAAGAGGGAATCCTAATGCACCCGTACTTGGACTACTGGTTGATCTGGGCAAAGTCCGTGGAAGAGAATCTCCGGGTGACCTCCTTGCTTCAGGAACTCTGTTGGGTCATAAACCTGGACAAAAGCAGTCCTGAACCCTCCCAGTCCTTGGAATATCTGGGAGTCCAATTCAACACCAAGCAGGGCAAGGTCTTCCTCCCAACCATGCAGATAAGGAAGTTGATGTCCCAAGTGCATCTGATGAACACTATACGCTCGATGGTGTGGAGCTATCTTCAAGTCCTCTATTTGATGGCGGCAACCCTTGAAGTAGTGCCGTGGGCAAGGGCACACATGCAACCACTTCAGCGCTTCCTGCTGTCACTTTGGAATGCGCTGTCTCAAGACTATTTGATTTGCCTCCACTTACCGATGAAAGTATGCTCTCGGCTCCAGTGGTGGCTGCAGGAAGCTAATCTGGGCAGGGGTGTACCCCTGTCCCCTCTGAACTGGATAGTCCTCACTACAGACACGAGAGCCTCCAGGGCTGGGGAGCTCATTGTCAGGCCTGACGGCCCAGGGGTGTTGGATCAAGGAAGAGGCCCTCTGGAACTTAAACCGTCTGGAAGCCCAGGCAGTCAGATTGGCGTGTCTACAATTCAGATTGCTGGGGTCTCCCGTCCATAGACCTGCTGGCCGCATTTCACAATGCGAAGGTCCGTGATTCTTGAGTTGCAGAAGAGATCAGTTGACCCTGGGGATCAACGCTCTCGTTCAGACCTGGCCGGAAGAGGAGCTGCTATACGGCTTCCCTCCGTGGCCCCTCCTAGGCAAGATCATTCGCAGAATCGAGCACCACAGGGGATTAGTCCTACTAATAGCTCCAGATTGGCCCATGTCCGTGGTATGCGGATGTGTGGAAACTCCTGGTGGAGACCCCCACCGCACAGTAACCTGCTACAGCAGGGAATGGACCTTCACGAGGATCCGACTCAATTCTGACTTACGGTCTGGCCCTTGAGAGGTCTCTCCTGATGAAGCAAGGATATTTGGTGGCGGTAAATGCCACCTTACTCCGCATGTGGAAATTCTCTATGTCCCTAGCGTATGTACGGGTCTGGAGAGTATTTGAGGCCTAGTGCAAGGAACATGGTGTTTCCCCTCTGACAGTCAAAAACCTCCTAATTCTGGAATTTTTGCAGGACGGCTTGAATAAAGGTTTGATCTTTAACTCCTTGAAGGTCCAGGTAGTGGTGCGCTCCTGTTTCAGGGGCGAGGTGAACAGAACTTGCCTATCGGCTCATCCGGATATAGCCTGTTTTCTGAAAGGAGTGATACACCTCCGGCCACCCCTTTAGTGGCTGGTTCCCTTGTGGAATCTTAACTTAATATTGGAGTTTTTGGCAGGGCCCTCCTTTTGTCCGCTGCACAGTCTTTCCTTGCATTTATTAACTCTGAAAACAGTGTTCCTGGTGGCTATAAGCTCGACATGTCGCATCTCTGAACTACAGGCATTGTCATGTCAGGAACCGTTCCTCCAGATGATTCCAGGAGCGTTACAGCTTCGTACTGTTCCATCCTTCTTGCCCAAGGTAGTCTCGGAGTTTCATTTGAATCAGTCTATTTTGTTGTCATCTCTAGATAAGCACAAGGATGCGAAAGAATACCGCCTCTGCTATTTGAATGTCAGTAGGCTTTTGGTGCGGTATTGGGAAGTTTCAGAACTGGTCCAAAAGATGGGACCACCTGTTTGTTCTTCACGGTGGAAAGAAGCAGGGCGAACTAGCTTCGTGGGCTACTATAGCTCGCTGGATTAAGGAAGTGGTCACAGGAGCCTTTGTAGAGGCAGGAAAGCCATTACCCCTTCGGTTAAAGCTCATTCCAGTAGGACTCAAGCAGTCTCCTGGGCGGAAGCTAGACTGCTGTTTCCTGTCTACATCTGCTGAGCAGCGAAATGGTGGTCCTTGCACACCTTCTCCAGGTTCTTTCACCTGGACATTCAGGCCCGGGAGGATGCAGCCTTTGTAAGGGCAGTGTTAACCGGACCACGGGCATCCTTCCACTCTGATCGGGAATAGCTTTTGTACATCCCAGTGGTCCTGAGTCCATCTGGCTACACGCTAGGAAATGGAGAAATTACCTGATGATTTTGTTTTTCTTAGTGTAGACAAATGGCCTCAGCATCCCGCCCCCAAATGCCCAAGAAAGGTGCCAAGGATTCGCCTATGAAGTGGATATTGATTACAAGAGATTATGGATAAGCCGTCGTCATATCCCTAGATCAGTGTCTGTTTTGGTTATCAGTTTTAAATCGTTTTTAATCGTTTTTTTGACTTGCTGTTCCTTCTTGACCCATGTGGGCTGATAGTGATCTGCATGGGCTACCACTCTTGCTGTTCCTTCTTGACCCATGTGGGCTGATGGGGCTTCCTGCACCATATTCTGTAGGAGAAGGTAAAATTCTGCTTTGTGCAGAATTCACTCAGTGTCAGTGAAATAGCAAACTAGTGATGAACTTGAAGAGTCTTTTGTCTAGACTCTCCATATTAGGTCTTTTGATTTGCTGTACCTTTATGCCTTTTATACTCCAATTTGAGAGCTATAAAAATAGTGGTGTACAAGAATTTATTAATTTCTTACAGTAAAATATTTTACCCAAATGTACCATTTATTATCTGGAAGGTTCCTAACCATTCTTTGCCTTTCAGAAGACTTTTTTTTAATGCATATTGGCTAGATTTTTTTTTTTAACTTTTTACAGTGACATTTAAGTGGATTTGTTTTTACAAAGTCTGATAGTTTAGTTTTCTTATAGGACTCCATTTATTTATGCTTGGGTTTTGTTTCTATAAAGCAATTAGAAGTTGTTTGAGGTCAGGAGGTCGCCAAGGAAAAATTTACATGTGTTGGAAAATATCTTTAATGTCCCAATTCATCTGTGTGAGTCTTTCCTGTAATAAGCTGATACCAAAGGACATCAATTCTTTTATACATATATATACATGATATAGTAAGAATCTAACTAGTCTGAGCCTTTTGACCTTGGTTAGTATTTCAAGCAAAATAACTTTTTAAACTATTAGATTAGAAAGAGATTTCTTCCTGACCTGTTCAAAATGAAATGATCTCTGTAGTACTGTTCCTAGTTATTTGTAATGCCTTCCTGATCAATTTATTGTAGTTTATTTTTGAGCTACAGCAGAGCAGCGTCCACAGACTATTCTAGGGTTCTGAATTTACAGAACACTTCACCTGAATTTTAGGTGGTAACTGAATTATGATTGTAAAGATGACATTAAAGCAAATATTATTTTTCTATTAGTGCTGTGTATTCATCGGACAGAAATGTGAAAGCATTTGAAGAAGAGATTCTGGGGATCAAAGTGCAGAACACAGAAGACAGAAATGTTGTTTCATTCAGTAGCTGTGAGAATAGTGAAATATCTGAAGTGACGTGCTCCGCAAATGACAGCGTTCGATTAGTTTATTCTAAAAATGGAGCTTCAGGCAGTGGTGTTTTACACTCTGGCCTTTCCAAAGATGATTTTCTAGCAGAAAATTGTAATGGGGAAGAGAATGAAACACTGCTAGGTAAGAAGTTTCTTCTATTTGGTGTAGTACTTGGGTACCCAACTTATAACAAAGGTTGATAATTGATTGGATTTATTTTAAGATGTGTTAAAAAGAAGTTTGTTAAATATTATAGGATCTTATGTAGGAACAATTTAATGTTTTTTATAACTTTGAACTTTATAAGTTCAACCTTTTTGTTTAAAAAAAAAAACATTTGGTTAAATATTTGCTATGAGGGAGTGTGTATATATCATCAATCTCTAAGTCCAAAAATCATATGACTTCTTTGTGCAGAAAAATAGAATGCAACACTCACATTAATATATTGTTGGCCTGGCCATTATCCCACAGTATAAATTTTGACTGTAAGGATAATATACAGAATTCAATCTGTGCTTATTTGGAAAATATTAATAAACCAAAATACTTTAATTTTTCAATCATGCAGAAACTGTATTAGCCCTTAAATTCTTTTTAAAACTGTTTTTACAACAATCATCTAAACTTTCATAAGATTTTACTTACTTTTTATTGAAAGATAATCTTGAACTGGAACCTGCGTCTGTGCTTGGGGAAGATTTATTGCGTCTTTACAAAAATAGCTGCTGTCCGGACATAAAAATTTGGATTGAAGACCAACTTTATCAAGCACATAGGTATGTTGGAAAAAACTTACAGAATTTTTTCTAATTTGGGGAAATGAGTTACTTACATCTTGAAAACATATACAACAGATGTTGAATAGCTAAAGCGTTTCACTTTTTTAAGCTATCTATTGATTTAGCATTTTTAATATTTTTTAATATTTCAATACATGTACCATTCAAGATTAAACATAAGAAATACCATACTGGGTCAGACAAAGGGTCCATCAAGCCCAGTATCCTGTTTCCAACAGTGGCCAATCCAAGTCACATGTACCTGGCAAGTACCCAAACATTAGATCACAAGCTACTATTGCTTATTAATTACCATTATAACAGTTGCTAGGAACTTATCCAAACTTTTTTTAAACCCAGTAACACTAACTGCTGAAACCACATCCTCTGGCACTGAATTCCAGAGTTTAACTATACGCTGAGCGAGAGAGAATTTTCTTCAATTTGTTTTAAATGAGCTATTTGCCTACTTCATGGAGTGCCCCCTGGTCCTTCTATTATGTGAGAGGGTAAATAACAGATTTACATTAACTTGTTCAAGTCCTTTCATGATTTTGTAGACTTCTATCATATCCCCCCTCAGTCATCTCTTCTCTAAACTGAACAGCCCTAACTTCTTTAGCCTTTCCTCAAAGGGCAGCCGTTCCATGCCGCATATCATTTTGGTTGCCCTTCTCTGCACTTTCTCCAGTGCAGCTATATCCTTCTTGAGATGCGATGACCAGAATTGCACACAGTATTCAAGGTGCGGTCTCACTATGGAGCGATACAGAGGCATTAGGACATCCTCCAATTTATTTTCCATTCCCTTCCTATCTTTTATAAATATATTAAAAAGCACCAGTCCAAGTACAGATCCCTGAGGCACTCCACTGTTTACCTTTTTCCACTGTGAAAACTGATCATTTAATCCTACTCTGTTTCCTGTCTTTTAACCAACTTGCAATCCACAAAAGGACATTGCCTCCTATCCTATGACTTTTTAGTTTTTCTTAGGAGCCTCACATGCGATTCTTTGTCAAATGCCTTCTGGAAATCCAAATATACCACATCTACCAGTTCACCTTTGTCCACATGTTTATTCACCCCTTCAAAAAAATGTAGGATATTTGTGAGGCAAGACTTCTCTTGGGTAATTCCATGTTGGCTGTCTCCCATCAAACCATGTCTAAATGTTTTGTGATTTTATTCTTTATAACTGTTTCCAGGATTTTTCTTGGCACTGAAGTCAGGCTCGTCGGTCTATAGTTTCCTAGATCACCCTTGGATCCCTTTTTTAAATATAGAGGTTACATTAGCCATCTTCCAATCTTCAGGTACATCGGATGATTTTAATGATAGATTTAACATTTTAACTAATAGTTCTGAAATGTCATTTTTTAGTTCTTTCAGAACCCTGGGGTTTATACCATCCAGTCCAGGTGATTTACTACTCTTCAGTTTGTCAATCAGGCCTACCTTATCTTCCAGGTTCACTATGATTTGGTTCAGTTGATTAGAATCATAACCCATGAAAACCTTCTCCGGAATGGGTATCTTTCCAACATCATCTTCAGTAAACACTGAAGCAAAGAAATCATTTAATCTTTCGCGATGGCCATATCTTCTGTGTAATAGCTTACATATAGCTTTTTTCATGTAGCTAAAGCAAACAAATACTCTCAGAGATTGTGTACGGTGTTTTAAACACATTGATTGCATAGGGTTAAAAAAGGGTATCATAATTTTGTAAAACAACCTAATCAAAACAGATTGAAGCAGGTTTCTTATATCCTTTTGGGTTTCTTTCATGTTTTTAAAATGTTTTAGTACAAAAATATATTATGTCTCAAGTACCACAAAATGATAGACAAATCTCTTACAAATGCTGTATTATAAAACTCTTTCAATCTTGTAACGTACAAAATCCCATTTATGTTTAAAAGCGATTCCAATCTATTAAAGGAGTTCCAGCTTGAAACGGACATTGTTTCGACGCCGGTCTTCCTGAGAGGTCCTGAACATTATGGCTATAAAACGATACCCCTCATGGAGAATTAACATGAGCCCATACTTCTGAAAACACGTGTCTCTCCATTTTACAGACAGACCATCTGTCTTCTCAGCAGCAGCTTGGTTATATGCTGGATAGTAGTGAGCTTTGGTGTAGTTCTAATGTTTCTTTTTGATTGTACTTTTGATTGATATATGCTGATCCTGAAATATCAATCAAAAGTACAATGATGTCAAGGAATACTGCTCTCACTGCTGAAACTTAGGATCAGTGAATGTGTAGAACAGTAGGGCTGATGTCTTAAGCAGGCAAATTCAGGAAATAAAGTACTTTTTTTTCCTTGTGTTTAGGGTTCGGGTTCAGAATTGTTTGCCCTCCAAAATTGGGTCTAAGTGCATTATAAGGGTGATAGGTTTTAATTTGCTATTTGTAGGAGTTTTGCATATGATTGTGTGGCATGTGGGTACAAAATATTTTTGTTGTGAAAAATGTAAAACATCCAAATACAAGGGCATATGATAAAATTTTTCTTCACCCATTTTGATTGGGTGGTTTTACAAAAAAAAAAAATCAGGATTTCTTTTCTTTAAGCCTATCTAATCAGTGTGTTTAAAACAACCTGTATACAACCTTTGTAAAGTTTTTTTTTGTGTGTTTTTTTCTTCTTCCTTGCATTCCTTCATTTGGGGTTTTTGGTTTTTTTTTTTAAATTGGTATTTTGTTTCAAACATACACCTGCAATTTCCAACTTGCAACTTAACATGTATTTCTCACCAACACCACACTTGAAATCTAACATCTTTAATTTTTATGTGTGTGTATATATAAATATATATATATGCACTGTATTAACTCTTTCAGAATTGCCAGAGCACATTAGATAGAATATTTTGTCATCTGTTTTCATTTATTGAAGACTTTATAAAATTATTTTCCTAGCATGTAGCCAGATGGACTCAGGACCAATGGGTATAGTGTACTCCTGATAGCAGTTGGGAGACGGAGTCAGATTTCAAAGCGGACGTCAGCCTACACATACCCATGCAGGAGGCTTAGCTCTTCAGTATTTCTCTGTCTCCTAAAGCAGATAGGGACACTTCCACACTCTAGAAGAGTGTTAGCAATTTTAAAACAAAGAAGAAAGAAAATTAGCCTCTCCCTCAGTGATACCTAAGGGTCCCTCCCCCAGTTCAGAATTCCTGAGGTGATTTCCGAGATCCCTCAGAGGCAAGCCTTGGTCCGGTAGCTGGCTCCTGGCGTGGACTTAGCCCCCAGGGCGGCTGAGAGACAGTGGGTGTTGAATTGAACGTGGAGGTGAAGGTAATTCCCTCTCCACAGCCAGAGACCGCCTGGCACGAGACCGGGAAACACGCGAGACCAGGTAAGATAGTAAACCTCTTCTAAGTCTCCGGTCTTCGAGTGCTCGATTAGCTGCACAGATCATCCCTTCCGGCGTCTGTAAAATCGGGTTGAGCAGCTCTGTCTGGGCTAGACCCCAATTCGGTGCGAGGGTTCCACACATGTGGAGACCCTCCGGGGGATTCACCCAACTTGTCCACGTGGTCGCTGGTGCCATTTTCCCCCCTTGATTGCCGTATTGTCTGCACAACCAACTTGTGCGCACAACGGCGCGCACATCTGTGCCGTGCGCACAGCGGCCTGCACAAACGGCTCGAGCACACAGATAGGCCTGTGCGCATAGAGGTGCGCGCATCTTAGCCAGGTGCACAAAGCAGTTGCCTGCGCGCACATAGCGCACCCGGAGCAAACAACTAAGCCTCCCAGCGTGCATACCATCGCACACAAACGAGTTTTGAAACACTCCACGCGCACAAATCATGGCACCGCCGGCCAAGGGACAAGCCCTCTGCCCAGCCTGCCACCTGAGAGCTGTGCAACCTGAAGTGGCCCTCAGCCCTATGCGGCTCAGGGGGAACCTAAGCAAGGCCCCCCCACAGCCAATAGAGGGATCCGGTTCCACTAATGAATCTCCGACTCAGCGCCTACACAAGAAGGCACCTCGGGGGCCTCCACCATAACTCTGCCCGGATTCAATATGGACCCAGGGACTTTTTCCTGGGTGGAATTCTTCAAAGGGCTGCAAACCTTTGTCCAAGCACAATCTGTACCTCCTGCGACACAGCCCCAATCTTCACCAGAAGCACAAGACCTTCCAAGCACCTCTCGGACCTCTCGAGACATGACCCACCTAGGCAAGAGCCTCCCTACAGGGAATACAGACTCCTCGGGGGACAAGCCTGACCCCCTGGAGGAAGGGGAAATCCCTCCAGGGATGGAACCTTACCAAACCATGCTGTGATTCTTCTCCATAGACGAATTACCAGCTCTCGTGTCTCTGACCCTGAAGACGCTGGCCATTCCAGGCACGGGTACCACAGCAGAACCAAAGACGAACCCCGTTTGGTGTCCCTTCGTCAGGCCTCATGCTATTTCCCAGTGTTGCAGGCCGTACAACAACTGATTGACCTGGAATGGAATGCCCCAGAGGCCAGCTTCAAAGGAGGACGGGCCTTAGAAGCCCTATACCCCCCTGGAACCCACGATCAAGGAACTCCTATGGTTCCTAAAAGTAGACGCCATGGTCTGTGCAATCTCTAAGCGCACAACTATCCCGGTTGAAGGAGGAGCAGCACTCAAGAATGCCCAGGACAGACATCAGGAAGCCATCCTTAAACAGTCCTTTGGTGTAGCAGCAATGACCCTGCAAATCGCTTCCTGCTGCGCCGTAGAAACACGTGCCTGCTTGCTTCTCTCCAGAGATGCAACCACTTCTGGTGAAACATTAGAACTGGCAATCTCAAGGTTCAGGTGGCCGCGCTGGCCCGCTTCAGAGCCAAGGTGGACAGCATCAGCCTATCAACCCATTCAGACGTTTCCCACTTCCTGAGAGGGGTCAAACAAATCCAACCACCCTTAAAGTGACCAGTGCCCCTATGGAATCTCAATCTAGTACTAGACTTCTTAGCGGGAACTTCCTTTAGACCAATGCGTGGTCTGTCACTACGGCCTCTGAACCCTGAAGACCTGCATTCCTGGTGGCAATATGTTCAGCCTGTCGCACCTCCGAGCTTCAAGCACTATCCTGTCGGGAACCGTTCCTCAGGTTCACACTGGGATCCATACAGCTATGCTCTGTCCCCTCCTTTCTACCGAAAGTGGTTTCTCAGTTTCATCTAAACCAAACCATCTCTCTGCCATTTCCAGACAAACACAAGGATTCGGAAGACTCACACCGTCTTTGCCATCTAAACTTCGGCAGACTCCTAGTCCTATACCTGGAAAGATCGGAATCTGTGAGAAAGACAGACCACCTATTTGTCCTTCACAGAGGAAAGAAACAGGGGGAAGTGGCCTCGCGGGCAACTATAGCCCACTGGATCAAAGAAGTAATCAAGGCGGCCTACATAGAGGCAGGGAAGCCTCCACCTCTACAAGTCAAGGCCCATGCTACAAGGGCCCAAGCTGTGTCCTGGGCGGAAACCCAAGATGCTGTCGCCTGCCGAGATCTGTCGGGCGGCGACGTGGTCCTCCATACACACCTTCTCCGGGTACTACCGCCTGGATGTCCAGGCCCAGGAGGACACAACCTTTGCAAGGGCAGTACTAAGTGGATTAAGGGCAACCTCCCGCCCTGTTCGGGAGTAGCTTTTGTACATCCCATTGGTCCTGAGTCCATCTGGCTTCACACTAGGAAATGGAGAAATTACTTACCTGATAATTTAGTTTTCCTTAGTGTAGACAGATGGACTCAGCATCCCGTCCACGGCTGCCCCAGAAACCGGAAAACTCGGGTGACAAATACAGAGAACAGACAAGCACGGGTAAGTCAGGTATTACCCCTAGTTCAAGACACCCTAGTTGCTGGATGTCTGCGTTATTCGGTTGAGTGCACTGGCGGTCTCCAATTTGGAAATCATTTGAATCAGTCCTAGTTAATCAAGTTAACCAAGTTAATCATGTTATTAGAGCACACATATATCTACAATTGCTTTTCGAGGAGAATACTGAAGAGCTAAGCCTCCTGCACGGGTTATATTTAGGCTGACGTCAGCTTTGAAATCTGACTCAGTCTCCAACTGCTATCAGGAGCACACTATATCCATTGGTCCTGAGTCCATCTGTCTACACTAAGGAAAACGAAATTATCAGGTAAGTAATTTCTCCATTTCTTCATATTTAAGATGTCCATCTGCATTCACTGTTAAGGTAATGTAGGTGAGCCAGGTGACATTTGTTTCACAATTTAAACATTTCTTGGCTACTGCAGTCCTTGCTCTAGATGTTCAAACTTTCGAGAAGCCTTCGTTTTTTATTTACTCCAAACATTACATTTTTATCTGTTTTTATTCAGAATTATCCCCATTTGTTCAGTTTGTACCCATCCTATATATATTAATCTGTTTGTCAGTATCCTAAAAAGACTGGTGGTGTTGCAACACAATATAATATTGTTTTACATGTTTGGTGGGGAGGAGGTACCAGTTCTTTTGTCCTCATCTAATTTTAAAGGCTTAAATCTATCCTGTGCTTTATTCTTTTCCCATATGAAGGCATAAACATTTTGTTAGGAGATACTGTTATGTATTTGCTTGTTGTATAAGTTTCATAATAATCCAAAGATATTGAATGATGCTTAGCCAATGGATGTGCTCAGTTCCTTTTTAGATACTTGCATTTTGATTTTGGTAGGGGGTGCAGCACATAGAAGTATGCTGTCAGGGTAACACTCCCAAGCACTGAAGCCTGCCAACTAGTACAGCCAGTGTACCTGGGACATGATCTGAGACCAAGACACTACACTGTCCTATGTTGCTTGCATAATGTAACACTCTGGGTTAGGATGGCATTCATGTTACAGAGCACTTCTAAACAGATTCTTAGAAATGGAGCAGAAGTTTGATATTTTGTGTTTTGTACTGTAACTGCCAAAATCTTGGATTCTGTAATATGTAAAGAAATTAAATGTTCCTGAAATATTCCTATTATCTGAAGTAGTTATAATTTCCCCTTCAGGGCCATTTTATGTGCCAGATCTAGTTACTTTACAGCTATGCTGAGCGGATGTTGGGCTGAGAGTTCCCAAGACCACATTACTCTTCAAGGGTAAGTAGTTATGTAAGTGAGACTTGTATAGTGGCTAAGAATCTTTAACTAGAAAGCTTCGTATCTTGCCCTTCACTTAAAAAAAAAAAAAAAAAACTTTTTTTTTTTTTTTAAATCTGCATGCTAAATTAGGAATTTAGGTATTTTCAGTCTCATCTGAAGAACTGTGGAATGTGGCAACTGCTCTTAATGCTTCTGGGAGTAGAACAGCATTTTTTTTTCTGTTTGGCTTTAGTTCCCGAGGCAGTCTTTACTTTCTAATGTCTCAGTAAAACATAACTTAGTATTTTAAATCTCTCAGATATCAGCTACATCATGATAACTGCCACCCAGTGAAAGGGGCCAGTCTTTTCAGCCCATCTTGCTGGAGGAAAGTGCTAGGGCATTGTATTATCAAGAGATGAAAAAGGAGGCTAATTCTTTTTGCAGAGAGAGGGCTGGAAATTCTGGGGCAATTTTCATCTAGTCCACATAAAAGCACTCGCATAGTTTGCAGCTGGCGTTTGTGCTTTAAGCAGATTCTCAGAGCGAAACTACCCATGGTGTTTCTCGGTGGAAAGTAGCAAATCCACATACTCTGTACCTGCTATTTGTGTGGGCAGCAGAAAGGGGGTGGGGGAATAGCATTCATACTTCTGAAAATTGCATGCATACTCTCTTCCTCCTCGGCCTAAACACGCCCACAGGAATGCATTTTTCTCTCATGCTGGGACAGCCTGAATGTCCTTTTAGCTGCTCTGAGGAGGGCAAATTTGCAGCCAGGCCATTTAAGTTGAGTAAATGGTGATTTTGCCACAGACACGGTTTTGTTAGTTGCCCTCTAGACTGGTTCTTTATCTGCTTTTATGCTGAAATAGCTCCACGTTCCAGTTAGCAGGTTGGATATTAACATTTTCTTGTTCTTGACATCACACCCATCACATGAACCGGTTATTTAGTTATATTTATTACTTGGATTTATTGCTCACTGTTTTGAATATGATTCACTCAAAGCGGTTTACAGCATATTAGAAATGTAGCCACAAGCACATCATTTGTAGGTTCTCATTACAAAGATATAAACAGTTTTGAGTAGCAGTCATATCACTTTTATAATTCCACAAAATTAAGGTGCACATCAAGGTCTGATTCTAAATAGAGCAACAATTCTGACAAAGCTCCAACTGCTTTAACTCTAAGAAAAAAAAATAGTTCCATACCAACATTTTGGATTGTAGTAATAATTTAAGGCAATTCAGGGTGAAAAGCCAAACCGTTGCCATAGTCAGTTTAGCAGCTTTGGGTTCCTGGTTTAGCATTAAAGGCCTGATAGAAAAGCCAGGCCATATGAATATGACAACGTCCAACTGAACACTATGACTTGATATGTGTAGTTCTGAATTTTATATCCACTGGAGTGAATGTTAAAAGCGTGGCACGTGTCAAAACCAGGAGATACACGAGTGTGTTCGGCAGGCGCGCACACCACACGGGTTTTAAGAAGCCGGAGTACGAGCATAAATAGGATGCAAAAAAGGGGCGGGGGCATGGTCTGGGCAGGACATGGGTTTTCCACGACTTTAACATGAAATATGTGCAAAAGTATTTACATGCATAAGCATGCGCCTGGGTCCCCTGCCACGTAATTTTAAGTAAGTAGTAAAATTAATTCTAGGCTAATTAGTGGGGTTTTAAGGATTGGTTCTAACAGGGTAAAAGGAGAGGCTATTTAAATAGGGGGGGTTTGGAAGTCCTATCCCTTATCTGGGTGAACTGGGAACGAAGGGGGGAAACTGGTAATTGCATTGGTGCACGTCTACTATAATCCCTCCACTTATATGGTAGATGTGGCATTTGTGCACACGTGCGCATCCATATATAATTGTGCGCACATACGTACAGCGTAATTTATACCATACGCGTGTACATGTGCGCCTGCATGCCGGTATCAGTTATCGTCACTGTTGTACTACTTAATATTTCTTTAATTTTATGATAGGTGATTTTTCAGACCATCTTTAGTTATGCAGTAATAAAGGCAGGCTAGATAAGCTTAATGAGCCTTATCTACTATCATTTTTATCCGTTTCTGATTCCTGGGACACCTTCACCCATCTTTAGGGGCTATGAACTTTGCTTGTGCACCAGCCATGGCTGGCTTGAGCAACAGGTGCTAGGTCTAGGAACTGAACTTGGTTTCTTCAAAGTGTAGCAAACTTGTCCCCCTTACCAATTTAGTTCATCTTTCCCTAAGTACTAGACAGCATGCCTCGGTCTTAAAACAAACCATAGTATGTTTCCTTCTAAATAAATCATAGAGGTAGTTATAGACCAGTATCTTCCATCCCTGTGTTAGCCAAAGTGGTGGAAGTAGCTGTTCTTAAGCAATTGCAAGCCTTCCTGGAGGAAAATGAAATTCTAGACAGCTTCCAATTTGGATTCAGATCTAAATTTAATACTGAATTACTCTTAAGATCTAGTCTAAACGTTGTATATCATGGGCTTCATAGTGGGTCTACCTTTATCATGGTGTTTTTAGATCTGTCTGCACCGTTTTGACATTCTTGATGACAAGATACTCATCACTTGCCTAGCTCAGATTGGTTTTGGTGAGACTTTATTCAAATAGTTCTTGTCGTATCTATCAAATAGATTTCAGCAAATTAAACTTGAACAGTTCTCCAAATGGATCCCCCTAAACACTGGTATTCCTCAGGGGTCGGTGTTTTCGGCTATCCTGTTTAACATTTATCTAAAATCTCTATGCAGACTTCTAATGCGTGTAGGCCTCAATTACTTCCAGGCTTTAGGTTTTTCATGTTCACCAGACAATATTACCACTTTAGAGTTGCTAGGTATCTATCTGACAGCCATTAAAAGTTGGCTATTCTGCAACAGACTTTCTCTAAATCTTGAAAAAACTAAAAAAAAAAAAATCTTTCCATCTCTTTTTCATTCCGATTTATCATTTAAAATATATATAAAATCACTAATATGAAATTCATTCTGGAAGCTCAGGATGCTTGGATTTATCCAGTTCACACAGTGCTACAGGCACTAATAATGCCAGTGCTATGTTTTTGCAACTTTGATATACCTTTGCCTTCCAAAATACTGTGAAAGCCTTGCAGATAGTTCAGAACTCTGTGGCTAGGATACTCACAAGTACTTGAAAATATGATCACATTACCCTGTGCTTAAATCGTTTCTTGGTTACCATAGACTACAGAATATGATACAAAATCTTAGTCATCATGCATAACACATTAAGTGAAGGACTACCCATGCTGCATCAACTCCTTGCTCAAAAGCCAACACCAGCTAGAGGTTTGCAATTGGAAGATCAATGCATACTGGTTCTCCCAAGTTTTAGGTTGCTGAGTCACAGACTCTACAGAGAGAATGATTTTAATTGCAGGTGCAGCATTATGGAATTTGTTCCCAGGGAATTTATGGAAACTAACTTGCGGGAAGACTTTTCAAAAGCAAACCATACAGTGGTGAGT
Source organism: Rhinatrema bivittatum (assembly GCF_901001135.1). Classification (NCBI taxonomy): domain Eukaryota; kingdom Metazoa; phylum Chordata; class Amphibia; order Gymnophiona; family Rhinatrematidae; genus Rhinatrema; species Rhinatrema bivittatum. Next base: position 78,462,948 of record NC_042624.1, on the reverse strand, counting down.
GGTTTCTGCACACCACCATATGGGAGAGACAGTCGAACTACAACAATCACATAAGAGAAAAATACAACATGAGCGTTAACTTCAGTCCTAAACCCCTCCCCTCATCCCCCGGAGAATAGAACAAACACATCTTTTACACCATTGTCAACCTTTCCGGGAAACCATTCAAAATAATCAGCCTTGGAATTTTTCAATTCTAATTTTTTAATGCTTACAATGTCACTAACATTTCATTTTGAATATCCTACTATACTGATAGCTTTTTTTTTTATTATTTTGCAGAATAAACCAAGTAGAAATGAATATGATGATGAATTTTATATATGGAGGTGTTCTGAACTTTCCAAACAAAACTGATCCTGGGTAAGTGTGGGCTTTTGTTCCTTCTGGTTAAACGTATTATCAGAACATCTTTCTCATTAAGGGACCCTATTTTGTGGCAATGGGAAAAAATGGTTATGTAGAGCCTACTAAGTACCCTGTGTACTAAGCAGATACTGAATGAGAGGAAATAACATTGAGGGCCAGATTGAAAAGAGTTTGTCTGGCTAATTTGGCACTTAGCCAAACCCCGAGGTTTCAAAAATCCTGCTGGTTTCCCAACCTTGCTAACTAACTACTTAGCTAGATAAATCGGGGACAGTCCAGGGTGGAGCTAAATTAACTGGATAAACTTATCTGGCTAACCTTTTGATAACTGGGTACAATCAGTGGTACACCTACACCACTGAATATTTGGTATAAGTTAGCTGATTAAGTTTATCCAGCTGGATGGTCTGCTGCTGAATATTGCCCATAGGGAGCCTAACGTTCAAACCTATTTGCAGTGCTGCATTTGTACACGTAAGTGGATGCTTGGAGACTTATCCTAGTATTTTATAAAATGTTCAGTGGGAACTCCATGGTTTATAAAATACTGTGTCGTTCTGCTCCGAAAGTATGCGTGTATGTTTCAGTATACACATATATTTCCATTGCAATGAAAGTGCTCACTTTCTCCATCTAAGAACATAAGAACATAAGAAAAAGCCATACTGGGTCAGACCAAGGGTCCATCAAGCCCAGCATCCTGTTTCCAACAGTGGCCAATCCAGGCCATAAGAACCTGGCAAGTACCCAAAAACTAAGTCTATTCCATGTTACCATTGCTAATGGCAGTGGCTATTCTCTAAGTGAACTTAATAGCAGGTAATGGACTTCTCCTCCAAGAACTTATCCAATCCTTTTTTAAACACAGCTATACTAACTGCACTAACCACATCCTCTGGCAACAAATTCCAGAGTTTAATTGTGCGTTGAGTAAAAAAGAACTTTCTCAGATTAGTTTTAAATGTGCCCCATACTAACTTCATGGAGTGCCCCCTAGTCTTTCTACTATCCGAAAGAGTAAATAACCGATTCACATCTACCCGTTCTAGACCTCATGATTTTAAACACCTCTATAATATCCCCCCTCAGTCGTCTCTTCTCCAAGCTGAAAAGTCCTAACCTCTTTAGTCTTTCCTCATAGGGGAGTTGTTCCATTCCCTTTATAAACACACACTCGCACACAATTTTACACAGGAATAAATATATCTACATGTAATAACCCTGATTTTAGAGGTAGATACTTTATAAAGTATGTGCATATACCATTTTGAAAATACTTACTTGCTCACGTACTTGAAATTGCTAGGTCACTAATACCTCCACCAGTTCATCATGTCCTTCTCCAGTTCACTTAGACCAGGGGTTTTCAGAATATACATGAGAGAGATTTGCAATTCATGGAGACTCTGATTATGTAGATTTACCTCCTGCATATTCATTGTGGATATCCTGAAAATCTCATGGCTGTGGGGTCCCCAGGGATGGGTTTGGGAAGCCCTGACCTAGACCCATTAGCACTTCACTCTGAACCCTCACCAGCTCAACCAAGTCTCCCACACAAAAACTGCCAACAGACAAATCTGATTTCACGTATGCTAGTCAATTAGCGGGTGTAACTGTATAAATCAGTTCAGTAATTGATATGCATAAATCTCTTATAAAATAACGGCTTCTGCATGTACTTCTTGACCCTGCCTTAGAATGCCCCTACACCACCTCTTTCAGTGCCGGTAAAATGTGTGCGCAAAAGCAAAAATAGATGTACATTTGATGTTTATAAAATAGCATATATGTGGATACCTGCTACTTAGCGCATCTATGCTGTTTTCCACGAATACTCATTAGTGTATAGGCCCTATACTTAGAAAGATGAAGATTATAAAATGCTGGAATTACTTGAACTTGTTTTCAACTGGTGTAAATTTCTTGAAAAATAATATAAATTTGTCAGATGTTTTCCTTACCAGTAAGCCTGAAGAAAAAAAAATATAAAACTCTTTTCCCATGAGATGAAATAATTGAACAGATAAGTCAGTCATTATTGGGCAGATTCTTTCCCTTTTCTGATCACAAAACTAGGTCATGTCATATCACTTCTTCCATTGGTAACAATTATGACCGTTAACTACTTTAATAGGGTAACTCTTTAAAGGAAAAAATCCCACACAAAATCTTCAACTCTTCCCATATATTTTTGCTGTTCCAAGGAAGAAATGACACGTCATGAGTTCATCGTTTTGATGATTGATATTGATATGGAAGAATGATTTTAGGGTGTGTCTGGTTAGGTTGAGCGATGGCTAGGTGTGTGTTTGGATGTGAGTGGTGGAGTACTTTCTAAGATTGCTGTATTTATTTATTTATTTTTAAGCATTTTATATACCGAGATACGTTGGGAACATCATCTCGGTTTACAGGTAACTCAACATAGCAACAAGCTTCACAGAGGAACAGTCAAAGATAAAATAGGGTATAAACAAGAAACCGTTCAAATAAAATAGGTTAAACAAGAAACCGTTCAAATGGGATGACAACAATAAATAGGATAAAGGAAGGGTAGAAGAGGGGGAAGTATTTGGTATTGTAAACCTGCATTAACGTATATTGTATTGTAAACCTGCATAACGTATATGTAATTTAGATGTGATATGTTGCTGTTATTTTTTGACATTGATGGATTACCAGTAGTTATATTAAAGTTTTATTAAAATTGATATATTAACATCACTTTCCTAGCATGTAGCAGATGGACTCAGGACCAATGGGTATAGTGTACTCCTGATAGCAGTTGAAGATGGATCAGATTTCAATCTGACGTCAGCCCCTAGTACATATACCCCTGCAGGAAGTGCAGCTCCTCAGTATTTTCAGTCTCCATAGCAGTGAGGGACTATCTGCACGCTCTCACAGTGTTAGAACCAACTCAAAGAAGAAAACCCAAATTTTGAAGAAAACCTACCTCTGAAGACGAGCCCCGCTCTCCTGCAGTGATACCCTCGGGTTCCTCCCCCAGTTGAGATTTCCCGAGGTGATTTCCGTGGTCCCTCGGAGGTAAGCCTCGGTCTGACGGCCGAATCGCGGCGAGGACCTAGCCCCTGATCCCAGGCGCAGCTGAGAGGCAGCGGGTGCACTCTCGAGCGCGGCGGTGAAGGTATTTGCCCTCTCCCCCCGCAGCTGAAGACCGTCCGGAATGAAACCGGGAAGCGCCGAAGACAAGGTAAGGTAGAGATCTTCAGTGTTGACTCCGGTCTCCGAGGTTCGAGGAGTCGAACAGGTCACCGGCCGGGATCAGTGCCGCCGGGTTGATCCACCCTAGCAGGGCCAGGCCCCGGTTAGTTTCAAGTGTCTACCCACGTGAAGACCCTCCAAGGTGGTTGCCATATTGCCTGCGTGGTCGCCGTTGCCATCTTGGCCCTACTCGCTGCTCCGTTCGCCTGAGTGCATAAGTCTAGCTAGGCGCACAAATTACATGTGCGCATAAAGTTACTCGCACAAGGGCCGTGTGCATAAGTTATACGCGCACCGCACGCCTACCGCACTGAGCCATAACTACGACTTGGGCGCGCAACTGCACGCACAACCCACACGCATATCTTAGACGCGCCGGAGCACATAAGGAGTTACGCGCCGATAAGCATGGCACCACCGGAAACACAGATAAAGGCTCAAGGCCTCTACCCAGCATGCCATATCAGAGCCGCACAAAGCGAGGAGGCCAACGCCCTGTGCGCTCAGTGCGAGGAGACCCTGGGCTATCCAGCCCAGGGCCAGTCCCACCCAGGGCCGAGTAATAGCTCCTCAGTGGGTACCCCAGACCTAGCAAATCCCAGCGGGACACCCCCGCAGATGGGGGACCCCCAGGGACCCAGCACCGCTTGGCTTGGATCCAGCGTCTATCTCATGGGTGGAGTTCTTCAAAGTGCTACATACCTTTGTTCAAATGCAAAAGGAACCTCTGGCTGATCAGCCACACTTGCCGCCAGAAGACCTGCAGGCCCCTCAAGGCCTAGACATAGGCTTCCACAGCCCAGAAGCCCCACCTATGGGGACACGGACTACTCTGAAAAGGAAGCAGAGCCCCTAGAAGAGGGGGAACTTCCCCCGGAGACAGAGCCTCACCGAACCATGAGACTCTTCTTCACCAAGGACGAGCTCCCTGACCTGGTCACTCACAGCCTGAAGGAGCTCGCCATCCCGGGCTCAGGTACTTCGGGGAGCCTAAGCCGAATCCCCTGCTAGAGGACCTCCGCCAGACCTCTCGCCATTTCCCTCTGTTACAAGCCGACCAGCAGGTAATTGACCTGAAATGGAGTGCTCCAGAGTCCTCTTTCAAAAGGGGACGAGCTATGGCAGCCATGTACCCCCTGGACCCGGCGGCCAAAGACCTCCTGACATGCCCAAAAGTTGATGCCATGGTCTGCGCGGTCTCGAAGCGCACTACTATCCCAGTGGAGGGAGGAGCAGCGCTCAAAGATGCACATGACCGGCGTCTGGAATCCATCCTTAAACAGTCTTTCGACGTAGCCGCTATGTCCCTACAAATAGCGGCCTGCTGCACCGTAATGACACGTGCCTGCTTATCTCAGACCAGGAACAACACCCCTGGAGAAGTCATGGAACCAGCAGTATCATTCCTTGTGGACCGCCGCTTCCGACCTGGTGCGTACTGTGGCCAGAGAAGTGTCATCTGCGGTGGCTGCCAGGAGACTACTCTGACTCCGAAGCTGGTCAGCCGACGCATCTTCCAAAACTTGCCTCACAAGGATGCCCTTCAAAGGATCCCTCCTGTTCGGCAGCGAGCTAGAGAAACTGGCCGACAAATGGGGCGAGTCCCCAATGCCGCGCCTACCGGAGGACAGGACTAAGAGAAACCAACAACCCTTTCCCCGATCTTCCAGGGGCAGAAACTCTCAGCGCTTCAATCCATACAGAAACAACTATCAAGCACCCCGACCTATGGGCAGGAACCAGCCCTTTCAGAACAAGCACAACAAGAGGGGAGCCAGCTCGGGTGCAGGACCCAGCCATACCCCACAATGAGATTCAGCCGACCCATCCAAGGGACGAAGCCATAAGGGGCAGACTAGCCCTATTCTACCACAGATGGGTCAAGATAACTTCAGACAAGTGGGTCCTAGCCATCATCCAGGAGGGGTACAACCTGGATTTCCTGTGAACCCCTCCGGACAAGTTCATGGAATCCCCCTGCCACGACCTTTTCAAGAGGACGGCAGTGGAAGCTACACTGACCAGACTACTGGCCCTCAAGGCCATCCCCCCCCCCCCCAGTGCCTCCACAAGAAATAAATACTGGGCATTATTCAATTTATTTTATCGTCCCCAAGAAAGGGGGGACGTTCAGGCCCATCCTGGACCTCAAGTCAGTTAACTGCCACCTGAGGATTCCCCGCTTCCGCATGGAAACCCTACGCTCTGTAATAAAGGCGATACAACCGGGAGAGTTTCTCACATCCCTGGACCTTTCGGAGGCCTACCTACACATCCTAATTCATCAGGAACACCAGCGCTATCTACGCTTCAAAATCCTGAACCGTCACTACCAGTTTCGGGCACTACCCTTCGGGTTAGCCACAGCACCCCGGACATTCACCAAGATCATAGTGGTAGTGGCGGCAACACTGAGGAAGGAAAGAGTTCTCGTACATTCTTGCCTAGAAGACTGGCTGATCAGGGCAAAATCCCCAGAGGAAAGCCGCCAAGCAACCAACAGAGTCAAAACTCTACTGGAGAGCCTAGGTTGGGTGGTAAACACAAACAAAAGATGTCTACAGCCCTCATAGTCTCTAGAATACCTAGGGGTCCGATTCGACACCAAAGAAGACAAGGTCAGCCTGACTCCCACAAGGAGATCAAAACTGTGGAACCGGTTACAAATCCTACTGAGCGAACCTCGTCACACAGCATGGGATTACCTGCAAGTCCTCAGTCTGATGGCATCCACACTGGAAGTAGTGCCATGAGCGCGAGCTCACATGAGACCCCTGCAGCGCTCACTTCTATCACGATGGAGTCCACGGTCTCAGAATTACGCCGTACGTCTATCACTCCTGGGCAGAGTCCGGACCCAGCTATGGTGGTGGCTGCAAGCCAACCGCCTGAGCTGGGGAACAAGGCTATCCTCCCCAACCTGGACCCTGCTCACCACAGATACCAGCCTATGAGGATGGGGAGCACACTGCGAGGAGTTAACCGCCCAAGGGCAGTGGAACGCAGAAGAAGCGGAATGGAACATCAACTGCCTAGAAGCGCAGGCAGTCAAACTAGCCTGTCTACGATTCGCTCACAGACTCCGAGACAAAACGGTCAGAGTAATGTCGGACAACGCCACAACAGTGGCCTACATCAACCGGCAGGGGGGAACCAGAAGCCAGCAGGTGTCTCTGGAAATAGATCCCCTAATGGCGTGGGCGGAAGTAAACCTCCAGGAGATTTCGGCCGTCCACATCGCCGGGAAAGACAACATCCCGGCAGACTACCTCAGCAGGGAAAGTCTAGACCCAGAAGAATGGAAGCTGTCGTCCACAGCGTTCCAACTGATAGTGAACCGGTGGGGGACACTGGACATGGACTTTCTGGCAAACCGATCCAACGCCCAAGTACCCAGGTACTTCAGCCGCAGGCGGAAACCTTAGTCCCAGGGGATCGATGTCCTGGTACAGACCTGGCCACAGGAGACCCTATTATATGCATTCCCGCCGTGGCCCCTAATGGGCACAATCATTCACAAGATACAACTACACAGGGGACTAGTCCTTCTAGTGGCCCCGGACTGGCCAAGAAGACCGTGGTTCGCAGACATGAGAAGACTACTGGCAGGGAACCCCCTACCACTGCCTCCACACAGAGACCTGCTACAACAAGACCGATCCTCCATGAGAATCCAGCTCAATTCTCTCTTACTGCCTGGCCCTTGAGAGGGCTCGCCTGAGAGAGCGGATACTCGGGGGCTATAATCGACACCCTACTCCAAGCACACAAGTTCTCCACATCCCTAACGTACATAAGGATTTGGAGAGTATTTGAAGCCTGGTGCGAAGGCCACGACATCAAGCCACGCTCAAGTAAAATTCCCATGATCCTAGAATTCTTACAGAACGGCCTACAGAAAGGGCTGTCCCTCAACTCCATCAAGGTATAGGTGGCTGCATTGGCATGCTACGGCTCCAAGAGCGAGGGCGACAGCATAGCTTCTCACCCAGACATGTCATGCTTCCTGAAAGGAGTCAAGCAATATGCTCACCACTAAAGTGGCCAGTACCTCTTTGGAATCTCAACCTGGTCCTGGATTTTCTAGCAGGAACCTCCTTCAGGCCCCTCCAAGGGCTGTCCCTACGCCTGTTAACATTAAAGACAGCATTCCTGCCTGCGGTTTGTTCAGCCCGCCGCATTTCAGAACTACAAGCACTGCCCTGCCGTGAACCGTTCCTCAGGCCCACTCCAGGGGTCATACAGTTACGCACGGTCCCTTCATTCCTTCCCAAAGTGGTATCACACTTCCACCTTAACCAAACCATCTCGCTTCCATCGCCGGATGGCTTGAAGAATCCAGAAGAAGCTCGAAGTCTACGTCATCTCAACATCAGTAGACTTCTATCCAGATACCTGGAAATCTTGGAAACCGTACGAAAAACGGACCACCTTTTCGTCCTACACAGCGGGAAGAGACAAGGGGAAGCGGCCTCGCGGGCAACCATAGCCGCTGGATCAAGGAGGTCATCAAGGCGGCCTATGTAGAAGCAGGCAAACCACTACCTCTACAGGTCAAGGCCCATTCTACCAGAGCCCAGGCAGTATCCTGGGCAGAAACCAGAATGCTGTCACCCGCCGAGATTTGCAAGGCGGCGACATGGTCCTCCCTCCACACCTTCTCCAGATTTTACCGCCTGGATGTTCAGGCTCGGGAGGACACGGCATTTGCAAGGGCAGAACTAAGTGGGTCACTGGCAGCCTCCCACCCTGTTCGGGAATAGCTTTTATACATCCCATTGGTTCTGAGTCCATCTGCTACCCGCTAGGAAATGGAGAAATTACTTACCTGATAATTTCGTTTTCCTTAGTGTAGACAAATGGACTCAGCATCCCACCCTTGGCTGCCGTTACACATGGAATTCGAACGATCAAGGGTAAGCCATGTTTTCAGTCACTTAGGATTACCACCCTGCCAGGTGTCGACACTTTCCGATTGAGTACACTGGCGGTCTCCAGCTATAGTCAATTCAACCAGTTCAAGTTAATCAAGTTAACCAAGTTATAAGGTTTAACCAAGTTATGAAGTTATCCAAGTTAGTCAAATCAGTCAGTCACACACACATTCACAATGCTTTTCGAGGAGAATTCTGAGGAGCTGCTCTTCCTGCAGGGATATATGTACTAGGGGCTGACGTCAGATTGAAATCTGATCTGTCTCCAACTGCTATCAGGAGTACACTATACTCATTGGTCCTGAGTCCATCTGTCTTCACTAAGGAAAACGAAATTATCAGGTAAGTAATTTCTCCAATCAGTAATACTAACAGAGAAACAACTACAGTACTTGATGATAATCCACTTTGCAGTGCCTGAAAAAGCAGAATTTAAAATCAAATTAAATAAAGGCAGCCAGCAAACCTCCCGGTGCTGCCTTACCATCTGCTTAATCCCTCCCGCTGCTCTCAACCATTGAGCCTTCATGTTCAGGCCACAGGAAAAACAAATAATTTAAAAATAGAAAAGCAATAGGGCCTTTCAGCCTCCCATTTCTCACTTAGAGGGCAGCTACAGGCAGGCCACCCAGACCCTATTCTTTTGGAGCCTGCATGGATCCCACCTAACCACCAATGTAAGTAAAGAAAAATTTTTTTTTTTACTTATTTACAGATGGAGGGGGAAAATTGAAAAAGTGCAAGTGAGTTGGGGAGCATGAGAGAGAGTGTGAGTCGGTGAACATTTGGAAAAGTGTGCATTAGTGTATGTATATGAGAGAGAAAGGAGAAAGTTTGTGCACGACCCCCACCCCCAGCTAATCTGCCACAATATCAAAGTGATGGGAATCAAAAGTTCCCTGATATGGAGAGCGGGGATTTTTAAAACCCTTGGTAGTTTTAATTATTGGGTATTTGATGAATCTGCTGTTTAAGTATTTTATTGGTGGTTAAGAAATCTTTGAGTTTTTATTATTGGATGTTCTGTTTGTCATCTGTTTTGAAATATTTTTTTTTATTAGTGTGGGTTTACCACAGTTGATTTATATTTCTTGATTTTGTTTCTGATTCTGTTTTTCCATTGTTGCACTGTACTCAGTCTGGATTGTTACAGATTTCCAGTTCAGTTTTTGTCTGCATGTTTCTTATAGTCTCTCTGTTCTGTTCTTTTGTATCTGTCTGTGCTCTATATGTGTGAGCAAGGTATGGTATTCTGCTAACAAGTGTTTCTGCATAGGGATCTATAGCAGTTTGGCTTGTTTTGTTTTCCTAATAGGAGGTATATTCATGTTTTAGTGCCTGGAGTAATATTTGCAGTGTGGCCTTTTCATAGATAAGGTTGTTACTGTTTGCATGCTGGCAGTTAGTGTTTTGGTATGGGAGGTTTACTAAATTGTAATTATAATTCAGTTTCCTCAAGGTTTTCGGAGGGCCAAGCCCATGCTCACACATAAAAATAAACTTTAATATCATATAGGTTCCAAGCGTCTCTTGTGGAGGGTTTTCTGGTTGGATTATTTATAGTCTGCTTTTTAGGCACTTCAGAGCAAATTACATTCAGGTACTATAGGTATTACCCTATCCCCAGAGGGCTTACAATCTAATAGGCTGATGCAGAGAAGTATATTCAGAGGAATGCACAGTTTTACCAGCATAAACCTTACTGCCGATGCAGCAAAGAGTTTTACACTCACAAAAAGCATGTTTAAAAATGTGGTTAGTTTAGTACCCTTGCATGGAAATTCCATGCTAAGTTCCTTTCCTAACGCAGAGAGGTGTGCTGGCAGAACTCCCATTTTTTTTCATGCTGGAAACTTTACTCCTGGTGGAGTAAAATTTCCAGCATTGCTGTGCTGGCACTTCAAACCAAGGGACAGCAAAAAAAAAAAAAAAAAGGGTTTTTTCCTGGCTGGAGTGCATCAATCTGTTAGCTGGATAAGTCCATATTTATCTGGCTAAGTGGCAGCAGGTAACTGCACTTATCGGACTGTCTAGCTGCGGTTAGCCTCTGCCACTTAGCTGAATAAGTACACGTTTTTCTGGCCATCTGGCTGTGCTCTGGTATTCTCCGTGATTTGTTACCAGGGACAGCCCCCCCACCCCTACTCCCCAAGTTTAAAATGCATAATTTTTAATTTGGGGGGGGGTGGGGAGGGTGTGCAAGGCTGTAAGGTTTGCCTAGAACAACTAATACTTTTGCACTAGCCCTAGCTGCACTGGCTCCACAGGACTCCATCTGAAGCTGTGTTGCTTTGGGTCAGTGGCTTTCTCCCGTATTGAAAATTTACACATGAGAGACAGCATTGTCCGGGATGAAGCATCTGTTCTATAACTATTGGAATTTATACAATTAACTCCTGAAGAAGCGATTTGCATCGCGAAACACCGGCCGTTGTCGGGCTTTTTTCTTCAATCTTAACATTTATTTATTTATTTATTTAATGTCTTTTTTATACCGATAACCGTTCACACATCGTATCGGTTTACAGTTAAACAGGAACCATTGGGCAGAACCCTTACATATAACATTGCAAACAGGTTAACTTTTGGGCAGGGCCCTTACATAAAATTGAGAACAGCAAAATCACTATATACATATCACCAAAACTATATACAAAAGATAAGTACATAAATAGCCGAGTCAAAGTACAAAATCGATAGGCATACAACGTAATCCGAGAAATAAATCATAAGTCGCGTATCAGATTCTAGGAGAATCACTTATTTAATCAGTAAGGATTTATGTAATGGGAGGTGATGTGTGGTAAGCTTGCTGGAAGAGCCATGTTTTCAGTTTTTTTTTGAAAGTGGGTGTGTATGATTCCAGGCGTATATCAGGAGGCAGGGAGTTCCATATAGAGGGGCCGGCTAGGGAGAAAGCTCTGTTTATAGTGGACGATAATTTGAAAGATTTGATAGGTTGTGCACGTAGGGTTCCTTGGAGGGCAGTACGTGTGGGTCTGTTCGAGGTGCGGGGGAGGAGTGGGGGGATAATCCAATTCAGGTTAGAGTTCAACAGACTTTTGTGGATGATGGAACAGGCTTTATAGAGAATTCGAGAGTGTATAGGGAGCCAATGAAGTTCGATGAGTGTGGGGGTGATGTGATCTCTTTTTTTCGTGTTTGATAGTATCCTGGCGGCAGCGTTTTGTAGTAGTTGTAGGGGTTTGATATGGGTAGCGGGGATGCCTAGAAAAAGTGCATTACAATAGTCTACCTTATATAAAATGATAGACTGTAGTACAGTGCGGAAATCAGAAAAGTGTAGCAGTGGTTTGAGTTTTTTTATGGTTTGGAGCTTAAAGAAGCATTCCTTAATGATAGATTTAATGAAAGGTTTGAATGTAAGATGGTTATCAATGAAAACACCAAGGTTGCGAACGTGTGATGGGAAAGTTGTGGAAGAGTATGCAGGTGGGATGTCTGGGAGCGGTGGCCTGTTAGATATAATTAAAAGTTCAGTCTTGCTGGGGTTTAGCGCTAGTTGCATGTCATTTAGTAATTTGTTGATGGCTGAGAGACAGGATTCCCAGTTGCGAAGGGCAGTAAGGAGAGAGTCAGAGAATGGGAAAATAAGTTGCACATCGTCCGCATAAATAAAATGCTTGATGTGGAGGTTAGTGAGGAGGGTGGTAAGGGGGAGCATGTATATATTAAAGAGGGTGGAGGAGAGTGAAGAACCTTGGGGCACACCTTGGGGAAGACTGATGGGGTCAGATTCATTGTTATCAACTAATACTGTGAAAAGGCGATCCTGGAGATACGATCGTATCCAGGAAAGGGCATTGCCAGTGATCCCGATGCTCCTGAGGATGTTAAGGAGGACATCATGATTGACTGTGTCGAATGCCGCTGAGATGTCAAGCATGGCAATCAGATAAGAAGAACCTGAGTCTGTACCTCTGATGAGGGTATCATGTAGAGAGAGTAGCAGGGTTTCAGTACTTAGTTGCTTTCTGAAACCGTGTTGTGTGGATGGGAGAATCTTGTTTTGCTCCAGGTGATCTGAGAGCCGTGAGTTGACAATTTTTTCAAGAACTTTAGCTAGGAGGGGTAAGTTAGAGACAGGTCTGTAATTAGATAAGTGTCGGGGTCAAGATTAGGTTTTTTGAGTAGTGGTTTCACTACTGCTTGTTTAAGAACATTGGGGACTGTGCCATGCTCTAGGGAACAGTTAAGGATATTTGAAAGGGGTTTGGCAATCACCTCGGGGATAGCTAGCAGGAGTTTAGTGGGGATAGTTTCGGAAGGATGAGATGATGGTTTTAATTTTTTAAGGATGTTTTGTACTTCGAGAGAGGATGAAGAGTCAAAAGACGAGAGGGAGACTGGAGAGTTGATGGTGGGCAGATAAATATTGACGTTATTATGTGAGAATTGTGCAGTGATGGAGGAGACCTTGTTTTTGAAAAATTGAGCTAATTCATTGGAGCGGTTGTTAGAGGGATTGGCTGATATTTGCGTGGGGGCAGGAGAAGTGAGGTCCGCCACCATGGTGAAAAGGGCCTTAGGGTTGTATTGCATACCATGTATTTTTTTAGCATAGTAACTACGTTTAGCCTGGAGGATGGAGTTTCTATATTCGTGCATTCGCTGGTAGTATAAAGTTTTGGTTGCAGGGGATTGATATTTGCGCCATGACCTCTCAGCTGTTCTGAGTTGGATTTTCAGATTCCTAAGATCAGGCGTATACCAGGGTTTTCTGTTTCTACGGTTTGGGTTAATAGTTTTCGTTATAAGAGGGCAATGTTTGTCAGCAATGTTGAGGGTGAGATTGATCCAGGTAGAGAAGGCATTGTCTGGGGATGAGGCGTCAATTTGGTTGTCTATGTCAGCGCATGCTTGTGAGATGGTATCTATATCGCATGGTTTGCGAAATTTAAAAGAAAAGGGCTGCTGGGGTGTGATGGGGGACATTTGCGGGAGAGAGAGTTTAGTCTGAATCAGGGAGTGGTCAGACCAAGGTACTGTGTTGCATGTAGGGGGATTGTTTATGTTGATGGGGGAGTTGACAAAGATCAGATCAAGTGTGTGGCCAGCTTTATGTGTAGGAGCGTTCACGATTTGTTGGAAACCCATTGCTTCAAGAGAGGAAAGGAATGCTTCGCATGCTGGAGATTGCGGGGAGGTGTCCACGTGTAAGCTATTAGAATGGTGCTTTATCTGTAAACTGTATGACAATAGTTCTCGGTACCTTTCTGCCTTACAACTGTCTCACCAAACTCTACACTTTTAACACACTGTAGGTTAACAATGCCTCCTTTAAGTGGAAACTGTTCTCTATCCTGCCACCTGGGACACAACCCATTTTTTCCCTTTACATTCTCTTATCAGACCCCACACCACCAGACTAAGCTCAGCAAAAGAAGGCTTATCCCAATATACACCCTCACACGCACTCAAGCCATCAGTTTATCTCTTATCTCCATTATTCTATTTAACGCACAATCACTCCAAAAGAAAACCCATCTACTACATGATATTCTCACAGATTCTAAACCAGAAATATGTGCTGTCACGGAAACCTGGTTTAAACAACATGACACGCCCCTCATCAACCAGCTACCCTTAGAAACCTACGATGTTTTCTCTATCCCTCGGAAAAAGAAAAGAGGTGGTGGCATACTCTTGGCTGTAAAAAAGGAGTTTCAACTACTACCCCAGAATTGTGATATTCCAAACCAGTACGAAATCGGCTTTTTCAAATCTAAGTCGCTCCAACTATGTCTCATTTATACTCCCCCAGGCCTACTGGAGAAAGATTCATCTCCTCTTATCGAATTTTTTGCAAATTCTCTATCCCCTGACATACCCACAATTCTCCTAGGGGATTTTAAAGGAACAGATGACATTTCTGATGGATTCATTCATTTAAACATAGACTGTCAAACTAATAACGCCGCAAGTGACGAGTAGTCCGGACGGCAAGTGACCCCACTGCCGTTGTCTGGCTTGCTGATGCGGTTTCATCAAAAATAAAAACATCATAATTATCAGTATATCGGGTGGACACAGCTTTAAAGAAGTGGATTCTTAGTCTTTTTGGTTTTTTCGTTTCTCCAGTCTTGGCCATGGCTTAATTTTTCTTTACTTTTTTTAAGCTCTGGGGGAACAGCATGGATCACTTTTGGTTCCCCTCCCCTGGAGTAGATGAGCAGAGCCTGAGGAACCATAAAAGCAGCTGACTCTGGGAGGAAGTGATGTCATCGGGCTGCATGGCCGCTTGAGCAGTGAGCTCCTCCATTAGCCACATTAAAAGCAATCTTACTGGGGACTGAATCGCCTGCAAACTCTTCCAAACCTGCGTGACACATTCTCTAATCTGCACGGGATGGCAGCTAAGAGGCAATCGGTAGATTTCCAAAGCTTTTCCTACAAGAAAGCTGAAGAGCGGGGCCGTGCTGCTACAGAACAGCCAGCAGATGCGCTTCCTAAAGATGGCGGCTCCAACTCAGATGACTCCCTCCCTCAACATGATGATACAACGCCAACCCGCGCTGAATTTCGCGAATGGTTTGGGATCCTCCGTAAAGACCTTAAAACTTATAAGAAAGAAGTACAAAACATGCTGGGAGAATTCCAAGAAGAGATGGCTACCTTGGGTCGCAGAGTGGATGATATAGACGCCTGCGTAGACGTACAGGCTGAATCCTCGAAACACCTCCAGGATTCATACTCAGATCTTCAAGATGATACCAGCGCCATTAAAGCTAAGTTAGCTGATCTCGAGAATAGTGCACGGAGGGGGAATCTCCGCTTTCGCGGCTTTGCTGAAACTCCAGAAAATGGCGACTGTACGACCCTTATTCAGCGTTTTTGTACATTCCTGCTGCATAGCAGTGAAGATTCAACGTGTGAACAAACGCTCAATATCAAATTAGACAGGGCTCACAGGGTTCTGCAAGATCCCAGCACGAATCAGGCACGAGACGACATAGTATGTTTTCACGACTATGCTCTTAAGGAAAAAATAGCCAATCAGGCCCGAAAACAACAACGCTGGCATTGGGAGAATCAGGATATTTCGATTTATGCTGACTTATCTCAAGCTACTCTTCAAAATTGTCAGAACCTAAAGGAAGCCACGACTTTTCTCAGGAAGGCCGGTATCAAATATAGATGGCTTCATCCCTTTGGTTTTCAATACACATGGGAGGGCACTTCTGCCCGCATACTGAATGCAGAGGAGGCGGAACTCAAGCTAAAGGATCGTGGATTTGTCCCCCAGGCTCCACTGGTGATAAGTAAAATTCGCCCCACTTTTAGAGAATCTCGACCGAAGTGGCAGCGTGTTGGAGCCAGAAATAGCCGGCTGAAGCAGCAATCTGATTCCCAGCGGATCTCTGCAGAGGCCACCTGATCACCTATCTCTGGGATCGGTTGCAAGATCAGTCCTTTCTTCTATTGGCTATGGCTCATTGACTAAGAGTCCAGAAATACTCCGAATCACAGAGTTTGCTTCACCACTGTTAATTTATAATTATTTTCCTTCAGTCTCAGGTTGAGACAATTTATTCTGGGCTAAACGGTGCTCATGAGATGATGTTCTTTTCTTTTTCCTCCAAGCTAACTAGCTATTTTGATCTGCTTAGCATTATTTGCAGATCATGGGGAAGGGGATAGGGGGATGCTTTTGCTACAATGCGGGTTATGCACATATTGTTTTCCACAGCACATTGTAAGGTGTTTATTGTACAATTCAGGGCGATCCTATCTATGGAATATGATATCTTTGAAAGCATATTTAGTGGATTGTCTGTACTCCAGTGTTTATCAGAGCGACTTGAGCCTTTCCCAACGGGGGTATTTCTCTTTGTCCTGGGATCCTTTTAGTATTCCTATGACCACATTTCGTTTAGTTTCCCTTAATGTTAAGGGACTTAACTCACCCTTTAAAAGGCATTCTTTCTTCAAAGAAATGGGAGTGTTAAAGGCGGACATTATTTTTGTCCAAGAATCTCATTTGAAGGGCAAGCACGAATCGCTCTTGAAATCACATAATTACCCGTTTCAATATTTTACTCCATGTCCCAAAGTCGCAAAGTTTACGGGAGTTTGCATCTTGTTTTCTCAACTTATGGTACTAGACTGCCAAACTTGTATTAGAGACCCGGGAGGTAGATATCTTCTTCTGACGCTTTTGATTGAGGGAGTGAACTATACTCTGGTAAATGTATATGCACCCAACCAAGACCAGGGAGCGTTTTATGATACCCTTAATCAGGTTATCCTACAACATAGCACTGACAAATTAATAGTGGGTGGGGATTTCAATTTGGCACGAGTTCCGGCCCTAGACACTTCGAAAGGTTTCGCCACCGTGGCGCCTATTCACAGGAAAAAGTTGAAAATGCTGATGGATGATTGGCAGCTGACAGATGTCTGGTGGATGCACTACCCTAGATCTTATACTTTCTATTCCCCCCCTCACCAATCACATTCTCGCATCGACTATATCTTAACTGATAAAGCCATGCTTTCTCAAATTATGAAACTTGATATTCAACCTGTGGCCTGGACGGACCATTCGGCAATCATCCTTGAAATCTCTTTCCCGCAATATGATCGAAGGACCCAATTTTGGAGACTTAATGACTCCTTGCTATCAGACCCAAGTTTCACCAGTTTCTTAACCGATCAAATTCGGGAGTACATCTTGGTGAATGATTCCAGTGAGGTTACACCCTCCATAGTCTGGGAATCCTTAAAGACATATTTGAGGGGTCTCTCTATTTCAAGAGCGACCTACGTGAAAAAAATGTGACTATATACTAGCCACGGGTCTGAGAAAGGACATCCTTCACCTAACGGGGGAACACCAACGCACATGCTCCCAAAAAATCTGGTCTCTTCTCTCTAGCAAATGAGAAGAACTCCAGAGACTAGAAGCTGCCAAAATGGTCCATTCACTCCATATTGCCAAACAATCCTATTTTGAGGGTGGAAATAAAGCCGGCTGACACTTAGCCCACCGGTTGAAGCAAATTTCTTGCCAGAACTACATTGCCAAAATTAAAGACGAGAAGGGGGACATTTTAACTACCAATATGGCTATAAGATCCAGATTTCTGAATTTCTACAGTACCCTGTATTCTGCCGCAGACTCTATCTCTCCTGAGACGATTGCGAACTATCTGGCAGGGGTCAGTCTACCGCGCCTGACCCCTGAGGCACAAGCTACATTAGATGCAGAAATATCTTCAGTTGAAATTCTCTCCGCTATTAAAACACTGAAGATTGGGAAATCCCCAGGTCCTGACGGCCTTACGACAAAGTTTTATAAAACTTTTGCCCCTTATATTGTTGCCTACCTCCAAAAACTATTTAACCATCTGTGGGAGGGGGGCTCCCTGGCCCCTAATTCAAATCTTGCCGGGGTTACCATCCTCCAAAAACCAGGAAGAGATCCAACGGTTTGTGGGTCTTATAGACCAATATCTTTGCTCAACCTAGATCTCAAGCTCTTAGCAAAAATCCTAGCGGATAGAATGAACAACTATTTAACTAGTCTCATACACCAGGATCAAGCTGGCTTTATGCCAGGAAGATTGGCAGGCGATAATATTCGCAAGCTGATTAACATAATGTGGTGGGCCCGTAACCAGAAAGTCGATGTGCTTTTTCTCTCTATTGACGCCGAAAAGGCATTCGACCTGGTACATTGGCCATTCTTATTTAGTATCCTACATAAAATGGGTTTTGGGCCGTACTTCTGTACCTGGGACACGAGCCTTTACACTAACCCTCAGGCGTGTCTCAAAATCAATGGAGGGTATTCTGATCGATTTAAGCTGGGTCGTGGCACCAGGCAGGGGTGTCCTCTATCCCCTCTTCTTTTTGCCATCTTTTTGGAGCCCTTGGTGGCCACTATCAGGGGTAATGTAGAGGTTATAGGTTTTTCTTTTGCACAACAAGACTTCAAAATCACTCTATTCGCCGACAATATTATGTTCTCTCTAACTAATCCTCATGCTTCTCTAACGGCCATTGAAGATGATATACACAGATTTACCGGGGTGTCCGGCTTTAAGGTAAACTGGGAAAAGTCAGAGATTCTTAATTTGACTTGTCGCCCGGAAATTGTTGCTCAGCTGAAGCTGTCCCATCCATTCCGCTGGGCGCATAGACATCTTAAATACTTGGGGATTCAGATCCCATCCCACCCTAAAGACCTCTTTAGCTTGAACTACCCTCCCCTGCTACAGAAAATTTTTCGTGATCTGGATATTTATTTATTTATTTATTTATTTATTTATTTAAGGTTTTTATATACCGGCAATCATGAGAACATATCTTGCTGGTTTACATGAAACGGGAGTGCATTAGATACATCAAACTAGAACTGAGGTGACCGAAGGTACAGTTACAGTTAACAAGGGTAGCAGAACTTGGAGAAGAGGAAGAAATAGGAAAGAATAAATGGTTAAACGATATACAAGTCAAATTACAAGTTATGTACAAATGGCATGATTAATGGCTGAATGTTTTGAGGAGTCCTTGGATTGTGTCATTAGATTGTGTCTGGGAAAGCTTGCTTGAATAACCAAGTCTTAAGTCTTTTCCTAAAAGTTAGGAGGCAGGGTTCCAGTCTGAGATCTGTGGGCATGGAATTCCACAGAAGGGGGCCAGCTGTGGAGGTGGCACGATCTCTTAGGGTAATGTGTCTAGTCGTTTTCGCAGGGGGAACTTGGAGTGTGCCTCTATAAACATCTCTGGTAGGTCTTGTCGAGTTGTATACTTGGAGAGGGAATTGAAGATCGAGGGAAGTGCGTTGATGTATAGTTTTGAAAATGATACATATGGCTTTGTATATGATACGGAAGTATACGGGTAGCCAATGTAGCTCTTTCAGGATGGGAGATATGTGGTCTCTTTTTCTTGTGCCTGTTAGTAGTCGGGCTGCTGAATTTTGCACCATCTGTAATGGTTTGGAATAGGAAGAAAGCAGACCTAGCAATAGGGAATTGCAATAGTCTAATTTTGAAAAAATGACTGCCTGGATGATCGTTCTGAAGTCTTGAGCATGGAAGAGAGGTCTTATCCTTTTCAAAACCTGGAGTTTATAGAAGCAGTCTTTGGATGTTTTGTTGATGTGTGCCTTGAAGTTTAGCCGGTTGTCCATATTTGGGGTAATCTCCCTTTTTCATGGTTGGGTCGCATAGCGACAGTTAAAATGAATGTCTTACCTAGACTGTTGTATTTATTTCAGTCCTTACCCATACAGATTTCTAATGCTCTCTTAAAATCCTGGCAGAGGAAAGTGTTTAGTTTCATTTGGAAAAGAAGACCTCCTCAGGTTAGCAGACATCTGTTATACCAGGCTAAGTTAATTGGGGGCCTGGGTGTCTCCAACCTTATGTGGTACTATGTATCAGCACAACTCCGGCCTCTCATTGTCTGGCATCAAACTGTCAAGCCTAAACACTGGGCTGTTATTGAACAATCTCAGCTGCCGAATATGCCACTTGCAGCCTTGGCGTGGCAGCCCAGGAAAACATGGAATAGCTATTCCTCCCTACTTCCTACTACCCGGCACACCATTGACATTTGGGACAAGTGGAAGGGGAAGCTTGTTGGTAGGAAGCCCTGCTATCATCTCTTCCATAACATCTCCTTACCCCTGGCCTCGAACGCAACTCCTTTGCAAGATGGCGCAACCGGGTGTCAACCATTTTGAGCACCTCTGGGGTGGAGATGATATTCTTCAGTTTGCAAAAGTCAGCCAAAAATACAACCTTCCTCAGACTGAATACTTGGCATACCTACAAATCTGCCATTTCTGCACGTTGCAACAACTGAAAACTGGTTTGGGTAAGGGAAAATCTCTTTTCGAAGGTTACTGCTCAACCTGTTCTACTCTGAGGCCCGATAGCCAAGGTTTACCAATTATTAAATGCGAAACTGGACTTCACTCCGGCCCATATCAAGGCTTGGACCACTGATTTACAGAACGCATACACCGATGATGACTGGATACGTTTATACCTTCATCTTGGTAAAGCCTCTATTTCTGCAACACTGACGGAAAATGGATATAAACAGCTTTACCGCTGGTATCTCACACCGGAGCGTCTTACTAAGATACTTCCCACCCAATCTGGAGTTTGCTGGAGGGACTGTACTTCTGTCGGTACCTATTTGCATATGTGGTGGTCAGGAGAATGTGTGCGACCCCTATGGCAACAGGTTGAAACTCAGCTCGTCTCCATACTGCAAAGACCTGTTCATCTCACAGTTGACACCACTCTACTCAATAATCGTACACTGGTTGATCAGGATCCTCTACATCCTCTTTATCATTCAGATGTGTATTGCCACACGGTTGGTGATAGCCAAGGACTGGAAAGCACCCACTTGCGGTCTTAGCTAAATTGGATACTGTCTGTACTATGTGCTGAATGACGGCAGAGAAACATCATACTGTCAAAATGTTTTCTCTGACATGGCAACCATATTTAACTTGGTCTAATAGATATGCCACTGGCTCGATATAATTACCTCAGGGCTTCGACTCCATCCTTGGATCTGCTGGCAGTTACAACAACCAGGGCTTGGCCCTCCACTAACTTTCCCACAGATAACTCTCCCACAGATGATTACTTCCGAGACTTTCATACTGTTGGCTGCTTCCTCTGCAGTGGCATTGCTCATTCGCGAGTTGGACTTGAAGAAAGTTTGTTGGTTCTTTTTTGATCCTTACAAGTGCTTTTCGTTATTCATTCTCTGTTTGTATTTTATATTTTTATTGTTCTTATTGGCGGCATACCCTGTACGCGGGAGGGGGGAAACTGGGGCAAGGGTTTCATGTCAAATGGTAGTATGGCAGAAGTTACTTTTTGTCTATGGCACTGTATGTTTGTTATAAACTATCTACCAATAAAAGTGTTTATGCAAAAAAAAAAGCAGCTGACTCTGTGTAAGCACCCAGTCAATAAGAATGTGGTGGGGGTGGGGGAGAAGAGTGGCGTGGAGAAGTGGAGGTAAGCTACAATCACAGAGAGGGAGCAGGTGAGCCAGGAGGAAGTGCTCGTGCAGTGTTGGTGAGGCTTCTGTCTGAGGTGAATGGGCTGAGGTTTGAGAGGGGCAGCTGCCTATGGAACCAGTGAGTCTCCTGAAGAGTAGGGGTGGCAAAAAGGGGTGGGAATGAGAAAGTAAGGGGGCTGCTTGTAGTCTGGAGAAGGGCTGGCAGCAAGCAAAAATGTGCATGATGCGGCAGGGCTGGAGCAGGGGCATTCACACACACACACACACTGTGTGTGTGTGTGGGAGTGTGTGCCTGATACTGGTTGGCAATGTGGTTGGCAGTGTGGTTATCTCATTATTTGGTAACTGATTCAAGAGCTGATTAGTTGGCAAGCAAGAGACTTTAACACCAGACCAGACCAGGAGATTATATAGATATGTATGAGAAATGTAACCAAACTTCTGGGGACTCAACCGATTGCATGGAATAGAGAGGGGCTGTAGCTCAGTGTACTCTACTAAGTTATTTAGGAAAAATGTGAAATTTATGTTGGTGATTTTCTGGCTCAGTTTTGTCAGGTTCTAGGTCACATGATACACCTCTCAAGGGGTGAACTGTTGAAGCACATGCTGCATAGAAAGTGTCTGAGCGAATCAAACAGATACCCCATGAGATGGTTTTGAAAAAAATCTCCTGGGCTGATATTTTCCTGCACTCTGCCCCTGCCTGTGAAGTGTCAGGGCTGATATCTCAGGCCCTCCCCCTGAATTAAAGATCTGCTCCAGGCTTGGATACTTCCTGACCCAAATAGCTGCAACAATAAAACACATGAGTAGTATTGATTTATTGATTAAAAATATTTGGCACTACATCCCAGGAGTAGTAACTTTACAGCATTATGATGAACTCAGTGCACACAAAGCAGTTTGACTAGACAGTTGTCTCTATCTAAGAACTTGTCAGTCGCATGTAAGCAAGAATAGGAGGATGGGCAAGATTTGGTAGTATCCGGCAGCTTGGGCTGCAAGAAGGAAGCAAGTTGGCTCCTTGACTGCCCAGCTTCCCCCATCCAAGTTTTTGAACTGACCAGTGAAGTCAGTAAGCCTCTCTTCCCTCCTCCTCAGGCACCTTGAGTTTGGGAGAGGGGAGGCCCGGAGCAGGGCAGCAGCACCGTGCAGACCAGGGCCTGATGATGATATCAGATTGTGTGGTTAGCACTGTCAAATGCAGCAATGCTCTTGCCGACTGCACAGCCTGACCACTGCTTGGGGGACCCCATGGGGACTGGAGGACTGTGGCAGCAGTCACAGGTGCATAGATGCCATGTTACTCATGGCATCCACACAGCCAGCCTGGCACCATGTTTATATCTAGGGTGTATTTCATATTTAATAGTGACATTTTGGCTTTAAAGAGGATTTTTATTTCTGTTTTGCTTTAGTCAGATACTCTCAATAGCAGATATGTATGGATTGGATGGGCTGAAAGAAGTCGCTGTCTATATTCTGAAAAGAGACTACTGCAGGTTTTTCCACAAGGTAATTATACACTGAAGTGAGGTCTACGTTTTATTTAAAGTACAGTCTTCAAATCTTTATATGCAGAAAATCATAACTCTTAATTTTAAAAAGATGCCTCTTAATGCAAAACACATTTTTTTTTCAGGAGTAGGATGAGTCCTTAAAACAAGGGGTAGATTTTCAAAGGGTTACACGCGTAACCCCTGAAAACCTACCCCTGCGCGCACCGAGCCTATTTTGCATAGGCTCGGCGGTGCACGCAAGCCCCGGGACGCGCGTGTGTCCTGGGGCTTTCCAAAATGGGTGGGGCGGTCCGGGGGTGGTCCCAAGTGCTCCGGCACAGCAGCCTGTGTCGGGGCATGGTGCACCAGCAGCCGCCCAGCGTGCGCAAGTTACGCCTGCCTCGGGAAGGCGTAACTCCTGAAAAAAGGGTAGGGCGGGGATTTAGTTAGGGCTGGGGGGTGGGTTAGATAGGGGAAGGGAGGGAAAGGTGGGAGGGATTGAAAAAAAAAGTTCCCTCCAAGGCCGCTTCGATTTCGGAGCGGCCTTGGATGGAATGGGGAAAGCCATCGGGGCTTCCCTTGGGCTTGGCGTGCACCCCCTTGCGCGCGCTGACCCTGGATTTTATAACATGAGCGTGGCAGCGTACGCATTTATAAAATCGGGTGTACATTTGTGAGCACCGAGAAGCGCACACAAATGTACCCTGCGCTCGTAGCATTTAAAATCGGCCCCTAAGTTATCTAGCGGCCAATGTTTTGATTCATGTTCCATAGCAATTTGTGAAGAAATCTGCATAGCTATGATATGCTGAAAAAATGCAAACTATATTTTAAGGTAATAGTATTAACAAAATAATTTGTTTTGTAGTTACAATATTTAAAATGTTTTTAATTTTTTAAATTTTGTTTTCCCTAATTTTTGAGGAGATATTGTTTAAATCTTCCTCTGCTTACCCCAGTGTGTATGTGTGTGTATGTGTAAAGGAGAGGCACACGGCTTGGCACTGCTGTGCTTATTTCAGTACCCATGCAGGCATCAGTCACAACTGAGACATGTGAAACAAGAATGATCTGAGGGAAGGAGACTGGTACAACACTAAGAGAGGGCCTACAGTAAAAGATGCAGAGCTTTTCATTCCAAAATTGTCCTAGTTCTTGCCTGTAACAAGACATATAAAAAGAGACCTACAAATGAGAGCAAAGGAGTGCATGCATTAAAAATCTAAATCAGACACTGGAGTAAACCAAGATCAGATCATTTTAGAGACCCGTATATCATAGTCCTAAAAACTTAAATGTGCAATACAGTTAATGCGCATGATATATGGTAAGCATCTTTTCTGAGGCATAGAAAAATGGAAGTGCTGGTCAGACTGGATGGGCCAATTGGTCTGTTTCTGCCATCTAACACTAACACTCTCCCTCCCTGGTCTATTCATTATGTCTCCCAATGCTTAATAATCCCAGAACATTTACAATTTACTCCTGCCTAAGATCGTCCACCTGTCACATGTTTGATCCTAACCGCTAGTTTGTTAGATCTTTGTTATTTAAAAATGATGTATTTCATAATGTGTTATTTAATTATTCCCAAGTTCCTCATTTCCTGGTTCTCTGTAAGACACACGGGTTATGTCTTTTCAATGTTATATGTAAACCGAAGTGATTAGTAACATTGTTACCAGAACCTCGGTATATAAAAATGTTAAATAAATAAAATAAATCTACTATGTGATTGCTGCAGTAACAATGGGTGCATGTGAAAATGCTCCACAAAAGAGGAAAAATAACCATGTACTCCAGTAAATGCAAATTCCCAAAACATTTTTGCATTTATGTAACATGAAGGCAGAGGGGAAAGAAAAATCTTGGTTTTATCTCTCTTGGCCATAGGACTCTGAGAAAAAGCAGGCTGGCAGTGCAGGAACAGAGAATGAGAGAGACATTCCTGATCCTAGTAGTTGTTCCGCCTCCCCCATGCCTTTCCTGCTTAGACAGGAAACATGTGCCTTGGGGGATGGAAGAGGGAGATGAAATTGAACCACTAGGACCAGGAGTGCATGCTTTCACTCTGTCTCCACACGGCTGCCCTGCTGCTGCTCCTTCCTGTGGAGGAGGAGCAATAAACGTGGTTGGGGAAGTGAATAGTGAAAGATGGAGAGAGGTGCAACAGTGAGAAAAAGTAGACACCTGAGCGAGTACTGGATAGAAAAGATGGAGAGGAAATGGAGTGGAGTGAAAGATGGATGGGGGCTGAAGATGTGTTTAAGGGGTATGGAGATGTGAGACTGAAGTGGACAAAAGGAGGACTAACCCCACGCTTCCTTTCTTTTCCCCTACCCCACGACACTACCTGCAGCCCACCTTCTGGGACTCTGATAAGGCAGGAAACATTGCCCATAGCATCAGCTGAGTTTCAGGTTCTGAAAAATTGGGAAACATAAACAATATGGATGTCCTGTAGAAGTAGTAAAAAAAAAATGCTTGCTGAGGCTTTTAGCATACTGGCCTCACTACTGCTAAAATTTCGTAAAACAATTCTATATGCCGTTCTTTCTTGATTTATAAAAGGAGTGATATTCATGTAATTTTTTTCTTACATGTTTCACACACATTTCAAGCCAAGTCAGATTTCTTTTAAATTAGTAGCTTCATGTTTTGAAGTGTGGATTAGCAACTTGTAACTTCTCCCTAAGGTGCTTTCTGCTACCTGTAAACACATGTCTCTGAAGACCAGCAGCTCACCTGAGTCATGTGACCAAATCTTTTGGTGCTCATCTACAGTAGTTCCCATGCTGCAGCAGCCATGTGGCTCCATCCATTCCTTTTTCTCTGCTGAGATTGTCAGAAGCTGCAACCCTATAGAGTTTTTGAAGAAAATTCTTTGTCTTTCTGGCATTTGGCTCTTACAAGAGTGTTTTGTTTTGGTTTTTTATTTGACAGATGAATTATATTGCATCAGAAACACCTCTTTAAATAATTGTCTAGATGCATGAGCTAGTCAGTCATACCCAAAAAAGTGCATTTGCCATCACTTTTTATGACATGTGGTGGTTGATTTTTGTTTCCTTAGACTTTCCAGTCAGTATCCCACCCAAGCTTGCACTTTAGGAAAGCTAATTGAAAAAGCAATCTATTTTAAAAAATTTGGCAGTTTATGCATTTCTCGTAGGTCCAGATGCGCATTATCTGCACTTCACTATGCTGTGGATAAAAACACACAGCACTTATACTTCTTGCCCACTGTGTTAATTGCGCATGGTCTGTATTTTTGCAGAGAAAGAGGGTTAAAAATAGCATGCATTGTCTGTCTGTGGTCCGCTATTGGGAGTGCGGCTACGCCATTTTCCCCCATCATTTTTGATGGGCACTCCTACTAGTTAGTAGAGAAATTGTCAATATAACCAAGCAAATACATTTGTCCATTTCCAAATCTTACAATTGAGCAAAGAGCATAAGATATGCCATACTGGGTTAGACCAAGGGTCCATGAAGCCCAGCATCCTGTTTTCAACAGTATATATATATATTTATTTATTTAAAATTTTTATATACCGGCATTCATGATACAATCACATCATGCCGGTTTACATAGAACAGGGGTGTACAAAGAACAAATGAGTAACCTATTAGTGAGGAGGAAGCAGTTACAAATATATATATATATATATATACTATTAGTATATATATAGTATATATATACTATTAGTATATATATACTAGTATATATATACTATTATATATATAGTATATATATATACTATTAGTATATATATATATATATTTGTATATATATACTATTAGTATATATATACTAGTATATATATACTATTATATATATATTATATATATATTTGTAACTGCTTCCTCCTCACTAATAGGTTACTCATTTGTTCTTTGTACACCCCTGTTCTATGTAAACTGGCATGATGTGATTGTATCATGAATGCCGGTATATAAAAATTTTAAATAAATAAATATATATATATACTGTTGGAAACAGGATGCTGGGCTTCATGGACCCTTGGTCTAACCCAGTATGGCATATCTTATGCTCTTTGCTCAATTGTAAGATTTGGAAATGGACAAATGTATTTGCTTGGTTATATTGACAATTTCTCTACTAACTAGTAGGAGTATTAGTATATATATATATATTTGTAACTGCTTCCTCCTCACTAATAGGTTACTCATTTGTTCTTTGTACTAATAGGTTACTCATTTGTTCTTTGTACACCCCTGTTCTATGTAAACCGGCATGATGTGATTGTATCATGAATGCCGGTATATAAAAATTTTAAATAAATAAATAAATAAATAAATAAATATATATATATATATATATATATATATATATATATATATATATATATATATATATATATATAATGAATTAATAGAACCACTCAGTTCAGATGAAACATGAGAAATGGAAATATAGAGGAGAGAATCCATAAAGAAAAGAGATGAATAAAAAGAACAGCAGATTCATTGTGATTATATCATGCCAAATTGAAACACAGGTGATTCCCAAACATTGTGGAAATTGCCCATCACATTTCTTCTTTTGACTGCGAACTTCTCCATAATTAGGGATAGATACCTTCATCTTCAGTTTTTATTTTATTTTCCTTGGGAATTTTAATGTTTGTTTATAATCAACAAAAATCAGAGAAAATCAGTGGGGAAAAAATTGAGTCATTTTTTTCCACCGATTTTTCTGCTGTTTTTGTTTATAATAAACATTGATAAATTCCTAGGAAAATAAAATAAAAACTGAAGATGGTGTTTATCCATATATAATCCTTCCATATTTTACTAAGTCAAGTAGTTAACAAAGGCGTATTGTATGTGATTTTTCCCAGAGTAAGGCAATTATAATGTAGTTGCTATTATGACATGCTTAGCTAGCTTGTGGTGTTCTTTGATTCCTTAATCCAATAGCATTCCAGTTCAAATACTCCTGGGTCCATGGTAGATCACATCCAATAATGCTTTTAATTTGAAGCAGTATTTGCCAAAATGAGGTAATTTTTGGACATTTACACTATAAATAGGCCATAGTATTTATTTGATTAGTCTCCAGTATTTGTTGGGGTAGTTGTGAATATTTTATGTAATCTAGCTGGAGTTAGATGCCATCTGTAAATTACCTTATTGCTTTCTGAAGAATATTTGCTGATTTTAGGTGCTCTGCCTAGTATTTGTTCCATTGTTCTGTCTAGTTGACATTTTAGGTCTGTCCATATACATCTATGCACACATTTTTGTTCATATTCCTTTTTAAATGTTATATAATTTTAAAATCAGACCCTTAGTTGAACTAGTCTTGATGCAGAATTCTTCTAATAAAGAATGTTCAGATATTTTACATTTCATTTATTTACATTTAAGCAAGTGTATAACTGGCAGATACCAAAACATTCCATTTCTATTCCATTGATATTTCTCTTTTGTATTTAAAATCTAACATTCACCGTGGCAATATACTGAGACAATTCAATAGAATTAGCCAGTTTTTCTGAATAACATATGCTTCATGAATGATTGAAGTCTTGAATGGCAAAAAATGTAAAAGATTGGAATATAGCACTAAGAACAGTGTATGTTTACTCAACATCTTTGAGAAGAACTTATTGAATGAATACATTCTGACACTGACTTAACCATCCTTTCTATTTGATAAATTATTTCTGTAATGTCTCGCTATATGCCAGGTAAGGTGCATTTTATGGGAAGATTGTGCTTTGAGAAATGTTAATGTTTTCATGATTCAGTGCTGGTATTGGGTATTGAGTTTACAGTAAAATAAGTCCAAGGTGAATCCTGTTTTCTTTCAATTGTAGCCTGTTGGTGGATTGCATCATTCTGTACTAGAGTGTCTGGCTATTGCTCACTCATTTGGGATAAAGAACCTATATTCCTCATGCATGAGGTAAGTAGGGGAAAAAAAATCTAAAATCACAATTCTTTTACTAAAATGTTTTTTATTCCTTCTACCTCTGATATTTTGCTGTTTTGATTTTTGCTAATGTGGGATTCATAAATAAATTGGGGATTTTGTGTAAACAGGTGGATTGGAAAACATTTTGTAAAATGTTGGTCTGAAAAGAACTTTTCAAGTTTATCAGATGACATGCAGAGAAACTGCCTTACTACATTGATTCAGTCTTTGGTAAGTACTATATAATTCAGACAAGAAGAACAAAGTAAGATTTTTAGAACTTATAGATTTAGTACTTTGCTCATTAACAATGTAACAATATTTTTTATCATATTGTATGTCTGGGGGCAGGTTTACCAAAATCTTAACCAAGTGAAAAAGTTTCAGAATTTATCAGTGAAAGTGCTCGGTATTTTTAGCAATACATCTGTCTTACCCCTCCTCCCATAGTCTTTCATGTATGTTACTATAACCTAAAATGGAAGTGTCAGGACACTTCATTGCAGTGAGGTATGCTGCTTTAGTCGTACTTCTAATATGGGCAACACTCGGCTGAAACTAGACAGCTGTTTTATACGCTGTTAGTTACTGTGGTTAAATTTAAAAAAAAAAAAGAAATATTGAGACTTGTGCCTAACCAAAATAGGAGAAAATAACTCGCTTTCGAGCACCAAGTAGATTTTTGTGCGTATTTTAAAAAAATCATCATTAAGCAGGGAGGCACAGGGTCATTCCTCCTGTGTCAGAGGCTGTTCAAATTTGGTCATGGGTGCAATCCCAGAGCATTCTGCTCTGAGCCATGTACCTGGCTGGTTCGGAGAATGTGGTGGCGACTGGCTGAGTCAAGTGTTCCATCCCCTTGAGTGGTCCCTGGATCAAGCAGTGGCAGAACGTATCTTCCGTCTCTGGGGCTTTCCGGACGTGGGCCTCTTTGCCTCCCTCTGCAAACAGCAAAGTGAGGCTTTTCTACTCACTAAACGGGAGGGGGCAGCAAATCAACCTCAGATGCCTTTACCCATCATTGGGGCAAGGGCCTTCTGTTTGCATATCCTCCGCTTCCTCTGGTGATGAAGACTCTCCAGCAGGACAAGGGAACCATGATTCTCATTGCCTCTCGTTGGCCAAGGCAAGTCTGGTTCCTGCTTCAGTGGGATCTCTGTCAGAGAGCCGATCGGTCTGGGGACCTCCCCTAGCCTGATCACACAGGATCAGGGCAGGCTGCACCATCCAAACCTCAATGCATTGTCTCTGATGTGAAAGGCTAGTTCTGCAACCCCTTGACCTCTCTGACTATGTGTCTCGGGTCCTGGTAGCTTCCAGTAGCCTGCCACCAGGAAGTCTTATAGCCTGAAGTGGAAGAGGTTTTCTGACTGGTGTGAGGGCCACGGCTTGGATCCATTCTCCTGCTCTACTCCAAAGTTGCTTGACTACCTGCTGCACCTTTTGGATGCTGGTTTAAAGACCGACTCAAGTACACCTGAGCGCCATCAGTGCTTTACCACCAGGGTATTGATGGTTCGCCCACCTCTGTACAGCCTATAGTAGGGCGCTTTATGCGGTGTTTGTTTCAGCTGAAGCATCCCCTATGGCCTCCTGTTCTGTCCTGGGAACTCAACGTGGTGCTGGCTCGGCTCATGCAAGCTCCTTTCGAGCCACTGCACTCCTGTGCAGGGTCAGCAAGCTTCAGGCATTGGTGACCTATCCGCCCTATATGAAATTCTTTCATGATAGAGTGGTATCGCGTACTTGCCCTAAATTCCTGCCTAAGGTGGTAACTGATTTTCATCTTAACCAATCATTCTGTCCACCTTTTTTTCCCAGGCTTCACTCGCACCAGGGCAAATGGACTCTGCACAGATTGAATTTCAAGAGGGCTTTAGCTTTCTACCTCAAACGAACAGCAGGCCACAGGCAGTCTATGCAACTCTTCATCTCATTCGACAAGAATAGATTGGGAGTTGCGGTTACCAAGCAAACGCTGTCACACTGGCTAGCGGATTGTATTTCCTTCTGCTATGCGCAGGTGGGCTTCAGCTTGGAGGCCATGTCAAGGTTCATTCAGTCAGAGCCTTGGCGGCTTTGGTGGCCCACTTGCTTGAGGTTCCCATAGCAGAGATCTGCAAGGCTGCAACATGGAGTTTTCTCTAAACCTTTGCCGCCTATTATTGCTTGGACAGGAATGGCTGACATGACAGCAACTTTGGCCATCCTGTCCTTTGGAATCTCTTTCAGTTGTAGAACCCAACTCTTCTTGCCTAGGGCCCTTTTTTCGGATTCAGGCTATCTCCCTCTGTTACCAACAGCACCTGTGTTGTGCCTGTTGACAACTGGTTAGGTGCTTCTTGGTCTTACCTGTTGTTTGGAACAGCCTGTAGCTATGCATTCACCCATGTGTGAGGACTACCATCCTGCTTGTCCTAGGAGAAAGCAAAGTTGCTTACCTGTAACAGGTGTTCTCCTAGGATAGCAGGATGTTAGTCCTCATGAAACCCACCCACCACCCCGCAGAGTTGGGTTTCTCCTATATTTGTTTTATTTTTTCATAATTCTATGTTACGATACTGAAGAGGGACCCCGCATGGGTGCACGGATAGTGGCATGCTGGGCATGCTCAGTGTGCCAATCAAAGTTCTAGAAAATGACATAAGTTTTCCGTGCCGGGCTCCATCCGATGATGTCACCAATGTGTGAGGACTAACATCCTGCTGTCCTAGGAGAACACCTGTTACAGGTAAGCAACTTTGCTTGTTCTAAGACAGTTCTTCTCAACCCAGGCCTTTAGGAGCTACTCAGCCAGTCTGGTTTTCAGGGCACCCAACATGAGCATGCATGATGAGAAATGTGCATGCACTGCTGCCTTCTCATGCATATTCGTGGTACCTATCCCAAAAACTAGAGTAACTAAATTACTCCTGAAGACCTGGGTTGAGAGCTACTATGTAAGAACACTTCAAGACAACTTGTTTTTTGTGCTAGTTAGTCTGTCGTGCTCCTTTAGATAACATTTCATCCGCATTAAAGTGTTGTTGCAGGAATGAGCTTTTGCAAAAAATACTTAAGATGTCTGGTTTGGTTTTGTTTCGCATACCAGTCAGAATCTACATTTATACACCAAAAATAGTAAATGAACATTCAGTTTCTTCTCCTGTCCTATGATTATATTAGAAGCCAACAAGTAGCATATTTATCAGAAGAAAATATGAGCGCTTGCCACTGTAGTGAGTGATTAAAAAAAAAGAGATTAGATTCAAAAAAACAGCTTGCATTGTTTACTGTATACACTGAGTTTCTATGTTCTAGTTTTGCCATCTGTAAAGACGGGCATACTTAGGGAGCAGTGTGATTCCATTTAATCAAGAAGATAGAATAAAATATAAAATCTTGCTTAAAATACGTATGTTTTACTATTTAACCTTTTGAAACAGCAGCTGCTCATGGGACGTGATACTTTTTACTCAGATTATTCAGTTACCTAGCTTTGTACCAACAGAACATTTCTGGTTCAAACAGCACATAAATGTGTTAGAATAATTTAATTCTACATCTAGTGGCAAGGAATTATATACAGTAACCGGACTTTGGCAGATTATTGAGAACCAGCTAGATTTGTTTATACCTGTTAAGTTGCCATGCGATTCCAGGCTCATGCATCCTAACCTAAGAGCATGTTTTATGACTCCGGAACCTGCGTGTGTTACAAGAACTCTAAATGTATATGTGCCTTGAAGTTGCTCCGGGAGAAGGAATGAAAGGAGAAGTGTGTGGTGGGGGGGCACCTTGGGTGGAGAGTATCAGTGGGGTTTGACTTCTACTGCTGGTTTCCCAGGCCCACCAGCAGCTCTCCTCTTCAGCTAACAAGAGCCTGGGGACTTCCGGCAACTCTGCGCCACTGGCAGCAGCTCTTCTTCCTTAACTGACAAGGTCTGGGGAACCCTGCTACTCTGGCCATTAGCAGCTCCTGCACCACCACAATATATTCTTTTTGTCTGCCTGCCCACTGCAACTCCCCGCTTATGATGTCAGTGTTGCAGAAGGACAAAGCAAAAACATAAGTGCTTTTTATTTCATAAAACACTCTAGAAAAATATTAAGTATAATGCAGAAAATCAAATGCACAGTTTGTTTTTACACTAGTTGAGAGGAGCAAGAAAATAGTTGCACTGTGAAAACATTTTAGATGGTTTCCAGCATCAGGACCCTGAGGCCCAAATATGTTAGTTTTTGCAGATGTGAAGTGAAATGACTAGTATTTCAGAGATGAGGTCTTCCCTTTCTTGGGGTACCTGATCCATCACTCAAATGGATTTAGGCCTTGCTGGCTTAATAGCTGAATTATGTTAACAATTATTTACCTGTTACATTAGTTTTGTTTTTTTGTAAAACCTATGTGTGGACAATATACCTTCCCCCCCCCCCCCCCCCTTTTCTTTCTTTGCTCTGGCATTGGAAAATTTTACTTTGTATCTGACAAAGATTAAGGAATGAATGTAGAACAACAGATTAGCCCCTTAATAATAAGAAAACAGAAATTGTACTTTTGTCCCAAATTCAGCCAGAGGAATTCCCTTTACAATTTTCCTTTGAAGGAGATGCCATTCCAATCCAATTAAGGGCACATAATTTGGGGTTGTCATTAACTCCTCCCTGTCTCTGCGACATCACATTGACTCGCTAGTGTAGTCATTATATTACAATCTCCATTTACTGCGTCCAGAAAAGCCACTTCTCAGCTACTCCGATTTCCATTCTGTTATACAATTCCTCATTTTATCATCGCTGGACTTAATGTTCTGTTTCTAGGTCTTCCAAACTCTCACTTACAGATGCTTCAACTTATACAAGACTCCATTGCTCAACTCACTGCTGGAATCCCGTTGCGCAATCACATCTCTCCAGTCCTAGCTAGTTTGCATTGGTTACCTATCAGCTGGTATGTAAAGTTCAAAATGCTGATGTGGGTCTTTTAAGGCCTTTCATGAACTCACCCCTCCTAGTTTATCTTTGGCAATCTGGAAATATCAACCTGCCTGTGTCCACTCCCCTTCACAACACTTGAGATCCCACCTCTCAGACATGTATGACTTGCCAAGTCCAGAAAATGTATCTTCCACATAGCAGGCCTTTGGATCAACCTCCTTGAGGAGTTGAGAACTGAGACAGACCTGTTCCGTTTCAGAAAGCTCCTTAAATCCTGTTTTTTCACTTCAGCTTTTACTATTTGTTAGATTTGGAGCCTGGGATCCCTTCCCATCAGGTGCCTGTTCATGTATAAAGTGTGAAGTAAATATAATTGTCTTTTGCTCTTAGTATTATTTGTTTTAATATGTGTATTTTTACATAATCCACTGAGACTAGATGATCAGCGGCATGTTTCCTAAATAAATAAATAAAAATCCTACCAGCCACTCAGTCATTCAGATTGCTTGATATGCTGCAGGTTCTGAAACTACCAAGTGAACAATAAGCTATAACATGACTGCACATTAATTACAAATATACTCTGAAATTGTAAGATCAGAGTCTTTAAGGCAGACTGTGATCAACCATTTTTAAAGTATAATATTTTTTTAAAATCTATTATGTATTTTCATAATGTTGACATGCCCATTAAGTAATCAAATATCTCAATTTGTGCTCAGAATTCTAAAGTCTTTTAATAATTTTGGTTATAATATAACAGTGCATCCCTGACTTGTCATCGAAGGGCATGATAATCCTCATTAGTCATTGTTTCAAATGTTAGCATTAAACCCCTTTATAAGAACATAAGACTTGCCATACTGGGTCAGACCAAAGGTCCATCAAGCCCAGTATCCTATTTCCAACAGAGGCCACTCTAGGTCACAAGTACTTGGCAGGATCCCAAGGGGGTAGATAGATTCCATTTTGTTTATCTTAGGGATAAGCAGTGGATTTCCCCAAGTTCACCTTAATGGTTTATGGACTTTTCCTCTGGGAACTTGTTCAAACCTTTTTTAAATACTGCTATACTAATAGCTTTCACCACATCCTCTGGCAATGAATTCCAGAGCTTAATTACGTGTAATTGAGTAAAAGAAATATTTTCTCTTATTAGTTTGAAATAGATCATTAGTAATTTCATTCTGTGTCCCCTAGTCTTTGTACTCTTTGAAAGAGTAAACAACTAATTTAAATTTTGTTTTTTTACTACACTCATTTTACAGACCTCTGTCGTATCTCCCCATGGCCAACTCTTTTCCTTGCTGAAGAGTCCTAACCTCTCTAGCCTTTCTTCATAGGGGATTCATTCCATCCCTTTTATTATTTTGGTTGCCTTTCTCTCTACCTTTTCTAATTCTTCTATATCTTTTTTGAGATGTGAGTAATATTGCATACAATACGTGAGATAAGGACACACCATGGATCAATAGAGGCATTATGATATTCTGTTTTATTCTCCATTCCTTACCTAATAATTCCTAGCATTCTATTTGCTTTCTTGTCTGCTACTACACACTGAGCAGAAGATTTCAACATATCAGTGATGACACCTAGATCTTTTTCCTGAATGGCGATTCCTAATGTGGAACCTTGCATTGTGTAGCTATAATTTGGGCTAACTCTTCCCAGAGTGCATTAATTTGCACTTGTCCACATTAAAGTTCATTTGCATACCCAGTTTTGCAATTTCTCTCAATTCTCTTATGATTTAACAACTTTGAATAATTTGGTGTCATCAGCAAATTTCATCACCTCTCATTTACATTTCCAGGTTGTTTATAAATTTATTAAAAAGCAGTGGTCGTAGAACAGATCCCTGGGGCACTCAACTATTCACCTTTCTCTATTGGGAAAATTTACCATTTAGCCCTACTCTCTGTTTTCTATCTTTTTAACCAGTTCTCAGTTCACAAAAGGACACTACCACCATCCCATGACTTTCTAATTTCTTAAGAAGTCTCTTATGAGGGACTTTGTTAATGCTTTCTGGAAATCCAGATGCCTGCCACCTTCACCAATTTGTTGCTGCTTCTTTCTTTCTTGCTTCTGCCTCAGTAAACCATCCTTCCCTGCAGTTATAACCAAGAAATTATTTACACAATTCACTTCTGAACAATGACAGGAGGAAGCATACATAACTCCTAGCTGTATTCCCCTTCATACCAGGTTACTTATAAATCTTAGAATTATTTATTTATTGAGTTTATATACTTCTGTTCTGTAGTCAATCACAATGGTTTACAAAGTAAAATAAATAGCCAGTCAGAAAGGTAGATTGGTTTGCTATTCCATACTTTAGAATTTTGCATACAGGGTATCTTTCTTCATGCAATAGCTTAATAAGATCACATTTCCACAGCAGCTACTGATGCATAGGCCTTTTTATTTTAAAACCATTATGAAATGAGAAATCTCAGTGTTTTGTATAATGTGTTTTTGACTTCAGACTTGCACACAACTGAATTTATATGACGTTCATTTGCTGTTTAAGGCTAGAGTGTAACAGTTTTTCACTTGGCTGTCTTATTCCCCTGGACTTGAACAGCTCATGAAGTAAGCGAAAATTTAATTAGGAGCCATATGAGTGTACACAAAAGAGCATATCCAATAGCAGAATTTCTGGAGCAAGGCAGTTTTCTTGAATTCACAGATGGTGTGGTTGCTTTAACTAAAAACAAGAAGCTTTAAATATGTATTCTATTTATAAAGCTTTTTAATTAGTCATATGGTTTAGCACTGCTGTTCCCAAATCTGGTCCTTGAGACCTCCCCAGCACATCCAATTTTCCAGATATTCAAAATAAAGATTCAGGAGCTTTGCATGTGTATTAAATCAATCCAGTTTTTTTTTTTATTAGGTTACCCTGAAAACATGATCTGAGGGTTCTCAAGAAACATTTGGGTGCCATTACATAAAATGTTTAGAATGTTGTTTAGAATGGCTTCATTTCAGTATTCTTTATCCCAACTTAAAACTCAACTATGAGAAATTTTGGAAGCTTTATAGAACACCAAAGGGGTAA
Organism: Rhinatrema bivittatum; assembly: GCF_901001135.1. Classification (NCBI taxonomy): domain Eukaryota; kingdom Metazoa; phylum Chordata; class Amphibia; order Gymnophiona; family Rhinatrematidae; genus Rhinatrema; species Rhinatrema bivittatum. Next base: position 78,425,964 of record NC_042624.1, on the reverse strand, counting down.
TTTTGTAACTGCCCGCAATGGTGTATAATCTGCGGGTATTTTTTTACCTGCAAACTTTACACACATTTTTTAAGATGGGTGTTCATACCGGTCCTGGGGGGGCCTCCCCCCAGCCATTTGGGTTTTCAGGATATCTGTAATAAATATGCATGAGATTTATTTGCATGCACTACCTCCTATGTATGCAAATATTTCTCATGTATATTCATTAGGGATATCTTAAAAATCCAACTGGCTCGGAGAGGCCCAGAGGACGAGCTTGAGCACCCCTGTTTTTAAGAGAAACTCTATGTGGGAAATTATACCACAAAACTACTTGCACACCTTTTATACCTGCTAATACATGCACATAGGAAAAACTGCACATATTTTTGAAAATACATAAGTATGTGCATAACCCCATCCCCGCCCACAAAAACACTTCTTCCCACTATAGATAAAAGTATATGCATACATACCTTATGGGCTGGATTTTAAAAAGGTTTCGCTCACTGGGCCTATTTTCAAAAGGCCCAGTGACGCGTGTAAAACCCCGGAATGCGTGTAAGTCCTGGGGCTTTACTAAAGGGGCGGGAATGGGGTGGGGCAGGGTGGGGTCAGAGGCTCCAGGCACAGTGGCCATTTGCCGCTGTGCTTGGGATCGCTCGCCGGCAGTCGGCCGGCGCGCGCAACTTGCGCCTGCCCAGAGGCAGACGCACAAGGTAAATTTAAACTTTTGAGGGGGGGGTTAGAGTAGGGGAAGGGGTGGGAAGGACAGGTTAGGGGGAGGGAACGGGGGAAGGCAGTGCAACTCAGCGCGTGCAAGGTGCATAATTAGGCACCCCCTTGCGCACGTGCGCCGACCCCTGATTTTATAACATGCGCGCGCCGGGTAGCACGTGCACATGGAGGCCATGCGCGCTTCTTTTAAATCTACCCCTATGTGTGTAGGTTTACCTGTATAGAGGGCGGACAATTTAAAAAAGAAAATTCCGCAGGTAAAGCACTATTTTACCTATGGAAATGGCTTTGAAAATTGCCCTGTTAATATGTAGTCTAAAAATTATTCCATTTCACATTCTGTGTCCTATACCTACTGTATAATAAGTTGGTTTTTGGAGTAAAGCTTTTTAAGTAGCTGGTTGCATAATCAGTCTCCATTAAAAGATCTATATCAGCAAATAGCATAATATTTGCAATTACTGTGTTATTTTTAAGGACCACAGGAACGCAGCTTTTCTTTTGATGGAAAGTGACAAACTAATCAGCAGTCTTCCTGGAGTGAAATGGGCAGAAAAGACCTTGGCACTGGCATCAGAACTGCAAGAAGAATGTATAGGTTTTATTATAACCAATTTCTCAGAGATAATAAAAAGTGAAAGTTTTTACCATTTGTTGCAGGTAAAACACATGATTTCTTTTTCTTTTTTCTTTTTTGTTTTAAAACTTGGATTTTAAGGATGTCTTCCATATTTAGGTGGTATCATTTGATTTGTGTCTAGATATTCCTTTTTCTAAAACTTACCTCTATCCCCCTATCAAAAAAAAGAAAAAATATGTTGACAAGATCTAAAAAATTATTTTGAGCCAAGACTATATAATTAAAAACAAAAATAAAACCTTGGCCAATTATTTACAAAAGGTATGCAGCTGGAAAACCTTTTTTAGATTTATTATCCATTTTTCTGTAGCATTTTTTAAAAACTTATCTTTTTATTTGTTAAATACTTTTTTCCATTTAGTGCGCTCTTTCAGTTTAGTGCGCACTAAAAACCAAAAATGATTCTACCACATGCACAGCCCTAATATTTACTAGTATAACAATTTGAGAGCATTATGAACCCCCTCTGCTCATTCCAGAAACACAGAGGTTGTGTGTTTGATATGTCCATGGAAATTATTTGCTAGCTATGTTTATTAATAAAAGCATTAAACAAATTAGGTAAAATTAGCTAGCCTGATGACTTGGTGGCAGTCTGTGCACTGCCATGCAGAGAACCTTTGTTCAATTCCCAGGTAAACGTGAATTGGTTATTTACTCTTTCAGATAATACAAGGACTAGAGGGCACTCCATGAAGTTAGCCAGTAATGCATTTAAAACAAATTGGAGAAAATTCTTTTTCACTCAGTACACAATTAATCTCTGGAATTCATTGCCAGAGGATGTGGTTAAAGAAATTAGTGTAGCTGGGTTTAAAAAAAGGTTTGGATAAGTTCTGGAGGGGAAGTCCATAAACGTCTATTAATCAATAGAGAACAGTAATTGATTGTTGCTGACATTAGTAGCATGGGATCTATTTAATGTTTGGATACTTGCCAAGTACTTGTGACTTGGATTAGACATTGTTGGAAACAAGATACTGGGCTTGATGGACCCATGGTTTGAGCCAGTACAGCATATCTTATGTTGGCCAGAGCTGGGAATGCTGTGGAAACAACTTCCAAAACCCCTGGGATTGAGTCCCAATCATCTTACAAGAGTGACACCTACTGACCAGACATGTGATTGCAGGACTTCAGAAGGAGCCCTCTTTATATGGCCCCCCTCCTGGCCAAGTACTGTCACTGCAATGAAGCTAAATGAGTTGGGAAGGGATATAAAGGAGGGAAATTCCCAGGTAGTAGTGAATAAAGGCTCATGGTGGTGGTGTCCAGCAGAGGCTGGTTCTGACTGAACTGCAAGCCCAAAAGAGCAGGAGGAAACTGCCAATCCAAAAGGGGAGGGGGGGAGAAGCAATATTAATAAGAGAAGACTGTGAGCTGCCATCTTGTTATAGGAAAGGACAATGATGGGAGAGAGAAAGAGGACTGAAATTTACAGTGCCTGAAATTTCAAGTAAGCATTTATATATTAGTTTCTACAGATTCTGCTGATCTTAAGTTACTAATTCATTTTTAGGGAATGGATGAAAAACATTGGTGAATAAAATTATATTTCTTAAGAGATGGTGTGAAAAATCGGACTCAAATCATTATTGCAAACTCCTCTAACTTTCACGTTTTCCTAATTGTAGATGGCAATAAATTCCCTGAAACTTAGCAGTCCTGCCGAAGTTCTCAAACACATTAGGGGCTCTACCATTATTTCCCTGATTTTTTGAGTATTTTTAGTAGCATACTGAAAATGAATTTTGTTCAGTATGGGTGTATTCTTACAACTATAACCTGTCACAAATACAGCTAAAAATGACCCATCATTTATGAAATGTACTCTAGAGAGTAAATAATTATTTTTTTTAATGTAGGTTGATTTGCTTAAAAAATGATAACTTTTTGTGTACAAGTACATTTTTTTATGTATAGATCTGAGTTTGGAGGGAACACAGCCCTGCATTCAGTTCTTTGTATAGCAGGAAAATGTGGTTTAGTAATATTGATGAATATATTGCCTTATCTGTGATATAGTATTAATTGGTATTTTTAATTTATTTTTTAGGCACAGGGGATGAGCACCAAACCATACCTTCTAGAAAAAGTTTTTAATGCAATTGAGAAAAACATTAACATTGAAAATGGATGCATTTTTATTATTGCTTTAGATTATTTGATGAATTTAACATCTGCAAGAGAGCTGGTAAGATTCCTTGTTTTAGCATGGGTAGATTTTTTTTATACTTTTGTTTGCTATGAACAGATGTGAAACAAAACATTTGATGGAACAGATAATGAAAAAAATTCTTCACTTTATTATATTTCATTGGCAGTATGACTGGCACAATAAACTTGTCAACAGTTTCGTAGACAATTTTTGTGACCACTATATCCACAGAGGTCAAATTCCCTTCAGAACGAGTGATTGATTATATTTAGATTATTGAATAAACTTGATACTCTAGACTTGTTGATACTGTTATGACAAACTTCTTTCCTAACTTAGTTTCCAGAGCAAATATTGTGTGCCATGTTAGCTACTGACTGTCAGAATTCATTTTCTTGGGTCATGTGATCTCACATGAAACAAGGGATTGTATGTGTTGGGAGTATATATACCTGAGAGAGCTACAAATTTATTATGAAATCTTAAATACCTGTGGATGCTTTGGGGGGGGGGGGGGTGGAGAAGGGAAAGCTAGAATCCTTTAGTATCTACTACCAAAAATAATGTGATTACTGTTAGGATTGAAATATTGCAGTGCTGTTCTTGCCCCCAACATCAAAATATTTTGGGAGTAGTTATTTAAAAAAATATCTGGTAGAATGCTTGCAATTTACCAGAGAAACGTTACCTCCCATGTCTAAGGTGGTTTAGGTCAGTGGTTCTCAACTGGTGTGTCATAACACATCATTTTGTTGCCAAGCACCGGCAGGTGTGTCACACACTTCCTGGTCTCCTGCTGCTCTTCCCTCCCTCTCTTCACCCCAGCGAGATGCACAGAATTCTTCAATGAACACTGCCGCCGTTCCTGCCCGGGTTATTAGCACATTTAAGCCCCAGGGGAATGGCAGCAGTGTTCGTGGAAGCCAGGAACAGCAGCATGGCCTTTTCTTCTTCCCGCCCCTGCGGCCATGAAGAGGAAGTGATGTTTACCAGGCACACAGGAAGAAGAAAAGGCCATGCATGCTGCTGCCACTGCCGAAATCGAGTCCCAAGGCTCCTCCCGGCCCCGCAGCGGTAAGAGGGCAGCACTCAGCTGTTTGCTTGTGCTGTGATCATTGCAGCACAGAGCAGTCAGCTAAGAATGTGGCTGTAGGGTTTTCCTTCCATGCTGCTGTTTGGGAAATTCATTGACGATCAGCTGCCCGGGGTCGCTGATGAAGTGGCAAGCTGCCTCCCAGATAAGATCAGTTCTTGGCCCCTGCTGATTGCATGGAAGGTGGACATTAAAGGCACTTCGCACATTTCAGTGATCTAATCACTGACACGGGTAATTTCAATTAGGGATGCTCTTCCTTGCTGGATGTAGTGAGTCATTCGGCAGACCATTGCTTTACTAATTATCAGCCTATAACTGTCTACTTAGTGAAAGGACAAATTTCTAAGTAGACCTGGATATTTGAGATGAGGGATGTTAAGCAAAGAAAGGGAGTAGTATTACAAGCTGGTTATAGAAAGGCACAGAGAGCCATGACCCCAGTGTAATTGGGAGCTGAGCAAGCTCCTTCCCTCCACAGAGAATCTTCAGTGTATCTCAATTCTCATCCTCCATGCTCTCCGCCTGCTGTTTCAGCACCAATACCCCCAGTTGGATCCTGCCCAATGCCGCAGACCCGGTGCAACTAATCGACGGATTTCCCAAACAGCAGCGCAGCAAGAAATCAGCATGGCCACATCCTCAGCTGCCCGCTCTGCACCGCAATGTTCGCAACACAGGCAAACAGCTGAGCGCTGCCTCCTTACCGCTGCAGGTCTGGGGGAGTCGCTCCTGCTGCAGTTCCCAGCCTGTCGTGACTCTGCTTTAATAGCAGCATACCGGCTGCCTTGTGTTGTAGCTACCATGTGTGCTGGTGGTGGGGTGAGTGAGACAGAGAGAGTGAGTCAGCGTGTCTGTGTGTGTGTGTGAGAAAATATTTGATTGAGACTGCATGTAAGTAAGAAAACGTGAGAGCAAGAGAGTGGTCAGGGAGGTTATGTGTGTGAGAGAGACAGATTGGTAAGGGAGATTATGTGTGTGTGAGAGAGACAGATTGGTAAGGGAGATTGTGTGTGAGAGAGAAAGAGATTGGTCAGGGAGGTGACAGGTGTGGGTGTGTGAGAGAAAGAGATTGGTCAGGGAGGTGACCTGTGTGGGTGTGTGAGAGAAAAAGATTGGTCAGGGAGGTGACTGGTATGTATGTGAGAGAGAAAGATGACTGGTGTGTGAGAGACAGAATGTATGTGTGAGATAGACTAGTCATGGGCCCTAAAGAAGAGGAGCGTGAGGACAGAGCTTCAGCAGCTATTGCTGTTTCTGGTGTGTGCTATTAGCCTACAAGGGAAAGGAGTAGGAGAGTTGCTGGAGAGGGTAAGTAAAGGTGACTTTTTAAGCTTATTTATCTTGATTGATTGCCATTTTAATTATTAGATATTGTGATGTCTGCTGTTTGAAATATTTTATTGGTGTTTAGAGAAGTTTTAATAATTTGTAAATTTCTAATGATTGGATGTTCTGTTATCAGTTCTTTTGAAACATTTATTATTCTAGTTTTAGGATTATTATTATATTTTACTTGAGAAATGTATAAATAGAAATGTGGAGACAAAAACTGAACTGGAAACTGCAAGAAGCCAGAATAAGTGTATGCAGTGCAACAATGGAAAAACAAAAACATTAACTTGAAGGTCACTTGATTCTGTATTTGGTGAGTGTCTGTGTTCTGCGTGTGTGACCCAGCTAAGGGTATTCTGCAAGCTTGTAGTTTGTGTAGGGATCTATAGCAGCATGGCTAATAGGAGATGTATTGGTGTTTAGGGCCTGGTTAAATATTTGTAGTGTTGCCTTTTCATAGGTAGGGTTGTTACTGTTTTAATGCGCAAAAAGTTACACCTGCATTATGGAACTCATTCAGTTTGTGTACATTATTGCAGATCCTGGGAGTCTGTTAGGTGCTATATTTCTGTTTTGCACTGAATGCAGAGTGGCTTTTCATTCCAGTTTCTGTCTCCATATTTGTAATTTGTGGTTTTTCTGTACTTGGTGAAGGTCGATTCTATGTGTGTGACCGAGGTAAGGTATTTTACTAGCATGTAGGCATTTGTATCAATATTATTTGTTGTGTTTTCTCATCAGTACATGTATTGGTGGTAAATTACTGTTTTTTCATGAGGAGGGCTATTGTGTCTGGTAGGAGAGAGTGTTTATGTTGCTGTTACTGAGATGACACCAGAAATATCTTTTTTTGTATGGTAAATTGAACAGGGAATGTCTTAGTTCTGTTCTGCACCCATTATAGGGGGGTCAGGGCAGTTCCTGTAGATAGAGTACATGTTTACATTTAGCCCAGTGACGATCATGTGTTCAGTGTGTCACGCATGTGAGAACCATCTGTCAGCTGTGTCCCGACAGAAAAAAGGTTGAGAACCACTGGTTCAGGTTATATCTGGCTTTGCTTTTCCCTGTCAACAGATTTTTCTTTTAAGCAAGAATTGGAGATCTCAACATCCAAATCCAGTCAGAGCAGGGGAACATTGTTAATTTCCTTTGTTATAGAGCCAAACAATTTAATATTGGTTTTGTTTTTAAAATGGTACTATGTGCTTCATGGGTTTTCATACTGGACTGTTCTCAGATATCTCATACAAAACAAATAAAAAGGCAGATTTATTTGTTGCTAAGTTAGGAAATCATTAGGTTGGCTTCCACTTCTCCAAGATATCCCTTGGGGAGGGCAATTTTTAAAAATCTGCATGAATAATTATTTACCAGGGTGAAAGGGCTTTCTGAAAACTGCCTAGCCTCCTTGCAGATAAATGCTGCATGGTGTTCCACAAAGTGCATATTTTTATGTATACTGAGTGGGAGGCATTGTTTTTGAAGGGAAAAAATATCCACAAAAAAAGTTGCAAATCTTTGCAGATACATTTTCACTAGATGGTTTTAAAAATACAAGTTGCCCCTTAAAAGGTGAATTTTAATAGCCCCTATGCGTGCCAAAGTCGGGAGATAGGCACGTATCTCGGGCAGGCGGGCTCTGGTGGGATTTTAAGAAACTCGACAAATCAAAAAGTTAAAAGGGGGGTGGGGAGTGGTCTGGGCGGAGAATAGTTGGGACGTCGGTATTCTGGGAAGGTCACTTGAAATGTGCACATAAGTATTACGCACGCAAATGCGCACCAGTGTCCCTTACCGCATAACTTTACCTCTGCTATGGATGTTGCGTAAGTTGAAAAAAACCCCAAACATTTAGGCAGTCAGCAGGGTTTGAAGGGTTGGGGCTAATAGGATCATTTACCTGGCCGAACTTGGGAAGCTAGTAACTGTGTTGGCACACGTATCAAATAAAATCCCTCCTTGTACACGATAGAGCCGGTATTTGTCGCACAGGCGTGTGTCCATTTGCTCTAGTCGCTATACACGCATACATGTATGCTCGCATGGCTATTTAAAAGTTACCATCCCCGTGTATAAGTTTAAGAATGCTAGTTACATATTCTGGGAACCTTACCAGTTCTGAGAGTTTGTAGCAAAACACAGAAGGGAAATTAGCTCTGTTTGTTTCTTCAGAGGGTGTAATTTAAAGTACATTCATTCTGATATGGCCAAATTGTATATTTGTTTTTTTCATTGGCTTATGATTTTCACAGCTTACTTGCATTTATGGTTCTTTTTAGTGTTGTAATTCTTTTCTCTCTTCCCTTTTGTGGATCTCTATCTAGGACTATATGGGTTATCTTTTTAAATCAATATGTATTTATGTATAGTCTCATGCAATGTCTGCTTGTTAACAAATTTTTTAAACTATAATAGAAATCGTAAAACATCTGCACACATATGTACCTTATCCCCAGGGATGCTTCCCCCTACTGTGAGTAAAACTATATTTAGAGAGGCCAGCAAATTTCCTGGGCCCTCAGATGCACCCCCCTCAAAAAAATGTGATGGGGCCTGGACCCCTTCCTTTTTGAAAAGGGGGCCAGGGACCAGCCTGGCCCCCACTTGCCCCTTCTGTAGGGTTCTGCTGGTGAAAGAAGCGAGAAGGATGCCTACTCACCCCACCTGCTCCTTGAACATCTCTTTAAAAATGATACCAGCGGTCTATGAGATCAATGCCATTGTGACCTCAAAATGGTGCCAGTTTCAGGGCTGGCTAGCACCCTTTAGGGGCAGGAGACAAGTGGGCATCCCTCCATTCCCTTTCACTAATAGGACCCCCATGGAAGGGGAAGTAGGAGCTGGGATGGTCTCCAGCAACGTTATTGAGGGGGAGATAGAAGGGTGTTCAGAGGATCCTGGGTAGACCCTGTTTGTGAGTTTTGGAGGGTTTTTTGTTTGTTTTTGGTTTGGCACATGACCTAAACTGCAATAAACATTAAATGAAGTGGAACCTGCAAACCCCCCCCCACAAAAAAAAAAAAAAGTGAAATGAATTTTTGGAGGATGCATATTCCTATTACCCCAAGCAGCCCTCTTCAGTCTCAATTCCCCACCATCTCAATGTCACTGTCAGCAGTTCTTTCTCTTCTCTCTGCATATTGGATCAATAGCCTGTCCCCAGCCTCAGTTCTCTCCCTCAGTCTGTGGCCGCCTTCCCCATTAGCTACCACCAGTCTGTTACGGTATCATATGTGTGTGTGTGTGTGTGTCTGGCTGACTGGCTTTGAGTTACTGGCTGGCAGTGTGCTTGCCTGGTTGCTTGGCAACTGGTTCACAAGCTGATAGGTTGGCGAGAGCCTTTTATGACATCGGACTCTTTTTATGGGAGGGAGTGTGATTCGTGGACAGAAACTGACTATATTATATAGGTAGGAACTTTTGTTTTCAGTTTTGATTTTATTTCGGCTTGCAATTTCAGTGTTTAGTACAACAAGACAAAAATGGGAGAAATCAGTGGAAAAAATCAACTCTCCATTTTTCTGGGTAAATATAATTTTTGTTCTTGTTGAAATAAACACTGAAAAATAAAATAAAAACTGAAAATGAAGGTCCCTATATATAGGCTAATAGCATCTTTTGTTCTTTTATAAGTTTTGTTTTTTTTTGCTTCTGGCATGTTTCTGTTCCACCAATTGCATGATATGAAGCATACGGTTTTCAGCTATTTCTGGTGACTTTTTACTTTTTTTTATTTTTTCAAAGAATACATTAAACTTGTGCTGCATATAGGGAGTAATTTTTCAAAGATATAAACACCTAAAACTGGGTTTTATGTGCGTAAATGGAAATTGCTACGATATATGCTAATTTTACGCTTTTAAATCCTTTTGAAAATTACCCCCATATTGATGTGAGTACCACTGTTCTCAGGTTAATATTTGAAGTTCAAAGGAGCTTGTAAGAAAACAAATGTTTTAAAAAGTACTAGAAAGCATGGTCCATAGCGTTCTGAGTTACTCAGCATGAATGATGCCTGTTCAGTCAGATACGGTATTTTTTTCCTAGCATATTTGACCTTGTAAATGACAAGCTGCCTGTAAAAGACTGTAGAAGGATTCCTAGAAAAAAGGGGCATTTATTAGTTTCAGATGGTGTTTTGACTTCTGTGGGAGTGACTTGGATTTCATACTGGCTATAATGCTGTGGTGCAGAACAGGAAACCTTTATAAACCGCGTCTACTGGAGACGATTGCAGAAGCTAAGCAGTGACATCATTGATCTAGCTTAGGGAGTGAGTAGATTCTGAGAGGAATAATGACTAGTTGCCATGGCAATCTGGTTCTTACTAGCTGCTGATTTGTTGCTTGAACACAGGATTTTACATGCACGATCCAGGCTCTGCGTGATAAGCTGTGGATCTTCCTGGTTCAGTCATTTTATGCTGTTCGTCACACGGAAAGCTGGAAGCTCATGAGCTTGGATGATCAGCAGAAAATACAAGCAGGTATGTTAGCCATCAGAAGCCATTGTTTCATTAAGATGTGTTCTACAGAAAACACTGTAATGCCTTGCAGAGAAACGGGTATGAAAGATCATTAATTTTAAAATACAGCAATCAGATTTAACATGGATGTGGCTAATTTGGGGTTTTTTTGTTTAATTTTGTACTAGAGTATAGTAAGATTTTTCTACTGGATTTTTCAAAGGAATATAACCTTATACTTGGAAACATAGTAATTTTAGATTGTATTTATTTTTTATTTAAAATTATTTTGCCTATATTGGAACAGCCATGCAAAGTGGATAACAATTTTTGTAATTCAACAATATTTCAATATGTTGATTTTTATAGTCTTGTTTTGAAAGCAAATTTTATTAATTAAAAGCTTTCTGGTGCTAAAATTGTGCAGTTTTTCAGGTTTCATGCTGTTCATATTGTTACTATGTATGGCCTCATCTCCTGCATATATTGTTTATCTTGTGGGCTGTGAATAAATTAGCTTGCTTTTGCAGCTGTTTGTTATAGTGACACATTATGTGTATTTGGGCCCCTAAGGAGGTGCATAGCGGTCTTTGAAATGTAGCAGCCAAGACTTGGAACATCAACATTAAACAAAAGAGGCTTTTATTGTGAATGTCTTTGTTCCACATACATGAACTAAAATTCTGTGGGTGTGCAGCTAAAAATGGTTTCCAGGCCATGCAGAATATTTATTTTTGTTTGTGTGGTTAGCTGTAAAGAAAAAAAAAAAAAAGCAACACCATAAAATCATCATCATGAATGGGAGCTGATACATGCAAGTAACTTATTTCATTTAAAAAAAAAAAAAAGATTTGCTGATGAAATCATAATAAAATCAGGAATATATATGTAATGAAAGATGCATAACAATAGATGTAGATAGTTTCTATTGTTCTTCCCTGACAAAGCATATTTCCAATTTAACTGGAAGAAAATTTGATGAATTTCTTGGATCAAAGCTTGTTTCTCTCTCTACATAACATAGTCCTTTTCTGAAAAGGATCTTGCTAATGGGCTTTTTTGAATGTATATGCTGCTGATCTTATTTTAAAAGTTGTTATTCATACGCTATAAAACACATAATTTAGAACTGGAGCCGGCTCAGTGGCAGTGTTGCACATTGTCATGCGGAGTGACATGGGCTCAGATCTTCTGTTTCCCAGGTCGGCTGGGGATACTGCGGAGGCAGTGTCCACAGCCCCTGGTGGGGGAAAGGAGTCTGTTATCATAGTGGCAGATTTAGGGCCTATGATTTCAGTGTTTCAAAAGGAGCCTTGGGGTATGGCCCAAAGGACTTTTGCTAGACTAAAGTGAGTTGGGAGGGAGGGGAAAATATCACTGTGAATGAAGACGCATGATGCTGGATCCCAGCCCTAGTTCTTATTGAGCTGGAAACCCAAGGAAGCAGGAGGAAACTATCAAGTCAAAAAATATATATATTAGTGGGTATTGCTCTCTATCTTGATGGATTCTCAAGGTTTGGTTTTGGGTTTTTTGTTTTGGTTTTTGGTGGGGTTTTTTTAGTTGTATGCTGTTGTCTCCTTTAGGATCTTAAATAGGCTTCTTGAAACATAATTCAAAATGTTGTCTAGCAAGTTCCTTCCTTAGCATGTTTTATGCCCAAAAAAGTTCTAAAAATACCGCTGTCATATTCTGTTTTACATTTTTTATTGTGTACACAGAGAAAGGTACAGGATTATCTTTCATCTGGTGGTGTTAGATTTTTTGTAGTAGTGTCCACAGTTGTGTACACATGGGTCATGTGACTTGGGTGTGTGTATCAGGATCCTTTCAGAAACTGCTTTTAAGCAAGTGACAGGGTAGCTGCACAACTCTGGACCCATGCCACTCTATTTGGAATCTTTCTGTTGTCCAAACAGTAAAATATTTCTGGATCTCTGCAAGTTTTTTTGAGTTTTTGTATTGATTCTTTGCTGTGTGCACACGTTTTTGTTTTGGTTTTTTTTTGTTTTCTCCCTTAGGGGCCTATGTGCTATGGCACTGTGTAAAGGCTTTTTGTAATTGATGTACCAGGCTAATTTTACAGTGTGTGTGGCCATGCTAAAATTTCCTTAAAGCAAGCATGCTAAATAGCATGGACATTTTAGCACCTCTGCAGTTTGCAGCACAAGTATTCGGGACCTGTTGCCTCTCTGTGCAACTCTCCCCCCAATCTACATCGCTTCAGCTGGCAGGAGCAGGCCGAAACATCCCATCAGTTGACACAACTATCATGTCCTCCTTTGCTTTGTGGTTTCAATAGTGCGGTGCTCCATGGACAGTACAGGACAGGTAGGGAAATTCCATGGAAAATGGATCATCAGGGAAAGGCTCACTACAGCCACCCTGCAGTAACCTCTTCACAGGTGGCGGTGGTCTGGGGGAAGCTTTTTCCTTCTTCAATCCTCGGTCCTCATTCCTCCTCTCCCCAATCTGGAGAGAGTCCTAGTCATTGCATCATGGCAGCAGCTAGTGGCTGCATGTAGGGCCCATGATTGAAGGGTTTTGGGAAGGAGCCCTGGTGTGTTGACCCTGGTTGAGGACTGTCACTGCAATGATTGGACCACGTAAATTGTGATGAGGATATCAAATAGGTGGAAAAACAGGGTTAGTTGTAAATGGAAAGTTCATTGTATTGAAACCCAATGACTGTCAGTTCCAGTTGAGCTAGAATTCTAAAGATGAGGAAACTGTTGGTATTAAGATAGTGTTCTGTAAGTATCCTCAGCATGCTGTCTTCATTCTCTTCATAGAAACTTTGACATTGCAGTTTGTACGGGAATTGCCAAAGTTTATGCATTATGTAATAAAAGAAAATAAATGTCACTTACAATTTTGCAATAATCATGATTTTTGACATGATAGCAAAATGCAACCTATACTGCTGTTTAAACTTGCTGTTTGCTTCCCTTTCTCTGAAGATTTCTTTTTCATTTAGTGGGAAATCTTTGATATGCTCTATCAGCTTTGTAAATATACATATCTTGTTTGGAAACAATGTGCATATTACATACATTTTTTCTCTCTCTCTCAAATGATGTTCCCTAAATCAAGATTTTTTATTTATTTTTTTAATTATATAGCTGCCTTTGACAAAGGTGATGATCGAAGACTTGGCAAAAAACCAGTATTTACTAGTTCTCAGGTAATCTCTTTTTAAACCTTGTTTATTCATGATGAAAGAACAGGCAGGGGGAAATACGCAGTTGCTGGCACTGCATTTTCTTAAATTTAGGCGAGGTATATTCCAAGCCTCTCACAGATGATGATATGAAACCGGTTAGTCAGACACCCATAAGGGCTAAACACTTATTTATTTTTTTCATAAGAGGTCATAAGAATTATCACTTTTGAAAGGAATTATGTTAGTCAAGTTATGCTATTTACTGGTCCATTTTTGTTTTGGCTTAAGTTTTTTCCTAGCATGCAATGCCCAGATTCATGATGGAAATGCATAGAAAAAAGGGAGTGGAGAAAGGCAGACCTGGTGACTCCCAAGCTTCAGTTGAATTATGCAAGCATAATATAGATAACTAAATTAAAAAGAGCAATTAAAGTTTTGTATATAAAGGCTATGTCTGCGGAGTGTGCATATTCATACCAGCAGTAACTTTCTGCCATATGCACAATGGAGATCATTTTATGCAAGTAAGTAGCCTATACTTACGCAATTGCTATTTTATAAAAGTTGAGAGTATGTGCATACTTTACATTTTGTTTGCACATGTACATGCGTAAAAGGAGCGGTCTAGGGCTGTGGCCAACAGTTACATGTTAAGTTTCTATTTTAAAAGACACATGTACATTTGTCAACTTACTCATGTAATTTTATACCTGATTATCTTGCAGAATTGATATCAGACTTGTTTATTGTAAGGTATTGGCTGGGAGGGAGAACTAGGGGGGTCTCAGTGACCTGGAGAAGGACTGGGTGAACTAGTTGCGTAATTGGTAAACTGATAATTTCAATGACGCATGCATGTTTTTAAAATATGCCAACTTATGTGCATAAATCAGGTTTTACGCAAGTCCTACTTTTATTTTCCATGTATATTTTTAAAATAGGTAGGAAAAGTACACACTTAATGCATTGAAATACTTGTATATGTTCCAGGGTAAAGATAACTTGCATGTATTTAATAATCTTATTTGATTTATATACGCAATTATATAAAATACCTCTAATTGGGATAAGCCTATTGACCCATTTTATGTTACTTGTTTAAGATACAGTAGATCTCACAACTTAAGGTTCAATTAACCAAGAATTCAATTTAGAAACTCTTAATCAGCTGTTTTAAAAGCTAAGTGTAAGTTTTTTGGTTAGTAATTTCAAGGATCTATAAGTGATTATTAGTCCACTATCCTTGATGTTCTCCTCTTTTCAGCTAAACAGATGTAATACTGAATCTAATATAAAGCAAACATCTTGGAAAGCAACAAACAGAAGAGACTGTTTGAATCAATCATCTTCTAATCAAGTAAAGATGAAATCTGATGGATTAGGAGCATCTGGACATACATCAGCTACCAACAGAAACACTTCAAGTAAAGTTTCAAAACATGATGACTTAAAGGGGAAAGACATTAAAAAGGTGGTGCCCAAGACAACAAAAGATGTCAAATCTGTGGTAAAAATAGCTACAGCAAAAACTAAAACTGTTGTGAAACCCAAAGTGGAAAGCAATGGAAACTCTGATAACATAGATACTAAGCAAGATTCAGAAAGGCCAATGTCTGTAAGTGGCCCGAGAGAGTCAGCAAATGGCAAAGGAATAACAAACCAGGACGGGAAGAATTCAGGGGCCAGACCTAAAGTACATATTGGTAGCTCTAGTGTGCACATCAAAGCAAAGCCTGTAAAGAAGACCATGGGGAAAGAACTTGTATCTCCAGTCATAGGTTCGGGACCTTCCAGAAAACCTGCAAATACAGAGAAAGATGTTCAGACATTAAATGAATGCCCAGAAGGACCCCGAGAAGTTGTTCTTGTAGATGAAGCAAAGCTTCCTAACTCACTGCAAAGTAGTTCACCGAAAAGCAGCATGGATAGTTCCAGGGATCTCTCTGTTGGTGAGTTCTACCTTTTTATCTGAAAAATAAGAATCAAGTATATTTAGTCAGAATGTAGAGAGATTTTTTAGTTTAAAAATAGAATCTTGGTGATTGCGTGGCTTTAACCTCTTCAGTCATGTCTCACTAAAGTTTTGTTTGTTTGGGTTTTTTTTCCCAAAGGCTATTCTGATTGTTTTTGTCAAAGGTGACCCCATTACCTCTAGCACAAAAGGAATTGTCGGTAATCAACTACCCAGAATACATCTGATTTAGTGCTACAGGAGTTATTCTATAATGAACAAAATGGAAAATTTAAAGAATTGTAAAGCCGATTAATGAAGGTTCTGTAAATATTAATTTCAGTGGTCTTCACTATGCAGATAATTAAGCAATGAGGACTGACAGTGGGCCATTTTGAAAAGAATTTGAAACATTTAAGTAGATAACTATTACTGATTCCACAATACCTGTTCCTCCAGTACATAAAATATTTACTTTGATTATTCCCTTGATATTTTCCAGTGAAATAATGTTAACACCTTTTTTCTAATGGAATTAGAGTGGAGAACAGTGTCATCTGCCACTCATTCCCCAACCCATTTGCTAAACTTTCTTCTACAGACAATGCCAATTGTTTATGCCTTGAACCATGTTGAAAATTTTGCAAATAGAAATTGCACAGATCCTGTAGCAGAGTGAAACATAATACACTAAACAGAAAAGGCTGCCATTGTAACCCACTGATCTATTTCTGGGGGAATTTTGTGCGAAAAAGTTAAATATTCTGCCCATAATATTTTAAGTCTGCATCCTTTTAATCAAAACAACAATATAATTACTGTTTGAGGAATAACTCTTTCCTGTATTGTGTTTTAAATTAATTCAATGGTGAATTTTAAGTGCAGAATTCCCCAGAGCTACTATAGTAGTTCATCAAAAGACCCAGCACCTTTCTCCCAGCTCTCTCTCCCCTTCTTCCCACTCAGTCTAAATTTCCTCAGGTTCAAAGCCCCATGTTCCCTCTTCTCTCCCCTCTCCCCCAGGCTCAGCCCTACCTCCAGTGCTCACTCTGTTCCAACTCCCACAAGTGCATGTTTTTGCTCTTCCCACTCTCTCCCTGCTACTGCTGTATCCTTCCAGATGATGCAAGCCAAGCCTATCCCCACCACCTCCTGGTTCCTGCACCAAGTTCTACGGGTGAAACAGAAAATTCTTCACAAATTGGTGTAACCTCTTGCTCAACTAGGTTACCATTAAAATGTGTTGTCATTAGTTTCTTAGTTTATATAATTTTTGTGTTTTGGACTATTTTTTTTTTTGGCAAAGTATGTGCTAGACAGCTTATTTGTCCAAGCCTACCATACTGTCACAAATCATACTGGATTTGTGGTAGTCTCTCCCCTTTCTTCTGCCACTCGGGTCCTTTGTGTCTGTCCCATGCATGCTTGAATTCTGTTTTGACTCCTATAACTTCCACTAGACGTCTGTTGCATGTGTCCACCACAGTGTCAGTGGAAATAGTATTTTCTCACATTACTTTTATCTTCAGCTTCATATACTCCATGTTCCTGAACTTTTCATTTTCTGGAAAATGCTTCATTCTGCTATTTTATTGAAGCTTGCAAAAAATTTGAATGTTTATATCATAGCTCCTCTTTCCCCCCTTCTAGAAAATACAGTGGCTTGCAAAAGTATTCAACCCCCTAAAAAGTCATCAGATTTGTGTGGATTACAAGTGACACTTATACAGATTGTTCCAGACAGTATGTTTATTGCAAACCAGTATGCTCTTAATGAATTTTAACTTTGAAAATTTACCTTATTTCTCTGCATTTTTTGTAAAATTAAATTAAAAACTGAAAAATTTTGCTTACTTAAGTATTCACCCTTGTGCTGTGGAAGATCCAAATTTATACAGATGAAAGATATTGCCCTAACAATTGGCTTACAACTGGCTACTTGTGAATCAAAAAAAAAAAAAAAAAAGTCAGTTCCCTGTACGTACCCGGATCAGTCCAGACCATGGGTTGAGCCTCCTTTCCAGCATGTGGAGACAGACTAAAACTGAAAAGATATCCTATATGAGGACAGAGCCTACTCTGTAGCCCTTCAATATTTGTATGCTCTCCAGCAAGTGGAGCAGCTCACCCTGTGGTTCCCTGTTTACCTTATTCTCTGTCCCTTTGGGGATTATTTATACTTTTTCTTATCACGCTGTCTGGATCAAGCAAGTATTTACTCTTTATTGATTTAAAAAAAAAAAATTTGACCTTGTATGAACTTTCAGGCCGATACAGTAAAGCGCGGCCGCGGTTACCCTGTTTCTAACCCGCTTTGTATGCACAATTTGGCCGCATAAGTCTAATCCGTGATTCACTATCTGTTTTTACCAATCCTTACCGCTTCTTGAAATCGACGCGTATCCCATTCCGCCCGCGGCATGTATATGATATGTAAACGATCCGATTAGCTATTCCCTCTGATACAGTAACGTGCGCCCCAATTATCGCCTTTTTAATCAGCTGTTTTGCCGCGACTTTAACCTGCTAATTTACCACCTACCCTGACCCTGGCATTAGTGTGGTGAACTTAGCTGCCCAGTCCCAAACCAACCCAATCCACAGAAAAAAATGCTTCTCGCACAAGGGGGAAAAACTTTTACAAAAAATAAAGCAAGGCGCAGGGCGAAAATCATTTCTGGATTACGCTCGGGCATCGGGGATTGCCAGCTTGACAAGCGTCAGGCAAGCCCCAGCAGAGAGAGACGAAATTTCACGGGCGCTCCCTATGCGAGGCAGCTCCCAGCAGGCGCATGAACGCGCGCCGTGACTGACAGGATCTGCTGCCTTGAGCGCCCAAATTAGGCGTACAGGCGTGCGTTCATGCACTTTCACCGGCAGGGGCTGCTGGGAGCCGCCTCACATAGGGAACGCCCGATCCGCCCCGGGCTGCTGAAGCCGCTCTCGCCACCGGTTGCCCCCGGGAGGCAGGGGAGCTGCGGTGCGCGCCTCGGGAGGAGGGGAGAGGACTGGGGTTGCTCCGGAGCTGTCAGCGCGCCCGCATGGGAGACTGGCACCCATGGACGCCGTGCTGCTGCTGGGGGCTTGCGTGGCCGTGGCCAGGGCAGGTGAGCGGGGGCTGGGGAAAAGTTTGCCTGTGAAATTTCGTCTCTCTTGCCTGTCCGAAGGAGGGTGCTTTGTTGCGCTCCCTGCCTCCGATGGCCGGCTGCTGGGGCTTGCTGGCGCTGGGCGCTCAAGGCAGCGGGGTCTGTAGGAGAACCATCCACTTCCTGGTACCTGACATTTGAAATGACAGGTACCAGTGCACCCAGGATACTGTATAGGTGCTGTATAGCGCTCTATACAGTAAAATGGATTGCGCACGCCTACCGCTTCATGGACGCGCTTTGGACGTGGCTTGCATTTGCGTCTCATTTAAATACTGTATCGAGCGGTATGTGATCCAAACTGTGCGTGCGGCAAACGAGGGTGCACCCGGCACTGCCGCACTCTTTCTTATGCATCCTTACGCGTCCTTACTGTATCGGCCTGTTTGTGTTTTGCTTCCAGAGGAGACAGTTCCTGTCTCCTTGTTCTTGCGGGGGCCTAGGGGGGCTCTACCCCTTGTTTTATATAGCCTAGGCTCCCTATTCCCGGTGGTCCTTGGCTGCAGGGGTGGATATTGGTGGTGCCAGTCACTCCTCCTGTTCAGCAGCTCTCTCTCCCTGTCCCTCCATAAATTTCTCCCTTCACTGGTCTGAATCTTTCTAAGGCTGCCTGCTGGGATCTTTCCCTGTCTTTTAAAAAAAAAAAAGAAAGAGCATACGAATAATATAAGGGAGAAAAGTTCTCTACCTTACTTTTGGCAGCCTCTGAGAGAGTTTAGGTGTGCAGACTTCAGTCTCTGCCTCCGCTCCTGCAGCCCAGCTGATTTTAAGTGCTGCTCCTCCCCCAAATCGGAGCCATGCCAAGATCCCCACTGTGTCTGGCTTGTGGGGATTCCTTCTTGCGTCTCTCGAGAGAGGGATTTTGTTCTAGATATTTGCCGGGGGGGGGGGGAGGTTCCTCAGAGGTCCCGATGCCTTCAGGACCCCAATCCAGACCTTCTAACCGTTTGGCCACGCCGTTCCCGGGCCGTCAAACCTGGGGAATGGCGGCCATTTTAGGTTTCTCTGCTGCTTCTTTTTCAGAGCAGCCTGAGCCACGGGACTCGTTTTTTTGTTTTTTTTTTTTAGCTGCCCCCCCCCCTAGGGGGGGGTTAGACCCCGTTTTTCAACTGATTTTGTGCTTTTATTGCACAAATCTTACTTGGCCAGTTTGCAAGAGGAGGCAGACAACCCCCCCCCCCCCCCGCCCCTCCTCCAGCTAAGGTCCCTCGGCTCCCTGTTCCTTCCCCTCCTGTGGCACTGGTTGGACAGGGGGTGATGCAGGTCCATGTGGTCCTGGGGGCCCTGCCCCCCTGTCTTCCCAGGAGCAGGATCCGGACTCAGTTGATATCCCTCCCCCCTGGAGGGGGACGACCCCCGGGTTCTCCACCTTTTTCGTAGGGAGGAACTAGAGCCTCTTCTTCCCTTCATCTCCCAAGAATTAGGGATTGACTGTCCCCCAGTGGATGAGTTTTTGGCGGCAATGCCGGCTTCCTTCGACCCGGTCCTAGCGGGGCTCAGGGCTCTACCGTGCTCTTTTCCTTTTCACCTTATGCACAAACTAATGCTCCTCAGGGGAGGAATGTTTAGATTTATTAAAGATGCCTAAGGTAGACTCTTTTGTGACGGCAGTCACTAAACATACCACCATCTTGGTGGTAGGGGCTACAGCTTTGAGAGATGTCCAAGATCGTAAGCTGGAATCCTATCTCAAGCACATTTTTGAAATCCTGGTTTTGGGTGTTCGGGCGTCGATTTGCAGCAGTCTCATGCAGCAGGCAAGTCTTAGGTGGGTCCAACAATTACTCAGCACCCAGGACCTCCTGGGGCAGAGGCAGAGCAGGCTGACAGGTTAGAAGGCGCTGTAGCTTATGGGGCGGATGCCCTATACGATTTGTTCCGCGCGAAGGCGATGGCTTCGGCGGTCTCGGCCAGATGGCTCCTCTGGCTCCACCACTGGGCGGCTGATTCGTCTTCCAAGGCGCAACTGGGTACTCTCTCTTTCAAAGGTAAGTTGCTCTTTGGGGAGGACCTGGACCAGCTTATTAAGTTCTTGGAGAAAAACAAGGTTTATAAGTTGCCTGAGGACCGCCCGAAACAGGCTAGATCCTTCTTCCCTACTCACACCCGCTTCCGGGCCAACGCCGCTATAACCCTAGAGCAAGGGGCGCCTTCCCCAGGGGAAATTCTTCTCGGGCCCAGTCTTGGCCCCAGTCCTTTCGAGGCCGTTGGCCCTTTCGAGATGCCGCTTCCCACCGTCCTGCGCCCAAGCCCGCCTCCCAATGAGAATCCGCCGGCCCATCCTTCCGTTTACCAATTTAAGTGGTCGTTTGTCCATGTTCGTGGAGGAATGGGCCAAGATCACGTCGGACCAGTGGGTCCTTGAAACCATCGACAAAGGCTGTGCTTTAGAGTTTGCTCACAACATCCTGGACTTGTACATGGTATCTCCATGCGGCCACCGGAGGTGGGCCGTGGTCACCCAGACCCTTCTCAGACTTCAGAGGCTGGGGGCCATCTGTCGGTTCCGGTGGCGGAGCTCGGCACTGGCCAATACTCAATCTACTTCGTGGTCCAGTAAAAGGACGACTCCTTCCGTCCCATCCTGGATCTCAAGAGGGTCAACCGGGCCCTCAAAGTGCCCCATTTCCGGATGGAAACCCTTCGGGTAGTGATAGCGGCGGTACATCCCGGAGAATTCTTGGCCTCCCTCAATCTGACGGAGGCCTATCTGCATATTCCAATCTGTCCTGAACATCAGAGGTTCCTCCGGTTTCACATCTTAGGGCAACACTTCCAGTTCAGGGCTCTGCCCTTCGGACTCGCCACAGCACCACGCACGTTTACCAAGGTGGTGGTGGCGGCAGCCCTTCAGAAGGATGGTGTCCTGGTCCATCCATACTTGGACGATTGGTTAATCCGGGCCAAGTCAGCGACCCTATGCCGCCAGGCGGTGGACCGCATACTCGCTCTCCTCTCGTCCCTAGGTTGGATAGTCAACTTCTCCAAGAGCAACCTCCAGCCGTCTCAGGTCTTGGAGTTCCTGGGGGCTCGCTTTGATACCCGCGTCGGCAAGGTCTTTCTACCAGACTCGACAGCTTTCAAGCTGATGGATCAGCTCCAGGGCTTCTTCTCCATAAGAACATAAGAAAATGCCATACTGGGTCAGACCAAGGGTCCATCAAGCCCAGCATCCTGTTTCCAACAGTGGCCAATCCAGGCCATAAGAACCTGGCAAGTACCCCAAAACTAAGTCTATTCCATGTAACCATTGCTAATGGCAGTGGCTATTCTCTAAGTGAACTTAATAGCAGGTAATGGACTTCTCCTCCAAGAACTTATCCAATCCTTTTTTAAACACAGCTATACTAACTGCACGAACCACATTCTCTGGCAACAAATTCCAGAGTTTAATTGTGCGTTGAGTAAAAAAGAACTTTCTCCGATTAGTTTTAAATGTGCCCCATGCTAACTTCATGGAGTGTCCAATAGTCCTTCTACTATCCGAAAGAGTAAATAACCGATTCACATCTACCCGTTCTAGACCTCTCATGATTTTAAACACCTCTATCATATCCCCCCTCAGTCGTCTCTTCTCCAAGCTGAAAAGTCCTAACCTCTTTAGTCTTTCCTCATAGGGGAGTTGTTCCATTCCCCTTATCATTTTGGTAGCCCTTCTCCATCGCAATTATATCTTTTTTGAGATGCAGCGACCAGAATTGTACACAGTATTCCATGCCTCTTCCCATGGCATGGGATTATCTGCAGGTCCTGGGGACCATGGCTTCCACGATCGACCTGGTCCCCTGGCCGTTTGCACATATGCGACCGTTACAGAGAGCCTTGTTGGCTCGTTGGCAGCCAGTATCTGAGCAGTTTCAGATGCAGCTCCCCCTCTCAGCCTCTACCATCAGCGAATTACAATGGTGGCTTTCGCTCAAGCACCTTCTCCGTGGAATGTCCCTTCGGACCCCGCAGTGGATGGTAGTCATGACAGATGCCAGCCTGTCCGGTTGGGGAGCAGTTTGCAAGACTCAGACTACGCAGGGGCACTGGTCCCCAGTCCAGTCTCGCTGTCACATCAACCGCCTGGAGACTCAGGCGGTTCGTCTAGCACTCAAGGATTTTCTTCCTCTACTTCACCGCCGGGCGGTCCGGGTGCTCTCGGACAATTCTACCACCGTGGCATACATCAATCGCCAAGAGGGCACCAGGAGTTGTCTGGTGGCCCTCGAAGCAAGTCGCCTTCTTGCATGGGCGGAGCGGCACCTGGACTGCCTCGTGGCCTCCCACATTGTGGGCAACGAGAACATGCAAGCCAACTTCTTGAGTCACCAGTGCCTGGATCCAGGCGAGTGGGAGCTGTCTGATGCCATGTCTCTCATCATCGACAAATGGGGTCCCCCGCACCTGGACTTGATGGCGACTCTGAACAACGCCAAGGCTCCCTGGTTCTTCAGCCGCTGGCAGGAACACTGCGCAGAAGGGGTAGATGCCCTAGCCCTTCCGTGGCCCCTCATCGGGAAAGTGCTCAGACGGATAGAGCTTCACAGTGGCCCGGTCATTCTCATAGCTCCTGAGTGGCCTCGCAGACCGTGGTTCGCGGATCTAGTCAGCCTAGCTTTGGAAGGTCCTCTTCGTCTGGGCCATCTTCAACACCTTCTCAGTCAAGGTCCTGTATTTTTTGACCAGGCGGATCACTTCTGTCTTGCGGCTTGGCTTTTGAATGGCGAAGGCTAAGGCGGAGGGGATATTCCGATGATGTCATCTCCACTATCTTGCGGGCCCGCAAAACTTCTACTTCCCTTACCTATGTCCGGGTTTGAAAGGTCTTCGAGCTGGCCTGCATAGAAGCGGGCATTACGACTTTATCGGCCCCACTCTCGCTCGTCCTCTCGTTCCTTCAGCGAGGTCTCTCTCAGGGTCTCTCCTTTGGTTCACTCCGTGTTCAGGTGTTGGCCCTCGGTTCTCTCCTGGGAAGCCTCGAAGGCCACGCGGTTGCGTCTCATCCGGATATTGTCCGCTTTCTCAAAGGGGTCAAACATTTGAAGCCACCGTTGCGTCCCACTTGTCCCTCATGGAGTTTGAACTTGGTTCTTCGGGCACTCGGTCAGGCTCCTTTGAGCCTCTTTGCCATTCCACTCTCAAAGATTTGACACTCAAGATGGTATTTCTGGTTGCCATTTGCTCTGCCAGGCAGGTGTCTGAGATCCAAACGTTGTCTTGCCACGAGCCTTTCTTACACTTTTCGGATTCCAGGGTCTCTCTCAAGATGGTCCCGTCATTCTTGCTGAAGGTCGTCTCTTCTTTTCATTTCATGTCAATCAGTTGGTCGAGCTCCCCGCGTTCTCTTATGCGGACATTACTAGTCCTGGCGGGGATGAACTACGTCGTCTCAATGTGAAACGCATTCTCATGCGTTATCTGGAAGTATCTAATGACTTTCGAATATCGGATCATCTTTTTGTCTTATGGAGTGGCCCCAACCGGGGCAAGCAGGCCTCTAAGATTACGATATCTCACTGGCTGAAGGAAGCAATCTCATCGGCTTACATCGTCAGGGATGTCCAGTCCCAGAGGGCCTTAAGGCCCATTCCTTGCGTTCTCAGGCGGCGTCCTGGGTGGAGAGCCAGTCGGTCTCCCTGCAGGAGATATGCAGGGCAGCTACTTGGAAGTCTCTCCATACTTTCGCTCGACATTACCGCCTGGATGTCCAAGCACCAGTTTTTGGTTCCTTTGGGCGGCAGGTGCTTCGAGTGGGACTGTCAAGGTCCCACCCTGACTAGGGAAGCTTTGGTACATCCCATGGTCTGGACTGATCCGGGTACGTACAGGGAAAGGAAAATTAGTTCTTACCTGTTAATTTTCGTTCCTATAGTACCACGGATCAGTCCAGACGCCCTTCCCGTTTTCTTGTCTTCCTGTCCGCTTGAAGATCCTTGTTCTATTCCTACCATGCTGTATCCTACATTATTCTTTCTGTTCTATGTGTTTCTTAATAAGAGGCACCGGAAGCATCCATGTGATGATTGTGGGCATTCATGCAAGAGTGTCGATGCACAGAGTTCATTCACTGTTTTCTCTTGTTCAAAGATTTTCGGAGTTCTCTCGTTGTTTGCTAGAGTTCTTCTGTTTCTTGCTTGTTCCATGGTGTTTTCTTTCTCTGCTTTGACAATGGTTATACTGAAGGGCTACAGGGTAGGCTCTGTCCTCATATAGGATATCCTTTCAGTTTTAGTCTGTCTCCACCTGCTGGAAAGGAGGCTCAACCCATGGTCTGGACTGATCCGTGGTACTACAGGAACGAAAATTAACAGGTAAAAACTAATTTTCCTATTTTCTAGATTAAAAAAAAACCTAATTCCAGTACCATAGTCAGGCTGTGAATCTGAAGACCAAAACGCATTCTAAGGAAATTAAAGATAAAATTATAGACATGCACAAGATAGGAAAAGGCTACAAAATATAAGTGCTTGGATATCATAGTGAGCACTGTTGGTTCAATTGTGAGGAAATGGAAGCTGCATCATACCACCCAGACTGTGCCTAGACAAGGCTGTCCCTCAAAACTCATAGAGCAAGGAGACTTGTGAGGGAAGCCACAGAGAGGCTGACAATTACTTTGAAGGAGCCAAAGAGTTCAGTGACTGAGACTGGAGTGGAGATGCACCAGTCAACCATATCAAGAGCTCTGCATGCAACTGGCCTGCATGGGAGGATGGCTAGAAAGAAGCCATTATTGAAGAAAAAGCACATCAAAGCATGCCTGGAGTTTTCTAGAAAGTATCAGAGTAACCCAGCTAAAATGTGGGATTAGGTTCAGTGGTCAAAAGAGTCAAAAATGGTGCTCTTTCGCCAAAATTCAAAACGCTATGTGTGGTATAAACTTACTAACACTGTCCATTCCACAGCCAGCACCATGCCAGCAATAAAGTATGGGGTGGCAGCATCATCTTGTGAGGATGTTTTTCCTCTGCGGGGACTGGGCATCTTATTAAAATTGAAGGACAGATGGATGCTACAACATACAGGGAGATACTACACCACCACCTGCTTCAGTCTGCTAAACTGAAACTTGGGAGAAAGTTCACCTTTCAGCAGGACAATGATCCCAAGCACATGGCCAAAGCAACACAGGAGTGGTTGAACAACAAAAAGGTGGATGTTCTACAATGGCCAAGTCAAAGGCCAGATTTCAATCTAATCGAGAATCTGTGGCACTATTTGAAAATTGCAGTCCATAAGCTTCATCCAGCCAACCTGGAGCAAATCTGTCAGGAAGAATGGGCAAAAATCACTCCCAAACTGTGTGCAAAGCTGGTAGAAACTTACTGCAACAGACTTAAAGCTTTTACTTCAGCAACATCACTTAGCAACATTGTTCAAATTTTTTATTTCATTTTACAAAAAATGCAGAGAAATAATGACCTTGGTTTATTGCATAGGGCTTTCAGCGCCTATTGTAGCACGCATATCTGCGCAGATTTTCTGTGCATATCTCATTTGCATGCCATCCTCTTATTACATCCCACGGAGGCGCCTGTTTTTGCTATGTATGCTGAAAAATAGCACCAATTTCACCACGGGTCTTATTACTTTGGCCCCTTTTTGAGTTGGCCTCAGCAGGATCCTGCATTGTGCAGGAGCCAAACTCGAGCAATGGGTAGACCAAGAGATGTTGTATGATTTGCTTCTTACTGCAATCACAGGTCTCAGGTCTCAGGTCTGGTAGAATATTCCCATTTTGCCATGTTGGCTCTTATCTGCTGACTTGGGTATAGAAAAGATTTAGGATCCTCCAAGTTTTCCATTTCTCCTCTGCCCCTGCAGGAAGCTTGCTCGGTCAATAATCCCAGCAGCAAGATCTCCAGCTTGCACCTGCCACATCTCCTCGGCAGACACATATGTGGTGTTAATTACTTCTGTTGTACTGATTGACTACTTTGAGATCTTTAGAGATGTTGTCCCTTCCCCACCCTCAGGTCTTTGCTTTGGTGTCTGCCAATTCTTATCCTCCAAAAATATATTTGGTTCTTAGATTTCTGCATACCAAATATGACTCTGCATTTTTTTTTCTTAAAGTATAGTTGCCATTCCTTTGACCATTTTTCAAATTTTTTTAAAATTCTCTCATTTACCACTTCTGGTATGTCTGCTCTGTTGCAAATTTTCATATCTTCTGCAAACAGGCAGACTTTTCTAACTTTTCCCCGGTGTTACCTAGACATTGAAGTGGACTGGAGGTAGAACTGATCCTTTTGGCACTCTCCTAGTCACTTTCCTTTCACTAGTATGGTGTTCCCAATAAATGCCACTCTGCTACTTCACTCATTTCTGAACCAGTATATAACTTTTGTTCAAACTCTGGCTGGATAATTTGCTCATTAGTTTTGTGTGTGGTACAGTGTCCAAGGCTTTACTGAAATCAAGAGATCACATGTACGGTACTCCCTGGTTTACTACTCTTGTCACATTATCAAATAAATCAATCAACTTTGGCAAGATTCTCTTCTTGTGAAAGCATGTTGCTTATAATCTTGTAACCCACTAGCTCCAAGTTACTGCACTGTTCTGCTCTTCAGTAGTACTTCCATTACTTTGCCTTTGTCACCACAGCTTCCTCCTTGCTAGTGTTGTGGAGTGGAATTAAATCTGTTCTTTTCTGGTCTCCTGGAACCTTTACTATTTCAAGTCATTGAACTGAATAGAGCTGCTGGGTGTACAAAATATTCCTGGATGTGTCCCATCATGTCCCATAGCCTTGGTTACTTTAGCTATGCCGGTACATTGAATACTGCCTTCTCAGTAAATGGCAATGTTTTCACCCCACAGACCCTTATGGCCTTGCCTTTTTGCCTTTGGTCCAATACCCTTGTCTTCTGCCCTCTCGTTTCTATGTTTCTGGGATTGAAAAGCTGAATTTGTTGGGGGGATGGGCAGACATAGGCCATACAATCGTTTTCTGCTGTCACATTTCTTTGATTGCAAAGCAAAAGTATTAGTTTAAGATATCTGCTTTCTTCTGATCTTTCTCTTCACTAAACTCATCCCACCTTGTAATTCTTACTGTTCCCATTTTGATGGTCTTTACTTGTAAACCCAAACAAACCTTTTCATTCCCTGCCTTTTCTAATTAGGTAGTATACTCCTCTATTTGAGCTTTTGCCTGTCTAGTTACACTTCCTGCCTCCATTTGTTTCTCTGGTAAATTTTCCTGTTCTCCTTCTGTCTTTGTATTTCCTGAATGCTATTCTTTTCTTCTTCTTTAGGGCCTGTTTCACTACGTTTTGTTTTTTTCACAAAGCCGCAGAATGGAAGAAAAGTGTTTGTGAATCAGGCCCTTAGTGAGCTATAGTGGTCTCTTCAATCTATTTTTTTCCCATTTCAGTGCTCCTTTTTGTTGTTGTCCATTGTTCCACTGTCTTAGATCCTGTATACCTGACAAGACTTCCTTAACATATTTATTCATTTTTTAAAGTTAGCCATCTTTGTTCTGGTGTACTTTTGCTCTGTTCCAGTGGCTTCTATTTAACTATATAGTGCAGCAATCACTGCACCTTAGATTGTCCCCCAACATAACCTCAGTAATATCTGTACTAGATCCAATCTAGAACATTCCACAAGTGGGTGCCTGAACTAATTGCTTGAGACATCTTGCAAGGATTCCTGTATCCCCTTCTTCTGGTTGATCTAGTTAGTAGATGGCACAGATAGTGTATATCTGGTATATATAGATCCCTCCCCCCCCTCCTCTTATTAACAGCACCTCACTCACATTTGCTTGCTGTCCTTGGATGATTTCTAACATGTTTATAGCTAGCTCTTCCCACTAATAGATCACATCTACATAAATATTAGACTTCAAGATCACCCATAGCAACTCAGCTGCTCCTTGCTCACTTGTTATCTCACTGGCTTTTATTTTTTTTTTGTTAACATAGAAAGCTACCCCTCCCCCTTCTTTTCTACTTATCCCGTCCTCTTTTAAAAAAAAAAAAAAAAAGTATATATCCTGGTGTATTCACCTCCCAGTCCTGATTATCACTGAGCCATGTCCTCTCTTATGATGCTTTCTAGGTCCATGATAGAGCCTCAGAGCTGGTCAGTGCAACTCCTGTAATGTTGGTGAAATGTGCACTCTTTTGTTAAGACCAGTAATTAATTGAATAATAGAATTCTGGAGAAGCTGGAGGGGCATGTGAAGCATAAGCTGGCAAACTGATATTCAGAGCATTGCAGTGGTCCAGAATATGCGATTCCTTTACCTTTTCCATTTACACAAGAATACAATAATTGCTTCTAGAAATTTTTATTTATTTTTTTTTTTTTGCATTCTTTTGGCATCAGGTATTGGGACTAGTATTACTTGATTGATGTTAACTATATTTTACATGTAATGGAATTTTTATGTAGAATTTGTTCACTACTTTGGATTATCTCTTTGAGACTGGAATAATATAGAAATCTATAAATAAATAAATGTGCAGTTTTTCACAAGTCATTGGTGTTTTGTATTTGTTCTTTCCTAACTTGTTGTTTAATTTGCAGCATTGAAATCAAAATCCATTACAAAGATGACAAACGGTATCTCGACCAAAAAAAAAGATAATGGAGTGGAGTCAAATGGGTATGTCTGAATTAAAGCATTAGGTTTTACCACAAATCATTGCTCAGTTATTTTGCTACTGACAGAAAGCTCAATGTAAATTAAGCCACTGTAAGCCATCAAATGATATATAATTAATTCCAACGCTTTTGGTAGTATGGAGGCCACACAGTTTAACGCTGAATAGAGTTTATTTCTAGGCAATCCGCTTTTTTCTTGAGCTTTGACGTAGATGGCACGTTGTTTTTATCACAACTGTACAGATCAAAATAGTGCAGAATCCTTCATAATCAAGTCACTGTTTTAGTTTTAAAAAGGTAAATGATTTGAGTTAATCTGAAAGAGATATAGATTGCTTTCTCCGAGGTCAAGCAGGATAGTAGTCATCACACATGGGTGACATCAGATGGAGGTCCGGTGTGGGACTGTGATCTCAAGGATTCTAGAACTTTCAGACATGCCCTACTGAGCATGTACAGCTGTAGTTTCATCCTGTCCCCTTGGCAAAGTCCCTCAATCTCTCTTTTTCCTTGGGGCCATGTGGTCGCGGGAGCCATATACAATAGTATAATAGTATTCAGCTTTGCTCTGTCCTCAAAGTTTTTGTAATTTATTTTTTTCTAGAGCTGCAGCTGTTTTTCTTTCCCTTACCTTAAGGTAGTGTTTTTTCTTTTTTCCTCCTCTTTCCACTGTCTGCCAGTCGCATGGCGGGCCTTAGTTGCTGTTTAGCCTGGTAGTGTCTAATACTATCCCTTATTAAATAAATACTGCACCTGCAGTTTAGTCTCTGTCTTCTCCTTGCTCTGTCTGTTTTTGTACCTTTGTCACGTGCTGGCAGGACTGACAGAATGCAGTCCATGGATGATCTGGGTAGGCAGCTGAGCCTAGGGACTTGCCTGAGTTCTTCCCAGGCAGGAGTTCCATGTTGTTTCACCGATTGATTGGCATCGATGGAGGTTCAGACAGTGAAGAGATCGAGGACCGCACTGTTCTGTGGGAGGGAGAGCTCATCCTCCCCACATTCAAAGGAACTAGTCTCCATGGGCAAGAGCCCTGGGAGACATAGCCTCCCCCCCTGCTTGCCTGTGATGGCAGTGAAGTCTCCTTGTGAGAGGGTGAGCAGGAGTCTGTACAAGTGGCATTGCTGCTGCACCTTTGGTGCCAAGCCTAGTAACAGCTGCCCGAGCACACCCATGCCAGTGCACCAATGGTCTGATGCGTTGATGTCAGGACCGTGTTGGGGACCAGGTCTGGAATTGAGCGCCATGTCACCCTTTGCTGTTGAGGTGCTCGGGCACGCCCAGTGCCATCAAGGTGCGTGTCTGCCCTTTTTGCCATACGGGCCACATAGGCACCATCAAGCAACATACAGAATTTGAGTGTGTTGGCTGGGCCTTCTGTGCCTTAGGTGTCAGCAGGCACCATAGAGTATCAATGCACTGGAGGATCGGCATCGACCTTAGCATCATTGAACGCCTTGGGCCTCGAGGCGGCATAGTAGCAGCATCAATGACCTTTAGTGTTGCAGTCTGGATCGAATTGGGGACCAGGACTGCCATCAAGTACCATGGTCCCTCTCGACACCATCGGAGCTGCTCTCGATCCTATCTTGATGCTTGCATGGCCACTCTAGATGCCATCAAGTTACATGGTCATCATGTTAGCCATTGGAGGTGTTGTCCAGCGATGCCATTCGTTGCAGCTCTCAATGTCAAGCACCATCAACAAGGCACTGGGATCACCATTGAGTACCCTGGTCTTCCTAGAGGCAATCGACCGCAGGGGCTCTTGAGAGCCCTCGAGTGCCACTGAAATCCTTGGGCATCAGGGATTTCGGGCCTTGAATGGCTTCGGTGCGGTTGAGCGTCAGGGTCACCATCAACTTGAGGCATCCAGGCGCAGTGGTCCACTGCCCTTGAGGCTCCTTTGCAGTTTCCAGATGGGGCACAGAGGGGCATCATGCAGTCCCATCACTGGCCTACAGTTATCGGGCACCATGGATGCCCGTGATCTTGGGGGGGGGGCACAGAGACGCCGCCTGGCTTCATGCACCGTCAGTGCTAATGAGTGGAAGCTTTGCTGTCGAGGCTGTCATCAGTCATAGCTGCTGCCAGGATGCCATCAAGCTTGCAGCATCGGCACTCTGGACGTATAGGTAATCTGAGGGGAACCGTAGATTGTGCCGGCATTTATTGGTTCCTTTGTGAACCAATGATGCGTGGCGAAGCCGTGTTGGGGTCACAGAGCCTCTGTCGGCAGGCATCCTTGGTTCCACCGGTCCATCAACACCTTCGGGCACTGTGGTCTCTATTGGTGGCACTGGGAGCGGTGCTATATACCATCAAACTGGATCAAGACATGGTCAGGTGCCATCGAAGTGCTGGTTACAGCATCGGTTGGTGCCATTGATGCGATCCATTGTTGGTGAGCGTGAGAGCACTATAGGCCCCAAGGGTGCCATCACTAAGGTGGGCACCAGTGGACATGGATGCCACAGGACATCACCGCAGAGTACCATGGACATGGTCAGTCGCCATGGCCTTTGCCACTCCAGGGGATGTGTTCAACCTCTTGGAGTGTTATTAGGTACTGAGGATACCTTGGGGGCAATGTCATAGAACTTCACCCACCTCCATGTTATAATTGGAACCCCAGTGGTACTGTAGACGCTGTCAACACACTGTTCTATTCACGCCATTGGAAGTTAGTGCAATAGTGGAGCGCAGTATGCACGATCAGGTACAGCAGGGGTCATCTTACTCCTCCCAGTGCCTCAGGCACTGGCAGGTGGCATTCTCTCTGCTGGTGCAGTACACAGCCATTCCAGGGTTCTGCCATTGTCGCGTCAAGATATCGGCTTCCTTATCAGTTCTGTGCCATAGGTGTTGAGGAGCACTGGCGAGGAAGGTGCCATTATACACACTGTATGATTTGCTTTTTGGCAGTGTGCAATCACTGACTCTTAACACCAATTGTACCCACAAATGCGACAAGTGGGTTCATAGGTGTGCTGCCATCCATAGGATGGGATACTTCTATATGAATACTGGTCAGTGTGTTTTTACAACAAAGAGCACTATTCTTCCTGTTGCCCTCTACCTTATGGGGGTATGTGTGTTTCCCTCAGGGCGAGCACAATAGGTTGTGTGCCGCAGGCACAGGACTAACCTAAGAGAGTGCTCCTAAGAGCATACTTGGATACTAAGGGTAGAGTCAGAAGTCTTTCCCTTCCTTAGGAGAGGACTGTCTTTCGACCCCTCCCGTGTTAGAAATTCCCTTTTTAGGGAGCAAGCCAGGCTGCTATAGATCCCTACACAGGAACTACAGCCAGCAAAATACCTTACCTCAGTCAACTGTTCAGACCCTCACTAACAAAGAATAAAAACCATGCTAGCTACTAGTGCTGCAGCATTGGCCTGAAGCAGAAGCATAAATAGAAACATGCAGACCAAAACTGAACTGGAAGCTGCAATAAGCCAGAGACAATGTATGCAGTGCAACAAAGGAAAAAGAGAAACCTCACCAGTCCTGAAAACAAATCAAGAAATATAAAATCAATAGCAGTAAAACCATACTAACAGAACAGATTATTTCAAAACAGCTGTTGAAAGGCATATCCATTAATTAAAAACTCATATAAAAAATTTCAAGACACCAATAAAATATTTCAAAACAGCAGACACAAAGACCCAATAATTAAAAATAAGGATAAAAATGCTCTGCTGTCCATACGTTCGATTTCCAGGTGCCCTGAGATTGTTGTGAATTGGAGGGGGGTTGCTTGCAACTTTATCCTCTGTAACACACAAGCTCTCTCGCACGGGCTCTTAATCACACACACACACTCACACACACACACACATCTCTCACTTATGTAGGCTCTCAATCACAGTTGCACACATGCGCTTTCTCATATACACAAAGGCTCTTAATCATATTTACACATGCTCTCTCACTTAAACATATACAGGTTCTCAGTCATACATACATACATACATGCTGTCTCTCATACACAAAGGATCTCAATCATATACAGGCTCTCAATCACTCACATACATGCTGTCTCTGACACATGCACACTCTCATGCTTGCTCTCTCACACCCTCACACTCTTTCTCTTACACACACTCTCACTCTCTCTCTCACAAATTCACTCTTTCTCCCCACAGAACAACTAGCAGCAGCAACAGCCACCTCCTCTTCCAGCCCTCATGGCCTTTAGAAAGGAGTCCCATCAGCCACGGGGGCTGATGTTGCTCCGAGCTACACTGCTTTTCTGCTTCAGGCCGATGCTGCAGCACTTATAGCTAGCATAGTTTCTTCTTCCCACATGTGCGGCCGCTGCTCACCACTTCCTGTTCCGGACTGCGCAGGGCGGGAAGAAGAGACCTTGCTGTGAGTCCCACTGACTCAAGCTGTCCTGTCGCTTTCCGCCCAGGCTGTCAGCATCTGAAGCCCGGGCAGAGGAAGTATTCTCATCTCGCTGGGCCAGCGGGGATCCAGGAAGTGTGGCGACACACCTGTGTGTGGTTGGCGACATACTGGTTGAAAACTGCTGCTATAGACAGGATGGATAGCCGTGCCCTTGACAAGATGCAGTGTGGGTGAGCTTCAAGCCTAACTTATCTCCCTGCTCAGGGTCTAGGTTAACGATCCCATTCAGGGATTGCTTTTTATCCCCGGAAACTCTTGATGCTGTCCTGTGTGGCAGCTATGTCTGGTACTTTGACATGTAGGGTCTATCACAGACCCTGCCTTTGTTGTTGATTGTTCTTCCAAGCATCATATTTGGCTGATAGGCAAATCCAAGCATTTGCCTATCAGCCAAATATGGGGCACACTTTTGCAGATGCATTCTGTCCTGCCAGTAGATCGCAGGTTCTTTCTAGGGAGCTCTCTGGCCTCAGTTGTTTTTTTGGTTGTCCTGCAACACCGAAGGAAACTATATGCGGTCTTCATCCAAGAGTTCTTCTCTTGTTTGCATCTCTCGACTTTTTCTTCTATCCAGGAGTTTTTAGACCTCCTGTCGTTATTGGGGTTTACTGATATGAAACCCTGCTTGTAATGTTTTCCATGATGTGGAGTGTGTTTCTTGCTGGCATTCGCATCACTCTTCTGCCTTAGGCGCCTCTGCTACGCATTGGGGTTTTGTGTCTGTGTTTTCTATGGTTTTCTCTTTGTAGAACCCAAATCTTTTCCCTCTTAGACCCCATTGTGGGTCGGCTGCCTCACAGGCAAAAGGGAGAGAGAGCATAAATTAAAACTATAAAAATGAGGGAAAACCAAAGATGATATATTAAATTTCTAAATTAAGACACTTTATTCTGCAATAAATACATATAATAGTAATTTCTAATTAGTAAACTCGGCAAATATGACAAGACATTAGAATGGATAAAACCATCCACTGAATCGGTATTGTGCAGTTTCCTGCTTTGTCCTGCTCGGACAGTCTTTAGCTTGGGAATCGCCCATGTGTGAGGACTACCATCCTGCTTGTCCTCGGAGAAAGCAGAGTTGCTTACCTGTAACAGGTGTTCTCCGAGGTCAGCAGGATGTTAGTCCTCAAGAAACCCACCCACCTTCCTTTCGAGTTGGTTGCTCCATGTATGAGCTTTATCATGGACTGAGGGACTCTGCCTAGAGGGCAGAGTGATAACTACAGCTGCACGTGCTCAGTAGGGCATGTTTGAAAGTTCTAGAGTCTTTGAGGTCAAGGTTCCAGACCGGGCTCCATCTGATGATGACACCCATGTGTGAGCACTAACATCCTGCTGTCCTCGGAGAACACCTGTTACAGGTAAGCAACTCTACTATATATAGATATAGTATAATTTATGCTCAGTTTTCAGATTTGAAAGGTTCTAGATTTGTATAATTTTCAGATTTAAAAACCAAGTTGTGGAATTTGTTTCCTATATTCTTTATCTTTAGTGTGACAAAGAAACCTCCAGGAAAGGGAAGCAGTGAACACAGTCCACAAAGTCTTCTGAAGAAGAAAGGAATTACAAGTGGCTCAGCTCTTCAGAGGGCAAAGAGCACACCAGTTACTCTTGGTAAAACCAAAGGTAATATCTGCATAACATTGACATTAAACTGTTTAAGGCTGGAGTTAAATTTGTGACACATTTTATTCTGGCTGTCTGGTTAGTGGCCATTTTAATAGGGAGAGAGATAAAGTGATGCTGTATAAGCATGTTGCGGTAACCCTCTGTAAAGTTTCTTCATACCAATTCAATGGATGTCTTTATCCATTCTAATCTTTTGTCATATTTGCCAGGTTTACTAGTTAGAAATTACTATTATTTGTATTTATTGCAGAATAAAGTGTCTTAATTTAGAGATTTAATGTAGTAATATGTTTCCCTCATTTTTATAGTTTTAATTTTCAAAATTGCTTCTTCCTTGTATCTGTAATTTCCAGTAAGCTCTGTAGAAATGGCTGCCTTGTACCATGACATCTTTATTCCTAGTCTGCCATTGATCCTTCCATCATATTTATGAATCTGATGAAAAAAATATTACATTTTTAAATTGGTTTGTTTAAATACTTCTTTCACTATGCTGTATTTCAAAAAAATTTTCTCATTGATCATTATGGCTCTTCCAGAGCTATTTTCAGTCTTTTCCATGGGCTGAGAGTTGAAGACTTGTACTGTGGTCTTAAATTTTGCATACTGAGAGAGTAATTAAGTAGAGCATGTTCAAGGCCCTGGTTTCCATCGATGTCATAAGAATTACTATAGAAACCTGCCTCGTTTGACAGAATTTGATGCTTCCTGTTGGAATTTCAGAAAATCGGGAACACTACCAAGGCTGCTTCCTACTGCCAAATGGTGTTGGTGCTGTCTTTGCTTGATACCTGTTGTTACCAGGCAGCATTAATTTTTTTTTACTTCCTTTCCCCACCAGGCTGCCTCATTTTTACTTCCTCCCATGCTTGGTTACTGGATGCTGCAGTCACCATTTGGTGCTAACTGTTGCTGGTGGAACCAGGAGTGGGACTGAGTAAAATAAGCTTCATTGTCATCAGAATGGGGAGATAAGAGAAGTTGTGGTGGTTTGCACATCTGGTAGGGGTGAAAGTGGGGAAAGGGGGTGAGAGGATAGCATTGAAAGACTGGATGGGAGGGAAAAGGGGGGTTGATAGGAGCAAGGAGTGAAAAATTAGAGAGCAAGTTAAAAAGAAAATGGAGATGGAAGAGTAGAGTTCAAAGGAAAAAACACTAATGAGAAGAGAAAAAGGAAGGTTGTAGGGGAAAAGGGAAAAGCTGTGGGCAAACAACTTGGAGAAATATTTTAAAGGAATATTGCTTATGCAAATTGATGTAGGTATGCCATCAAATCTACCCATGAACTGCCACAGGAAACTAGGTATCTTGACCATGATGAATATGGTGCAGGATAATCTGGTCTGACCGATTTTTATCAAGTGGATTTGTAAAAACAGTATCTCATTTCTGTTATTCATATAGAATAGTAAATATTTTTTACCTGGAATTGTAATATAAACTATTATTTGCATGGTGTTAATTTTATGATTAATTTTGAATTCTCATTTTACATGCATATAGTTTCTAACTAATTCAACTTCCAGATCATAATGTATTTCATTAACATTTGACATACTAGGATTACAAGAAGACACAAGCGGTTCATTGAAACCCATATCTTCTGCAAAGCAAAGTGAAGAGAAAACTACTACAAAACATTTGGATCATAATGCACTGTCAGACAAGCAAGGGACAGCAAAGAAAAGGATTCTTAAATCACCATATGTGCCATCAGTTAAAACCAGCAAAAATTCAACTATGCCACTGTCCAAAAATCACACACATTCTCTACAAGTTGAAATCAGCCATAAAGAACGTAAACCAAACAGGCAACTTATATCAAAGCCTCAGTTACCTAGTCCAAGACATGCACAAAGCGAATCTGCTATTGTCAAGAATGCACAGGAGGAGAGTTCCACTCAGAAAGGCACAGCGAAGAAACTTCAGTCCCAGACGATGAGTAGTGTTCACCTATCTAACCATATTAAATCAAATTCCTCAGTGCAAAATAAGTGGGAACCAGTATTGGATAATACCGCACAAATTGGAGATACAGTGCAACATGTTGTGGCATCATCTACTAATATTTGTAAAGAAAACGAGCATAATTTTGAGCATGAGAAAAATAAACTTGATTCTGATACTTTTCACCTTCAAATCGAATCAGAAATGGCTCGTGGGTTTGAAACTGTCGATAAAAGAACAGATTATCCAAGTACAGTTAAAATGCATTGCATTGCTGAGAACAGAAGTCATGCTTGCTCAGATACTTCAAGAGAGAGCACACTGGAATGTAAAGTTGATTCTGATTCAGGAGTCTATAACAAAAATAGTGTGTGCACAAATGGACATGAACTACATCTAATTAAAGAAACAGAAGAGTTTATTGAACAAAAAGTTGCATTCAATCTTGAAATAAATATTGGGTATAATAAAGACGCTTTAGATAATACTTTCTTATCTGCACATGATGAAAGAGAACCATGTAATACTCTTGATACTGGCCTTTTGCCTGACAAGTCAGCTTTGGATGATCATGAGTTTACTTCTGACTCAGATTCTGCAACAAATCGTTTTACAGTCTTAATGCCAGAAAAAAATGTATCTGGCTCACCTAAGGAAATGGATACAGCAGAAACCCCTGAGAGCCATGAAAATTCAGAAATGCCCTTTGTGGATCACTGGAATTTAAGTACAGGTATTTTACATCATAAAGATAGTCCTGAATCTGACACTGGCAGTGCAAGCACATCCTCTGATGACATAAAGCCCAGATCAGAAGACTATGACGCTGGAGGATCTCAAGATGATGATGGATCAAATGAGAGAGGAATTTCTAAATGCAGTACTATGCTGTGCCATGATTTTCTTGGAAGAAGCAGCAGTGATACAAGTACTCCAGAAGAACTTAAGGTGTATGATAGTAGCTTAAGAATAGAAGTGAAAATGAAAAAGGACAATTCTGCTGATCTGTTCCGTGTTAATTCAACAAGTGATGAGGAGGGACCAAGAAAAAAGCCTGAAATATGGTCGCATCAGGATGATGTGGTAATGGATGAGGCTGCAGAGAATGAAAATACATGTGCAAATGCACAGTTTATTCAGGAAACAGAGCAAGTCTCCTCATCAGCAGATGAAACAGAAGATGAAAGATCTGAAGCTGAAAATGCTGTTGAAAATTGTTCTCCCTCTGAAGTGACTTCACAGCCATTTCAAGGAATTGTCAATTTAGCGTTTGATGATACAACTGAAAATGATATTAAAAATCAAGAGTTTTCCACCACTAAAAATTTTAAGCGATCTGTTTTACTTTCTGTTGATGAATGTGAGGAGCTGGGATCTGATGAAGGGGAAGTTCAGACTCCTCTTCCACATTCCACAGATTCACCTACACCCTCTGATGTATTTGATAGTGTTTCTCGTGAGCTTAATGGAAGGACATATTCCAGTTATCCAACAGAAATTGAAAAGGGCTATTTGGAGAACAAACATCAAGAGAAAAGTGATAAGTCAGAGAAAAGTGTGAAGCATTTTCTAGATCCTCTGCCCAGCTCTGAAAATTTAGGAAAGGAAAAACAGGGTGTACCTATTGCAGAAAAAAATGAAATGGCTGATAGTCATCAAATAAAAGATCAAAAAGTAAATTCTGAAGTTGAAGGAAAAATTGAATTTCAACAGTGCAATAAACTTTCAGACAATGAAATTAAGTGTCAAGAAAGACCATGCCACTTGGACCTTCATCAGAGAGATCCTACCCCTGATATGCAAAAGTACAACTCTTCAAAAGCTATAGATCCCTGTAGGAGTCAATTGCTGGCTCATGAAGGTCAAGTGAGAGAGAACCAGGCAGTATCTACTGAAAACGCCAATACTACTTTATCTGCAGGTAATGTACAGCAGTAGGAACATTAAGTCAAACAAAAATTACTAAATGCATATAGAATTTTTTTTGTGCTATTTGAGCTCTGAACTTCAGACAGCATAATGTTTGGAAAGCAGCTCAAATATGATTTTGAAACATTTGTTTTTTACAGTATTGACCTACTATTTATTGAATGCCTGCTGATTAGCTTCTAAATAAGAATTCTGTAGTTTAAAAAGATAGTTGTAATTTGGCACAAATTTATCCAATTAAATTTCAGGCAGAGAAACAGATGAAACCTATTTCTGCACATCAGTTGTTTGTTGTCCAGCAAGAAATGGACATCATCTACTATTGGTAGAAATTCTGGTATGTTTGTCTGCTTGGAAAATTTATATTGGCATATAGATAGGTGGACTGTGCAATAAATTCACTAATATACCAATAAACTTATCCAAGGAGCAGTGAAGTTTTACATTGTCAGCTATATTGTACAATTTTATAAAATATTTACAGAGATTAAGTTAAAATGATTTATAATTAAGTCTTTCCAAAAAGAGATACATAAGATATTATATTCAAAAGCAATGAATGCATATGAAAACATCTCCAGTTTTTCATACAGTTAAACAATTGCCTGTTTTATGAACGAGTGAGGGAGATCCACATAATTTAAATTACTCCCCAATATTTAAGAATAATAAAATTTTATATATACGTACAATGAAAATTATGGAATGATCAACAATTAACGTTAATCAGAAATAGACATTTAAGAGATGACATAAAAAGCTGTATTTTTTTGGTTCAATTTTACTAATCATTGCCTGCATCAGTCCTTGCATGTGCATTCTAGAAATAAACCTATGGATATAGGGTTTTCTCTTTAGAGCAGACATAGATTAAATCACTATATAATCTTTATTCTGCAAGCATTTTGCTGACCAAATGTAGTAGTGCAGGATGCCTATGGTATCCCCATCCACCAAAAGGTGGTGGTTTTTTTGCATAGTTGCTATTGCAGTGCATTAGAAACGCCATGTGCATTAATTGTTTCATTGTTGACATAAGTATATCATTTTCTGTATCAGAAATTATCTAATACTTTATGGAACTTTGTTAATTACCACTGATGATTTGTTGCTTTAACTTCATTAATAAACCATAATTTTTGGTTTTAGTGCACAGAAGAGAAATATACCTCAAAAGTTTGTCAGTCTTGTTCAAACCTTAAATATCCTTTACCTTTATTATTGCTTGCATTGACTGCTGAATTACATTTAAATACTGGTCTACAAAGCCCTATTGGGGAAGAACATGACATTTTTACATTGTGCAGTATTATGAATTATTTCAGGAGACATAGATGATTGTGACACATTGGCACAAATCTGCATGTATGAGCATCGCCTTTCAAAAACCCTGTCTCCAATATATGAGATGGATGTTGGAGAAGCTATTGAGCAGAAAATGGAAGCAGAGACACACAATTTGGATGTGGATTTTGAAGATCAGCATTTTGTAGAGAGAGACTGGACTCTTCTCAGACAACTGTTATCTGATCAGGACTCCAACATCGATGTCAAAAACACTCTTCCTGAAGATGTCAGTTTAGCACAATATCTAATCAATCAAACACTATTTTTATCACGAGACAGTTCAAAAGCTCAGGGTAAAGCACATGTTGACACTTTCACCAAATGGACTGAATTAATGTCTCCAAATGATGATTCCACAGAAAGTATCACAGTGACCAGTTTTTCCCCTGATGATTGTTCTTCCCCACATGGGGAATGGACAATTCTTGAACTAGAAACCCATCATTAGAGTGATAAGGAGTTTGCCATTGGACTTTCTTCCCTATTTTTGATGCATTATTTTCCTGTGACCATGAAATACTGTATGAATCAAAGATGGCCAGTCTTTGACATTGCACTAAAGTTGCAGATAAAATAAGATTATGACAGTTAATTTATATGTTGAGTTTTTGTCGCAGGAAAAATATTTTTTAAATATTTAAATGGATGCTTTTTTTAAATAAAAGCATGAGATTTCTATAGATATTAGAAATAAGATAGCTTGTAAGAAGTTTTGCTTTAAAATTTGTCGCGTGTTTACGTGTTCATTGTTCAAATATTTTTAATGTCACTGCACAAAAAGATTTCCATTTTTGTTCTGCATATAAGTGACTTGGTGATTTTCAACAATAAAAGACTCATGTTGTGTTGTTTCATCAAAATGCGATGTCTTACTAACTAATTTGATCACTAGGCTGGTCATCAAGCTAAGTATGTTGATTTGCTGTTACAGAATACATTTTATAGAGTTAATAGCCTTTATTTTAGAGACCTAACATGAGTATATTTTTAAAGAGGTTATGTGTGGGGAACACTAGTAGATACACGCATGAGTAGCCTGTATTTGCATTCATGCTATTTTACAAACATTGAAAGTACATGCACATTTTTAGTTTCGTGCACACTTACTGGAGCAAAAAAGGAGCATTCTAGGGACATTCCAGAGCGGGTCAAGAGGAATACAGGAAA
Organism: Rhinatrema bivittatum; assembly: GCF_901001135.1. NCBI lineage: Eukaryota > Metazoa > Chordata > Amphibia > Gymnophiona > Rhinatrematidae > Rhinatrema > Rhinatrema bivittatum. The sequence continues at coordinate 78,384,244 of NC_042624.1, read as the reverse complement.
AGATGCTATTTTAGAAGAGATTAGCGTATAAATTATCTAACTTATTCATATAATTTTGCACCTGCTAATTAGTGTAATTGGTATAGGACTTGTCTGCAGTTTTTGGGAGGGAGGTATGAGTGAACTGGTTCAGGATGAAATGCTAGAAGGTCTTGGCAAATTGATGATTTCAAATACGTGCACAAGAATATATGCACGTGTTGTAAAATAACTGGCTTTACACGTACATGTTCTATTTTTTTACACATCTAAAATATGTGCATATGTTTATAAAATAGGAAAGGTAAGCAGCTTCATTGCAGTTGAAATATTTGCATGTTCTGAAACATATGTGTGTACTTTCAGAGCACAAGTTTCCAGTATTTTATAAACTGCACAGCTCCCGCTATGAGGTTTATAAAATACTAGAATAAATCTGTGCATCTACTTGTGTGCACATGCAGTTACACGTTCTGAAAATTCTTATGCTGTTTTTGTGAGAAAAAGTACCTTTTTTTTTTTTTTTTTTTTTTTTTAAGTAGATTCTAAGATAAAATGATTAGGTGGAATCCTACTAATTGCTTTTGCAGATGTATTTCAAACTTAAAACCTACTGCATTTGTAATGGTTTGCTACCATTTAAGTTAGGTAAGCATTTCAGTTGAGCTTTTATTGTGTGTTATCCAATTCCACCAGTACTCAACCGTTGTCATGTCCATACCCTTTATCATATTTGTTGCCCTTCTCTGTACCTTCTCCAATGCAACTATATTTTTCTTTTTTTTTTTTTACATGCGGCGACCAAAATTGTACACAGTACTCAAGATGCAGTCTCACCAGGGAGCGATACAGGCATTAAGACATATATTTTCTGTTTTATTTACCATTCCCTTCCTAATAATTCCTAGTATTCTGTTTGCTTTTTTGACTACTGCAGCACATTGAGCCAACAATTTCAATGTATTATCCACTATGACACCTAGCTCTTTTTCCAGCTTCTAATATAGAACCTAACATTATGTAACAGCATGGGTTATTTTTCCCTATATGCATCACCTTGCACTTGTTCATGTTAAATTTCATCTGCCATTTTGATGCCCAATTTTCCAGTCTTGCAAGGTCCTCCTGCAATTTACCTCAATATGCTTGTGATTTAACTACTGTGAATAATTTTTTATCATCTGCAAATTTGATTACCTCACTCATATTCCTTTCCATGTCATTTACAAATATATTGAAAAGCACTGGTCCAAGTATAGATCCCAGAGGCATGCCCCTGTTTACCCTTTTCCATTGATAAAATTGACCATTTAATCCTACTCTTTTAATCAGTTTGTAATCCACAAAAGGACATGGCCTCGTATCCATTGACTTTAGTTTTCTTAGCCTCTCATGAGGAACTTTGTCAAACACCTTCTGAAAATCCAAATACACATCTACTGGCTCACCTTTATCCACATATTTATTAACCCCTTCAAAAAAAATGAAGCAGATTCGTGAGGCAAGACTTGCCTTGGGTAAATCCATGCTGACTGTGTTCCATTAAACCACTATTTTTCCTGGCACTGAAGTCAGGCTCACTGGTCTATAGTTTCCTGGATTGCCCCTGGAGCCCTTTTTAAATATTGGGGTACAATGGATGATTTTAATGATAGGTTACAAATTTAAACTAATCTGAAATTTCATTTTTTAGTTCCTTTAGTACCCTAGGATGCATATCATCCGGTCCAGGTCCTTTGCTACTCTAGCTCGTCAATCTGGCCTACTATATCTTCCAGGTTCACAGTGATTTGGTTCAGTTCATCTGAATCATCACCCTTGAAAATTGTCTCTGGAACCGGTATCTCTCCAACATTCTCATTAGTAAACACAGAAGCAAAGAATTCATTTAGTCTTTCTGCAATGGCCTTATCTTCCCTAAGAGCCCCTTTAATCCCTTGGTCATCTAACTGTCCAACTGACTCCCTCACAGGTTTCTTGCTTTGGATATATTTTTAAAAGTTTTTATTATGCGTTTTGCCTCATACTGCCATGCCCCACCCTTTAGCCCCCCCTTCTCACATCTACATCTTCATTTCATACTTCCTAGCCCCAATTCTCCCACACTCATAATCCCTCACCCAACGGCCGAGTCCCTCCAGTCTCCACAGTCATTCAGTCTTTAAATCCCCGTTCTCCCTATCCATCTCAAAGTCCCAGCTCTTCCCACCACCCAATCTCTCTCTGAGTTCCTGCTCTCCCATTCAATATCAACACCATCTGCGTGCCCACTTTTCCCAGCCCATCCCATCCACTCTGGGAATCTCCATTTTCTTCTTCCTCTACCCACTAATGTGGGATCGCTGCTCTTTCCCCTCCCTCTTTGCCCACCCACACCCCCTCCAAATATAGGAGTCCTCACTCTTTCCTTCCCCCTCCCCAAGCCACTGTTCTAGGAGAGCCCTAGTTCTCCCCTCCCAGAGTTTGAGGCTTGCTCTGGCTTTTGCCGAATGTGCCTTTCTTCCCCCAACCTCTCCCCGTCTGTTTCCTGGATTGGTACTTTAAAACTTGAATTTTTTCCTGTGGCATGCTGGCTCCTCCTCTCTTCCCATCACAATTCATACAATGGGTAGGTTTTCATAGGTGCGCACACACAGATGCGCTGATTTTATGACATGCGCGTGCTGGCGCATGCATGTTATAAAATTGGTGGGTTGCGCACCAGATTTTGTAATCTGCGCACGGGGGGGGGGGAGGAATTATGCAATTGTCATGTGGTGATGCATCGCAGCTTTCCTGGGTTCCCTCCCCTAACCTCGTTACCCCCACCCCCACCCCCCATCCTTGTTTTTCAACTGACATCAGGGCCCGACCTGAACATAAGAAAATGCCATACTGGGTCAGACCAAGGGTCCATCAAGCCCAGCATCCTGTTTCAACAGTGGCCAATCCAGGCCATAAGAATCTGGCAAGTACCCAAAAACTGTCTATTCCATGTAACCATTGCTAATGGCAGTGGCTATTCTCAAAGTGAACTTAATAGCAGGTAATGGACTTCTCCTCCAAGAACTTATCCAATCCTTTTTTAAACACTGCTATACTAACTGCACTAACCACATCCTCTGGCAACAAATTCCAGAGTTTAATTGTGCGTTGAGTAAAAAAAGAACTTTCTCCAATTAGTTTTAAATGTGCCCCATGCTAACTTCATGGAGTGCCCCCTAGTCTTTCTACTATCCGAAAGAGTAAATAACTGATTCACATCTACCCGTTCTAGACCTCTCATGATTTTAAACACCTCTATCATATCCCCCCTCAGTCATCTCTTCTCCAAGCTGAAAAGTCCTAACCTCTTTAGTCTTTCCTTATAGGGGAGCTGTTCCATTCCCCTTATCATTTTGGTAGCCCTTCTCTGTACCTTCTCCATCGCAATTATATCTTTTTTGAGATGCGGCGACCAGAATTGTACACAGTATTCAAGGGGCGGTCTCACCATGGAGCGATATAGAGGCATTATGACATTTTCCGTTTTATTCACCATTCCCTTTCTAATAATTCCCAACGTTCTGTTTGCTTTTTTGACTGCTGCAGCACACTGAACCGATGATTTCAATGTGTTATCCACTATGACACCTAGATCTTTCTTGGGTTGTAGCACCTAATATGGAACCCAACAATCACCTTGCACTTATCCACATTAAATTTTATCTGCTATTTGGATGCCCAATTTTCCCAGTCTCACAAGGTCTTCCTGCAATTTATCACAATCTGCTTGTGATTTAACTACTCTGAACAATTTTGTGTCATCTGCAAATTTGATTATCTCACTCATCTTATTTCTTTCTAGATCATTTATAAATATATTGAAAAGTAAGGGTCCCAATACAGATCCCTGAGGCACTCCACTGTCCACTCCCTTCCACTTAGAAAATTGTCCATTTAATTCTACTCTCTGTTTCCTGGCTAAAAGTAAGCTCACGTGCCGGGACAGCAATCAATGCCGCTGGACCTGCCCCTTGGAAGAGACCTGGCTCTTGTGCGCATAACAGAGGTTACGCATACGGCTGGGCCCCTTCTAAAATAGGTGCAGTGCATGTAACCCCCATTTTCCCTGCATGCACCTTTTCTAAAAATGACCCGTATATTTGTCTAACCTGCTACTCTGACAGTGGTTCTCAACCTTTTTTCTATCAGGGCACATCTGAGAGATGATACTCATATGCATGACATACTGAACATGTGACCATCATGGGAGTAAATATAAGCATATACTCTGCATCCATAAGACATGTCCCTCTACAACTTACCATACAAAACATATTCTGGTCGTATCTCAACAGTATCCCAAATGCCCTCTGCTACCATGTGCATTGTAAAATAATGCTAAACCTAGGGGGGGGGGGGAACCCCCACTCTGTACATATCAAACCTGCCATACCGCAGCAGCAGTAACTCCAAGCAATGAAACAGTAATAGCCTTACCTCTGAAAAGGCAGCAGTTTACCACCCATGCAATATAATATTGAGAAAATGCAACAAATAAGGCTGATCATTTACTTGCATGTAGGGGTTTGTACTTCATCTCATTCACATATACACAGAGACCTGCCTACACCAAATATAGAGTAAAAGACCACAAATTACAACTGTGGAAACAAAACCTGGAATGGAAACCCCAAGACCACCTTCTTCATGCAGTTGAAAACTGAAGAACTAGAAACAGATTATTTCCTCCTTACCTGATGTTAGATTCCATATTAGGAGTTACCACCCATAATAAAGATCTAGGTAAATTAGTGGATAATACATTAAAATCATTGGCTCAGTGTGCTGTGGCAGGCAAAAAAGCAAACAATGTTAGGAATTATTAGGAAGGGAATGGTGAATAAAATGGAAAATGTCATAATGCCTCTGTATCGCTCCATGGTGAGACTGCATCTTGACTACTGTGTACAGTTCTGGTTGCTGCATCTCAGAAAAGATATAGTTGCAATGAAGAAGGTACAGAGAAGGGCGACCAAAATGATAAAGGGGATGGAACAGATCCTCTATGCAGAAAGGCTAAAGAGGTTAGGATTGTTCAGGGGAGAGAGACCTTGGGGTGATGGTGTCTAATGATCTGAAGTCGGCGAAACAATGTGACAAGGCGATAGCTAAAGCCAGAAGAATGCTGGGCTGCATAGAGAGAGGAATATCGAGTAAGAAAAGGGAAGTGATTATCCCCTTGTACAGGTCCTTGGTGAGACCTCACCTGGAGTATTGTGTTCAGTTCTGGAGACCGTATCTCCGAAGAGACAGAGACAAGATGGAGGCGGTCCAGAGAAGGGCGACCAAAAAGGTGGAAGGTCTTCATCAAATGACTTATGAGGAGAGATTGAAGAATCTAAATATGTACACCCTGGAGGAAAGGAGGAGCAGAGGTGATATGATACAGACTTTCAGATACTTGAAAGGTTTTAATGATCCAAAGACAACGACAAACCTTTTCCGTAGGAAAAAAATCAGCAGAACCAGGGGTCACGATTTGAAGCTCCAGGGAGGAAGATTCAGAACCAATGTCAGGAAGTATTTCTTCACGGAGAGGGTGGTGGATGCCTGGAATGCCCTTCCGGAGGAAGTGGTGAAGACCAGAACTGTGAAGGACTTCAAAGGGGCGTGGGATAAACACTGTGGATCCATAAAATCAAGAGGCCGTCAATAAAGAGTGGGTTGCTCGCCAGAATGACGGCTACTGCCTGGAGATAATACCCTTATTCAATAAACATACACATGGTTACTGTGACTCCAACATCGCTCTAAGCTATAACAGCAAGAGGAAATGTGGAAAAAAGGATTCGTACTCACAAAGCGGGGAGTAGCTGGCTTGTTACAGCGGTTACTACCCCAAACCAAATAAGCCTGATACTTCACTTTCAATGCATATCCAGCATAGCTCTCTGCTTCAACGGCAGGGGAGAAGAAAAACTGATACTTCACGCATATCCAGCATAGCTCTCTGCTTCAACGGCAGGGGAGAAGAAAAACTGATACTTCACGCATATCCAGCATAGCTCTCTGCTTCAACGGCAGGGGAGAAGAAAAACTGATACTTCACGCATATCCAGCATAGCTCTCTGCTTCAACGGCAGGGGAGAAGAAAAACTGATACTTCACGCATATCCAGCATAGCTCTCTGCTTCAACGGCAGGGGAGAAGAAAAACTGATACTTCACGCATATCCAGCATAGCTCTCTGCTTCAACGGCAGGGGAGAAGAAAAACTGATACTTCACGCATATCCAGCATAGCTCTCTGCTTCAACGGCAGGGGAGAAGAAAAACTGATACTTCACGCATATCCAGCATAGCTCTCTGCTTCAACGGCAGGGGAGAAGAAAAACTGATACTTCACGCATATCCAGCATAGCTCTCTGCTTCAACGGCAGGGGAGAAGAAAAACTGATACTTCACGCATATCCAGCATAGCTCTCTGCTTCAACGGCAGGGGAGAAGAAAAAAGGATTTGCACTCACAAAGCGGGGAGTAGCTGGCTTGTTACGGCGGTTACTACCCCAAACCAAATAAGCCTGATACTTCACTTTCAATGCATTTCCAGCATAGCTCTCTGCTTCAACAGCAGGGGAGAAGAAAAACTGATACTTCACGCATATCCAGCATAGCTCCCTGCTTCAACGGCAGGGGAGAAGAAAAACTGATACTACACACATATCCAGCATAGCTCCCTGCTTCAACGGTAGGGGAGAAGAAAAACAACCAATAAGGGCTGAATAACATAGTCTGGGTAAAACAAATAAGCATGGGTGTAGCTTGCTTATTGCGGCGGTTACTTCCCCTACTACCCCTAACTAATCAAGCTTGATATTTCACTTGGATGCAGCTCCATCACTGCTCTCTACATTAATGGTGGGGGTGGAAGGGAAATAGAACCAAAGAGCTAAGAGAAACAGATAAGTATGAGAAAAAATGTGTGAAGCTTGCTGGGCAGACTGGATGGGCCGTTTGGTCTTCTTCTGCCGTCATTTCTATGTTTCAGCTTGGAGAAGAGACAGCTGAGGGGGGATATGATAGAGATCTTTAAAATTATGAGGTCTAGAATAGGTAAACATGAATTGGTTATTTACTCTTTCGGATAATAGGACCGGGGGCCACTCCATAAAGTTAGCAAGTAGCACATTTAAAACTAATTGGAGAAAATTATTTTTCACTCCACACAATTAAGCTCTGCAATTTGTTGCCAAAGGATGTGGTTAGTGTAACTAGGATTAAAAAAGGTTTGGATATGTTCTTGGGAAGTCGATTAGCAGCTATTAATCAAGTTGACTTAGGGAATAGCCACTGCTATTACTGGCAGCAGTAGCATGGATCTGCTTAGTGTTTGAGTACTTGCCAGGTACTTGTAGCCTGGATTGACCACTGTTGGAAACAGGATGCTGGGCTTGATTGACCTTTGGTCTGACCCAGTATGACAATTTCTTATGTTCTTCACTAAGCAAACTTCAGAGAGAAAAGAAATGCATATTCTTACAAGTGACATAGTATGACTCTTGTATCGACTCACTCTCCTCCATGCTTCCATCATCCCTCACTTCTCCCAACTATTCAATCATCCCTTCATATGCTCATATCCTTGTCCAACATTCCTGACACCTCCCGCCCCACATCATCTTCCCTGTGCTCCCTCTCTCCCCTTCTCGTCTCCCTGCCCTTCCCTACCCAGCATACATTGGACCACCTCTTTTCTATCCCTTCCTGCTCACATCCTATGACCTCCCTGCTCCCTGCCCCATCCCAGCGGCCCCACCCCTCCATCTCTGCCTCCACTTCCATCTCTCCTCCCTGCCCAGCAGCCCCTATCCCCTCCCGCCTCCACCTCTCCTTACTCAGGAACCCCAACCTCCTTTCTCCCTACTTAGGAACCCCAACCTCTCTTCCTTCTTATCTTTAGCGGCCTTCCTGCACAGCACATTTCCCCTACTACTGGCTCCCAGCCAGCAGAAAAGCCTTCAATCCCGAGTCTTCCTCACTCTTTACCAGCAGCAGATGAGAGCAAGAAGCATTGAGGAGAGGAAGAAGATGAGGTATGGATTTATACAGCTCGCACCTCTCTCCCTCATGCTCCTGCTTTCACGTCCAGGCCCCCATGGGATAAAGAGAGCATCAGCAGTCTCACTGTCAGGTCAGGCAGGGAAAGATAAAAGTGGTGTCCTGCTGGGCCCTTATGGTGATATCTTGCTAGGATCTGGGTGAAAGTGGAGGGAACAACTTCCCACTGGGCCAGGAAGAGAAAGAAGTAAGAGCAGCTTCCTGTCGTACCCAATAAAGGGAAAGTCAGCCAACTCCTGCCCATCCTCATGAGGAAAGAGCAGCCTTCTGCTGAGTCTACGACACACCTTCCGTGACTTCACAACACACTAGTGTGTCCCGACACACCTGTTGAGAACCACTGTACTAAGGTGTGCACACATTAGTACTCCTTTATGCAAATCCCATGTTAAGCCATTAGTCATTATTTCCCCCTTCCTCATGTTTTCTTAATACTTGAAATCTAAATATTGGTCAGAAGTTGAATAAAGTTTCTGGGGCAAGTGTGAGTCTATGGAGTCTTTTGTACAGGGGTCCTACATTTGGGTTTTATGTGCAGAAAACACAATTTGTAAACAATTTCTGCACAGAAAATATGCTTTGTGCACAGTATGTTATGTGGAGAAGTCATAGTGCAAAAAACACTTTTTTTTTATGCATGACATAGCAGGATGAATCACCCATTACATCTGCGCGATGTTATTCGGCATCACTGAATGGACTCATCTGTCCAAGACAATAGAGCTATGAGTAAGTACCAGAGCTAAGTCTAGTGATGTAGTCAACTCTTTAGGAAGGTGGCAGGCATTCCATGACTAATTAATCTTGCTATCTATGGCAAACATTTAGGGGCGGATTTTCAGAGCCCTGCTCGCGTAAATCCGCCCAAAACCGGGCGGATTTATGCGAGCAGGGCCCTGCACGCCGGGAAGCCTATTTTACATAGGCCTCCCGGCGCGCGCAGAGCCCCGGGACTCGCGTAAGTCCCGGGGTTCTCCGAGGTGGGCGTGTCGGGGGCGTGTCGGGGGGTGGGCCCGGTCGTCGCGGCGTTTCGGGGGCGTGTTGGCAGCGTTTAGGGGGCATGGCTACGGCCCGGGGCGGTCCGGGGGCGTGGCCGCGCCCTCGTACCCGCCCCCAGGTTGCGGCCCGGCGCGCAGGAGGCCCGCTGGCGCGCGGGGATTTACGCCTCCCTCCGGGAGGCGTAAATCCCCGCGCGCCAGCGGGGGGATTTACGCCTGGATTTACGCCTGGATTGTTTGCCTGGAGCGCAAACAAAAGTAGGCTATTCTCGCGCCTTTTAAAATCCACCCCTTATTGTATGCAAACTTGCTTTTTTTCTGTTAATAAACATGCTAAATTAGCCATTACATGGGCAGAGTCCCAAACTGGAGATTGCAGCAGAGTGTTTACTTTAAACAACCCCGTCTGCACTGTGGAGAGTGGACTAGAGTGAAAACAGTTTCCATAAAACTGCCTGTCTGAATTTACTGCCAGTCTTTGAGAGGTTATCCAGATAGTAGTGGGTCGTGAAGGTATGAACTGAAGATCAAGTTACAGCTTTGCAGATGTCTTCAATGAGCATGTCACGAAGGTGAGCAAAACAGGAGACCATAGCTCTCACTTGATGAGTCTTAACAGTGTCTGTGAGTTGTAATCTTGCTAAGCCATAGCAGTGATGAATGCGCCCAGCCAACCAACAGATGACAAAAGATTGAATAATTAAAAACTCATATACAATTTTTTTAATGTCCCAAACACCAATAAAATATTTCAAAACAGCAGACATTAAATAACACCCAAAAAATAAAACTAAAAATGATTTTAAGAATTCACACTCTCCATAACTGGGAACCTTTAATTTCCGATTACCCTGAGATTGTTGTGGATTACTGGGCATGAATGCACAAACTTTCTCTTCTCTTTCACACACACACACACATACATATATATATATATATATCCCTTTGGAAAAGTCCACAATTCCCTTATTACAGAAATTTATTTATATAAATAAACCACCAAGCACATTTTCATCTTATACCCCAAATTTTTTAATTAAACAGAATTGCTAAAACATTTTTTTATCCCATTGCTTTCTAAAAGCCACTTCTACTCTCACCACAAACATACACATCACACTTAAAATCTCATGACCCAGGTACTGAAACAAAGTATCTCCCTCTCTGTCATAACAACAAACAATATATCCTGCCTAATGAAACATACAGTGTAGCTTACCTAAATAAAGCATAATCTCTCTATTACAATCCTAACATTGGATCTAACAGATTATACAAGACGTTTCAACACTTGATTGCAAACAAATGACCACACAAATAAAGCCCCTACAAAGGCTTTTGTTTCACCCAAGTTCGGGCTTCCTCAAAGCGTGAACTCTCTCAAAGCGAAGAAAAACGTAGGGAGACTATGCCGCTGCCACTTCCTAGCGGCATACATGCGGTCAACAAAATATCAGGCCGATACAGTACAGTGCGCTGCAATGGAGCGCACTGTTAGCCTGCTCTTGGACGCGCGTTTTCCCTTACCTGTTATTCAGTAAGGGGAGGAAAACACGCGTCCAACCCGCGGCACCTAATAGCGCCCTCAACATGCAAATGCATGTTGATGGCCCTATTAGGTATGCGCGCGGGATACAGAAAGTAAAATGTGCAGCCAAGCCGCACATTTTACTTTTAGAAATTAGCGCTGACCCAAAGGTCGGCGCTCATATTTTCCGGCACTGGGAAAGTGCACAGAAAAGCAGTAAAAACTGCTTTTCTGTTCACCCTCTGTCTTAATATCATAGCGATATTAAGACAGAGGTCCCGAAAAGTAAAAAAAGAAAAAAAAATTTGAATTCGGCCCACGGCTGTCAGGCCGAAAACTGGACGCTCAATTTTGCCGGTGTCCGGTTTCCGAGCCCGTGGCTGTCAGCGGGCTCGAGAACCGACGCCGGCAAAATTGAGCGTCGGCTGTCAAACCCGCTGACAGCCCCCGCTCCTGTAAAAAAGGAGGCGCTAGGAATGCGCTAGTGTCCCTAGCGCTTCCTTTTCCCCGTTTTTACCGCGTCACCTAATTTAAATACAGAATCGCACGCACCGGTGAAGGGACGGTGCGCACGCTGGGAGAGCGGGCGTTCATCCGCTCTCCCTCGGACTTTACTGTATCGGCCCGCATGTCTGCAGTGATACTTGTTTCAGTTCACAATTCACAGCAGCACCCGCAGCAATACTAGTTTCATTTCACAGCAGCAGCAGTATTTATCTGTAACGATCCACGTCATGGTTCACAGCAGCGAAAACACAATGATACTAATTTTCCGAACATACAACAATAGTTGTGCAAAGAGAGATGTGACCGGCAATGTTAATTCTCAGCCGGCGCTCTCGCCAAGCAACAAGTATCGCTGCACACATATTTTGTTGACTGCATTGTATGTTTCATTAGGCAGGATACATTGTTTGTTGTTATGACAGAGAGGGAGATACTTTATTTCAGTACCTGGGTCATGAGATTTTAAGAGTGATGTGTGTGTGTATATGGTTGGTGAGAGTGGAAGTGTTTTTTAGAAAGTTATGGGGTAAAAAAATTTGTTTTTAGTAATTCTGTTTAATTAAAAATGTTGGTGTATAAGATGAAAATGTGTTGGATGGTGATTTATTTATATGTATAAATTTGTGTAATAAGGGAATTGGGGACTTTTCCAAAGGGATAATTAATTTATCAATAGTTCCTTTCCACTATTTTTAAGTGACTTGCCTTTTTTGTTATATATGTGTGTGTGTGTGTGTGTGTGTGTAAATATATATATATATGTACACACACACCAGGTAGCTCCCATTCACTCTATCTATCTCTCTCTCTCTCTCACACACACACACACAAAACCCAGGCAGGCTTCCATAAGAACATGCCATACTGGGTCAGACCAAGGGTCCATCAAGCCCAGCATCCTGTTTCTAACAGTGGCCAATCCAGGCCATAAGAACCTGGCAAGTACCGAAAAACTAAGTCTTTTCCATGTTACTGTTGTTAGTAATAGCAGTGGCTATTTTCTAAGTCAACTTAATTAATAGCCGGTAATGGACTTCTCCTCCAAGAACTTATCCAATCCTTTTTTAAACACAGCTATACTAACTGCACTAACCACATCCTTTAATTGTGCATTGAGTGAAAAAGAACTTTCTCCGATTAGTTTTAAATGTGCCTCATGCTAACTTCATAGAGTGCCCCCTAGTCTTTCTATTATCTGAGAGAGAAAATAACTGATTCACATCTACCCGTTCTAGACCTCTCATGATTTTAAACACCTCTATCATATCCCCCCTCAGCCGTCTCGTCTCCAAGCTGAAAAGTCCTAACCTCTTTAGTCTTTCCTCATAGGGGAGCTGTTCCATTCTCACACACACTCACCATCCCAGGAATGGTCCCACACACACAAGATGAAAATACATAAGTGTTGAATTCTAGCAGGGTCAGCACATTAGGAGGAGGTGCAGGACAAACTTTGTCTTCTGATCTGGCCATGTGCTTCCTTCACCACCAGTGGGACAGAGCCCACTAGCGGTCGTACAGGCCTTCTGTTTCTTCCACCGCTGGTGCGATGGGGTCCACAGGCAGCTACCATGCTTCCTACTTCTGCCGCTGGTGGGTTAGAGCGAACCGATGGCCATTCGGGCCTCCTGCTTCTTCCACTGCTGGTGGGATCAAGTCCACCGGCAGTAGCACAAACCTCTCCCTACTCCCAATGCCACTTCCCGGATGTGCCACTCTTTACAATTGCACAGTTTGCACACCCAGTTGCACTCTGGAGCGTTGTGAGCACGGAAACATCAGTCCATAGGCATAACAATTCTGCTGGTCGTACTCCAGGCCCAAGCAGATATAACAGAATTCATTACCTTACCACAAATGCCACTGCTTGAAACCACTCATAATTGGCTTTCTTCTGTGACATCTTGAGGAGGCAAGACTTCTTACAGGAAAACAATGGATGGTATCTTTTTTTTTTTTTTTTTTATTAGTACTGAAAAGTGCTGTTGTGGAGCTGCTGAACAGCAAGGCAATAAAAAACTTAAGAAACTTAAGGAAAAAAATTAAGAATTGAAAGTAATTTAGAGAAAAATGTCAAGAGGGACAAGAGTACAGATCCATGCTTGTGCTTGGACAAAAAATGACTGGGGAGGCTCACAAGGCAACCCCCACATGAGAATTCCTGCACATGCTCAACAGAGTTCAAAGCTCTACTATCCTGGAAAGACAAGCCTGTTCAGTGCCATTGGATGACATCACCCATATGTAATGGCTAACTCATCCTGCTTATCGATGGAAAACACATTTTATGCATGCTAAACATGTCTTTTTTTTGTGCATATTTTTGGGTTAGCATATTTCTTTTAAATTATTGATGCATTAGCATCCTATTTGCTTTACTGCAGGACGTTAACTCAGTTTTTACAGCATGAATAAAAAAAATGTCAGTTAAAATTTAGCTCACATTTTTTATATCTGGCTCAAAGAAAAGAATAAGAGAAAAATGAGCTATTAAAAATATAACCATGTAATTTAGTCCCTAAGCACTAACACAATGTATTTCCTACTACTTTAGATAGCAGTTATAGAATCAAGCCAGTTGAAAGAATAATTGCATTAGAATTATGCTTTTAACTGCTTTCTTCTGTAGTACTGAAAACAACCAACTGCTCACATTACTATTCCATGGCTACCAGTTTTAGGGTTAAAATCATACTACATACATGAAGGATGCTTCTGTTTGTTACACCAATTTCTTTGAACCTTGTAATAGCAGTTAACTAGAGCTGCCCTGATTTTGAGAAGGTCTCAGAATTCTGCAGTTTATTAATCTAAGGGTCTTTTCATTATAGAATTTTGTGCACCTTGTCCCAACAGGATTATCATACTGCTGCAATGCACATAAATCATGCTCTAGGATTGATTGTTTCCTGGTCTGTCTTGAATTCTTAAATTTTTCCATGTGTGAAATTGATTTTTTTAAACGTAGTTGCTGCATTAATCTTTTGTGGTACTGATTTGTATTTCATCATTAAGCGGCAGCCTCTGAAATATAAACTTTTACAGGATGCAGATTTGAAAAACTTTATTAAATCTTAATACTTGAAATTAAGTAGCTGCTTAGTAGGAACTACGAGGCTGTAATTTATTTTTTATTTAGCTCATACCTTTTCATTGGTAACTGAAGGTGAATTACATTTAGATACAGTAGATATTTCCCTAGAACAGGGGTGGCCAACTGGTTCTCGAGAGCCACAAACAGACCTAGTTTCAGGATATCCATAATAAATATGCATGAGAGAGATTTGTATACAATGGTGGCAGTACGTGCAACTCTCATGCACATTTACTGTGGATATCTTGAAAACCTGGCCTGATTGTGGCTCTAGAGTTGGCTACCCCTGCCCTAGAGGGCTTACAATCTAGGGCAGTGGTTCTCATCCCAGTCCTCAGGGCACACCTAGTCAGTTAGGTTTTCAGGATATCCACAATTAATATGTATGAAAATCTCTCTCATGCATATTCATTGTGGATATTCTGAAAATCTGATCCAGGGGCCTCATTTACTAAGCATTTTTCTCATAGACAGAGAGAAAAGCCTTAGTAAATCAGGCCCTAAGTTTGTACCTGAGGTAATGGTGGGTGAAATGACTTGCCCGAGGAACATCAGCAGGATTTGAGCTCTGGCTTTTCTAGTCTTAGCCAGCAGCTCTAACCACTAGGCTACTCCACCCAACTGTATTAGTTGTAGATTACAATGATCTCTAAACATACATAAGTAATAAAACAAACCTAGCTGTTCATTCCTTCACTGAAAATTTACTACTGGGAAAAATGAAGCTTTTCTAGTAGCAGATGCCGTCAAGAAAACAGAGTTGAGCTTCCAGTAGTAACTTCAGGCAGATTGTTAGGCCTACACTATGCTGATAGAGTAAAAAAATCCAAAAAAGAGGTATTTTTATGAGTTGCATAACATAAATCTTAAGACATGGAACAGCGCTGGTTGCATTTGTAATTTTATAAAATAGGATTCAAGTCTGCTAAATTCCTTAGCTGTGTAAATGGATGAATAGCTGGAAATATTCAGCCCACGGCATTTTCTTCTCATGCTGAGAAAAAAATTCTTGTCTGTTATGCCTTAGTGAATTATTTCGATCTATTTTTGGTACATTTTACAGGCAAGAGGCCATAATTACTGCTGTCTTCAGTTTAATCATAGTTGAAAACTATATGTGTGACCATGGCTCATGTATTGGGATAATAGCAATCAAGTTTTCTGTTTAAATAAAATACTAATGTATTTTAAAAGTAAAAGTTTAAATTAATATTTAACAAATTATATTTAGATTTCTTCATATTTAGTATACTATGGTGCATATGGTAATAATAAAGCATAAATGCTAACATAAGATTCACTTGCAGAACACAGTATGAGTTAAGCATGCAGTTTTCTAGTGATGGGCTTTTACTCTAGTGCTGACTCTCCATTTATATAATGAACACAAATCGTTTTGCTCACGACTTCATGCTTGTACATTCTCGTAGCCTGCTACAACCTTCTTTCCCTCTCAGCTTTTCTCCATTCCAACTCTCACCTTTTACTCATCCTCAGCTCCTTTCCCTACCCTTCAGTCTCTTTTTCTTAGTTTCTCTGTATTCTCCATCCCTGGTTTCTTTCTCTTTCCCTAACTCTTCTCCCACTCCTCTAATTTTTCTTCCCCTTCCCTAGCTTCTGTGCTTGCTTTATTCTCTTCTATTTTTTGACAGCAGAGAATTGCGGGTCTGCCATCTCTTGATGGAACAGTAATGCTAGCCCAGATAGTCCTGGTTTTGCTTCCCCGCCCTGCTGCTGTCAAAGGACCTAAAGTTCTGCTAGGCCAGTTGTCCTCAGCTGTTTGCAGACAGGAACAGAGTTAAGTATGATGGTAACACCATTTCTTTCCACAGAAAAAGACGACCCAACTACATTTACAATCGTGTTTTATGAGCTACACGTTAAATGGTGTAATTTTTATTTCTTTCCTATCCACATGAAAGTGACTTTGTGACAAAATGAAGCAAGATGAGCTGAAATGATAGGCAAGGAGCTGTGCTATCACCGACTTTTGCAAAAGTCTCTGAGTTGCAATTAGAATACTAATGGACATTACAATTTGGGGATCTTTCTTTTATTACTTTTCAGCTTTTACCCATTTGTTACTGAGAACCAAATGTATTTTTTATTTTAATATTTGACAATTGGATTTATGATTATTTTTGTTTGAAAATTAACCACTGTTTTTCTATGGGGCGAGTTTCTGCTTCTGACTATTAGGCCATGAACCATGTAGATTACCCTAACAATTTTTGGGTTGCGCAGCAAATGCTTATTTTATAGCCCTCATATTGGCACACTGATATTTTTGTGGTGTAGATTTTCATCCCTGTTGGTTTTTAGAAAATGAATAGGACCAGAGCATCTTGTTTACAAAACTAATTCCAAAGTTAAATGTGAACCTTCATGATGAAGTCAATAGGTGGAAATGAGATCATATTATTGAGGCTTGAGGCCACTATAATTTACCGGAGAAAAATGTACCAAACCTTTAATTGGATTCTTGGCTGAGTGTCATCAGGGGTGGCTCAAGGGAATCTGCTGCCGAGTCAAGGGATAAGAGGGCACTCTCCCCTCCCCCACACAAGCCATGACACAGGTCAAATCATTGAGAGGGGTCCCCTTGTAGTCTGCCACTTCCGGTGATTTTAAATACTGCAGAAGGGGGGAAGCGAGGTCAGAGTTCTTAGAGGAGTGGCAGCTCGTGTGTCAATGATAATATTTCTCGGAAGCTGGCAACCCTGCCATACTCCCAGGAGCCCTACCACCTGCCTCCCAACCTTTCTCTAGCATTTGCCTTCTGGAGAAATGGGAAATAGTTGAATAGTGGGGGTCTGTGTGTGGCACTCTCTCCAGGTCGTTGCAAGGCTATTAGATGCCCTAGGTGAACCTTAGAGCCATGCACCGCCTCCCTCCCAGCCTTCACCACACACAATTAAAATGTATGCATGAAAAAGGACATCATAGTCTATGAGGTAAAAATATCACAACACCATGTATATTATTTTTACATGCACTGCTGTGGTGCCAACTAGCAAACCCTGTCTAAAGACACTTAGAACCTATATGGTATTAGGCCTGTTGTAAAGTGTGTTTAATGTGGGCTTGGCCTTTAGAAAGCCATGAATAAACTGAATAACAATTACAATATTGTAACCCTTGTTCGGATTTTATGGTAGTCCAAGGGCACTCAAAAGAATTTCTCTTGGGGCTAT
The DNA here is from genome assembly GCF_901001135.1 of Rhinatrema bivittatum. Lineage (NCBI taxonomy): Eukaryota > Metazoa > Chordata > Amphibia > Gymnophiona > Rhinatrematidae > Rhinatrema > Rhinatrema bivittatum. Next base: position 78,366,864 of record NC_042624.1, on the reverse strand, counting down.
CTCCTTTTGCCATGTCCTCAATTTTAACAAGTCCCAAGGAGTGGATTCTTTCTATGGGGGGAAAGGCTTAACCTTTTAGACCCAGGCGGTGAACGGAAATCCTCTCTGAGTTGTGTTACTATCCCCTTTGGTGATGTTAGAGCTGTATAAACAGGCAGGATACAATGTGGGTGTTCAGAAAACTTTACTTTGATTTGCAGAAATTAAATACATGTCCAATCGATGGGTTACTTGACTTACTTCACATCTGTGTTCGATCATGGGTCGCGCATGGGAAACTCTCTCTTCTTCACCCTGTGCAGGTGTCCTTAGCACTACTCTCTGGGAGCAGCTCACCTCCTTTTCCTTGTCTGCAGGGTAAGGGTCCCAGCCAGGAAGGGAAACCTATTGGAGGAAAATCCCCTAAATCCCCCAAAAGTAGCTTACCTGCAGTCCAACAGAGTCCCAAATGTTCCCAACTTGTGTCTTGCGACATTTTCCTGCCAGTTGAGTTTCCAATTTGATCATGAAACTCTTCTTCGCTGGACTCTTTTATTATAGATAGTACTGATTTGATTAGTTTATGATCTGTCCAAGGAATAGATTTGATTTCTAAATTATCACTATTTATTTTATTTTTATTGATAAATATCAAATCAATGTTCAGCCTGCTTTGTTGGATCACAATTATTTGATCCCACCCAAGTACTGAAATTGTTTCAATAAAAATATCACATGACTCAGACCGTGGCATCTATTTATATGCAGATTAAAGTCGCCTCATATCACATATGGTATGTCTCTCGAAAGGGTATTTGTGATTAGTTGAATCAAAGGTGAACTGTTAAATTCAAGCAAGCCAGGTGGACAGTATGCAAGGCATAGTTGTAAATTGTCCAATTTGAAAACAGTCACCTCAAATAGGGCAGCAATTACTATTGGAATCTGTTTAAGATTTAATTCTTTTTTTGAGATGATCATAAGTCCGCCTCCTCTTCGGGCCTTTCTAGGAATTGAGCAATTGTTATATGATTGACGATTCATGTGATTAACTAATACTGCGTCTGACATTTTTAACCATGTCTCGGTAATGCAACAGATTGACGGCAAATGTTCTTAGAGTATAACATTGATTAAATTAATTTTCTTCATTATTGTTTGTGCATTTACTAGGATTACTCTGAGTAACATACATGTTGTAGTGAAAATATCTTGATACGGAGGTAGTGTTAAACATTTACTTGCTCTTCTTCTTTTTCAGCAAAGCCGTTCGATTTCTAAGTCCATGACCGTACCTTCCCCGATACATTACAACATTGATAAATGCATACTGGAAAATATCCATTTAAAATTTTTTCTTACCTGTTCCTCAATGTTCTTCTTGATCCTTTTAGGGCAACATGAAGGGGCGCACAAAGGGACCTGCCCCTTCATCTGTGCCTCTTCAGCATGCAGTGTCTCTGGCGTCGTGCTCGTGCTTTTCACCCGCACACCTTGATGATGTCAGGGGAATCTGATGGTGCAGTCCAGCGGGGAAGCAAGGCGGTTGTCCCAAGGAGGGAGGCTTCGGAGAGCAAGAAAAGCCTCTGATGGTCATACGAGGTAGCAAACAGATCAGGCAAGGTCTTTTCTGCCTCTGGCGTCACGCTCATGCTTTTCACCCGCACCCCTTGATGACGGCAGGGGAGTCCAATGGTGCAGCCCAGCAGGGAAGTGTGGCAGTTGTCCCGAGGAGCAGGATTTGGAGAGCAAGAAAAGCCTCTGATGGTCAAACGAAGCAGCAAACAGGTCAGACAAGGTCTTCTGCTTCTGGCATTGAGCTCGTGCTTTTCACCCACATCCCTTGATGAAGGCAGGGGAGTCCGATGGTGCAGCATTTAGGGAGCAGTTTGCCTGATTATAGATTAGCTGGCACACCAGATAGGACAGCTACAACCCTAAACTCACTATATTGCACCAGGTCCTAAAACACCAATATACCTCCTATTAGATAAACAAAATATGCCAGGCTACTACAGATCAATATACAGAAATTATATGCCAGCAGAATTCCTCACCTCAGTCACACATGCAGCATGAAATACAGAATCAAGATATCAAAAAGTATAAATAGAAATGTGCAGACAAAAATTAAACTGGAAACTGCAAGAAGCCAGACTATGTGTTGCGTTGGAGGGCTGAGGTGGGGTTGATGCAACCCGTAGGTAAGGACCTACGGGTCCCCACCATCGGCAGGTGGAGTGAGCTGATAGGCAGAAGCCACTGGAGCTTCACCTATACCAGCCCTCGTTCCCCGCGGGTTGAGCCTTTGGGTGCCGGGACCGGCAGGACTTAGGTGAGCCTCTATATATAGTTGCAGGAGAAGTTGGTTCAGCCCAGAGACAGCAGGTGAGAGATGGTACAGTCCTACTCTGGACTGGATAATGTCCTGGAAACTCGGGCGCCAATGGAATGAAGGCAGACAGAGGGCGCTCGAGGAAAGGTAGGCCGAAGCCTGGTGAATCCACATCCAGGGAGTAGGCAGAAGAGGTGTCCAATGGTAGGCTTGAGTCAGGGCTGGCGGCGATTCAGAGGCGGTGGCAAGCAAGGCTGAGGTCTGATCACGGAGATGGTCAAGAGCGTAGTCAAGCAAAGCTGAGGTCTGATCACGGAGATAGTCAAGAGCATAGTCGGACAAAGCAGAGGTCTGGTTCCGGAGATAGGCTGTAGCATAGTCGGGCGAAGCAGAGGTCTGGTTCCGGAGATAGGCTGTAGCGTAGTCGGGCGAAGCAGAGGTCTGGGTCCGGAGATAGGCTGTAGCGTAGTCGAGCGAAGCAGAGGTCTGGTTCCGGAGATAGGCTGTAGCGTAGTCGGGCGAAGCAGAGGTCTGGGTCTGGAGATAGGCTGTAGCGTAGTCGGGCGAAGCAGAGGTCTGGGACCGGAGATAGGCTGTAGTGTAGTTGGGCGAAGCAGAGGTCTGGCTCTAGAGATAGGCTGTAGCGTAGTCAGGCGAAGCAGAGTCAAAGTCCGTGTAGTCAATCCAAAGCATAAGCAGGGCAGGAACAAGGAAACAGGAACAACGAGGAACAGGAACGCAGAGAAGAGACGAATCACTTAGTAACAACGACCAGCGAGGAGACCTGTTACAAAGGCAACGCTATGGAGCGGAGCCTGAGTTTAACTACTATGAATAGGTTGACGTCATCATCCAGGGCTGTGGTTAGGTTCCCGCTGCTGTCCCTACTTAAGGATCAGCGATGCGCGCACCTAGGGAGGGGCGTGGTGCGGGTAGTGGCGTCTCTCCGCAGGCTATGCGGAGAGGCCCGACGAGCAGTGGAAGCAGGACCGAGAACACCGGGGACTGTGGCAGAGCCAGAGGCACCGGGGGAGGCCCGAGGACAGAGCTAGTGGCCCACCACTGCCAGCGAGGAGGAACCAGAGGCTGGAGTCCCTGTGGAAAGGTGAGGGGCTGTGCCGCGGGTCTGCTGCGGACAGAACACGTAACACTTTGTATGTAGTGCAACAGAAACACCATTACTGCTCATAAAACAATAATAAAATCAAAAAATATAACACATCTATCATAATAGTAAAACTATACTAACAGAAAAAATAAATAATTTCAAAACAGTTGACAAACAGAATATCATTCAATAAATAAACTCAAATATTTTCAAAATGGTCTTAAAAACCAATAAAATATTTCAAAACAATAGACATCAAATAACACCCAAAATTAAAACTAATACAAATAGAAAATTCTTTGCTCTTCCTACCTGGAATCTTTTGATTTCCAGTCACCCTGAGAGTGTTGGGCAGAAGGGGGCTACACAAACTTTATCATCTCTCTTTTACACACACACTTACATACACCTTCTCTCATACACACCAATGCGCTCATACCCTCTCACATACATAGGCTCTCTCCCCCTACACAACTGTATACAGGCTCTCACATGTACTCACACCCCTTCTCTCTCACATGCACTCACACATACATAAGGGCTTTCTTTCACTTTCTCTCTCATGTGCATTCACACATGCTTACAGGCTCTCAGACACACATTCATTCAGGCTGTTACACACACCTTTTCTCTCACATACATTCAAGCTCTCACATGCACTCCTCCTTTACACATGCATACAAGCTCTCTCACTCACACTCACACATGCATACAGGCTCATATACATGCTCTCTCAAACATCAGCACAGACTCTGTCTTATTCTAACACACCCATGCACACAGGCTCCCACTTTCATTCACACACACAGGCTGTCACTCTCATACACACTCAGGCTTCTCCTGGTCTATTCTTCTGGCTGTGGCCATGCTCCTCTTTAAGCATTAGTAGGACTAGACGTCTGGCTTCACTGCAGTCACGATGCTCCTGAGGTCCTGCTGGGCCGGCCTTGGTGACATGGGATCCATCTCGCCATAATTTTTTGGCCGCATTGGGATGGGCTCCGCCACGGCCACGCCAACTGGTCCTCACATCCAGCTGCAGGCACTTAGACAAAGTGCGGTGGCTGCCGTAAAATTTTTGGGACCACCTCTTGGTCACTTCCCAGATTTTGCTGCCACACCTTGCCTCATTATATAACCGCCCCTGCCTAGGACACCCTTCTCAACATGTTGTCTGATCCACTGTTCTCATAGCATCTTCTGTTCCCTCATTCCTTCACCAACACCAGGGACGGTCCATCCTTAACTATAGTTAGCTACCCCACTCCTGCCCCTTCTCTCTGCCAACAGCATTCTGGCAGGGTGGTCTGCATATTCACACTATATGTCATAGGTCTGCCAACTGGCTTGAGTCACCCTAGAGCAGTGGTGTAGCTAGACAATTTGGCGCCCGGGGCAAGAGACTTCTTCGGCGCCCCCTCCCTCCATCAATGCTCAAGCTGCTGTCTCCTTTCTTGATTACCGGCTGCTTCAATTGCTTGGGGGCCGATGCTGCAGCCGCCGCTCCTACTTTATCACGCGGCACGGCTCTTTCTCCTTCCCGCGCACCGCATATCACTTCCTGTTCCGGGTCACGGGGGGGGGTGGCGGCGCGGGAAGAATAAAAGGCCAGCCACGGGTGCCACTGCTTCTTTTAGCACTGCTGCCGTTCCCACTGGACTTGAACGTGCTGATAGCCCGGAGGCAACGGCAGCAGGGAAGGAAGAGCAGCGGGAGAGACCGGGAGCACGCGACACACCAGCCGGTGCTTGGTGACACATTTGTGTGTCGAGACACACCGGTTGAGAATCGCTGTCCTAGAGCATATCCCTCATGCGTTTTGGCACCCCCTTAGACCCGGCGCCCGGGGCGGCCGCCCATCCCGCCAACCCCTCGCTATGCCACTGCCCTAGAGCACTGATCCTGGCTAGGATTTATTCAATTACATGTCAAGAATGTAAATATAAGACTAGAAGTCCCCGCATACAAGGGGTAAACCCAGGAGTAGATAATCCCTGTCAGCCAGGTGGGCAACCCTATATCATCATGAATAAAAAAATAATACAATCTGCAATAACAATGGTTAAATGTTTTTTTTACTACACTCGAATTATTTTATCTGAGCCCAATGCACAAACCTTCCTTGCGTTCAACAGCCAGGAAAGCCTGCAGTTTATTTATTTATGCATGCTTTATAAAATTCAGCCGCTTCCCAAAACAATTCGGTCCAGTGCAGATCAGAGTACAGATGCACTGTATCTAAGAGCAGCAGAGGGCCGCAAAGCGCAGGTACAAATGATTTAATCACTGTGGGACAGAAAGCAGCAGTTGAACTCCGGCAGGCAGCACGCGCTAAGCATCCTCCCCTCCTTTCCACGGTGTCGACTAGAGCTGAATGCAAAGCAAGAAGGGACGGGGGTCGCGGCTCATTGTCGGCAACAGCGCGGTAGAAAACCCAGTGCAGAAAGAAAAAGCCACCTACAAATTTAAAAAGCAGCCAGATTTGGCGGGACAACCGCCTACTGAGCAACGGTGTTACGCATGCGCACTAGGACCTTGCTTTTGGCGGGCCGAGTATGGAGCTAACAAGAGAAACGGTGGAGAGTGAGGTGAAGGAGACCGCCCGTTGGAAGACGACGGTTATACTTAGCTCTTCGCTGCAGGTATCTGTAATGGAGTTCGTCATTGCTCACAGACAGGAAGTTTTCGTAGTTCCACAGTATATATCTATCTATCTATCTATCTATCTATCTATCTATATATAGATAGATATATAGATATATATATATAGATATATAGATATATCTATCTATATAGATAGATAGATATATAGATATAAAAGGATCCGTAGTTGCTAGTTTGTTTGCCAGGTTGGTCCGGATTTTTGGTGACAGTTGGATAGCTGTAGTAAAATAAATTGGGCAAATGAAGTGGTCTGACTTGTGATTCATGTGTAACATCAAAATTATGTGCTTAAATATTGACAGGCTTGAGCCTGTTTTGCCTTAAATCCCATTGCATGTTCCAGAGTTGAGAGGAAGACCAGATCAGCTGACCCTGATGACCTGAAGGCATTTATATTTGAAGTAAGCTAGAACTTACTAATAGAATGCATCTTTTTGCATATGAATATATTTGCAATTTCTTTTTCAAACAGAATGAGACGTTTTTATTGATAGGAAATATAAGTGTAAGGTTTCTGTAAGCACCCGTAAGGAGCTTATTCTGTTCCTAACAAATATTGAACCCCATCCCCAGATGCGGACTGCTACCCAATGGGGCCATAACAGTATTTGTAATCTCTTTGGGGCAAGGACCTTGACTAGATCTTCTTCTTCCCTTAACTCCCAAGATGTGGATCCTTTCGACTGGGGGAAGAAATAGGTCCTTTCAAGTCCCAGTGCGGTGTGACTGACTTCCTCCCTTAAATTCCCTGGGTGAGATGAATTTTTACACTCTGTACTGTGTGCCCAAAGAAGATGCACGGACCACTGGATTAGTGTCCAAAATAAAAACTTTACTGTAGACAATCAGGGGCGGATTCCCGATGACGACCGGCCCGGGGATTCGCCGTCCAGGAGATGCCACGTGGTCTGCCGAGCGCGGCTCTGTCACAGCCGCGCTCGGCAGACCACATGACTAGAGCGACCAGCCCACCGGGGGATGCCCGATCCCCCGATAGTGCAATCCGCCCCTGTAGACAATGATGGATTGATGGCACGATAAATGTAATTGACAGTGTGTCTCTTTGAACAGGTCAGGAATCCAGCCACCCTCCTGGCTTAGATTAAATGGTGATACTCCTTTGGTCAGAGCCCCTTTAGTAGACTGGAAAACCCTTCCCAGATTGCAAAAACTGTCTCTGCATAGAGAGTGATTTTCTCTCTTTCTCCCCAGGGGTTGTGAAGACTTCAGATGGGTGTCCTTCTGTTATAGATGATTTCTTACTCACATTTAGATGTCCTTTGCCTTGATGGGGATCCCTGATAGGAGGGATCCTAGATGGAACTGCAGGGCTCACAGGTCCATAGATGAGTAGGAAGAATGTCAAAAAAGATGCTTCCTCTCAGGTCTTCAAACTTAACTTCTTTGGATCCCCACCACCACTTTAGGAGTAGGCATTCCCTATCCCTGCGCATCCTGAATACAGGGTTCTCCACTTCCTGAGTCCTGGAAAGGCCCAGGTGTTCAACAAGCAAAAGTCCAAAATCCAAATTAGTCCCTGACAACCACTCTGCACCTCTGTAGGAGAGAACAGCAGTGGAGCCCTAACCTGCACTGGAGGATCTTGGATGGATCCACACTTAGGTAGGCCAAAAATGAAACTCAAAAAACCTTCTAACCTTCTAACCTAATCATGAAAGAACAAGTGCTATTTTCCGAAAAAAACAAGCCAAAACACATGAGAAAAAAAATTAGATGAAATCAAAAGTGGTTGTAGAACAAATTAAAAAACACCATTACAGGTTTCCATGTCACATTATTTTTTACCTGTAGTCAGCAGGTATAGACAGGCTTTCTTACAAAGGTGATCTTCTGCAGGGAGAAGAAATAAAAAAAAACATAATTAGATGACATAAAAAATGTTGTGGAACAAATAAAAAAAAACCAGCCCCTCATACTCATTCCCCCCTCCTCACCCCCTCCAAGCACATTTCTGGCTCCCTCACACTCACTCCCCCCCCCCCCACACCCTCCAAGCACTTCCCTGGCCCCCTCACACTTATTCCCCTCTCCCCACTCTCTTCAAGCACATCTCCGGTTCTCTCACATTCATTCTCCCCTCCTGACCTCTTCTCTTTGACTGTAGCCAGCTGAGTGCTACACTCCCTTCAGCATTCAGGTCTGCTGTGCTGCATAAAAGCTTCCTTGGTCACCCTACGCTGTGGCTGATGACTCCTCAGCTGCACAAATGCTTGTATTTAATTCATCTCTAAAACGTACCCAGCAATAGCATGTCTACCACAAAAGCACCAATATACATTGATTTTGTTGTTCTCTCAAAGAACCCCTAATTAGCTTGAACATAAATATCTAAATTTACAGAGGCCGATATTCAGCACTACTTAACCAGATAAGTAGTAACTTATTTGGCTAAGCGGCGGCTGCTGAATATCCTGCTATGTTCAGTGATTGCCACTTAGCTGGATAAGTATTAATTCACCTAAATAGCTAGCCAGATATCTAATGGACAGGCAATGGATGGATTGGGGAGAAGTTATTTATGCATCTATTGTAGCCGGATGTGCTGATGTTTGGACTTATCCAGCTGCTCAATAGCAGGTCTAAACTTAGCTGAATATTATTTATCCGGATGAGTGGTGATTACTATGGGGCTATTCAGCATAGCTATGCTGCTGAATATCCCATATAAGTTAGCCAGATAACTCTTATCCGGCTAATTTAGGGCCAGATTCATTAAGGTTTTTCTCTCATTTTGTGTCTAAGAAGAAAACATTTAGTGAATCAGGTACTTAGGTTACTGTTCAGCTTTGAATATCAAGGCCATGAATTATAAACACCTAAAAAAAGAAGCCCTTTTGGAGGCACAAACTCATGCTTTCACGCAGGTACAGTAACTTTCAAAGTTCCGTATGGGCATCCATGTGCACGTGGTTGCTGGCATGCTGATTTTATAACATGCATGCGTCCCCGATTCTGCATGCACAGGGTTTTTAAAATTCGGCCTTAATAGTTGAAAAGTGCCCTGGTTTAGGGCACTATTAATATTAAAAAATAAATTGAATTTGCTAGAAAAAGTCACGTTGGAAATTAAGCAAATTACTGTTATTGCCTGATATGACATGTCCTCTGTTATCTTATTTCAACAGATCATATTAGAAATAGCATTTCAGCACTAAACACTATCAATAATTACAGCACATTTCAGGTGTCAGTTTCTCCCCCTGGCCCATGGCAGTATGGACTGACCTTTTTTTTTTTTACAGTAAGAACGTACTTTGTGTTTTCTTTTTTTGTTTTTTTATATATGTGTATACAGAATCATGAAGTGGCAATATCTTTACAGAGCCAACACCATAGAGTTCGCTTTTCAGATTCTGTGGAAATTGGATCCATTATTTTCTCTCTTTCTGGTACAGTAAAATATTAACATTATCAATAGAAGTTATGATGTAAGTATGACTTCTGTGCTAACATTTCTGTGATTAACAGAGGAAATAATTTTTTAAGACCTGGGTTTGTACTTCTTATCATAGGTGGGCAAAGGGTTGCATATTTTATTAAAATTAAACAGTTTGTGTAGGTAAACAGAAATCAGTAACCCCAGTATTTAATTATATTTTGGAACATGGTGATTTTGTGTTTACTAATATCCTTTAAGAACTAGAAAATTGTAAAATAACTTGAAAGAAGAGTTGGTGCTGGCCCTATGGCTCAAGCCAGAGAGCTGCAGCATGGGAAATATGGGTTTGACTCTCCTGTCAGTTGGCACACATAAAGCCTGCTTAACGCATGATAGTGGTGTACTCAGATCTGAGAAGAGTAGGAAGATGGCTGGTATTAACTGTTGGACACACTAAAGAGGAAGTACATATTTCACTACTAAAAGAGTGGATAAAAAATTGTATTTAAAAAAAACCCCTTGCGTCTGTTCTGATGATTATATAGGACCCGACTGGTTTAAAAGAACATGAATTCCGTTCTGAAACCAAGGGTGGTATGATGGTCCATTAACAACTATTTCACTTATTGTGTTATATATATCCATTCATATCTTGCCTAGCAATATTTTTGGTATTAACTGTGGCAATCCTTGCTGGCCAACGTGCAGCACTGAGGCTGTATATCAGAGGGGGCTCTTTGCCAGCTCTTTGGCCAGTGAGAGCCCTTTCAGTTGTTCCGCATGCTGTCTGAGGAAGTGGGATGAGGGATCCAAAAACAGTGGGATTAAAAAATGTGAGTGTAGGGGGGAATGAAAGCATCAAATAAACAGTGTTTTTCCCTTTGTTTTATATGTAGGTGTTGCATTTTTATTAGTGAACACCCAGCAACTATATATTTCAGGAAAAGACATTTTTTTAGAAAGAGTTGAGAAATTTATAAGCATTCATCGGAATAGCTTCTTGCTTTTATTAGCTGCTATTCAGGGATCTCAGGAATGGAATTTAATGTTAAGTATTCAACAGAGGTAAGAATTAAATAGGATCATTGGGGTTTATAAATGAATGTAGAAAAATGTTACTTAATATTTTCTAAGGGTATTCGTTTACAGGTAAATTTTAAAAGGAGCGTCCATGCACCCATTAATGCATGTATTGGTACATGAGCAGAGATACACTTAATTTTATTTCGTTCATGCAAGTACATGCATATCAATTAAAATATCCCTGCCGAGCTTATGTGTGCAGTCTTTATGCGCATATTTTAATTACATGCTCGCACAAGTGACCATATTGGGGGGGGGCGGGGGAGAGAGAGAGACAATATAACATTCTATAAATCTCCCACTGTAAGAGGGGTACTTTCAACTCAGCGTGGGTTTGGGGGGGAACAGTATTACAAGAGTCTGCAGACCCTTGTGCCCTAGGCAGACCAATGTAACACTGTCACCCCCCAAAACCCACCCTGAGTTGAAAGTACCCTTCTTATAGTGGGAGATATATAGAGTGTCATATTGTGTGTGTCTCTCTCCCCTTTCCTCCCTCCCCCGTGTTCAGGACCTCTTTGGTTCTTTGTCTTGTAAGATCCACACGAGCTTGAACCAAGCAGTAAAGTTATGCAGGAAAACTGCCAATATGTGCCAGCTTTTAAAATCTACCTGTTATGTAATAGATTATTTTTTATCCATGAAGGGAAAAGCTTAAGAAATAAAAATGGCTTATAAAATAATGCTATCCATTTGTCACAGTGGTTATTTTAACAATATGGGATTCCTGTGAAAGCAATAAAACATTATAAGGTGTTAGGATTTCGCCTGCTATGCAGCCTTATCCTACTTTCATGACACCTCCCCAACAACAGAGGCATTCATCACTAGTCTTGCCAAGCTCCTGCTCACTGCCCTTGCCACACAAAGTCCCAGCCCTATGTAAACCTGCCTTGTCTGTTTCTCCTTGTCTTCTCATGATGTCACTTCTGACTCCGTGACCTGATACTTGCTTTTGTCTTGTCTTGTGGCCTTGCCTTGTGGCCTACGGGCCTTCTGCCTCGCCTTGTGGCTTATGGGCCTTCTGCCTTGCCTTATGGGCCTTCTGGGCCTATCCTGCCTTATTTCCTGTCTTGAGGCCGTTTGGCCTGTTCTCTCTTGTATCCTGCCTTGAGCCTTTGGGCCTATTCTGTGTGTTCCAAGCCTTGCTGCTTTTGGGCTTTTGTGTTCTTTGTTTCCCTTGTCTAAGTCCTGCTGTAGTCTCGCTTGTTGGTATTGACAGTCTGTTCTGTCCTTACCTTGTCTAGTTTCTGATCCTGCTTAATATCCAGCCTTGCTTTGTCCTGCCTGCCAAGTCTGCCTGCCATGTCCAAGGCTTGTTGTGCCTAGTCGTGTTCCTGCATGTGTGGACTCATCACTATAATGTACTGTCACCCCAGAGATGTACTGGCCCTCAGAACCCAAGGGCTCAACCTGCAGGGGAGGGGGCTGCTTAGGCGTAAGACCAGCACTTGTCTTGTCCCGTGTCCTGCCTTGCAGTCCCGTGCCCCAGGTGAGTTTCCTGGACTCCAGGAAACTCACCTGGGGCACGGGACTGCCCCAGGTGAGTTTCCTGGATAAGGGGATATACATACCAAATATGCAGAAAGGAAGGCAATCTAACAGACATCCAGGGACAATTTGTGCAGGATGATAATAAAGTTTTCCAAATGAGGAAGAGGAAAATAGTGTTAATTGGTAGAGCTTCTGGTAAAGGAGGGACAGCTTCACCACTTCTGGTTCCATCTAGAAGGCTAGAAAAGTCAGGGAATTAAGAAGGAAAGGAACAGCTAGAAGTTGAATCTCCTTCCTTGAGGGGAATGAACTTGGACGAAGTAGGCCAAAGGAAGCAGTAGAGGCACAAGCACAAACATGGAGTTCACGTGGCAAGCTGGGAAAATCTAAGCCAAACTAAGCAGGAAGGCTGAAAGTGAACAAAATACACCCCTTCACAGATACATATTTAGTTTTAATTATATCTATGTGGTATTTTCTATGTAGAACAGTATTAGAAAATGTATTTAATCTAAGAATAATGTTGATTGATCACAGTAATTTGAAATATAATTTAGCATATGCAGGATTAGTCTCAGCATAAAGGTATAAAGAGAGTAACAGAAATATCTGGGTTACCTTGCCAGGGTCATGCAGTTTAATTTGTGCAGGTATTTTGAGTCTGTAACATTTAAGGACCTTCATTTTTATTTTTTCAATTTTTCCTGGGAATTTATCAGGGTTTATTATGACAAGAACAAAAACAGGAGAAAATTAGTGAAAAAATATGACTCATTTTTCTGGGTAAATATCAGAGTTTATTACGGTGGTCAGAAGCCAGGACAATAAAACAATATTGAGCAGATTCTCCCACTCAGCAGCATCCCTATCTCTACCTCATCCCTTGCCTAGCATGTCTCTATCTCTCCCCACCTCCCTCATTGCAACCACATTCATCCTTACTAGTGGTGCCTCCAGGTTTTTTCTCTCTTCTTCAGCAGCATGCTTACTGTGGCTCCTGTGCTTGGCAGCACTGCACTTCTGCTTTTGTGCAGGGCCAGGGAGCCTCTTATGAGGTGCTTCTGGTGACCATGGCCTGCTTCAAATGCTGCATTGGAAGCACCAAGCAGAAGGCACCTTGGCTGCCTGGGGGGAGGGAGAGACGGGACTTGAAATGTCACATCAGCGGCACTGGTGGGTGAGCGCTGTCACAAGTGGGGGGGCAGGACGTGAAACCCTGCAGGTGCTTTGATCCATACTGGCTTCTTGCAGTTGCTGGAGGCCTTGAGACACTGCATCTGCAGCTCTGGAGCTGCACTTTAATCATCCTAAAATTAGGGTGAAAATCGACTTAAACCGATTCCACTTTTGGAAAAATCCAAGAATTTATGGGTGAAAATCGATTTAAACTGAAAACAAAGGACCCTAAACATATTTTATCTTTTTCTGATTGTCTAAAGTTTCATGTGCTTGCCTTGTAGCCAAATTACCACTGATACATTATGAAAGACTTTCAACAGTAGAACAAAGTAAATCACATTTCTTGTATCCATTTGCTCTCTATCCTGTTATTTCCATTGATGCTTCTTTTCCCACCATTGTAAATCATTTATGATACAATTCAGCACATCTTCACCTCTTATTCAACTTTACAACAATATATTCACATTTTTTCTATGAGCATGGTAGAAGAATCATTGTGCTCCTTGTCAGGGATTGGTAAGAGAGGATATTTTAGTTAGCAGACAATTCCTTCTAAACGTGCAAGTGTAATCAAAACAATATTTTTCCATTGATAAGCAGGCTGAATTAGCCAGTGATGTCATCCAGTAGCACCGAACAGACTTGTCTCACCAAGCTAGAGGAGCTTTTAGCTCTACTGAGCATGTGTGGGAATTCCCGTGCAGGCATTACCTCAGTTTGTTTTTTGTTCACATTTTACATAGACAGTCTCCTGTTTATTTTTGCTCTAAATTTGGATTTTCTAATTCTCACTGTTCAACAGCACTTTTCAGTGCTGTTTAGCTTTTTGGCTTAAAAAAAAAAACAAGAAAAAAAATATTTTTGTTGCCTTGAAGCTTATGGAACATGGCAGCTAAGAAAGTCATTTGTGGCTTCAAATCCTGTTTCTGAGACCAAATTATGTTCATAATGGTTAGCCATGACCGATGTTATATCTGTTATATCCGGTTTATGATTGCCCAATTGCACGACTTGTGTCAGAATGTCCCTACACTCCCAGCGGTCCCGAGTGGCGAAGATTGCAAGCCTCTGGCCACAAAGTAAGAGCAGGTATGCTTCACAGAAGTCACCACTCATCTAGTTCTTCTTGGAGCTACCACAGCAAGTCTTCGTCTGGAGCTTCTTCCCACTGGGATGGCCCAGGTGCGTCGAGTCCTAAATGACCTCACTCCAAGGAGCTGGTCAAACTGCCTACTAAGGCTAAGCATCAAGACTCCTCCATGCACTTGGTGTACTCTGCACCGGTTCTAAAAAGAAGACAGACCTGATGCAGCATGTATCAAAAAGTGTACTCGTAAAGGGTGCATCGAAGAAAACAAAGCACGGCACATTGGAATGTCCGGTGCATGATGCTTTGGGCCATCCAATGCACCATGCATCAGAGTGCATGGTGCATTGGAGCAATGGTCAGGACACAACGCTTTGAAGTGCCTGGTGCACAAACCACTGCAATGCTTAATGAACCAAGCATCGTCAACGCATGGAGCATCAAAGCAAACAAATCTACCCTCTGTGCATTCAAAGGCACAATCATCGATGTAATCAGCACCAACATTGACACACATAGTGCAGAAAGATTCAGAAATTCCTTGGACTCCGAGCAATGAATAATGCCCTGTGGGCCTTTACACATCAAATCCGTGGCCAGAGCATCATGATTCGGATGGACAATCAAGTTGCCGTGTTTTTTGCGAATAAGCAAGACGGAAACTTTGCTGGATTCTTTGGCAGGAGACCTTGCTCATTTGGCAATGGGCAATGGACAATAAGGCCACTCTACAAGCCACTTCCCTGCCTGGAATAGCAGATTCTCTAGCGGATTGCTTCAGCAGAATCTTCCTTCCTCACAAGTGGTCACTACAGCAGTCCATAGCAAACCGTCTGTTTCAACTTTGGGGCCAGCCTTGGATCAATCTCTTTGCAAAGGAACAGAACTGGAAATGAAGTCAATTCTGCTCCATATTACCCAGTGCGCTATGCAAAATGCAAGATGCTTTTTTGCTACCCTGGGGAACAGGCCTCATGTACACTTTTTTTTCTTTAACACTTATTGTGAGGACTCATGCAGGACCGAGCTGCCATGATACTCATTGCACTGACGTGGCCAAGACAAACATAAATATCCATGAGGCCCCCCAATATATCTTGGAGATGATCCATGTCTTCTGTCTTGGGGGGGGGGATGTCTTCTTCACCATGTTCTTCAGTCTCTCAACCTCATGGTATGGATGTTGAGTGCACGGTCTTAGTGCCTTAGGCTTTGTGTGGACCAACAGAAGATATACTCCTCTTGACAAGGAAATCTTCCACAATACATAGTTACTCTTTCAAATGAAAATGATGTTCAAACTGGTATATGTCTCACAACCTAGATCCCTTCTCATGTGAACCAAGATATCTGTTGTGTTGTTGTATCTCCATTTTTTATCTCAATCTGGTTTTCAACAGCTTCAATGTGAGTACACCTTGGCGCCATTATGGCTTACTATTCACTAGTAAACAGTGTACCTGTTTCTATGCATCCCCTCATTTCCAAATTCATGTGAGGCCTCTTAAAGAGACATCCATCGGTTCGCAAACCTCCTGTCCCCTGGAATCTCAACGTGGTTCTCACCTACCTAGTGCAATCTTCGTTTGAATCTCTTGAATCTGTGCCTCTAAAATATCTCACTTGGAAAGTTGTTTTTCTGGTGGAAGACACTTCCACACATTAAGTGAGTGAGTTCCAAACTCTGGTGCATTATCATTGTACCTTCAATTTTCCATGTTAAAGTGGTTCTTCGCACGAACCCCAAGATCTTGCCAAAAGTGTATCCCATTTCCACACAAAGCAATCAATAGTACTACCTGTTTTCTTATCTCATGCTCATGACAGAGAGAAAGCTCTTCACATATTGGACTGGAAAAAGTTCCTTGTTTACCTTAAGTGTTGGACTCAGGCCCACAGAATGTCGCTGCAACTATTTATCTCCTATGATTCAAACAGACTTGGCATAGCTGCTGCTAAAAGAACTTTCTCTAATTGGATTATGAATTGTATCCAACATTGCTATGATGCAACTGGATTTGAACTCAAGTTTGATTTGCGCTCTTCAAGTTTGTTGGTGTGGTCCCTTGGACTGAGGTGGAGTTGGAGAAACCTGCAGGGCTCCACCCTGTAGGTCCCCACTGTCAGTTGGAGTTGGATGAGGCAGAGGTCCAACTGGAGCTTCACCTATACCAGCCCACGTTCCCTTCGGGTTGAGCCTTTGGGTGCCGGGGCCAGCAGTTCTTAAGTGAGGGCCTCTGCTGATGGTTAAGAGATCCATTGAAGAGGCTGGAACGAACAAGCGAAGTCAGAGGTTGGCTCAGATCAATGGCAGGCAGCATTCAAGGAATGTCCAGGAGGCAGGCAGAGGTCAGAGGCAGGCGGTGATCAAGGGATATGCAGGAGGGAAGCAGAGGTCAAACTGGTAATCCATTCAAGGGAAGGCAGGATGGATAGTCAGGGCAGGGAGGCGAGGAGCAGAACAGGTGAGCCGACCAGGAGACTTGGAGAACTGACCACACGAACTGAAGAACAAGGACAATGGAGATTGGAGGAGCAGACAGCTGAGACAAAGATGAACGAAACCAGGAACTGAAGACAGGGGCGCTGAATTAATTCGCACTACAAGGACTGTAGGAGACCTGTTGCCAAGGTGAGGACTGCAGCAAGATAGGGCCTTTTATAAACCAAGGCTTGTGATGTCATCCAAGGATGCTGGGTATGTGACTGAGTGCATGTGTATATGTATGCATGTGAGTGTGTGTTTTGAAAAAGCATACGTTTATTAGAAAGTGTGTGTCTATGAGAGAAAGTGGACAAAGTTTGTGTGTAGCTCCCCTTTCTACACTAATCCAGGAAAATTTCAAGGTGACTAAAACAAAAGTTCCCAGGTATGAAAAACTGGGAATATTTTTATCCTTATTAGTTTTAAGGGTTATTGGATGTTATTTGATGTTTCTACTGTTTTGAAATATTTTATTGACTTTTAGGAACTTTTTAAAAATTTGTATATGAATTTAATTATATAATGGTATTCTATTCATCAGCTGTCTTGAAATATGTATTTTTTATTAGTATGGTTTTATTATTATGATTGTTTTATATTTTCTGATTTTATTGTTTTATGAAAAATTATGTTTCTTTTTTTCCACCGATGCATTACATACAGAGTTTGGCTTTTTGCAATTTCCAGTACAGTTTTTGTCTGTGCGTTTATCTTTAGACTTTATGGTCACTTTATTCTGTATTTGGCAAGGGTATGACTTTGTTCTGGTGTGTGATGGAGGTGAGGTATTCTGCTACTGTGTAGTTTCTATGTAGGGATCTATAGCAGCCTGGCTTGTTCTGTGTTTCTTAATAATATTGGTGTTTTAGGGCCTGGTGTAATATTTGCAGTATTACATTTTCATGCATAGGGTTCTTACTGTTTGAATGCTGGCATTTAGTGTCATTTTGGTATGGGATGTTTACTATATTCATTGTAATTGTACTTTATTCATGGCTTTCTGAGAGCCAAGCCCAAACCCAAAACACTTTACAATAGGCCTATGGACTCCAAGTGTCTTTTTTGCAAGGTTTCCTCATTGTCACCACAGCACTGCATGTAAATATAACATCCCTGTTATTGTAAGTGATATTTTTACATCAGAAAACTGTAATGTGAAAGTTCCTCTGCGTTACGGACCCAGTTGTCCAGCGCAGGCACAATATGGGTTGTGCAGCCGACAGGTTAAAACACATTAGACAGGCTAGGAGGAGGGAAGAAGGGAGGCAGGGAAAGAATTAATGGGAGGTCCTTAGGGAAAGGCAGGTAATGTAGGGACAGTGGGGAGGGGGAGAGCGGATGAGAGGAGGCTAGTTCCAGGGCAAGCTGATAAGGGGCACTCACACCAGAGAACCCCACTTTTGCAGTGGCGACTGGCCTTGGCAGCAATTTCCACCCTCCCACACCCCCCCCCCCCCAACATGGTAGGGAAGTCAGGTAGTCGCAGTGCAAGCAGGGTGCGAGGCGGGGTGACCAGAGGATAAGGAGGGAAAACAAGAGAGTCCTCAATATGAGTTTGCCTTGAACAGCTCTGAGACCTGGTGATTGGGGTCGAAAAAAATTACACAAAGAACAGCAAGCAGCAAGTCAGGGGTCCTGGACTTCTACGGAAAGGGGGCCCTAGCCAAGACATATGCCAACGGACTATGGCTCCAATGGCCGGGATTGCAAGGATGTGGAGCAAGAAAAAGTCGATGGTGCTACAGTATGGTCACCCCTCTCCCCTTCCTTACACAACACATAGCTTAGAGCGAAGTTGCGATGTATGATGTATTTATGTTAACGGTTATGTAATGTATTCGAGTTTCATGTAAGTTCACCTTGTTTGCTTAAGCTTGTGCTTCGACCCATAATATACCTACATAAAGTTTTTCTATATTGAGAACAAGTCTGGTGTCTTCATTATATATTGACAGATAGGCAGGCACGGGGGGGGAGGCAAAAGGGAGGCCTGCACCTACACATATTGTGTCTTTTTTCCATATAAAATATTATAAATGCATAATTTTTTTATTTGTGTGCGTGGTGAGATCTGGGGGGATGGGTGCGAGGCTGTAAGATTTGCTGAGCGCTTAATACTCTTGCACTAGTGTTTGTGCATAGCGCAAGTGTTTGCGCTATGCACAAACACTTGCGATTCATTTATCTCCAAAATTCCAGGATGCAAATGCTAGGAAAAGTTGGGAAGCAGATGATAGGGTTCCCAGCTTCCAAGAAATATTATCACTGACATTCTTATCTATGAAATCTGACCTCTGCCTGCCCACTTCCACAGCATTTCAAATCATCTAAAGAGCCAGATCCCAAGGGGACCCTTGCCTTCGCCTTTCCAGGGCCATCTTGTTGATTTGACCTGCATCGTGCTTGGGGGGGGGGGGGGGGGGGAGCGTCATCCCATCCCTCGCCTCAGGTAGCAGATTGGATTTAGCCCCCCTGCTCCTGGCCGCTTTCAGTATTGCTCTGACAGCAATAACCAAGAACAGAAGTTTCAGACAGAAAAAAATGTTTTGAAGTGATGTGAATGGCTTTGAAGACAAAAAATGCTATTAAAAGGACTTCTTTAGTAATAATATGGAAAAGTGTATGCTGAGTTCAAAAGACAAACTTAACTGTATGTGTGGGTGGACTTAATAGAATGAGTGTTTCAGAGCAGAGAAGAAGGAAAGCCTAAAAACAAAAAAGATTTAATATCTTCAGGGGAAATATTTTGTTCACAGCAAGTCTAGTTAAAGGTACAAAAATTAAAAAGAACTACATTTCTATGTTTTATAAGGGCATAATTCACAGCTAAGGTTGACATTTTTTGTATGAACAAAAAAGAAACACTAAAAAAGTAATGAATAGTGCTCCAAAAAGAGCCACCATCACAGTGCCTTGAAACAATCTTAAAACTAGTGCTTAACATTAAACTATATGAGGTCCATATTCAAAAGAATTTGTCTGGCTAAGTCCCAGACTTACAGTAGCCAGAGAAATCAAGCATTTAAATATATCCTTCTCCCACTCCTCCAACTGACTGGCCAAGTTTAGCTGGATAAGTCTTTATTTAGCTAAAACAAATTATCTGAATAAAAAAGGCATTCCTGGGTGGAGCAAAGTTATCTGGCTAACTTAGGCTGGGATTTTCCATTCTCGCAGAGAATGGTGAATCCCGGCGGTAACAGGGGGTAACAGGGCAAAGGGGAGGCAGGCCTGCGAAAGCCGGCAGCGATCGCACCACCATGGTGTTATCGCTGCCGGCTTTCGCACCCAATGGCACCCTGACTCCTCCCAACTCCGCTCCCAGCAAGCTATTGCCTTAGAAAATAACCCCCATAGCCAGTTATCACTGAATATAGGCTAAGTTAGCTAGGTAATTCTAGGACTGCCTCAGAGCAGTCCTATAACAAATCTAGTGAACCAAATAAATTAATATTTATCAGCTGGCTACAAAACCTGTCAAGGTCACATGGAAATTATCTACTGCCATCACCCAATAATGAACAATATGAGCAACATGTATTATCTGTTAGTTAAAACCATGGAATATAGCTTTTGGTCCTTAGTTATTATATATTTAATATATTTAGCCTATTTATAGACTACTCTATATTGTATATACTTGAAAGATGGGTATGTTTGAACTTCTGTTGTTAGGGCTATACGCCCACTGAAGGTAAAAAAGACTGAAAAAAGTTATGTTTATATTTCTATAACAGTATGTCACAAATTTCAGCAGTGTCTCCCTGGCAACATGTAAGTCAACTGCTGGGCCTGCTGGGAGCACATGCCTTGGTGGGTTGCCCAGCAGGCAACTTGCATACTGGTAATATATAAAATTCTTTTATTCTTTTCACATGCTATCCCTGAAATGCAAAATTATATAATTTGAGTGGGAGGGGGTGTCACGTGATGCTCTAGACTAAGAAGCAACAGAGCCAAGGAGCTTTTGCTGTATAAACTGTTATATAAGGTTTACGGATATCCAATGTCTTTTGTTTGTTCTCCTCAACTTTGCCTTCTGAGAGTCTGGGAGGAGCAAGGTATCATTAATAAGTGTAAAGCATTTATTAATCGATGTTTGCATGTAGCCAGGCTGACCTTTGCATATTTCCAGAAGACTTGTCCACAGATGGATTATTGGTATAATGTGCTGAACGAAATTGCACTACTGGAGCAGGTTAATATGCATTATGTGATAAGAAAGTAGTTTATGAAAAAATGTGGGGCCCTTACTGGATCTAGCGGAGACTACTTGTTAGCTTTAATCATGTTGATATGTTTGCAAAATTTATAAGTTGGGTTGCTTTGCATTATTCACATGCTTGTATTTTTTGACGATATGTCTATAGCTCTCTGTGGTCTTTTTTTCTCAAAAAGTTTATTTTAAAAAAGCCATCTAATTTTATTTAAAAAATGTCATTTATGCCATCTAAGAGATTAAAGTGCTGTAAAATTATTCTACCCCTATGTAATGCAAATCACCTTGGGCTGCATATTAAAATAAGGAAATTAATACATATAGATAAAATAAGGAAGTACTTCAGCTTAGCTAACCGTTGAATGGAAATTTTTAAAATGTTGTGTCATATTCTGTTCTTTCTAATTGCATATGCATCCTTTTTAAAATTCTGATTTGCAGGTTCTTAGGCAGTAATTTACGTGTAATTCCAATTAACAACACAGCTGATATCATCAAGCTTATGCTAACTATAGCCAAGGTAGGTCTAGTTATGTGTAGTAAACAATGTTTATCTAGATAAGTTACATTTTAGAATTCTGAACAGTGACTAAAATAAAAATAGAAAATAGAAATAAAAATGTTTTGCTGGGAAATTGTTTTTTTTGTATATAATCTGTTTTTATTGTCACAACTGGCAAGTATGATACAAAACAAGGCAAGATTAAGTCTAAATAACTAAACAGATCCAGTACAGCTCAAATACTGTAATATAAGAAACATCAAAATACATCATAAATAGTCATCAGACATCCTTAAACATCTTATATGGATACCATTGAGACATTTTTACCATTAATATGGCAGATACAAACCCCACCTTCCCTCCCCTCCCTCCCCCCTCCCCCCCTGCTGGAGAATATTGCAAATCATAGCAAAACAAAAAAGGTATGACATATAGATCCAAAATTATATGTGAATCTAGGAGTAATATCAACCTAGAAAAAGGAATCCACTATACAGCAATGCATGTAGAAAATCCGCTACTCGGACTGGACATGTGAGGTACTCCACTCTAAGGAGCTTTGATTGTCTAACCATGCCTGAAAAGGCGCCCAAGTGTTTTGAAAAGCTGACACTCTGTTTTGATGTATGGCTGTTAACCGTCCTAGCTGGTAATAAGAGAACGCTCTCTGTTGTACCCCAGCTATGGTTGGTGCTTCCCGTTGCTTCCAGTGTAATGCAATTTCTGCTCTGGCCGCAATAAAAATTTGCAAGATTAATTTCTGTGTCTGAGTGTTATGTTCTGCCAATGGGAGGCCTAAGAGAGCATGCCAGGGCTGTATATTACAAGGAACTTGCAACATCTGTACCAACCACTGAAACACTACTTGCCAGAAGGTGCATATCCGTGGACACGACCACCAAACATGATAATACGTGCCACTCTCTCCACATCCCCGCCAACAGAGATCAGAGATAGAAGAGTAGAACCTATGTAGTGTGACAGGTGTATAGTGCCAACGGTAAATCATTTTATAACAATTTTCTTGTAGCCCTGTTGATATGGAGCATTTGCGAGCCATGGTATAAATGGTATCCCAGTCACTATCTTCCAACTGAATCCCAAAATCAGAGTCCCACAGCGCCCGATATCTAGGCTCTCTGATCCTAGTGTTGTTGAACAGTGTATATATTTTGGAAATAATACCTTTGATGGTTGGTGCGTGCTGGCATAGAGTTTCAAATAAGGTATTAGTAGTGCGCACAGTGTGCAATCGAAGCCCTCTGTTGATAAAGGAGCGAATCCCAGCATAAAGAAAAAAATCAATAGTCCCTTCCGAATGTAAAGCGCATAATTGGTCCCTGGTCATCATCCCCCCTTGATGGATAACATGACCTAGGCACATAAGTCCTCCACTCATCCAAAGCTTAGTTGCTCGTGATCGTTCCTGGAAGGGGAGTGCTATATTGGTGAATAAGTGTGTCATTAGGGAGTAGCTCTCCTCACCTATCAACAATGGCTTCCATCTATGCCAAATACGCAGGGTGGTGCAGAGAGCGTACGGGAGATACGTGATAGAACTCCATGAAGTGTGTGGTTGCCACGGTAGAGCGGATATTGGAAATTTGCCCAGTAAACCTTGTTCTATATGTACCCATTGTGGTGTCTCACGTGTATTATGTAAGGCCACAAGAGCTCGCAGTTGTGCCGCATAGTAATACCAGGCTAAGTTAGGCATATGTAATCCTCCCTTATTTTTAGGTTGGTATAAAATATGTCTAGCCACCCTCGGTGGTCTTTTCCTCCAAATAAAACTACAAAGTATTTGTTGCCATTTCTTAAGGCACGTGGTAGAAATGTGAATAGGTATAGTAGTGAAGAAGTAGAGGAAACGCGGTAATACAGTCATCTTCACTATAGCTAGTCTCCCCATCCAAGAATGAGCGTGGCTGCCCCATCATCGAAGCTTCTCTTGTAAGTTAGCGACTAGTGGTTTATAGTTTAAATCAAACAGTTTATGGTTATGGGGTCCAATCTTAACTCCTAAGTATTTAAGTGAGGAGGAAGCCCACAGAAATGGAAAGCTGCGGCTTAGTTCCTGTACCTCACTAGAGGGTAAGTTTAAATTGAGCAACTCCGACTTTTCATAGTTGACTCGCATGCCTGACACCGCCGAGAATCTATGGAGCTCGTCCATCACACCCTTCAAGGAGGTCCGGGGATCAGTCAGGGTTAGCATGATGTCATCTGCAAAAAGGGACATTTTTGAGTGTACCGAACCCCCAACAATGCCCTTTATATTTGCAGCTTCTCGAACTCTAATGGCAAAGGGCTCAAAGAACAGAGCAAATAACAAGGGCGATAACGGGCAACCCTGTCTTGTACCTCTCTGAATGGAAAAAGGGGTTCCATACCCGCCGTTCGCCTTCACCCGCGCCTGAGGGTGATCATACAGTTTACGTACCCATAACAAAAAAGAGTTCCCGAAACCCATGGTCTCCAGAGTTTTAAAGAGATACTCCCAGTGGACAAGATCGAAAGCTTTCTCAGCATCCAGTGCTAGGAGTACTGCCGGTGTACCCTTACGCTGAACCACATCCACTATATCCACTATCCGTCGGACATTGTCCGCAGCCAGCCTGCCTGGCACAAAACCCACTTGGTCATTATGTATCAACCCAGGAAGAATCTTGTTAAGTCTGGCTGCTAGTACTCTAGCCAATATTTTCAGGTCAATGTTTATTAAGGAAATGGGACTGTATGAGCTACACTTAGTGGGATCCCTGCTGGGTTTCGCTAATACAGTAATACCTGCTGTATTGCAATCTTTGGTGAAGGAGATATCACCTAACAGAGAGTTAAAAGCATCAGTTAGAGGTTCCACCAACAGGGTCACGAATTTCCTATAATATAAACCAGTGAATCCATCCAACCCTGGTGCCTTTCCCGGCTTAAGTTTCTTTATAGCGGCCGCCACCTCAACCTGTTCTATTGGTTTATCCAGCCCGTCTTTTTGCTGCTCAGTAAGCATCGGAAGTTGTACATCTTCCAAATATCGAGTAATTCCCTCCCCGGTGATGACTGTGTCTCTAGGATAAAGTTCAGAGTAGAAGTCAGTAAAGTTTTTTCGAATGTCCTCTGATGAAGTAATAATATGCCCGGTCGCAGTCTGGAGTTTAGGTATCACCATGCGGGCCTGTGCTGATTTGAGTTGGCGGGCAAGAAACTTTCCCGCCTTGTTCCCCCCTTCGAAAAACTGCTGCTTCAAGAGCATAAGTTGATGACTAATTGCGGTATCCTCTAGCGCCCTCAATTGATCCCTTAGCCTTACTATCTGGTGATATGTCGAGTCGGATTTAGTGCGGCTATGCGATTGCATCAATGTGTTTAGCTCTTGTGTCCACTGCTTACGCTGGCCATCCCTCTTTTTATTGCAATAGGCCGCCCTTGCTATACATGCCCCCCTGACCACCGCCTTGGAGCACTCCCAAACCGTTAGCGGTGACATTCCGACTGTTTGGTAGTGACAAAATAGTCCCTCAATAACTGTTCCACTTGACCGCAAAAAGCTACATCGGTAAGCAGAGAGTCATTAAGGCGCCAAGACCGGAACCCTTTATCCGTACCAGCAAAGGTACACGTGAGCCATATGGGAGCATGGTCGGACCAAGTAATAACATCTATGTCAGTTTTGGCAACTAAGACTTGTAAAGGTTTAGAGAGGAAAAAGTGATCTATTCTAGTATAGGTGCCGTGCGCACTTGAGAAGAAAGTATAGGAGCGAGAGGTTGGAAAACGCTCCCTCCAGATATCCACCAACTCCCAATCTTCTAAAAATTGAATCCACCTCCTACGTGTTGATTGGTCAAACATTTTCCCAGAACTGGAGTCCCTAGATGGGTTCTGAACAAAATTAAAGTCACCTCCCAAAATGAGATCACCCTCTAAATGTTGTTGAAGTAGGATATGGAGCACATCTATGAAGGAGGCTTTTTGAGCTCAATTTGAGCAGAATATATCGGCCCTGGGCGTCATATACGTGAGAAAGGTCTTCATGAACAAAGGTGGGTGCTATCAGCGCCCCTACCCCTGTATACTTTGAGGTTTTTGTACTAGCCGCCCAGTGCGCTGTAGCATAATTAGGGAAGCTTAAGAGTCGCTGGTGATGCCTCCTTACATGCGTCTCTTGTACAAACACTATATCCGCCTGCTGTCTCTGCAGCTCCCAGCGCAGTAAAGACCGCTTCCCTGGTGTATTGAGCCCCTTAACATTTAAGGACAATAATTTAGTCGCCATCTATACTGTCAATAGTCGACCAAATCCCACCTCAAGAGATACTACTCCCTCCTCCCTTGTTTGCAAGTATACTGTAACCAGTGGATCGTGCTGAGATGCGAATAACCACCCCCCATAAAGACCCCCCACTAGCCTCCCGCCACCCACCGCCTCCATTTCCCCCCCCCCCCTATCTTCCCTCACATTAATACCCTCTCCAAACCTGAAACAAGCCACATTGCTTCGATCTAGATTGTTATAAATTGTTCAAACACCACATTACGATGTCACCCCGACGCAATGTAAATTGTCATAAATCCTTGTTGCAATGTAAAATTTTTTTGTTTTAAACTCTCAAATCACCTCATTACTATGTAAACCCATATTCATATGACATTATAAATGTTACTGTAATTACTACTATCCTATATATTTTAAATTGTTATAATTTATACTCATCTCCTTTGTTGCTAGACAAGTTACCATGTTAAATGTTACAATGTAAAACAAGGCAAGTTACCATGTTAATTGTTTCATGTAAAATAAGGCAGACCCTGCCCTATTCACCGAGTTATATGTAAACCGATGTGATATCTCGATCGAATGTCGGTATATAAAAGCAAATACATAAATAAATAAATAAAGCAGGCAGACACTTTTGTGCATACCTATATCCAAACATAAAAACAAAAACTCCAGCATTCCCCCCAATCAGTCCAACTGTATCCCTACAATCCTCCATGGGATACCTCTCCTCCAGAGGTCGGTGATTTCGTACGGTGTGTACTAGTCCCAACATCACACCGTCCCACCCTAATAACATAAACAATGAGTGATAATGCAAAAACCCCTCCATGTAACCAGAGTGAAGAGCACCCTTAACACACAGGTGCCCTATCCTGAATTGCATTAGAATTAAATAACAACATCGCCTATTAGCGAGAACTGGCAGTGGCATCTTAAGGCCTGGCCACCACATCAAACCTTAGTCTCAGAAGAACCACAATAGTCCTGTGAGGCTGGTCTCCTCAGCCGTGTTCCTGCTCTGCCGGTCTTCTAAGATCAGGTTGTCACCGGAGTCTCTTTCCACCTTTATCTGCCCTTTGCCAGCGAGGTGCGTTATCCATCTTCTGCTGTTGAGGTTGTTCACTGGTGTGCTGAAAAGTGACCTGTATTTGTGCTTTAGTAAATGCCACAACTGCTTCAGCCAGCGTAGTAATCTTATAGCTGGTTCCCTGGATTTGAAAATAAAGTCCAAAAAGGAATGTCCATCTATATTTAATATTCCGCTCTCTTAATGGTGCTGTGACTTCAAGCAGCTCATACCGTTTTTTCAGCGTAACTGGAGACAAATCCTGATATATGGATATGGCATGATTATTCCAGCGAATTATATAGATCCGCTCCTTGACGGGAAAGTTAGAAAAGCACAGCACAATGTCTCGTGGTCGCTGATCTGTTCTAGGGCCTAACGCCCGATGCGCCCTTTCAAACTGAACTGCCGCTGGTTCCGAGGTGTGTGCCTGGTCACCCTCCGATCCTTGAAACAGGATGTGTTGACAAATCTGGAGTGCTACCACCTCCACCTCAGCATACTCTGGGGTGTCCGGCACTCCCCGTATGCGTAAGTTATTGTGCCGGTTTCTGTTCTCTAAGTCTTCAACCTTACTCTGAAGGTCCAGTATGGCAGAGGATGTAGAAGCCTGCTGGTTAACAAGTGTGTTGATGGAGTCACCATGGGCGTCAATCCTAGTTTCGTTTTCATCCACCTTGTGCCCTAATGCTGCCAGGTCTTCCTTCAAGTCGGCCACGGATGCCATGATGTCTGCACGATGCTGCTTTAAATCTGCACGAATCTCCATAAACCAAGTCCTGGCTTCCGCCTGAGTCAGCAGCGCTGCATCAGGGGTATTATCACCAAGGCTCTGTGCCTCTATCTGCTCCTGTTCAGGAGAAACCGTTCCCCCTGCTGCGGCAGCCTCCGCGCCGCCATCTTGGCTCAGCAGGGCCGCCGACCTGTCAAACGAGAATTGCCGCAAATCTGTGGTCTTCCTCTTTGCGGCCATGGCATCGGGCAGAGGAGGTGTTCCGCACACGATAAATATTAAGTCCGGCAATTTTCGCAAGGTTTTGCTGCTTCTGGCGGGGTTTTTTAGCGAGCGGGTGGACGGAGCGAAGGCTTTATGCGACTGCACGCATCCGCCGGAAACAGCGCCCCCCCCCTTGCTGGGAAATTTTTAGGGTGTTTTTATCCACTTTGTGTAAGAGACTGGCCTGTAGTCTATAAGAACCTTCTCCCATTCTTTGTCTATGAAAGAAAAATCTATTGAATAAAACCCTTTGTTTAAAAATGTATAATCAAGGGCTTTAATCCTTCTACAAAATGAGAATACAGTACCAGCAATAGCATAGTCACTAGAGAGTAAACAACATTGCACAGATGACTGAGGTTCAATTGATTGTCCAGTGGCATTACAAAATTATCTCCATTTTGTTTTCTTGTGAATTGGTATAATCCACTATTTAAAAACAATGTCCTTCTTTCCAAAAGTATGACATAACAATTTTTTCTTACAAAAATTCTATATACATAAAAATAAAGGTCAATAAACAATTATACTTGGCAAAATAGCTCAGTGGTAGAGAACCATCTGCAAGTGCAGATCTGTTGCCAACTTTACTTTCAGCCTGCAGGTGCCACTGTGAGCTGCTTGGACTATCTATTCAGTCCTCCCTGCCCCATGTTCCTTACTTCCTTCCAGCATTCATCTTGTTTCCTGCCTAGACATGTATTATATGCAGGCCTTTTCTCAATCAGTTGCCAGTGCTTGGTCCTACCTTCTGATCCTTTTACTCTGGCTCCATTCCTGCTACTTGAATACAGAAGACTACTTCATCTCTGGTTTCTACCTTTAGCATTCTTACCTGATCTTCCTGTACCTGGATTTCTGATGTGCTTCAGTTTCTCGCTGTTTTCCAAGTTTAAAGCTTCTTGTATTGGGAGCTACTCCCATTCCTCATACCTTGATGGCCACCCATACCTGAGGGCTCAACCCAAGGGGAAGGTAGTTGGCATAGGTGGAAGATGCTCAGCTTTCCTGCTCTCACTGTCATTGGCCTGAATTTGCCTCTCCAGATGTTAAGCCACTCGTTCCTGAAGCAATTCACAGATGACTATCATCGTACTCCAAGGAGCCAATGTGAATTCTGAGAAGACTAGTTAGCCAAATTGTTTGAAAATTCAAGGAAAGGTGAAAAAATTGTAATAGGATTTTGTTGGTAGCTGAAGGGCTGATGTAATAAGGCACGCTGACATTAGCGCAGTTTTTACTCTTGTTTTAGTGCTCATTTTTCTGCATTAACTCCGGAATTTATCAGTGTTTTTAACTCTGAAAAAATGTGTACTTAGAAGTAAAAACCTGTGGTAAAATTAGTGCAGGTGTATGCAAATCTCATGTTAAAGAAGGTATTAGCTATTCTTTAGCAATGCAGGGAGGTGTGTTAAACACAGTTTAAGACACATTTTCTTAATGCTGGAAATTTAACTCCTGAGTCACTCACATTTCTGGTGGCTATGTTATTCTATTGTTGTGAATAAAACATAAAAAGAGGGAGAAAATGTGCTTTGCAATTTTATTAACAACTAGCTGTACCTGGCCACGCGTTGCTGTGGCTCAGTCTGGTTAAATGGAAAAGAAAGAAAAGAGAAAGCGCACGTTTCAAATATGGTTAATTTCACAATGCTTGTGGGTATACAATATTTTTTGTTGTTCCAGTGTCTGTGCAGATATAGGTTGTCTGGTTTGCTGACTCTAGAACACGCAACATATAATTGTCCATGTGAGAAGCAATCCGTGTCTAGATGTAAACCGCATAATTCTAGAAATGAAAAAGAATGAAAAAAGAAAAAACATAAACTATACTCACTAAATGAACGGTATGGTAAACGACACAGCTCAATTCCAACGCAATGTCACACGAAATGATTAAATCAAAATGAAAATAAATTGAAATCTATGAAAATTCAATTTAACAATGCAATCAGAAACATTGAAATGGAATCGTAAAATATTTAGTCCAAGCCGTTAAGCCCGTTAAAACGAGCGAGAATTTTGTCCCCTCTCCTCCTACGTCTTTGCTCTGCTCCGCTCCCCCGCCACCCAGCACCACAAAGGGCCAAAGGCGGCGGCGGTGGTAGGAGCTGCAGCGGTGGCCGAGGGGGATCTCGTGAGGCGTAATGGTCCTGCCATCCCAACTCCCTCCCCCCTTCCCCAGTGGGGGAGGGACAGGCTCAGACCCCTTTCACTCTATCCTTACAGGCCCCAACTCCTTTGCTCTCTCATTCCCCTCTACACTGAACCCCTTCCACTGTAACCTATGAGTGGAGAGCTGGGGGGGGGTAAAGAATCTCTCTCTCATACAGCCCCCTACATAGGCTTCCTCTCTCTCTCTCTCTTGCACATACACTCTCCCTCTGTCCCTCACACACGCACACCCAATCCCTCTCACACACATACACAATCCCTCACGTAGTCTCCCTCTCTCTCTGGCACTCACACTCGCCTTCAGCACACATTACCACAGTTCTCTCTCACACAGTTAAAATGGGCAGGATTTTTGTCCCCTCCCCACCTAAGTCTTTGCTCTGCACTCGCAAGAGCTTGCAAAGTTCCCATGCCAGTTGTGTCTGGGAGAGAGAGGAAAACACTCCATTCCCCCCCCCCTCGCAAAGGGCAGGCGGCAGGCACTGCAACAGATTTGGGACACATTTCCTAGCTTACTTTGCTCTTTCTGGCAGACCTGTGCCTTTAAGAAATCCGATCGGGGGCTTGAGAGGGAGGAGGGAGCAGGGCTCTGGCTTTCACATTCATCACGGTGCTTTGCTGGGAGTGGGGGTGGAGCGATGCCCATGTAAACTCTTCCCATGGTGGCTGAGACCCACAGGCGGGCTGACAGCACTGCCTACCCCGCCCCCCCCCCCCCCCCCAGTTGCGGGATATTTACTTGGCTTCTCCTTATCTGCGGGACTCGGGGCGGGGGAGGAGGGCGAGCTGTTCTCTGTTCAGCTCTTTGTGCTTTGGCTGCTGCAGCTGCTTGTGATCTCTTCACAGCCGCCTTCTACTGCATTTGCTCTGCTCCGGCCGTCCCAATTCCCTCTCCCCCTTGCCCGGCGGTGGACGCACTGGCTCAGCGACTTTTCTACCCTTTCCTCCTCCTGTGTGTAACTGTCCGGCAGTCCCTACTCCCTCCCCCCTTCCCCAGCGGGGGAGGAACGGGCTGAGCCGTTTCTCGGAGCGGCGACTCGTCTGCCCTTTCCTCCTCCCCTCTGTGACACCCATCACGTAGCGCAGAGCTCAATGGTCTGCACATGCATGGTAGAGCTGCTCTCTACTGCGCATTTGCGGGCCGTGGGTCAGAGACCATTTATATTGTAGATAGCGTGTGTTGCTTGTATGTCCAACAGATGGCGTTGTTTTTCCAAAAAAGCATGTTTTTACCTGTCACAGGTGTGACATCTATATAATATAGGTATATAAAAACACGCGCGTATTTGAATGCAACATTGTGTCAAAATTTCAAAGCAATCGGTGAAGAACTTTCGGAGATTTAAGATTTTGAACAAACGAACATTTACATTTTTGTTTATATAGATATAGTTTAAAGCTATTCAATACAAAACTTTTATAACAAAAATATCATACCAAGAGTCCCAATAACTAAAGGTGGCACTACTAGTTATAAATTAAAACCAATTACATTCACCTACTAATTCACCCAACAAACATGCATCACATTCAAACTACATACTACTACACTCGTAATACTCTTTTAAAAAACTTTTGATTTATGCTCGTAGCAGGAGATATGCGCATATATGAGCAGCTTATAAAATCCGCTCGGCACGCACCGGCCTGATTTGTGTGACTATCTCGCCTGCAGGGCTTTTAAAATTCACCTATTAGAGTATAAGTGAGCAAGACCAAGAAAACATGAGGATTCAGAAGACTGGCAACAATCTTTGGGAACTGTTTAAAACAGTAAATTGCTTGATTTCTGTTCTCAATAATACTTCTGTGACTACTTCTGTTGCCTCTACCTAGCTACATTCTAACAACTTTGCAGATTTTTTTAAACTAAAAAGGCTCTTTGCTGGTATATCCTCTAGTGGAAAAGATTCTGTACTGGAAGTCCTTCTCGCAATGATGTAATGGGAGGAATTTGAGCCAGTAGCTGATTCTGAGATTACCGTAGTTATTGTTAAATCTATGAACTCAGCTTATCGACATCTTAACCCATGTGCTACAACAGTCTTAAAGGTCTTAGTGAATGACTTCTTGACCCCATTCAGAAATCATTTTACTTTTTTCAGAATATTCCTTGTCTGCATCCTCTTTTAGATGTTATTTATTTTATTTATTTATTTAAATTCTTTTAATATACCGATGCTCAAGACCAAGTCTTATCATACCGGTTTACAATAGAACTAGGGGGAAAACCAATTAACATCGATATAGAAGGCAAAGTTACAAAAAACAGGGAGCATAAACATGGGCATAAACATGTTAGTGGTCTCATAGGTGGTTATCTGGCTGCATTTTTCTGGAGAAGGGCCCAAATTACATGTTGCGACCGTCGCTGCTCGACATCCTCACTCCGCCCTCTTTACCTCTGTGGCGACTCCCTCCGGGTCTGATGGACGGCGGGCTGCCACGCGTCTCCATGCAGTCTCCCTCCGACCTCCCCGGACCGGCTCGACGTTGCAGATCCGCCATGTTGCCTGAAGACCTAGGGCGCGCGCGCTCTGATTGAAGTGGATGATGTCATCTCAGGGGGTCGCCCCTGAGGTTCGCGCTCTAGCTGTACCAGCTAGAGCGCGAACCTCAGGAGCGACCCCCTGAGATGACGTCATCCACTTCCAATATTTAAAGGTCTCTATTTCACTATCTACTGAGTTAGCAAGGAAGGGGATTGCTTCGGCTTCACCTCCCAAGCTACTCTGCCTCCTCGGACTTACCAGAGGTACCCGCTACTCGGGGGCCTCGCTCTTTTTCTTTACTTTCAGATTACAGATAGGAACCGGTACTCGCTCCTAGAGGGCCCATGTTCCTGGACACTCTGAAGATTCTCTTCTGCTTGGAAGCTATCGTTGCTACAAACAATTGTGAATTACCATCGCTCTCTCAGAGCTTTCCCTGGAACCAGGTACTCGCTCCTTGAGGGCCTAAACCTTTACAGCACCTGAGCTTCCTTTAGACCTTATGTGAGTTTTGTCATCTAGTTCTGTTCATGAACTCTGCCTACTCTGCCTACTCACTTTCTACAGTTTCTCAACAACTCAACCATCCTGGATCACTGTTCCAGTACCTGAGGGACTACAGCCCTGCCGGGCATATCAGCTCACTACTGTCACCTCTGGTGGTTTCAAAAACCTGTTTAATAAAAGAACTAATGTGTGTCTGTCTCCATACTCAAGCCTAGCCAGTGGTCCCTCTCGGGATATCCTCCCGGGGGCATGGTCATCTGCCATCGGCCCAGGGATCCACCCACAACTATATCAGATTGATGACTCCTTCTTCTTAGGAGCCTATAACATCAGATTGCTGACTCCTCCTTCTTTAGGAGCCAATAAGAACAGATTGCTACTCCGCAGTCTAACTAACAGCAGATTTATTACAGATTGCTATCTCCTAGCTTGTCAACTAAGCTGATAATAACAGATTGCTAACTTCCAGCTTTAACACAGAGCTTTCCTAACATTACATCAGATCAGTGGGTTCTGGAGGTAGTCAGGGACAGCTATAGTCTGCAGCTTTCCCACCCTATTTCAGTCACTTTTATGGTCTCCACTTGTTGTTCCACTCCAAATGAGAGGAAATCCGCATCAGCCTCAACAGTCTTCTGAATTTAGGTGCAGTAGTCCCGGTGCTGGCTTCTCAAAGGGGTCAGGGAAGATATTTAATTTATTTTTTGGTTCTGAAGAAGGAAAGAACTTTTCAATCTATTTTATATTTGAAACAGGTCAACAAAGCTCTAAAAATAATAAATTTCAAAATGGAAATGTTGAAATTAGTGAAATTAGCAATATAGCAGGGAGAATTTTTTACATGCATAGCCCTAGATTTATCAGAATGCTATAAATATAGTGGAAATAGAATCTGTGATGTGTGTAGTTAGGATAAATTCCATGCTCCTGCATTGAGTAGGTAATTTTTGCAAGCTGTGATATATTTATCACACCAGTGCTAATTTTTGCATTGCATGCTGATTAATCCACCACAGATGTGTTACCAACTGAAAAGGTTTTTATTGTACATGCTGAGAGACAGAGAGAGCCTCTGTAGAGACCAATATGTAACTTTACTATTTATGCCACTGTAAGAGGGGGCACTTTTAACTCGGGGTGGGGTTTGAGGGGACAGTTTTACATAAGAACATAAGAAATAAGAAATTGCCATACTGGGTCAGACCAAGGGTCCATCAAGCCAGCATCCTGTTTCCAACAGTGGCCAATCCAGGCTACAAGTACCTGGCAAGTACCCAAAATCTAAGTATATCCCATGCTACTGATGCTAGTAATAGTCAACTTGATTAATAGCAGGTAATGGACTTCTCCAAGAATTTATCCAAACCTTTTTTAAACCCAGCTACACTAACTGCACTAACCACATCCCCTGGCAACAAAGTACAGAGTTTAATTGTGCACTGAGTGAAAAAGAATTTTCTCCAATTAGTTTAAATGTTACATGCTAACTTCATGAAGTGCCTCCTAGTCCTTCTATTATCCAAAAAGAGTAAATAACCGATTCACATTTACCCGTTCTAGACCTCTTATGATTTTAAACACTTCTATCATATCCCCCCTCAGCTGTCTCTTCTCCAAGCTGAACAGCCCTAACCTCTCTAATCTTTCCTCATAGGGGAGCTGTTCCTAGTGTTAAGGCCCTAACGCAAAATGATAAATGACTCTGATAGATCTGACAGAGGTGTAGCTCCATATTCTGATAAGAGAGGATCATCAGAAGTATCTTCAATTTGCAGTTTTAGGAGGTCATTTTCAGTATTGAGCCCCGCCCTGCGACTTAGTCACTGCACCAAGGGCCTTCTCCAAATTGATGGTGGTAGTAGTGGCAGCCCTTTGCCGGGAAGGAATTTTGATCCATCCTTATCTCAATGACTGGATGATCAGGGTGAAATCAATCCTACTACGATACCTTTTCAATTCCCCGTAATTACAAAAGAGGAGGAGGCCTGCTACTCATTATAAGAAAACACTTTTCAATGAAAATAATCCCACATAACCTCCCAAAACAATTTGAAGTTACTCTCTTCGACTCCCAATATCTGCAAATCTGCCTCGTATATTGCCCACCGAAACTGCTAGACAGCAAC
Source organism: Rhinatrema bivittatum (assembly GCF_901001135.1). Taxonomy (NCBI): domain Eukaryota; kingdom Metazoa; phylum Chordata; class Amphibia; order Gymnophiona; family Rhinatrematidae; genus Rhinatrema; species Rhinatrema bivittatum. The sequence goes on along the minus strand of NC_042624.1, from coordinate 78,331,678 downwards.
ATCTCTCCGCTCATTGAATTTCTTATTTCAAACATCAACACAAAAAACCTTCTATCATCCTTGGAGACTTCAACCTCCATACAGATGCCAACCCCTGTTCTCCAAGCTGCGAAACCCTATTAGACATGCTGTCAAGTTTAAACTTCATCCTTCAGGTGAATAACCCTACTCACAAAGCAGGTCACACACTTGACCTGATTTTCACCAATAACTTCTTCACGAACACTTCCATTTCTCACAACCCAGTTCCATGGTCTGACCACCATCTCTTACTTTGCAAGTCTCAAACAAACTACAACAACACAACAAATAATAATTCTACAAAAAAATCCTTCAAATTCCGTCCTCCTTTTCAAACGAATCTTCTCCTTCAAGAACTAGGACTTCAACTAGCGAATCTAGATTTATCAAACATACACAACGCTATCCATTCCTGGTCTGCAATCACTGAAACAACTGCTAACATCATTAACCCGGAGAAGATCAAACGTCTAAAGAACAAAAACGAAATTCAAAACTCCTGGTTTAACACCACCCTAAAAAACATGAAATCAGCTCTCAGGAAAACAGAGAAAGAATGGCAAAAAATAAGCTACCTGCCACACAACAAAAATACCGTACACAATTAGCAGCCTACAAAAAATCAATCCAAAACACAAAACGGAACTACTACAGCTTTAAAATTATTAATTCCTCTAACAAACCCAAATCCTTGTTCAACTTTGTAAATAACCTCATTTCTGATATCTCCACCTCCAACGCAACTATCACCAATAAAAACCTAAGCCAAGATTTAGCCTTCTTCTTTAAGGACAAAATCTCCAAAATAACAGATACCTTTAACTCCACTTCAAGCTTCAATTTTCAATCATCAACAATTAACATCCCTCCTTGGCTCGATTTCAGACCTATCTCCATCATAGAAACAGAAAACATGCTGAAGAAAATCAACCCTGCACGACACGAACTTGACACCATTCCCACCCGAGTACTTAAAGAAATTGCTTATCCTTTAGCTCCAACAATTTCAGCAATCATCAACAAGTCGCTCGAGGAAGGCGAGCTGCCTCCCAAGTTAAAAATCGCCACCATCACACCTTTATTAAAGAAAAAAAACCTCAACCCAGACGACCTAAACAACTACCGCCCAATCTCCAACCTACCCTTTTTCGCCAAAGTGATAGAGAAGGCAGCTTTGAAACAACTCAACGAACATCTAGACGATAACAAAATCCTCTTTCCCTCCCAATTTGGCTTCAGAAAAAACCACCGCACTGAAACCCTCCTACTTAACCTCTCCAATACCATCCTAAGAGGACTTGACAACAAAAAAGGATACCTTCTGATTCTTTTAGACCTTTCTGCAGCCTTCGACACAGTGGATCATAAAATTCTTATCTCATGTCTAGAATCCATTGGACTAGCTGGCAAGACTCTTAGTTGGTTTACATCCTTCCTTAATAATAGACACTTCAAAGTTTCTCACAACAATTGCTCATCGAACCCCATCCCCCTCGAAACAGGTGTGCCACAAGGATCAGCACTTTCACCCATCTTATTCAACATTTACCTTACCCCTCTTTGCCATCTTCTATCTAGACTCGACATAACGTATTACATGTATGCCGATGATATACAATTCCTCATTCCAATTTCCTCCTCGATAGAAGATGCTATGTCTAAAGCAGCCTCACACCTGGACACAATCAGAAACATGCTAATTCATCTTAAACTATGTCTAAATACCAGAAAAACTGAATGTATCCTAATTGCCAAAAAAATTCCTGATCATAAAACAATTCCACCCTTCCACTTTGACAAGACCCTCGTCCATCTTAAAGAGAGCGTTAAAAACCTGGGATTTTGGTTAGACATTGACCTAAACTACAAAAAACACATCGCTACAAAAATAAAAGAAGGCTTCTACAAACTTCAGATATTAAAACATCTAAAACCTCTGCTTCACCCCCATGATTTCAAAACCGTCCTACAAGCCCTCTTATTTTCCAGTTTGGATTACTGCAACTCCCTTTTTGATTGGCCTTCCAAAATCTTCTTTGAGACCCTTACAGCTCCTTCAGAACGCTGCAGCCAGAGTACTAACAGGTAAAAGAAAAGCCGATCACATTACACCTGTTCTCAATCAATTACAGTGGCTCCCTATTGAAAAAAGAGTAGAATTTAAAGTTCTCTCTATTCTTCACAATGCAATTTACAAAGCCGATTACTCCGCCTTTGATGACATCATTCATTTACATTGCTCTCAATGAACAACAAGAACTACTAGTAAAATCCAACTAGTGATTCCCTCACTTCCACAGGCCAAATTATCCTCCACCAGAAACAGAACCCTTTCCATTATTGGCCCAAAACTTTGGAATTCATTACCTCATTTCCTCACCAATCAAGAAAACTTAAAATCCTTCAAAAAAGACCTAAAATCCTGGCTACTCAGCCAATCTTTTAAAGAATGCACTCAATGACTTATAGTATATTAACATAGCCTGCTATCTTTCAATATCCCCCTCAATCAATCTCCCTGTTTCATGATGCAGATGTCCTCTGTTTTCAATGTTCCCAGATATCTCTGTTCACCTACTCAGGGTTTCCACCCTGTGTTATCCTGTTATACTCATTCTCCTTGTTATGTCTTTGCTCATTATTGTTAATTTTTTGAAATTTTTAAATTTCAAACATCGTTCAATGTAACATGTTGTTTTGTATGTAAACCGGAGTGAAGGCAACTCTGCTATACCTCGGTATATAAATAATGCTAAATAAATAAATAAATCCAGGAAATCGAGGCAGCTACAACCTGAGTAGTGCAATTTTTACAAAGTCTGGACTGGATTGTTGACTTCAGCAAAAGTAAGCTGGTACCATCTCAAGCATTGGAATATCAAGGGGTGATGCTGGATACAAAGATGGGTTGGGTTCTGCTGACTCAGGAAAGGATTCAGAGGTTGCAGTCAATACGATGGCTCATGAGATCTCAAAGGCCTACAGTAAGGAGTTATCTTAAGATTTTGGGGTCCATAGCAGCAATATAAGGAAGCTGCGGAATATAAGCTTGTAAAATAAAATAAAAATAAATAAATAAATACACAAATATTGGATTTAGTTCCCTGGGCAGGATTTCACATGAGACCATTGCAGAAGGTGGTGTTCTTTAGGTGGTCTTCTCAGTCCGGCATTACTCCATCAGACATTTGTTGTTAGGTCAAGTCAAGAAAAATTTGGAATGGTGGCTAGTGTCAAAGAACTTGGAATTGGGGGTGGATCTCAACCCTCCAGCATGGATCACAGTGATGAAAGATGCCAGTCTACTCAGCTGGGTAGCACACTGTTTAAATCAAGTTGCTCAGAACACTTGGTTTCCAGAAGAAGGCAGGTGGTCCATCAACAGATTGGAGACAAAAGTGATAAGAAAAGCCTTGTTGCAGATCGCTCCTCTTGTCTGAGGACAGGTGGTAAGAATTCTTTTGGACAACGCAATAATGGTAGAGTATGCAAATCACCAGGTGGTACCAGAAGTCAGCAAGCGGCATAAGAAATAAGCAGTGCAAGTTGATGTTTTAGGCGGAAAAACAAGTAAGGATGCTTTCCACAGGACACACGCTTTCCACAGGTATAGATAATGTGCAGGTGAATTTTCTCAGTTGAAATTCTTTGGATCCAGTGGAGTGGTCCCTCTTGGAGGGTCTTTGCAATGATTGTTCACAAGTGGGGGAGGCTGGTTCTGGATTTGATGGCTACCTATGTCAACACCAAAGTAAGCTGGTTTTTAATCAGAAGATGAAACAGAGCTCATCAGGATTGGCTGCTGTCATTTAAGTATGACCAGTGAGGGGTCTTCTTTATGTTTTTCTGCCTTGGCCCTTTATAGGCAGAATCTTGCAGAGGATATCCAGTCATCAGGGACATGTGATCTTGGCAATGCCTGATTAGCTTAGAAGACCTTGGTATGTGGATCTAGTGAGGTTGCTGGACGGCAAACTGGTGCAGTTACTGCAGACCAGGAGATTGTTACACCAAGGTTCAGTGGTACACCGAGATCCATTGTATTTTTGTCTTATGGCTTGGTCATTGAGAGGAAGAGAGTAGTCAAGAGAGGCCTGCAGTTATAGGCAGTGCCTTGTTGCCAGCCCTCTTTCTGTCTATGCTTGTAAGTTTATTAAAAATAGTCCAGAATGGTAGCATTGACAACCTAGGGCATGCTACACTAGAAGGTAGTTCAATCATTGGAGGCTGTAGAGTGGGGCCAATTTAGCTGGTTTCATGCCTGTAATGAAGGTCCAGCGAGAAAGAAGAGAAAAAGCCAGTTAGGAAGAGGCAGTAGTGACAGTTTGTCTACTTTACCTTCTTGCAGAGGATGACACACAACATGACTCTGATGGTCTGGGACCCAGTGGCCTGGGAAGTCCTAGACAGCATCTGCGAGTGCTACCAGCCAGTCCAGAGGAGGGGTAAGCAGAGTCTTTAGTGGCTCAAGAAGAACATGAGAGTGGAATGGAACAAGTAAACGTTAATCCGTTGCTTACTCTTTTGAAAAGTACAAAGTCCAGAGGACACACAATGAAGTTACCAGGTAATACATTTAAAACTAATAAGAGAATTTTTTTTTTTTTTTACTCAACGCATAATTAAGCTCTGGGATTAATTGCCAGAGGATGTGGTGAAAGCAGTTAGTGTAACTGTGTTTAAAACAGGTTTGGACAAGTTCCTGGAGGAAAAGTCCATTAACCATTATTAAGGTAAAGTTGCAGAAATCTACTGCTTATTCTTGGGATAAACAGCTTGGAATCTATTTTCCCCTTGTGATCCTGCCAGGTACTTGTGACCTGGCTTGGCCCCTGTTGGAAACAGGATACTGGGTGAAAAACCTTTGGTCTAACCCAGTATGGCAGGTCTTATGTTCTAAGTGACAAGAGATGAGAAGCACACCCAGACTTTGTTGGAGGACAAGCCTTTACCCCCTATAGCAAAGCACATACTTCTGATGTTTTGGGACAAGGGGGAAGGCAGAGAAAGGGAAGAGGCCAAGTTTTCTCCTATAACTGATGAAGAAGTGTCTTTCATTCCAGCCAAAAGTCGCATATTGGTCTAAAATGATGAGTGGCAAATCTGCTTGTAGGCATAAGGCAGAACATATGGGGCCTCAAGAAAATACTGCTGGAAGAGCTGCAGGGTATTGGCTGGGTGCCGCAGAGGAATTGCAATTCATGAGGGAAATGCTTCAGTAGATGACTCATGCTAGCTGCATGGAGTTAATGCAGTGGTTGGAGAATGAACCTCCCATCTTAGTGATGGGGAGTACAATGCATACATTACTATCTCTGGAAACATTATCAGTGATCAAAAGGTAAGAAATATAGAAAGTATACCAATTCATAATGCCGTTGACTATGAGATTAAGGCGTGATCTTAATTCCTTAAAAATGTAATTTCACTGGGAGTTTGGATATGACATTGAGTCTTATTTGAATATTCACAGAGAATAAATATTAGGGGTAATAGATGGGGTGAAAATAAAATGTTGTCTATCTGTTACTGTAATGCTACATGTTGTTTCGATAAGGATGCGGCAACTTGTTATTGAAATAATAAAGTTTCATAAAACAGGTGCCATTAAGTCATACTTTCTCTTGTCTCTATCTTCACTTTTAGCAGCCAAGGATCCTTTATGCTTATTCTATACTCTCTTAACCTCCATTACTGCTTTAGCCTCCACCACTTTCCCCAGGCAGACATTCTACATTCGCCACACTTTCCAGTAAAGTATTTTCTGTTACTCCTCAATATTCCACCTCAGTCTCAATATTATGGCCACTTGTTCTAAAACTTTCCCTTGAAACAAGCTTACTTCTTGTGCATTATTATATGCCTTTCAGGTATGTGAATGGTAAATTATTACTGATCAAGTGAAAAAGACCATCAAAATTGATGGGAAAATTTCATCTACACAAGTAGTGTCACTTTCCCGATAGTGGACACAGAACTCCTGCACATAACATGCATAGTTCTATAGTGTTTCCTCACCAGACACAGAACACATGTACCTGTAACAGCACATGTAATTTCACCTGCAGAGGCTGTATAGTGAAAGAATATGTGGGTTTTGTGTGTACATGGCCCTGGGTTCAGGGGAAACATGTAACATGCCAAAATCCTTTTCATTTAGTTCCTTCCTTAATTAACATTCCTAAAGGACAACTCACTGGGATACTGAGATTAAAGCCTATGGAGCTAAAATCAGTCATCACACATCCCAAAACAGCATGGGATCTGTCAATGTTTTTAATATTCATTGTTTCTGGCTTATTCTCGATTTTGTTGATATGACTATCACTGATTATGTATGTTTTCCTTTTATCCGCCGAGATTTGTGGATCGATGGAATATAAATTATTTAAATAAATAAATGGCAAATATGCTTTTTCCATTGTGACCACAGTGACCAATTGGGAACCTTAGCAGATGTTTTTATTAAATAAAAATTAATTTAAAGGTAAAGGATATGATTACATAGTTACATGTGCACTGTTTTAGCCTCAGCTCAATATAGAGAGGCATATCAGATCATATTGTGTGTATGTTGCGGTTTCTGTCTTTGTGTGCGTATGTGTTCTCCTTATAACTTAACAGTTGGGCTTAGCTCAACCAAACTTGGTATGGAGTTAGGTTGTTGGGGGGGGGGGGGGGGGGGGGGAGAGAAGGGGCATTTGGCCATTTATTTTCAAACTTGGGAGTGCAGGAGAGGGGCGAACTTGTAAATTTTGCCATAAAAAATGAATTGGCACTAGAACTGATGCTGGTCCGAATGTTGTTCTTTCTACTTGTTTATAGCTAGAATGATAAACCTGCAAAAAAATGCTTTTTCTAATTATTTGATATTGCTAGTATTTTGTTATCATATACAATATTACATTTTTTGTATGCTCTTTATGTCTATTGCAGTTCAGAGTGAGTGCTTTTTTTTTTTGCCTGTTTGCACTGTGTAGATGTTTTGCCATCGTGCACATCCGCAACAGCTAATAACACTTATATAATGCCAACATTCAGAACTTAGATTTATAATCCACTCTTCAGTGTATTTATCCCAGATAGCTAAGTGAGAGCCCTGGTTTGCTAAAGGACTTCTATCATTCGTTTTTTAAAATATTCCATTATTTTCTTCCACAAATTGGTGCTATCTGTTTCTCCTTTAGGCAACGTGCAAAGTACATATCGATGCTATTCATGACAGAATATTAATGGCAAAATCACATATCATAGAACATAGCCCTATCTGGAAGACTCTTCACAAGCTTTATTTTGATTTTGAATTAAAGTAATATCAGCAAGAGCTTTTATGTAAGATACTAAACTTTGAGAAATAAAATACAAATCAATAGTTATGTTTATTTAGTTTGCTATCTTTGTGTAGATGTGTATTGCTGAATAAATATGTAACAATGCATATTGCCATGTATTGAATGTATTTCTTAAACTGATGTACTCCAAATATTAGATGGCATTAGTAAATCATTTTGTTTAGAAATGATGAAAAATGTTAATACAAAGTGTATGTGTAAACAAGAAGCAATTTAAATATATTTTATGCAGATTGTATTTAGCTTTATCAAAATACATCTCTGTATTTCTTTATTTTGATATTTTATATACTGTAGTTCCAAATAAAGATCACGAAATGGCAGTAATTTGGTATACATTATAAAACTTTGAACTCTTTGAGGATACAGGATAGAGGTCTAATGAGTGATAGCCATGTATTTCATACACTGTTCTTTTGCAAGAATGAGTTTGGTATTCCACACATCTGGAAGTTTCTTATAGACATGAATAGACTAATTGCCCTAAGCACCCCAGCATTTTAATAGCATATGAAAATAGTGTATAGTCTCAAAGGAGGCTTAAAGACCATCTTTGCCACAAAGACCCTACTCTACACACAACTACTAAAGAGGAGGAGATGTGCTTTGTTTTGCAAAGGTGATACTTTTATCCCACAAGGGTGGATACCTGAGCTCCATGAGTTGCTGTGGAGTGGTGTATAATGGCTCAGCCTTAGAAAGCTTATTTCTATCCTTTTCAGTTGGTAATACATATCTAGGGTAAAGTTAAAAAAAAAAAGGACATTTCCTAGTGTGTAGACAGATGGACTCAGGACCAGTGGTTTATGCTCCCCTGCCAGCAGATGGTGATGGAGAAAGCTGATGTCACAGTATATATAGCCCTGCAGTGACCCCAGTCTGCCAGTATTCTCTTGTCTCCAGCAGATGGTGGGCATGCATCTCCCTATGGGGATTGCTTTGTGCTTTTTGGAAGGAGAAATACGAAATTCTAAATTCAGGAAAAGAAAGCCCCGCTCTCCTGTGGTGATACCTAAAGGTCCCTTCCCCAGTTGAGAATTCCTGAGGTGATTTCCATGGTCCCTCAGAGGTTCTGCCTTGGTCCGGTGGCTGGGTTTCCTTTCATGGCCTTAGCTGCTAGTTCAGCTGAAAGGCAGCAGGTGCAGGTGGTTGAACATGGCGGTGATGGTTTTACCTTGAATCAGAGACAGGGGGGTTTCAGGACTTCCTCTGGTCTCCGTGCTTGGGGCACCGTTCTGATGCTCGTTTCTGCTCCTGTTGGGGTTGGGGAATTCGGCAACCTGGCGGGTTGAGCAATCCCCGGTGGACTAGGCCCCGCACGTAGGCTTTTTTCTTGCATGTTGTGTGGTAGGCTGCGGCAACTGTTTTGCACGCTCTTATGCATGTTCTGCTGCCCTCTACAGGCCGTCAGTGTGCGCAGTGCATTGGCTCCGTGCACGTGTTGTGCACTCAGTTTTTGGGTGTGCATTTTTTGGGCACAAAATTTTTCACTGTTCCCACGCTTAACTTGGCACACAAGTTGTGCGTGTGCCTTACTGTGCTTTCTTCTAGGCGCTTATTTTTTGTGCGCATTCCACGTTTGAGCACGAACCGTTCCGACACATTTACTGCCGTGATGGTGCCGGTAAGCAAGAAGCCTAAGCATCTTCCTATTTGTGCTGCCTGTCATATTAGGGCTTCTCAGCCTGACCTGGCTTCTAACCTGTGTCAGTGCTGCTCAGATGCTCAGGGAGAGTTATCTTCCTCACATTTTGTTAAGCCTGGCTCTTCCCATCCTGATGATGGGTTGGTCACAGCCTTGACTGGGGGATTCCTGATCTTGGTTCTCCCTTGACTGGCTCTTCTGCTGGCGAGAGCAGTTCTGTGGGACCAGCTCCAGTTCCTTCTGGGCTTGGTCTGGACCTGGCTGCTTTTTCTTGGGTGGAATTTTTTCAAAGATTACAAGCGTTTCTTCAGGCACAGTCCTCAGTTTCCCCATTCCTGACTAGTTGGACCCTCAGCTGGTGGCTCCTCCCTCTTCCAGTCCTATGCTTAAGCGCCGGAACTCGCCTTGGCTCCCTGTGGGTGTTCCCAACAGGATTCCAGATGGCACTGATGATGAAGTTGATCCTGATTCCCTGGAAGATGGGGAAATTCCTCCAGGACTGGAACTGTATCGAACTATGTTGCAATTCTTTCTTAGAAATGAACTGCTGACCCTGATTTCCTAGATCTTGAAACAGCTGGGTGTCCCTGGTTCAGATGCCATGTCAGAGCCGAGGAAAATTCCCTTTTTGGTTTCCTTATGTAAAGCCTTGTTTTTTTCCCTGTGATGGATGCCATTTAGAATTCATTGATCTGCCATGGGACGCCCCAGAGGCAAGTTTTAAAGGGGTTCGGACATTGGAAGGCCTGTACCCCCTGAATCTGGCTGTGAGAAAGCATTTGTGTTTTCCCAAAGTGTATGCACTGGTATGTGCCTTCTCTAAGCAGAATATCCCCATAGAGGGAGGAGTGGCCTTGAAGGATATACAAGATAGATGATTGAGGCTATTCTTAAGGAAAGCCTTTGAGGCAGTTGCGCCCTAGTGGCAAGATCTTGTCTGCTTCTCTCTCAGGAGGTTGAGGAGTCTGGAGGGAATTCCAGAAAGGTTGTGGAACCTGCTGCCACCTTTTTAGCAGATACAGGCTGTGATTTGATCTGGACCTCGTTCAGAGGAGTGGATTCGGTGATAGCAGCCAGGTGTCAACTCTGGCCGCTATCACCGAAGCGGCCAGAGGCTGATGCAGCCTCCAAAGCCAATCTTACCAAGATGCCCTTTGAAGACTTACTCTTGTTTGGGAGTGAGTTGGAGAAACTGGCCAGTAAGTGGGGCGAATCTCCAGTTCGTTTGCAAGAGGATAAGAAGCAGTTACAGTGCCCCTTTTGTATGTGGGGTTGTCTCTGGGGTTCAAGATGTTTTTGTCCCTACAGTGGGATGACTTTTCAGTGGTCTCAGCCTTTCAGTAGGTCTCAGTCCTTGTGTCCCCGACATGCTAAGGGAAGAGCGGACTTGGGTGGTGGACCTTCTCTGAGGTTCCCACCTTCTGGAACAGGAAATAGGGGGACGTCTCTCTTTATTTTATCGGAGATGTGTCAAGATCACATCGGATCAGTAGGTCCTGGAGGTAATACGAGAAGGGTATGCACTGGAATTTCACAGTATTCCTTGGGACATGTTCATGGTGTCCCCTTGCCACTCTCTGCAGAAGAAGCAGGCAGAGTTCACGCTTATGCTCTGTGATAATGGCAGTGCAGTCGGGGGAATTTCTGAGGGGGCATATGATAGAGGTCTTTAAAATCATGATAGGTCTTGAATGAGTAGATGTGAATCCGTTATTTACACTTTTGGATAATAGAAGAACTAGGGGGCATTCCATGAAGTTAGCAAGTAGCAAATTTAAGACTAATCAGAGAAAATTCTTTTTCACTCAACGCACAATTAAGCTCTGGAATTTGTTGCCAGAGGATGTGGTTAGTGCAGTTAGTGTAGCTGGGTTTAAAAAAGGTTTGGATAAGATTTTGGAGGAGAAGTCCATTAATTGCTATTAATCAAATTTACTTAGGGAATAGCCATTGCTATTAATTGCATCAGTAGCATGGGATCTTCTTGGTGTTTGGGTAATTACCAGGTTCTTGTGGCCTGGTTTGACCTCTATTGGAAACAGGATGCTGGGCTTGATGGACCCTTGTCTGAGCCAGCATGGCAATTTCTTATGTTCTTAGGCTTACCTTCATATTCCCATCTGATTGGAGCACCAATATTTTCTACACTTCGCAGTGTTGGGGTGCCATTATCAGTTTCACGTGCTGCCCTTTGACCTAGCCACCGCTCCCAGAACATTTTCCAAAGTTATGGTGGTAGTAGCGGCGGTCTTGCGAAAAGAAGGAATCCTGGTGCACCCATATTTGGATGACTGGCTGATTGGAGCCAAGTCTCGGGAAGAGAGCCACCTGGTGACACACAAGGTGATCTTCTTATTGCAGGAGCTTGGTTGGGTGGTGATCTTGACCAAGAATAATCTTCAGCCATCCCAGTCATTGGAGTATCTGGGAGTCCAGTTCCGGGCTGGTTGAATTAAATGGGACAGGACAGAGTTTTCCTACCGGATGTTCGGATCCAGAAATTGATGTCTCAAGTGCGTTAATTGATGAACTCCATATGCCTGACAGTGTGGTCCTACCTACAGGTGCTTAGCTTGATGGCGGCTACCCTAGAAGTAGTGCCATGGGCAAGGGCGCACATAATCATCCTCTTAGCACTCTCTACTATCTTGTTGGAACCCGCAGTCTCAGGACTATGTGGTTCGGCTCCACTTGCCAATGGAAATCTGCTCCCACCTCCAGTGGTGACTGCAGGAGGATCATCTGAGAAAGGGAGTTCCCTTGTCCTCTCTGACCTGGTTGGTACTCACGACAGATGCAAGTCTCCACGGTTGGGGGGGCTCACAGTTTGGAGTTAATGGCCTAGGGGCTTTGGAATGCCGAACAGTCCCGCTGGAATATCAATCTCCTGGAGTCCCAGGCGGTATGGCTGGCATACTTGCAGTTCAGCCACAGGCTGCGAGATCAAGCACTGCGTGATGTCAGACAACACGACGACGGTAGCCTATATCAATCGCCAGGGAGGAACCAAGAGCCAGCAAGTGTCGCAGGAAATAGATTAGCTGATGGAATGGATGGAAGGTCATCTGCAGATTATCTCAGCCTCTCACATTGCAGGAAAAGGCAACATGAGCGGACTTTCTCAACAGGGAGAGTCTGGACCCAGGAGAGTGGGTGTTGTCAGCTGAGGTGTTTCAGCTGATTCTGGATCGCTGGGGTCTTCCGTTCCTAGATGTGCTGGCGACTTCTCGAAATGCGAAGGTTCCTCATTTCTACAGTTGCAGGAAAGATCCGTGGTCCCAGGGAATAGATACTCTCGTACAGGTCTGGCCGGAAGACAGATTACTTTATGCCTTTCCTTCGTGGTCCTTGCTGGGCAGGATAATTCGCAAGATCAAAGGCCACAGGGGGCTAGTACTCCTGGTGGCACCGGTCTGGCCCAGGCGTCCGTGGTATGCAGATTTGCAACGACTCCTGGTGGAGGCCCCCCTTTGTCTTCCGCCTCACATGGATCTGTTACAGCAGGGTCCGGTTCTTCACGAGGATCTGACTCGATTCTGTCTTATGGTTTGGCCCTTGAGAGGGCTCGCCTGTTTAAGCGTGGTTATTCTTCTGCGGTGATTGCCAGTTTACTCCGCACTTGCACGTTCTCCACTTTCTTGGCTTATGTGCGTGTTTGGAGAGTTTTTGAAGCCTAGTGTGAGGAATAGGGTGTTCTTCTTTGTTCAGTTAAGATCCCTCTCATTCTGGATTTTTTACAGGATGGACTGAATTAAGGCTTGGCCCTTAGTTCTTTGGAAGGTGCAGGTTGCGGCTCTTGCCTGTTTCAGAGGCCTGGTGAATGGTGTTTCTTTGTCATCTCATCCTGATGTGGCCCGTTTTTTGAAGGGAGTGAAGCATCTTAGGCCTCCCTTGAGGTTACCTGTTCCATTGTGGCATCTTAATTTGATGCTGGATTTTTTGGCGGGCCCTATGTTCCAACCACTGCATAGCCTTTCCTTACAGTTGTTGACCTTGAAGACTGTGTTCCTGGTAGCTATATGTTCTGCGCGTCGAATTTCTGAACTGCAGGCCTTGTCTTGCCGGGAGCTGTTCCTTTGGGTGACTCCAGGGTTGTTTTAGCTGCATACTATTCCATCCTAGCCTCGGACTTTCATTTGAATCAGTCCATCTCCTTGCCATCCCTAAATAAGGTCAGGGATGCTGAGCCCGCCAAAAAATCCAGCATCATAGGAACATAGGGCCCGCCAAAAAATCCAGCATCAAAATAACGCCTCTTGCATTCCTTGGATGTCAAGCAACTTGTTGTGCGGTATCTGGAGGTCTCTGAGTCTTTTCGAAAGACGGATCACCTATTTGTTCTCCATTGGCGAGAGTATGCAGGGCTCTCTGGCTTCGCGGGCTACCATAGCTTGTTTGATTAAGGAGGTAGTCACGGCCACATACATGGATGCTGGAAAGCCGTTGCCTACTCAGGTTAGGGCTCATTCCACTAGGGCTTAGGCAGTATCATGGGCGGAGGTTAGTCTGTTGTCTCTCATCGATATCTGCCAAGCTGCGATGTGGTCCTCCTTACACACATTTTCCAGGTTTTATCGTCTGGATGTGCAGGCCCAGGAGGTTGCAGCCTTTGCACATGCGGTGTCTACCGGACTGCAGGCAGTCTCCCACCCTGTTGGGGAGTAGCTTTGGTACATCCCACTGATCCTGAGTCCATCTGTCTACATGCTAGAAAATGGAGAAATTATTTACCTGATAATTTTGTTTTCCTTAGTTTAGACAGATGGACTCAACTTCCTGCCCTCGGCTGCTACATGAGTGAGTCAGTCCTCCTGTGGGGCTCTGGGTCCCATGGGATTACTGGTAAGTGTTCATCCAGTCCCTAGCTTGGGGTATCTAGAATGTTACGTGAGTTCAATATTTATGGTTGGTTGAGTACAGTTTTGGTTACCTGTTTTTAATCATGTTTTAATCAAGTTTTTACTAGTCCGTGCACAGTTACTTTTGAAGAGAATAATGGCAGGCTGGGCTCACTGCAGGGCTATCTATACTGTGACTTCATCTTGCTCTGTTTCCATCTGCTGGCTGAGTCTGTCTACACTAAGGAAAACGTAATTATCAGGTAAGTAATTTCTGCAATTACCTCCCAAAAATCCTGATGCTGTGATACAAATCTTAGACCAAAAGTTATTTCTGTTCCTCTGCTAAATCTTTGCACATGTAATGAGTGCGGGAAAAGATGAAAGTGGTTATGTGGAATCAGGAACAAAACAAAAGCTGTGATTTGGAGTCCGGAAAGGATCCAAGTCCATTCTCTCCTCCTCACCAAAAGAAAAGTAGCAATAATGGAGACCATTATGGCAAGGTGTATAATACAGTAAATTCATGTCTATATTCTGCATAAACAAGATTGTTTCCCTTTAAAGCAATTATCAATAGTACTACTGTATTTTAAAATAAATGGGATAAAGTACTACTAGTCTTGTTATAGAATTATTATCTTAAAGAGAATGCTATACAGTACACAAGTTTGATCTGGATGTATATTGCACCACATACAAATGTGAATAAATGCATATAAGAGTGCAACAGTTATCTTTACATTTATGTTACACATATTGAAAGTATTTTTATTTCCAGTCTTTACATTTTTAAATAAATGCATTTTATAGGGATAGCAAACTGAATGCTCAAATTAATTTATAAATAAAAACTACAATAGAAATTGCATTATTCCTGTAATCGTTAAACAATATCTAGTCTCACAAATCAAATGCAGAAATAAACCAATAAATTAGCATGACATCTGAAGAGCGCATCTGTAGCGTTCATTTGACTATGTAAACCTGGGCTCAAGCTACATCATTAAGCTCAACAGCCCAGCATGTTTGGAGTAATTTAAGTGTCTTAAATGATCAAAGTAAATTTAATTCAGTGCTAGATATACAGAACTACTAGGACAGGAGCTAAGCTTCTTCACTTTATGCAACTTGTTCCTCCTTTGTAGGTTTTCCTTTCACTTCAATGAGTTCTTCTACTCGGGCCAGAACACTTTCTATTAAATCAAATGTAAAAAGAGCTGACTGTAGAACCTGAAATGCCAAAAAAATGAAGGTTATTTATGTTAGGGCAATGATATTTAGTTTTCCTACAGTCAGTTTCAAAGGCAGTTCTCACTTCAAGTCAAATAGATGTCACAAAAGATTGCAACAGCTCTGGGCAAAAGAAAGAAATCGCACCTGAAGCTGCATTTCAGGAGTCATGTTCGGTAACGTCTTGCCACCAGCTGTTATGGTACAGACTGTTTTATTGTTGTGGGATTCTGCAATGGAAATGGCAGGTTATGTGGCAGTTTGTCAATACTGATTTAACATCTCTTTCTTCATTTCTTGACAACTAAATTGTTCAGAAAAGCTGCAGTATTAATGACCTCTATTTTGTTGTGATTTCTGTTTCGTTCTTGATACTGTGTGTAAAGATTTTGAAAACAGCTACATCCAACCATTATGAATCAGAGTAAATCATGGAGCTATTATAATGATCCTCATTAAAAGTCCATGTATACATCACAACCAGTGAGTCGATGTGGGCTTTTTTTTTTTTTTTTTAATAAAAAATCTTGAACAACATCAGGTTGATTTGATTCGAGAAGATCAGGATAGATAGTTTTTTTCTTTATTGTGTACATCACATATAAAACATGAATGTGGAATAAATTGGCAATTGGACTCAAGGCTCCATGGGGAGGCCTCGATCTGTTGCCCCTAGCTAAGAATTGTTACTATAATGGCTATCGTGAATGAAGGTTTGTAATAATGTAGCCCAATAGAGGCTGGTTCTGATTAAGCTGGAAGTCCAAAGGAACATAAGGAAACTGCTAAGCCAAAATATATAGAAATAGAGATATCTATATATTGAGTTGGTAATAAATTGCAGTTTTTACAAAAGAATTCATAGCATTTATCATCCATCTCTACTTTTGGCTAATACTGGGGAAATCTTATATAGAACATGCTCACTAAAAAATGTAATACCAACATTCTAACAGTTACAAATAGATAAGCAGATAATGAGAGTTAGGTTAATCAGATACTGCCACCATCTGGAATGGGTTTTGGAACATATTCATATTTCTTTCACTTATACAATTGTGTTTTAATATATGATGAGTGAAAAACAAACCAAAAAATGCTCACAAAGTAGCCTGTGAGTCTAGACAAATTGCAGTTATTATAGCTCTACACTAGCTTTAAAGAAGAAAATGACCTTTAAATAAGAATTCTGGGTCCTATCTTGGACCCAGTAGGGCACAACTAAGAGATTAGAGTGTTGGTAGAAAGGCAAATGAGTTCCTGACAAATATTACCTCACAAAAAGAAAGGAAAATAATGAGCAATGTGTTTTTTCCCTCCTAATGGTGCACAGTGCTATGAAGAAGTTTCATGTGCCCCAGGGAAAGCATTATCACTTTAATGTGTACATTCAGGTAAGCCCTCCAGTGTATTAGATAGAAACAAACAATAGAGCCAACAACCTCGTCTGCTTTCTTTGGTACTTGTGATTTTTGCTTCATAATGAGCTTTTGACATATTCAGTCCCATCCTCAAGGGCTTCAAGAAATCTCTTTCAATTCCAGTAAGTTCAGTCCATATTTCTGTCTGTCCAAAACAAAAAAGAAAATAGTTCCTTGCGATATTTAAAATGCAATCTCTTTGTGGTAAAATGATTAGGCATTAGCAGTGGCAATAAAAATGGTCTGTACCTTTTACAATGTTATTCTTACGTCAGTTATGCAGGGCACAGTACATAAACACATTACTTAAACATAAATAATAATCAATACAATTATAAGCTAGAAAAATGGAGTCAGTCTTTTCTGAAAAAACAAAGGATTGGGTGGAACTGATCTTTAAATACAAGCAATTTCACAGTCTTGGAACTGCTGTGGAAGAAGCAAGATGAAGACATGTCTAATGATGCCATCCGAAATAATGGAAAGGGCTAAGAAGCGAAAAAATAAAATATGGTAATCCCAAATGGTCAGACTTGAGGGTATAAACTCTGAACTGCAACAGGGCAAGGCATCAACAACAAGGTGCAATCTGAAGGAGGCTGTGTGAGAGACTGCAGATTCTAACTGTAATAAGGAATTGTGCATACCAGTTTTCAACAAGCCATGCCAACAAAAACAGCTATAAGCAGAGGACTGGGCGCACAATACATACTGTCCAGGAAGAGTTGTTTTAGTAACAGAGCAAAAATATCCCTTAAAATCACAATAATGATTACAAAGAATTCACAACTAAAGATACACTAATCTGGCTAAAGCTCTTCATTTTAGGAGCCTGGGTGCCAGATGATAGAATTGAATATAAACTGTAATTTGCCAGGTTTTGGGAGGATACGGAGCAGGAATGGGTGATCTTCAGCTAGAAAAAGGCAAGTTTGGACCAGCCTTGTAGTTGAGTGGCAAATGCTGCACACTGCCATGTAGAAGACCTGGGTTCAATTCTTGGGTCAGGCTCCAGGGTCAACCAGGGCTAGAGATAATACAATCTGTCACAACCCCGGGGGAAGGGTGAGGAAGTCTCACACCATGGCAACACCTAATTGCCAAAGGATGCATGTGAGGAATCACCAGATCTCTCTATAGTCCCTGTGCCAAAAAAAAAAAAAAGGTACATTTTTAAATTCCTTTTGACAGGGGCAGGTTGAGTTAATCGCAGCAGTAAAATGACTGACCCACAGGATTACATTTCCCAGGAGTCCTATTAGCCAGCTTCTGGGAAAATCTGAATAGGAAGGAGCTGGGAAAGGGTGGAGTTAACCATACTGGCAATAGTAAGCTGGCAGGTGATATAAATGAGGCAGCCTTTTGCAGGAGAGGAGATGCTGTGGAAAGGAGCCTACAAGACCAGGATATCGGAAGAGACCTCAGATGAAGAGCCAGATCCATTACTCATGGACATTACAGATCTAGAGCACATTGCTCCAGATAATGTCTGGCACTAAGCCCAACATCAATGGCTTCAAGGATTGTGTGTGAGGTAAAAAGATGTCCATCACTGATGGATACGACATGGTACCAGTGCTTGGGACCTGACTATCACCAGTATAACTGCTACCACTGTGGCCAGATGTCTCCGCACTCTCAGAAGTCCAGAGCCTGGAAGAAGGAAAAACTACATAAGTCTCTGAAAAGCCACAGGCATTCCCTCCTGAAGTGGAGCCTTTTCTAACTCCCTAGGTACTGAATTGAGCAGGAGCTCTTTGAGCAAACATCCCCCCCCCCCTCATTGGAGCAGGCCTGGGGCCCCTCTACTTCCTTAGAATTGAGTAAACAATAAAATCGCCATTTTCAGGTATTGGCAAGCCCTTCTTGTGCATTGTGTGGCTCAGTAAAAAGAAGCTCCAATCTTCGGAGCCAGTGGTACCATCAGCAGTGAAGAAGCACTGGACCTCGGCAGCATGGTTGCTGTACCATTCGTCAACATATCACGCCCTATTGCTGTTGACACATTAAGCCTTGACACAGATGATGCTTCCTCCTTAAACCTTGGCGCACAGATCAGCACTGTCGATGCACCAGGCCTTGAAGCTACCTATGCAACTATTCCACAAATTACCAATCCTACTGTCGCACTCAAGAGCACAGCAAGATATACTCCATTTTCCTCCTATTTCAAGGGCGATTTTCCCAAAGAGGATACTTGAGCAAGGCCTTAGTCTAGAGACACCTGATCCATCAGCTCAGTGATGCCCTTAATTTTTAATTCCACCTGGATAAATATTACAAAGTTCATAAATGTTACAAAGTTCATAGATTTTTCAAGAAGACTCCATCTTAGTTTCTGAAGTAGATGTTCTACTCCCATTGCCTGACCAGAGGGCACAACAGCCCTTAGACCAAGTGGCAGAGTTGGTGAAAACCTTCTTTGCCTCCGTGGTAGCTAAAGAAAGATAAGGAAGATACTCTTCAACCTCTCTTCTCCAGAAGATCAGATTTGTTCCCTCCAGAAGGAGTCTCTATTAACCCCTGACCCATGGGGTATTCTATCAGAACACTTGCAAGGGGTTTAGAGTCCTCGCCATCCTCTCACAGTGGAGTCCTTCCAGTCAGAGGGCATTCCCCAGGAGTTCTCCCCTCCAAGTCAATCAAGGGCCCCTCCTCAGTCACCTGCATCATCATTGGAGTCCTGGATCAGTATCCCTTTTCCCCTTAAATTAGATAAAGGATTGACAGGAATTCCCTCTGACCCCCTACCTGAGCCTCTGGAACACTTGTCTCCACCTGATAGTTAGACCCATATATTTTACAGGAGGGGGCACCATCCCATCTATTTTTTCATCAGTGAAGGATGGTGACAGCTGCTGCCACCAAAGGATGGAGAGCACATGTAGGTCCTTCTAATCTCAACAAACGTGATCGACAGTGGAAAGGCAGTTTCAAATCAATCTGTTGGAGCTTTGAGTGATCAGACAAAACTTGAGTGCCTTCTCGCATTTCCTCGGGGGAAATAGAATTCTCATCCAAACCAACAACCAAGCAGCCATGTTTTATGTCAGTAAGCAAGGAGGAACAGGATCATGACCTATCTACCAAGAGGTGCTAATGCTATGAGAAAGAGCATGCTACCATCAAGCTGTTCTGCAAATGATCTACTTTCTAGGAATCATAACATGTTAGCAGATTGCCTCAGCAGAGTGTTTCATCCTCACAAATGGTCTTTATGTCAGGCAATAGCAGACAGGCTGTTTGACCTCTGGGGACATCCCTCAACTGACAACTTCGTGTCTGAAGAAAACAGAAAAGTGAAAAGATTTTGTTCCATTCCATACTTCCAAGTAGACTCAGGTCCACTCAGGATGCTTTTCTGCTCAACTGGAATACAGATCTCATATATACTTTTCCACCAATTCTGCTGACAGAACAGTGCAAAAAGTGCTCAAGGACCAGGCCCATCTGATACCTATTGCATCAGCATAGCCCAGATGAGTATTGTTCTTGTACCTAATACAATAGTTCATCAGCCCTCTGATCCCTCTAGGGGCCAATCTATCCTTATTGATTCAAGAAGAGGTTCATCTGAACCTCCTTTATCTCAGCTTGACAGCCTGGATGTTGAATGCTCACACTTCGCCTCACTTTCCTTACACAAAGAAGTGGAAGACATGCTAGTATTTGCAGGAAGCCCTAAATGAGAAGGGCTTACAGCTTTAAATGGAAATGGTTCTCATTCTGATGTCAACAAAGCTCCCTGGACTTGCTCACATGCAAACCATGGGAGCTGATCCAGTACTTGTTTTGACTTTCCTCTTCAAGACTCATTATCTCATCAGTCAAGGTGCATCTCAATGTCATAGCAGCCTACCATGTTCAGGTAGATAGTAAACTGATTTCCACTCATCCTTTAGTGTCAAAGTTTATGAAAAACATGTGGCAGACTAAATCTTTGGTGGCTAAACCCTCTGTTCCCTGGAATCTTAATGCTGACCTGGCTCAGCTAATGATGCCACCCTTTAAGCCATTTAAGTCAGCTTCTTTGACGTTTCTTACATGTTAGGTATTATTCCTTATGGTGATCACATCAGCAACAAGAGTCAGTGAGCTTCAGGCATTAGTGCATTACTCTCCTTATATCAAATTCTTCCATTATAGAGTGATGCTTCACACCCACCTAAAGTTCCTTCTAAAAGTGGTATCAACTTTTCATATAAATCAAGCCATCATGTAACCGAGTTTTTTGCAAGGCCATATGTACATGGAAGTGAAAAAAGCCCCTCATTCCTTAAACTATAAGACCGCCTTGGCTTACTACCGATGGAGAACTCAGCCACACTGTCAGGCTTCCCAACTATTCGTCTCTTACGATCCTGTTGGGGCATAGCAATTGCCAAACATACACTATTAAATTGGCTAGCAAACTGTATTGGGCATTGTTATATATTCACTGGTGTCCAGATTACAGACTCAGGATTCATCAAGTAAGAATCATGGCTGCATCAATGAGCCATGCCCATTGAAAAAATCTGCAAAACTGCAACTTGGCTGTCAGTACACACTTTCACATCCTATTTCTGTCAGGATAAGTAGTTTTGCATAAACTGTTCTCCATGGTGCGGTCCGGGTTGCTCTTCACCCTATCTTACAATGTGTTTATAAATATTGTTTGCTTGTAACCAATATATACATGCAAAGTATATACACGAATCTTTATGCTTCTAAAGCATTAGATATGTATCGCAATTATGTCACCTATATTTACCATTGTTTGTGACAGCAAATGCAGCATTTAGATGGTGTTTAATGTATTTTACAGTAGTTCTCCTTTATCAGTAGCTTCTTTTATTATCATCATCGTTTTTATTTCACGTTCTTCCACCAGATGATTTTAGAGCATGTTGCAAGGGTTCTATTTCCCTTCCACCCCCGCCATCAATATAGATAGCAGTGCTGGTGCTGCATCTAAGTGAAGTATCTTGGTAATTGTTTAAGGGTAGTAACCGCCATAATAAGCAAGCTACTCCCATGCTTGTTTACCCAGCCTGTACAATTCAGTCTTTATTGGTTTTTATCTGAATATAAATCCTCTTTTCTTCATCCCCCCTGCCATTGAAGCAGTGAGCTGCGCTGGATATGTATTCCAAGTGAAGTATCAGGCTTAATTGATTCTGGGTAGTAACCACTGTAACAAGCAAGCTACTCCCCCCTGCTTTTTTGTGGATGCAAATATATTTTTCCACAGTTCCTCTTGCCGTTGAAGCATACAGCAATGTTGGTGTTGCATTAACTGTGTGTATGTTTATTGAATAAGGATATTAATCTCCAGGTAGTAGCCGTCATTCCCATAAGCCACTGCTATGCCTCTTCTCTTCATTCACATCCTCTAGACTTTATGGATCCACAGTGTTTATCCCACGCCCCTTTGAAATCCTTCCCAGTTTTGATCTTCACCACTTCCTCCGGAAGGGCGTTCCAGGCATCCACCACCCTCTCCGCAAAAAAATACTTCCTGACATTGGTTCTGAGTCTTCCTCCCTGGAGCTTCAAACCCCTGGTTCTGCTGATTTTTTTCTGATGGAAAAGGTTTGTTGTTGTCTTTGGATCATTAAAACCTTTCAAGTATCTGAAAGTCTGTATCATATCACCTCTGCTCCTCCTTTCCTCCAGGGTGTACATATTTAGATTCTTCAATCTCTCCTCATAAGTCATTTGATGAAGACCATCCACCTTATGTTCAGTGAGTCGAGTCTTAATGCAATGTTTAGTGCTTCCAATATAGATCTTTTGACATGGGCACTATAAAAAATAAACCACAAAAGAAGAAAGGCAATTTGTAGCCCCCCAAAAATTAATGATTTTTCCTGAATTGGGATGAATCCACTGAGTTCCAATAATGCTAAGAGCTCAAAAACTGCAATGGCCACATACATTATGCAACAGAACTGACAAAGGGAAGTTCTGAATGAACTATAAAATCCCGAATACTCCTTCCTCTTTTGTAAGATGTTATTAGTCGTTCCAAACAAATAGTATGTAGAGATAACACATGCCAATATTTATGAATAATTGACAATAGTAGGTGCAAAATGAGAATACTGTAATGCGCATACTAGAGGTGCCGATTCAGTAGATTGTCTATCTAAGAGAAGCCAAGTTCTTTCGGCATGAGAGACTCTCTTAAATGCCTCGACTCACTGAACAAAACAGTTTTATCTATACTCGGAAGATGCAAGCTCCTAAGGCAGTGCATTGTGTAGAACAGAATCATTTATTTGTGGATCTTAGGTGGGGGATCCTTGAACAGACTGGCGATACCATAAGAAGAAAGAACCGCATTGCTCAGTTAAATCTTT
The DNA here is from genome assembly GCF_901001135.1 of Rhinatrema bivittatum. Lineage (NCBI taxonomy): Eukaryota > Metazoa > Chordata > Amphibia > Gymnophiona > Rhinatrematidae > Rhinatrema > Rhinatrema bivittatum. The sequence goes on along the minus strand of NC_042624.1, from coordinate 78,308,824 downwards.
GTGAACAATTTTGGATTTTCTTTTTTAATTCAGTCACTCCTTATGGCCTTAATCTTGAAATTGACTGGTAGACTCTGATTTAACTAAGTTAATTTTGAAATCGGATTTTCTGAGTTGCTACCTTTAATTTAGCTTAGTATATAAAGGATTACCGGAGATTATCTCACAATCACTTCCGGTTAATTCTTTTGTGACAAACTTTGCATTTGTGGGTAAGGCTATGCAACCTTTCATTTTGCTGTGTTACATTGAATCAATATCCGTTTGTGCTTTAACTCGCATGTGAAATTTATTATATAGTCTTGGCACTTATATCTAATGGATTCCTTTTTATATTTTTTAGTAATAATCACTTTATATTAAATGGTGCACTGTGACGCTATCAGAAGAATCCTCACCCCCGATGCAGGTTTCCGAAACATGGCCCAAGTCGGGGTTCTTTGCCTCACTTTTTGAATTATTGAGACTAAGTATTTTGTTTTGCAAATCTTAAAAAAGAGAAAAAAATGCACTTTGGCTGATGATTAATTACAAGGAAATGAAGGTTTGATTTCTTGCCAGAAGTGCCTACCACATTGATGGTATCTATTTTGCATAATGAAGATATTGTGATTTATAGAGAAAAAAGAAACATGTTTTAGCAGTGTTTTGGACATATGTAGAGAAAAAGAAAGTAGAACTGAAGATACAGGCTGGGGAAATGGGAGGAGGGCAGTGTTATCCACAGAAATAGAGAGAGGGGAGTTGAGTTTAGTGGGAAAAGATAAAGAAGTTCTCTCTTGGTCATGGTAAAGTTTAATGTGGTGGTAGGACATCCAGTCAGCAATGCCAGACAAGTAGGCTGAGATTTGGGGTGAAATTTCTGGTGTTAAGGTAAATCTGTGTGTCATCAGCAAAAAGATGGTCGGGTAGATTTTTAAAAATTGCTCGTTCGCGTACTTTTGTTTGCGCACCAGGCGCAAACAAAAGTACGCTGGATTTTATAAGATACGTGCGTAGCCGCGCGTATCTTATAAAATCCAGGATCGGCGCGCGCAAGGCTGCCGATTTTGGGCAGCCTGCACGCGCCGAGCCGCACAGCCTGCCTCCGTTCCCTCCGAGGCCGCTCCGAAATCGGAGCGGCCTCAGAGAGAACTTACTTTTGCCTTCCCCTCACCTTCCCCACCCCTCCGGCCCTATCTAAACCCCCCCCCCACCTATATCCATGGATTTACACCTGCCGGAGGCAGACGTAAATCCGCGCTCGCCAGCGGGCTGCTGGCGCGCCGAGACCCGACCCAGGGGCAGTTCCGGAGGCGCGGCCACGCCCCCGGAACGCCCCCGGGCCGGCGCCACACCCCCAGGCCTGCTCCCCAAACGTCGTACCACGCCCCCCAAACGTGGCGTCACTCGGCGACGCCCCCCCAACAGCGGATTTTAAACCCCCTGCTCGCGTAAATCCAGCCGGATTTATGCGAGCAGGGGGTTTAAAATCCGCCCCGGTATTAAAAGGAATGGGAAGAAATCAGAGCACCAAGAAAACAAGTTTAGAGAGAGTAAAGATGAGGTCCCAAAACAGAGCCCTAAGGCATACTAACTGATGGTGGGATAAAGATGGAGGAGGATCCACCAGAGTATACGCTAAAAATGCAATGAGAGACATAAATAGAGAACCAAGAAAGAATGAGATGATTATGCATGAGATAAATTTGTATATGCTGGATCTGCAATGCATACAGATTTCTCATGTATATTCATTGTGGATGAGCGGAAAGCCCGACTGGCTCTGGGGTGCCCAGGACAGGTTTGAGAAGTCATAATGTGAGACTACTTGGGAGAAGACCAAATTCTTTTGTGATTAATTCTTATTTATTTTACCTGTGGAAGTGGGGACTTAGTATTGTCCAACCTATCTGCAGGATAAAGTATGCATGTTGAACAGTGAACATATTTTTACTCGCAGAGCAAAGGAAGAGGAGAGAGGAACCTATCTGCATAGTTTCTAACTGAAAAATTGCCCTCAGAGAAGGCAAGCACAATCTCTGTGGGTAATTTTTCTGAGGGCAATAATCAAAGCAGCAGCTTGTGCAGGCTTTTGCTTAGATTACGGGTTCAAACTTCATAGGTTAAAGTACCCGTGGAGTTTGCACTAATGTGGACAGTTTTGATTATTTTCCCCTTGAAGTTCTTTCATTTCTCCATACTAGTTGTCACCTGTTTATTTCATTATTTCTTTTCTAGGTCACTCTGTATGTGTACTAGGACTGATTCAGGGATTCTCAAATCTGGTCCTTGAGAGCCACAAATGGGCCTGATTTTCAGAATATGGATGGTCAATGATTATATATTTTGCATATACTTGGTCCAAGAACAGAATTAATTTGCATATTTGATTATTCTGAAAATCAAACATGTTTTTTAGTCTTGTGGTCAGAATTGAAAACCCTGCTTGAGTTCCTTTGCCTCTCCCTGTCCAAAATCCTTCCAATCTTACTCTCTATGATATGCTCTCTTTGTGAGCACTTACTTCATTATGTATCTCCCTTCCTCTTCTTCTCTCAGTCATCTTTCCCTAACCCTGGGGCATCTTCCCATCTAGCACCTTGAAGGTCCTTTTCCCTCACAATCCCTCCCCCTAGTCTCTTTTTTTCAGTCCCTCCCTATTGACCTTCTCTTCTTCCTACCAAACTATATATTCCCTCCTTTCATCTGGTCAGCAACTTCTTCTCTAATCCATTCCCTTGCCCATGTCTGCAGGAGCATATGATTCCCCAGAATCAGACAAGCCCATCCTCAGCAGCTCACTCCTTCCCCAGGGACCAGATCTCTCCTACCCCAGCAACTCCCTACACCCCCTGGAACCAAACCCATGTTATTCAAAGAAGCCCTTCTAGCTCTCCTCTTACCATTCTCCTCCCTCCTCTCTTCAACTGATCATTCCAGTTGCTAAGCATGCCTCCTCCTCATCCTCCCTTGTGTACCGGTCACTTTTTTTTGGCTCCTCTATTGAAATCTGTGGGACAGACTCCACCTGGCTGCTAAAATGATAGCCTCTTTGCACAGCTTTGATATCCTGTCCCCTCTGCTCACCTGCAATTCTAGATCTTGTGGTTTTTCTGGGATGTGCATTCCAGCCTTCTGTGGGTATATGCACCTTCCAGTTGCTGCAGCTCAGTAGAGGCGCGCATATACTCTTAGACTTCAGATTAAAGCACCGTTCTTAAGTTTGTAACTTGTACACTCTACGGTAAAATTACTTTACTGGCCTTTTCTTCTTTCCAGCTTGTTGCAAGCTTCCAAGTTCTCGCCCCCTGTTGATTGTAACTTTGACTTATTCCTGCTTTGGTTATCTTTCGTTTACGTGAATTTGTTACTCTAGTTTTTTCCCTTTGTTAAACTGTAAACCGATCCGATATGGTAATCTACTATGAAGGTCGGTATATAAAATTGTTAAATAAATAAAAATAAATATACATAGCTTCCCGGTGTTGCAGCCGCACAGCTTCATTTCCTCCAATCTGCCAGGGCCTCACAATTTTAGTGTTTTGCAGCCCAGCTGTGTGCAGCTTCCAGTTCTGCAGCTCCTCCCATGTTCTGCAGCCCTATTGGGTCTGGGTAGTTCCTGCACCACATATTCTTTCCCCCCTCTGGGAATGTTAATTTGATCTATGATTGTTTTGTCCTCTTATTTTGGAAGATAGCCAACCCAGGGTAAGATCTCTACCTTGAGCCGGGCTTGAGCCTTTAGTGGATCACCTAACTCTAGCTGTAAATTTGCAAAGAAACCTCTTTCATAACAGCAACTATTATATATATATATATATATATATAATCCAAATAAGCAGCAAATCATCATAATCTTTAGAATTTCATTGATATGCCTTTCAGAAAGTAACTCAGCTGAAGTTCTGTAATTCACAATGTCTGTGGTAGAATACAGATTATAGTCATACAGACCCCTGACACTTACTTGATTCTCATGTTCTGGGTCCTTTATAATTAAATATCTCAATAGGTTCAGAGCAGCCATTATCCTGTGTGTCAGAAGCATAATTGGTTATCTATGTACCTTTTAAATGATTTAAAAAATAATAATTAACACACTAGAAACAGCAACAGCCTGTGAAAGCAAGTTTGACAGCATGGTTTAGTGTAATATTAACAAGTCACATCCTAAATTCATTTGCAGAGAATGTGAGAAATTTTGTTTAAATAGAAACATCATCAGTGCTCCTACTGACATCATAAACACCTTCTAAAGATATTTCAACTGTAGGCTCATGAATGGTATCAGATGGATAGAATAGATAATCAAGTGTCCTCTAGTAATCCCCATGATCAAATAAAGTGTAGGCTTCCCCATACTGCCATGACAATATGCCTCAACCCTGCTCTGAATGACCACCTGGAAGCCTGAAGAAACAATAAGAAATCCTTCCTTCCTCTGGATGATTACTTTAGCTTTCACTTGATGGATGCAACAGCCTGATACTGCTGTTGCAAACAATGCCTATAATTGGCTTTTAAGAAAACCCATTAGAAGGTTTAGAATTGAGCCTATGGAAAAAGAGCCTCTATTGGTATGGTGATGACTCACCTGTCAGAATTCTGCAGCAGATCGGTTTCCGTGCCTTCTGGAAGCGAGAGCACTGTACGGAGAAGAGGAATTAATCGTGGTCCTGAAAACCACTTACTGCCATGTCTGCTCTGAAAATCAATAGCAAGATGGGAGAATGATAAATATTTATTTAAAATTACTTCTATCCTGCACCCTCCAAAGTTTGGGGTGGATTACATGAACAATTGTAAAAGCAACAAACAAAAAATTTACATACAATAAAATCAGTAGTAGCCTGCAAAGTTCTCTGCAAAAAGAAAGCAGAGTTGCTTACCTGTAAAAGGTGTTCTCCTAGGACAGCAGGATGTTAGTCCTTACACATGGGTGACATCATCATATGGAGCCCGGCAAGGAAAACTTATGCCCTATACCACATGTCCACGCAGGGTCCCTCTTCAGTCTCGTAACATAGAATTACGATAAAATAAAATAATAAACGATAGGAGAAACCCAACTCTGCAGAGTGGCCGGCAGGTTTCATGAGGACTAACATCCTGCTGTCCTAGGAGAACACCTGTTTCAGGTAAGCAACTCTGCTTTCTCCTAGGACAAGCAGGATGGTAGTCTCATACATGGGTGAATCCCTAGCTACAGGCTGCTCTCCAACTCAAAAGGGGACCAACAAGCACCAACTAGGTGCTAACGGGCACAACAGTGCTGTTGGGTAACAGAGGGGGAAGACAGCCTGAACCCAAACAATGGGCCCTAGGCAGGGATAGTTGGGTTTTACATCTTAAAGAGATTCCGGAGGACAGAATGGCTGAATCTACTGTCATGTCAGCCATCGCTATCCAAACAATAGTGTAATGCGAATGTGTGGAGAGAACTCCATGTCACAGCCTTGCAGATCTCCTCCACAGGAACTGCCCGCAAGTGGGCCACAGACATTGCCATGGCTTTGACAGAATGAGCCTTGACATGACTCCCAAGATGCAGTCCCGCCTGGGCATAACAGAAGGAGATGAAATCTGCTAGCCAATTGGATAGTGTCTGTTTGGCAACGGCAACTCCCAATCTATTCTGTCAAAAGAAATGAAAAGTTGGGTGGACTGTCTATGGGCTTCTGTCCACTCCAGGTAGAAGGTTAAGGCTCTCTTGCAATCCAAAGTGTGTAGTGTTTGCCTTGGTGCGAACGGGGCCTGGGAAAGAATGTTGGCAGGACAATTAACTGGTTAAGATGGAAATCATCACCACCTTAGGCAGGAACTTAGGGTGCATGTGCAAGACCACTCTTATCATGATAAAACTTGGTATAAGGTGGATAAGTGACTGCCACCAAAAATATGATCTTCTAGGTTAGTACTTCAGGTCACAGGTGTGCAGCAGCTCAAAAGTAACTTTCACCAACTGAGCTAGCACCACGTTGAGGTCCCAAGACAAGAGCGGGAGGTCTCAGGGAATGCATCAACTGAAGCAGGCCCTGCATGAAGCATACAACTATAGGCTGTATAGAGCTAGGTGTATCATCCACACCTTGGTGGTATGCTCCAATTGCACTTAGATGAAATCTAACGGAGCTGGTTTTTAGGCCAGTCTCCGACAGGTGCAGAAGGTAGTTAAACAGTTTTTGTGTGAGGCAGGAGAAAGGATCAAGGGCCTTTTGCTCAAACCACAAGGAAAGCCTCCTCCACTTCAGTCAATAGCACTTTCTAGTGGAAGGCTTGCGAGAAGCTATGAGAACCTGAGACACATCTTTGGAAAGATCCAGCGGCTGCAGAATCAGCCTCTCAACATCCAGGCTGTAAGTGACAGGGCCTGGAGGTTGGAATGCTGCAGCCTACCCTGATCCTGTGTGATGAGATCTGGGGAAGTCCCCGACTGATCGGTTTCTGGAGGGACAACTCCCGGAGGAGTGTAAGCCAGACCTGTCTTGGCCAATGAAGGGGCTATGAGGATCATAGTCCCTCGGTCCTCTTGAAACTTCAGGAGAGTCTTTGTTACTAGAGGACACGGAGGATACGCATATAGAAGACCCTTGCCCCAATAGGGAGCAAAGGCGTCCGAAGCTGGTCCGCCATCTGAACTGTACAGGGAGCAGAACTGAGTCACCTTCCTGTACTGAGGGATGTGAACAAGTCCACGTCTAGGTTCCCCCAGAGGCGGAAGAGCCAATTTGCCACCCCCTGGTTCAGCGACCACTAGTGGGACCTAAAAGCTCGGCTCAGTCTGGCTGCTATCACGTTTTCCGTTCCGGCCAGATACAAGGCCTGGAGCACCATCCCATGGATCAGGACAACTTTGTTGGACAGCAGATCTCTGAAAGCCTATAGAGCATACCTGATCGCTCGGCACTCCAGGAAGTCGATTTGACATTGTGCTTCCTGGGTGGACCACAGACCCGAGTGCAGAGCCCATTTAAATGAGCACCCCACCAGTTTGGGTTGGGGGAGTTTAGAAAGATAGTCCCTGCTCCAAATGCAAGAGAACCCACCACCAGGACAAGGAGTCCCAGAGAAGGAGTGATGCGAATGTGAGCCTGGAGTTCCTGGGTGTCCTGGCGTCACTGCGACCTCAAGGTCCATTGGGCTCTGCACATGTGTAAATGTGCGAAGGGAGTAACATGGACGGTTGTGGCAATGTGGCCCAACGGCCTTAACATGTGCCGAGCTGATACCTGCTGGCTCTGTTGAATCACCTCAGTTATGGACGCCAAAGTATTGCCCTGGAGTGTGGCAGAAAGGCTTTTGCCTGAGCCATGTCTAGCAGGGCTCCTATGACGTCCAATTGAGGTGATGGGCTGAGATGGGACTCCGGGTAGTTGATGATGAACCCTAGTGACTCCAACACCCTAGTGACTCCAACATCCGCCTGAGAGATGTTCTTGACCAGCCAATCCTCCAGATAGGAGAAAACATGCACTCCCAGTCTGCAGAGGTGCATCCTCTCCATAGCCAGGCACTTTGTAAAGACACGTGGGGCTGATGCTAGTGCGAACAGTAACACTCTGTACTGGAAGTGCTGTTTTCCCACCACAAATCCAAGATAGTTCCTATGACTTGGGAAGATTTCAATATGGGTGTACGTGTCCTTTAAATTGAGGGAGCACAACCAGACCCCTTTTTGCAGGAGGGGAATTAGGGTGCCCAGGGAAACCATCTTGAACTTTTCTCTTTTTAGAAACTTATTCAAGGCCCTCAGGTCTAGGATGGGATGAAGTCCCCCTGTTCTGTTTGGAATCAGGAAGTACCAGGAGTAGGATCCCTGCCCCCTTTGCCTTGGGTGGGACAGGTTCGAACATTCTGGCTGTTAAAAGGGCAGAGAACTCCCTTAACAGTACCTCCTGATGCACTAGCGGCCCCCAAAACGGGCATGGAGGAGAATTTGGCGGGACACCCAGTAGATTTAATCGGTACCCTTGAAGGATGATGGACAGAACCCACTGGTCCAAGGCTATACTGGGCCACCAATTTTCGAAGAACTGTGGCCTGCCCCTGACCAGGGGGTCTCGGGTATGGGTGGTTGGCTTATGCTCCCTATGATCCAGTCAAAACACTGTCCCTGGATTTGGCTGGGATGCCGGTTGGGGCTTGGGGGCTCACTGCTGTCTGGGATGGCCGTGGGAGCTCTGTGAACAGGCACAAGGGGGCCGGAGGGCAGTACTTCCTCTGGCGGTAGAAAGATCTCCTCTTACCCTGTCTCACAGATCTCCTGGCTGAGGAAGGCTGGTCCAAGTGCTGGAGGAGAGATCTGGAGGGTCTCATGGTGATCCCGCAACATTACGTCCCTCACATTGTCTCCGAATAGATTCTTTCCAGTACATGGCAGGTCAGCAAGTCTTTCCTGTACCTCCAGTCGGAGATCTGAGGCCTGCAACCATGCTATTCTGCGGGTGCAGACTCCCACTGTGGAAACTCTTGCTACTATCTCAAAAACTTTGTAGGTGGAACGCACCTCGTGTTTTCCACACTCCAGACCCTGATGCACCAGCTACAGAAAGGTGTTAGCCGCTAGGCTGCCTCCTGCACCTGCTTCCAAAGGTTGTGAGAGTACTGGATCATATAGAGCTGGTAGGAAGCAATGTGGGCAATAAGCATCACCCCCTAAAAGACCAACCACTACCGATTGGTATGCCAGCTGATGCTTTTCGAATCCGGTAGCCTGTTGAACGAAGTAAACCCGTCCACCTTGCTATTTACAGGAGGTACTCTGAGGGGGTGCTCCCAAATCGCCAACAGCAACTCCTTAAAGATTTTGTGCACTGGGACTGCCACAATCTCTTTAGGTATTAAAGAAACTCAGAATAGCTGAAAATCAGAATCAGTCAAAATACAAAATCAATCCAGCTATATAGGGAACTCTATGAGACACTTACTTTGCAACCGTCATACGTAGCCGCAGTAGAATGATGGCTTATAATATCAAGCCCTTGCAACTCTGGGCTTGAATAATCATAGGTTGCTGTGAGTGTTTAGAATGCAAACATTGTGTAACCACTACTAATGTCTGCACACCGCTTTCCACCAGTTGGGTAAATGATATCTTACGTCCTGAAGTGCTCGCTCCAACACAGCAGTGTTTCGGAGTGTAGACTCCTTCCTCAGGGAACTTCAGGGAGGTAGTTGACTGGTGCAATTCTGTGTGGAAATGCAATTATGAAGAGTTCTGAAAAAATGCCAAAAGGCTATTAATATGACAAATGGCTGAGATTTGGAAGAAAAAACATAAACTTACTGTGAAATGATAATTGTGGTCAGTCAAATAGCGGTGAATAACACTGGCTGAGATCGCTGAAACAACATGAAAGGGCAGCACAATTGGGGTGCAGGGAAATTTCCTTTACAGATGAATTTATACATGTAGAATAAAAAATCTTTAATGAATTAGAAAGTCATTATTGCGATGCCCAAGTAAAAACTTACGTGCCCCAAGAAGTGAGCAGCCTTGCCGTGATGCTTGCCGCTGAAATGACAGCGATCCGCGGGCAAAAAACGCCGGTTTTAAAGGGGACCTGTCGACTGAAAAGGTTGAGGCAGGAAATGACGTTCCAGATTCCAAATTTGGTGCTGCCCATATTAGGTGAATGACGTGTATGGGGAATACTAGCCCAGCTGAAATCCATATTTGGGCTCTGACGTCATGCGGCGGCCATTTTGAGTGTAATAGCCCTCCTGAAATCCATATTTGGGCACTGACATCATGCGGCGGCCATTTTGAATTAGTAGCCCTACTGAAATCCATATTTGGGCACTGACACGATATATTGACACGATATATTGACGATATATTCTTCATCTGGACTCATACAGAAGAACACCTGCTCCAGTTTCACCACTGGCTCAATCACATCGATCCTCATCTAAAGTTCAGCATTGTTTACGACCAGCATTCACTAGCATTTTTGGACATTAAGATCATGAAGGACTCACAAGGCATTAGTACCACGCTGTTTCGGAAACCCACAGACCGTAACAATTACCTTCGCTTTCAGAGCCATCACCCCAGGAAATTTAAAGAGGGGTTACCCGTGGGTCAATTTTTCAGACTCCGAAGACTATGTTCAGACATTGGAGACTTCCACTTACAGGCCGGACATCTTCGTGACAGGTTTCTAGAAAGGGGATATCCCGCCCGAGTTATACGCAGAGCCTATAAAAGGGCCACTTTCTCTGATAGAACCCAACTACTCCAGTACAAACATTGTAATGAATCTCCCAGTATCATCTGCGTTTTACCATATACAGACCTCACCACACAAATTAAAAAAGCAATCATGAATAATTGGCATGTTCTTAGTCCTCATTCTCTGTTTCATGAACCTCCGATGTTCGCATACTCTCGAGGTCACAACATCAAGCAAAAGGTAGTTAGAGCTGCCCCTAGTTCACAAACTGGCCCCTCATTTGGGCTATTCTTAACCTGTGGGAAATGTTCCTGTTGCAGCCAAGCTATGACTGGTTCCTATTGGACTGATCCACAAACAGGATTGCAGATTATCCACAGACACAATGTTAATTGCAACACTGATTTTGTAATTTATGTATTACAGTGTCCTTGCAACAAAGTCTACATTGGACGTACACGACGCAAGATTCGCATTCGATTAGTTGAACACCGCAGTAGGATCAATAATCAAGATATTAAAGCACCCATAGTTCAACACAGCTTGGCTCACACACATACATTTGATGAATACAAATGGGCTATTTTGGAACACATTCCCCATCATTGGAGAGGAGGCGATAGAACATCCCAGCTTAATTTTAAGGAAAATCGCTGGATCTTTCTATTACGCTCCACTGAACCACTGGGGCTAAATGAAAGAGTGGAATGGTTTTCTCTAGTTTAATCACCTAGCAAGGGTGTTCCCTTAATTATTCCGTTTTTTTAGATCTTGAGATTATGGTCCTTAACATCCAGTGATGTATTCCTTTTACTCACTTTTCAATCAAATATGTCATTTCTGAGCACGGCCATCCTTTCAAACCCCACTATTCTGTTGTTTAGAAGACAATGCAGGGTTAGGAAGTCCCTCTCACATTTATGGGATTCCCCACCCGCGGCACTTTATATTTTGAATGCAATTTATAATCTTCTTGTTTCAAAATGGCCGCCGCATGATGTCAGTGCCCAAATATGGATTTCAGTAGGGCTACTAATTCAAAATGGCCGCCGCATGATGTCAGTGCCCAAATATGGATTTCAGGAGGGCTATTACACTCAAAATGGCCGCCGCATGACGTCAGAGCCCAAATATGGATTTCAGCTGGGCTAGTATTCCCCATACACGTCATTCACCTAATATGGGCAGCACCAAATTTGGAATCTGGAACGTCATTTCCTGCCTCAACCTTTTCAGTCGACAGGTCCCCTTTAAAACCGGCGTTTTTGCCCGCGGATCGCTGTCATTTCAGCGGCAAGCATCACGGCAAGGCTGCTCACTTCTTGGGGCACGTAAGTTTTTACTTGGGCATCGCAATAATGACTTTCTAATTCATTAAAGATTTTTTATTCTACATGTATAAATTCATCTGTAAAGGAAATTTCCCTGCACCCCAATTGTGCTGCCCTTTCATGTTGTTTCAGCGATCTCAGCCAGTGTTATTCACCGCTATTTGACTGACCACAATTATCATTTCACAGTAAGTTTATGTTTTTTCTTCCAAATCTCAGCCATTTGTCATATTAATAGCCTTTTGGCATTTTTTCAGAACTCTTCATAATTGCATTTCCACACAGAATTGCACCAGTCAACTACCTCCCTGAAGTTCCCTGAGGAAGGAGTCTACACTCCGAAACACTGCTGTGTTGGAGCGAGCACTTCAGGACGTAAGATATCATTTACCCAACTGGTGGAAAGCGGTGTGCAGACATTAGTAGTGGTTACACAATGTTTGCATTCTAAACACTCACAGCAACCTATGATTATTCAAGCCCAGAGTTGCAAGGGCTTGATATTATAAGCCATCATTCTACTGCGGCTACGTATGACGGTTGCAAAGTAAGTGTCTCATAGAGTTCCCTATATAGCTGGATTGATTTTGTATTTTGACAATCTCTTTAGGAACATCCACAAACTGGAGGATTTCCAGCATCCTGTGTCTGGCATCCTCTTCAGTCATCAACTGAAACAGGATGGCCTCAGCTATCACCCGAACAAAACCTGCAAAGGTCAGGTCCTCAGAAGGAGACCTCCTCTGCTCCTCAGGAGGAGCCGGTTCTGAGGGAAGACCCTCCATGTCTTCTGAGGAGGATTCTGCAGTGTCCTCCCCCCCAGGGCTAATACAGGGCCTCATCCTCACTGAAATCCACAGGGGATGAGACCCTGGGTGTTTGGCTTTAATCCAGAGGCCTAGGCACCGGTGGCACTGGTGCTGGCCATGGCAAAGCTGGATGGTGGGCTTCAGGCTGCAGTGTCAGTGCTTGATGAAGCCTCCTCCTCGGAGGAACTAGCAATGATCACTGCATCAGGTGGGGGGAGCATAGGTGCCCCGCCAGGCATCGATGGTCCCCCAGGAACTGGCACCAGCTGGGTCAGTAACACTCCGATGAGCACATTGAGATCTCCAGTAGCGGTTCCAACAGGGAGAGCGTGGGCACTGGTGCCGTTGGTACCACTAGCTCAATGCCCCACAGCGCCTGATCGACCAGTGCCCGCGCTCTCCCTGTTGGAACCGCTACTGGAGATCTCAATGTGCTCATCGGAGTGTTACTGACCCAGCTGGTGCCAGTTCCTGGGGGACCATCGATGCCTGGCACTCCAACTCCTCCTCAAAAGTTGCTGATGCCAAAACAAACTGGGAGGCAGGAACATAAGAAATTGCCATGCTGGGTCAGACCAAGGGTCCATCAAGCCCAGCATCCTGTTTCCAACAGAGGCCAAAACCAGGCCACAAGAACCTGGCAATTACCCAAACACTAAGAAGATCCCATGCTACTGATGCAATTAATAGCAGTGGCTATTCCCTAAGTAAAATTGATTAATAGCCATTAATGGACTTCTCCTCCAAGAACTTATCCAAACCTTTTTTTGAACCCAGCTACACTAACTGCACTAACCACATCCTCTGGCAACAAATTCCAGAGTTTTAAGGTGCGTTGAGTGAAAAAGAATTTTCTCTGATTAGTCTTAAATGTGTTACTTGCTAACTTCATGGAATGCCCCCTAGTCCTTCTATTATTCAAAAGTGTAAATAACCGAGTCACATCAACTCGTTCAAGACCTCTCATGATCTTAAAGACCTCTATCATATCCCCCCTCAGCAGTCTAATCCTATTTTCTTCAGATGAATCCTTCTTCCAATTTTTGAAGGATGTGGCCAGGTCCTCCTCAGAGTCCCGAGGTGGATCAGCGACTGATACCAGGTCTGATGGGGACCGTCGCAGACCCCTGGCATTGATGGAGGATAGGCACTCCTCGCCACGGGGTTGCTTCAGGGACATCATGGCAAGCACCAACCCGAGCCCTGCACCGTGCATCGAAGGCGACCAGTGCTGATGCTTCCTCGGCTTCCCTTGGTGCTCAGCCCGGTCTTTCCCTGATGCCAAGGACAAAGAAGAACCCGATGTCCTTTACCTGGAAGAGACCAACAGGGGCCAGTCCCCGGCGCCCCTATCTGCAAGCGGCATCGATGGAGTGGAAGGCCCCACTGATATTGATAGCTTGGGGTCCTTTGGTGCAGCTTCATGGTCCTTTGGCATCTAGCCACCGATGCTGATGGCTCGGACTTTCTCGCCCCAAAGAGCTTCTCCATCTTCTCGAAGCAAGCACGACGTCCCTTTGGAGTCATTTGGTCACACAAATGGCACTCCTGGATGTCATGCGATGCCCCCAGGCAGAGGATACACACATCATTTGGGTCCGTAATGGACATTGTCCTTGGGCATGGAGGGCACTGACAAATAGCTGACGAGGCCATGATGACATGAATTGAAGGGGCAAAAATGACAATGGAGGCGGCGGGCGATGGGACGCCAGCGGGCACTGAGGCACCGTCGCCATGGGGGAACAGAAGCGAAAGAAAACTTACCGAACTGCCGAAAAACCTAAGATACAGGGGAACCAAGAGGGACCCGCATGTGGGAAAAATCCGAAAACAATCGGTGAAAAGTTTTCCAAATACTTTTTTTTTTAAAAGAAAGAACACAAGCTCACTAACTGCGAGGCAAAAACTCCGTGGAAAAAAAAAAAGAGACTGAACAGGGGACCCTGTGTGGACGCATGGTATACTCAGTGTACCCAGTCAAAGTTCTAGAAACTTTGACATAAGTTTTCTGTGCCAGCTCCATCCTATGATGTCACCCATGTATGAGGACTACCATCCTGCTTGTCCTAGGAGAAACTAATTTTCTGTTTGGAAGATCTGAGTAAACAGATACATTTTTAGAGCCTTATTTAATTCTTTGTGGTTTGAAATGGATCATATTTATAGCAGGATGGAGTTCCAGACTGTTAGTCCTGCAATGGAAAAAGCTCTTTCCCGTGTGATGGCAAGACCTAGTATCTTTTTACAGCTGGAGTACAATACCATGTTCGGTTATCCTCAAGCATGAGGTAAATAAACAGTGAGTGAAAGAATTTAAAGTACACAAACTACATAAAGAGCAAAGATGGCTTCAGAAGATGCCGTATTTTTCCATGTCAACATTTGCTAAGTACCACTGATCTTTTACTTTTAGGGGAATGAATAACTGATGCAGACTGGAACAGAGAAACTTCTCAATATATAATGTCTGAGAAAGCAGTAACATCTAAGAGGTATCTTATGCTCATTCTAGGTTTCAAAACGTAAGCCAGAACTGCCTGAATATGTTCTCACCTTTAGTGATAAATCTATCTGGTTCTTGATGTTTTGAATGATGTATCCTTCCACACCTGCATGATTACTTGTCTTTAACAAACACCTTGAAAGCAAAGCATTAACACAGTTTAATACATCGCCCTATTATCACTTGAAATTAAAGTGGGAAGCCAAATGTTAGTGTACAGTTTATTTCAAGTTTCTTTTGCTTTGGTTGGGGTGGGATGTTGGGGGGAGTATGTTTTGGCAAATATTTCTGTTCATCTCGTTTACACTAGCATGAAATTGATTTATGTTGAAAATTTACTATACATTTTGTATCTTGTCATTTTTGGTGTATTTCTCTTGATAAATTTATACATAAAGTTGCAGTTGCTTCCAGCAGTTTCACAAGGCGGCAAATGCATACAGTACCTGAACAACTTATATTTTCCTTCTGCATCAAACTTGTCTACGTATAGTTGTAATATGTTTAAACTTTTCTTTCTCTAGAAGAAAGAAAAAGTTATGTAAACAAGCTGTATAAATACATTAACATTGGTATTTTTATCACAAATCTGTTCATACCAGATGCTCAATAGGACACAGAGTCATCACTTTCACCAAATCCTGCCAAAGATGAGAACACACAAGTTTACACAAATTGAACAAATATAGGTAAAAAAGCAGGTCAAATATTATATCAGGATACTATGCAACTTAAAGAAGTGCTTTGGGCAATCAATGATAGGAAAGCAGTATATAAATGATTATAAACAATAAGTACATTTTAGTACAATAGTTTAGGCCCACATAAATGTTGGGTTCATGATAAATTTGAAACTAACATAAACAGAGGCTTATTTTGATTAAGAACATAAGATATGCCATACTGGGTCAAATCAAGGGTCCATCAAGCCCAGTATCCTGTCTCCAACAATGGCCAATCCAAGTCACAAATACCTGGTAAGTACCGAAACATTAAATAGATTCCATGCTACTAATGCTGGCAACAAGCAGTGGCTATTCCCTATTGATTAATAGCAGGTTATGGAAGTCTCTCCAGGAACTTATCCAAACCTTTTTTTAAATTGAACTATACTAGCTACCTTAACCACATCCTCTGGCAACGAATTCTAGAGCTTGATTGTATGTATAATATGTATAATACTTGACAGTGTATTTGTCTAATATATTTCTCTATTTAACTTTTGTTTAAAAAGTTCTATTTATCTGTTTGTTCAAAAAGTTATTCGTTACATGTAATTGCTCCCAAGCAAACCTTTCAATAGTTCTCTGTAAACCGATTTGATTTGCATATAATGTAAGAAGACCGCTATATAAAAAACATAAATAAATAAATAAATGTTGAGTGACAAAGAATTTTCTCAGATTCATTTTAAATATGCTACTTGCTAACTTCATGGAGTTCCCCCTAGTCCTTGTATTATCCAAAAGAGTAAATAACCATTTCATATTTACCCATTCATGTCCTTTCATGATTTTTAGACCTCTCTCATATCCCCCCTCAGACATCTCTTCTCCAAACTGAAAAGTCCTAACCTCTTCATCTTTTCCTCAAAGGGGAGCAGTTCCATGCCCTTTATCATTTTGGTTGCCCTTCTTTGTACTTTCTCCAGTTCAACTACATCTTTTTTGAGATGCGGCGACCAGGATTGCACACAGTATTCAAGGTGCGTTCTAACCAGTGAGTGAAACAGAGGCATTATGATATCCTCCCTTTTATTTGCCATTCCCTTCCTAATAATTCCTAACATTCCGTTTGGTTGTTTGACTGTCGTAGCACATTGAGCTGGTGATTTCCATGTATAATCAACCATGATGCCCAGATCTTTTTCCTGTGTGGTAACTCCTAAAATGGAACCTAACTTTGTGTAGTTACAGCATGGGTTATTTTTCCCTATATGCATCACCTTGCACTTGTGCACATTATACTTCATCTGCCATACAGACACCCAATCTTCCAGTCTTGCAATATCCGCTTGTAATTTATCACAATCCATTTGTGATTTAACTACTCTGAATAATTTTGTGTCATCTGCAGATTTGATCACCTCACTCATCGTACCTCTTTCCCCGCTTGTGGCACTTTTCGGGATCTTCCCTAGATCTTTCAAGGGGAAAAAGGGTCCAGCCCTTTGGATTACAAAAGTCTATTTACTAGCCTGTAAAGCCATCCTTGCGGCATGGAGGAAGTCGGAGGGGCTATCCTTAACATACTGGCACTCATCCATACTACATCTGCTAACACTGGAAACTTTGGCCTGCAGTCACCTATCGATACGGACTAGGAGGGCTATCAATGCAGTAACATTGAAATCATCGGTTCAGTGTGCTGCGGCAGTCAAAAAAGCAAACGGAATGTTGGGAATTATTAGAAAAGGAATGGTGAATAAAACGGAAAATGTCATAATGCCTCTGTTTCGCTCCATGGTGAGACCGCACCTTGAATACTGTGTACAATTCTGGTTGCCGCATCTCAAAAAAGATATAATTGCGATGGAGAAGGTACAGAGAAGGGCTACCAAAATGATAAGGGGAATGGAACAGCTCCCCTATGAGGAAAGACTAAAGAGGTTAGGACTTTTCAGCTTGGAGAAGAGACGGCTAAGGGGGGATATGATAGAGATGTTTAAAATCATGAGAGGTCTAGAATGGGTAGATGTGAATCGGTTATTTACTCTTTCGGATAGTAGAAAGACTAGGGGGCACTCCATGAAGTTAGCATGGGGCACATTTAAAACTAATCAGAGAAAGTTCTTTTTTACTCAACGCACAATTAAACTCTGGAATTTGTTGCCAGAGGATGTGGTTAGTGCAGTTAGTATAGCTGTGTTTAAAAAAGGATTGGATAAATTCTTGGAGGAGAAGTCCATTACCTGCTATTAAGTTCACTTAGAGAATAGCCACTGCCATTAGCAATGGTAACATGGAATAGACTTAGTTTTTGGGTACTTGCCAGGTTCTTATGGCCTGGATTGGCCACTGTTGGAAAAAGGATGCTGGGCTTGATGGACCCTTGGTCTGACCCAGTATGGCATTTTCTTATGTTCTTATAAATATATTAAAAAGTACTGGTCCAAGTACAGATCCCTGAGGTACTCCTGTTTAACCTTTTTCCACTGTGAAATAGACCATTTAATCCTACTCTCTATTTCCTGTCTTTTAACTAGCTTGCAATCCACAAAAGGACATCGCCTCCTATCCCATGACTTTTTAGTTTTCTTAGAAGCCTCTCGTTAGGGACTTTGTCAAATGCCTTCTGAAAATCCAAATACACCACATCTACTGATTCACCTTTATCCACATCTTGACCCCCTTCTAGTCATTAATTCAAATTTTGTCATGTTCTGATCACTATTGCCAAGTGGCCCCACCACCACTACCTCTCTCACCAAGCTCTCGCTAAAAACATAAGTCAATTCATTGCTTAAAGTAATTTATATACTGCTGCAGTCTACAGTGCCAAAACAATTCTAGGGCCAAACCTCTAGAGCTCCACAAGAATTATTTCCCCTGATATTGTATGATACCTTACTTCTGGCACACTCAGAAAGCTTTTGATTTCCAAGTACTGGTGAAGCAGGCTATAATCTTCCACTCTCAATAAGCTGTTTTCAAACAAATCCTGCAAAGGAAAATGCACTGTTTCACAGTTTATACATTATGTTACAATGAACAATATTATTACTACCAAACTTTTCTTACATACCTTACCATCATGTCATTGAAAATGTATTACAACAAATTGACAGTAACATTATCAAGTAAAGCACATAAAACCATTTAACAAAAATGCTTATAATCAGAAAAAAAAATCATAAATAATTCTATACATAAATAGATACATATATAATTCATCTGTTATTATAAATATCAACCATACATCGCAAACTGATGGCATCTTCCAAAACTAAATAAAATCCCATGAGATCACACCCACAATTAATCAGATCATCTTTTCCTCACAGGATAGTAGACACTTACAAGTCCTTTAGATAACATGGATTCTTCTGTCCTGCAAGAAGAAATTAAGGAATTATATATTAATAAATACCTTTTTAGACTGTTTTCAGAAAGATTACTGTTCAATAAAAAGCAGATGGTTTGACAATATTAAAAGATGTTTTCTGTGGTATATGGATTTGTTAGAACAGATGTGATCTCTACAATAAGGAGCACTGCAAGTAAAGCGAGTTTGCTTACCTGTAAACAAGGTTCTCTATAGACAGCAGGATGAATTAGCCATTATGCGTGAATAATGTCATCACAATGCCAACATGGATTCAGCTCTCTGAACTCAATAAAGACTTTACTGAGCATACGCAGAGTTCCCATGCACCCGCTGCATGAGCCTCTCAGTCTCTTCCAAAGTTTAAGCTTTAGCAAAGTAGGTTGAAAGGAATTTAGTATGGTTAATTCATCCTGCTACAGAGAACCCTGTTTCCAAGCAGGCATGAATTAGCCATAATGCATGGGGGAGTCCCAAGCTGAGAGTTTTACTGCAGAGCAATCTACCAGGTGGAACATGGACAACTAAGTGAACAGGAACTTAGAATGAACTGATCCCACTTCTTCCCCTTTCAATTCGTGAAGGGACTCCCCTCGAGGAGAAGAACCCACCACCTCATGGTGAGGACTTGCTCTCACTGCTGAAAGCTTTTGAGAAGAGGTTATGTACTAGTGGTAGAAAAATGTCCTCCATCTTGAACAGGACCCTCCCTCTCTAGTCTTCAGGGCTTAAGGAGGCAAAGAGATTCTTCACTAGCGCCAACAGTTGATCTTCCCCTGGCTGAGGGGAACCTCTGTGCTGCCTGCCACTAATCGTAGTTTGGTCCTGGACCATCCTCAAGTGCTACATGCCTCTGACCCTAGTTTTGCCCGGGATCTATGCTCCTACCAACTCCTAAGAGATTCTAAACTAAAACCTGCCAGCCTCCAGATCCCAAGGGCAAAGGGGTTACTATAGGTGAAGCTCCTGACCAATTATAGCCTAGTCCTGCCAGCTGTTGGTGAGGACATACAGGACCTTTCATGTAGGATGAGGCAACCTCACCACAGCAACAAGGGTCCACGAATCTTGTACACATACCCAGTAAAGTCTTGAACAGGCTAATTCATGCCTGCTTATCGACAGAGAATGATCTATTTCATGAAAAATCTCCAGCAAGCTCAACACTTAAATTGTTTCTGAGAGCGGCTGAGACTTTGTCACTACAGTGGAATACTCTACAAGTCAGTGGGGGCAAAAAGAATGAATGAGAGACAGTTCCAAAAAATGTGAAAGACAAATCAGATACTTTTAAATGTTAATTTTTATGTCTAATTTAAAATGTGTAGAGCTACATACAACAAGAATAGTTAACTGAAAAAAGTTTTCACAGGCATGGACTGCTGCTTTAAAACAGTAATGGCTGATAAATAGTTACTTATTACAGATGGATTTTACGGCCAGTCAATAATGAACAGAAATTGCCACTTTTATTGCAAATAGTTTTTAAAAAATAAAAAATCTCAACCTTAAAAAAAAAAAAGAATTGGGCCAGCTAATAACTCAGTTGGAAGTGCTGCGCACTTTCATCTGGAGGACCTGGGTTCAATTTGGGTCCCCATGATGCTACGGAGGCAGCGTTCAAAACCGCTGGGGAGAGGAGGCAGGGGACATCAATCATCACACAAGGGCGACACCTAGTGGCCAACCACAGGGTACACACATACCGACTGATTACTGATGCTACATTAGCTGGGCTAAGTTGGGTAAGGAATATAAAAATAAGAAGAAAAACACCCCAGGTAGGCTTATGAAGCCAATTCCAATTGAGGTGGAAGCCCAAAGGAGCAAGAGGAAGCTGCCAGGCCAAATAAAAAAAGAGGCTTAATTTTCAAGCAGAAGTCTTACTGCCAGAGTAACCTGTTTGTCTATCTTTTTTTTTTTTTTACCTTGAAGTTTCCTCTTACTCCTTTGGGCTTCCAGCTTGAATAGAACCAGAGCGGAGGTGTGGCAACATGAGTCTTCATTTGTACCTACCTGGGGATTTCCCCCATTTTTTTTTTTAATCTCCTCTCAACTTACTTTGGTGCAGTATGTGTCAACAGTCCTCGGTCAGGGGCCATGCACTAAGGCTCCTTCAGGAACTATGCAACCATGGGCCCTCAATCCAACCACTCAGGGTTACCTTTGCAAGGATTTACTATGAGGCCCTCCTCTCAGAGGCTGTGAATGCTGTCTCTGCAGCATTCCCGGCAGGCCAGGCTAGCAAAAGACCTGACCCAGGAAGTTATACCCAGGCCCTCTGCACAGCAATGTTACTGAGCTGGCCCCATTTCCCCATTTTTACTAATTTGAGGTATTTGATTAGGTATTTTAGTAAATTAACATTAGAGCAGACAGATTAAGTGACTGTTGGTGACCCAGATGACATGTTCAGAATTTCTTAGGTGGCTAGCTCGTTTCACATGAGGTTTACAGAGGCAGGACTCACTAATCAGTAATTTAGACTTCTGACATTCCACCATTTGTGCAATTCTGCATATACAAAAGTGTTTGAAGCTAGCCCTAGGGCATGGCCATGGATGCACAGGAACACAGCCTTCTCGTTTTCTGCTTGTTAGGGCCTGTGCATTGCGGAGCTGATACACTCTTGCACCAGGGGAGCGAGAACAATTACTGCTAGGAGAAACCCTGAGAGTGATGCACTGTCTTAGAGACTTTCCTTCCAGCTCTTGGAGAGCAACCAGATTTTAACTACCTAAGCAACTGTCCTGAGAAGCAAGGGGGTGGAAACACAAGGGCTTGATAAGAGAAGTCAAATCTGTCAACAAAGTTAGGTATAAGCTAGAGTTCTAACCAACACGTTTTTTCATAGATATATCAAAAATGTCACATTAGTGCTGCTGTCACAGTTACTTGGTTACCACAAGCATTAGATTTTCTGACCTACTACAGATGAATTATCTTACCTTTTCAACAGCATTTCAATATGTGCCATGTTGCACTGTAGAAGGAATGATGGGCTAAAACAGAAGAGTGATCTATTACTAGTCCATAGTATTCTGAGCATTGCAATAACAGGAAAACAGCAGACATGTTTGTTCTATTCTAATGAATGCAGAAAACCATTCACAAAGTGAGAGAATCAAAAGTTGTGAAATAAGGGCGTGCAAGGAGAAGAGCTGTTCTTGCTTTTTGGAGCTCAGACCTGTGAGCCAGAATGAAGGAAGTGTTGTGCCACTCTCCAGTGTTTTCAGAAAAATCTATGTTTACTGATTAAAGTATAAACCTGAAAATTACTATTTTGCATCTGTTGGTTCCAAGAATCTGCATCATTCTGGTAAACATATAAGGCCGGATTTTAAAAGGCCCGCGTGCATAAAAACAGGGGTTTACGCACGTGGCCGGGCCTTGCGCGCGTTTTAAAACGGGCCCGGCCACGTGCGTAAACCCCGGTATGCGCACAAGTGCTGGGCCTCTCCGATGGGGCGGGCCGGGGGAAGTGCACACCGGCAGCCAGCTGGCGCGTGCAGATTACTTACTGCTCCAGAGGAGCAGTAAGTAATAAAAAAAATTAGTAGATAGGAAGGGTTTATGGGATGGGAAGAAGGAGGAGGTTTAGGTAGGGGGGGGGTAGAGAACTGGGGGAGTCCCGATTGCGTCACCGCATGTATTAATGGAAAATTTGCCCCCCCCCCCCCCCCCGCATGTGCCGTCTGCACATGCACACGCATATTTTAAAAGCCGGCGCGCGCCCATCAGATTTTATAACATGCGTGTGCCGGCATGCGCGTGTTATAAAATTGGCGCAACCGGGAACCGCTCGCACATCGACGTGCGCACCCTCCTTTTAAAATCCACCCCATAGTTTGTAAAGAAAATTCGTGCTTGTGCTCTACCTCTAATAAGTAAAAACTGTGCACACTACACATTCAGATTCGGATGACACAATTAGACCATGCTAACAAATCACTGGTGTAGTTTTTGCAGGTTCAAATGTGTAAATTATAATGGATGGGGAGCAGTCCATAATAACCAGCTATCAAGCTGTACTGACTTCAGTATACAAAGTATCAAAGCTAGGGCCAGGGAAAAAACACTACCTTCCCACCTGTCATTACGAGCACTGTGACCAAGGCAATGAAGCAGAATCGCATCCCAGCAAAGGCAATTGAGGCTATTAACCTCACTCATCACAGAAGTCATGAGAAGTACCGACAGATTACTTAGAAGAAAAAAAATATACCATGTAATATGGTACATTTACACATTGTAGCCATCATAAATATGAAACAAGTCTTCTTACCTGAATACAAGTGGGAAATAGTCCATACCAATGTAGTGTACAAAGAGGAGATACGCTAAACATGCCAGTGAATCCGCAGAATATAATCTATCGTCCTGAGAAAGGTCTTGTTCATCCAAAATCCAATCTGTGCTTCCATGCTGCAGAAAGACTTTGGATAATGGTTCTCCCAACAACCATAAAAAGTCCTACAAAATTATAAAGAAGGGAGTGAAAGATGTGGAAGATTCAAGGTCTAGCACAATCTTTTGCAGATACAGATTCATTTTTAATGAATTATTATTGTAAACTGCTTAAAAAATATTACTTAGATGTATCTCTCAAGCCAACATAGCCTAGTTACTTTCACAGTGAGCACAAGCAGCTCCACAGTGATTGTCAGACCTGGAAACTCCCAGAATTTGTATCAATTGCTGGATCTCCAAAGAAACCCTAGAAAGCTAGGGGGCCCCTCTGTTTACTGCTCTAGTTATTCCCCTTCAGGAAGCCTGCAGAGAACAGAGCAATTGTTTTCTCTATCAACTCCACCTCTCCCTTCCTCAGTAAACCTACAGGCAACAGGCGCAGAGGGCTGATCCTAGAGCAGACACCCAAGGCAAGATAGGGAGAAGCTGGAGAGCAGGAGCAGGAACACATAAATCAGCCTGCACCTACAATTCCAGGAATCGGGATTCAGCTGAGCGTAAAGTAAGGGAGCACAAGTCAGAGAGCTCTCATGGGTGGGGGGAAGGAGAGTGCTGGGGTAATCCCTGGAGGGGTGGGGGAAGGAGAGAGAGAGAGAGAGTGTGGATTGGGAGCAGGGGAAGCGATATTTTCCCCTCCCATTGCGCTATTTATTTAAACAAACATATTCCAATAAAAATTGATCAAAGCGGATAACAATCAAATTCATAAAATATGATAAACAAAATCTGTGGACACAAACAATAAAGCTAAACACAATATTATTCAAAGACTTGTTTAGAAAACATAGCTTTCAGTCTTTTTTGGAACCAAAAATCAACTGCCTCCACTCTTACATCTTCTGGAAGTGCATTTCATAATGAAGGACCTACAAAGAAAATCTGGCCCTAGTTTCTTGCAATCTCATGGTGACCACAGCCCAAATGTTCCCATGTATGGTAATTATCCTTGGGGGCAAAGTCTCAGTGTACAAGCAGGCCGGGAGGTGGATATCAGGCAGGATGCGAACGATGATCTTCACCCTGGAAGCCGGTGCTCCCCCGGGAGGAGCCCGTAGGAGCCCAGCCGCTGGGACTTAGGCGAGTACTGTAGCTGGATCAGGAACAAGCAGGCTTGGGAACTGGAACCAGGCAGGAACTGAAGCAAGACACGGGTACTGGAACCAGGCAGGGAACTGAAGCAAGACACGGGTACTGGAACCAGGCAGGGAACTGGAGCAAGACACGGGTACTGGAACCAGGCAGGAACTGAAGCAAGACACGGGTACTGGAACCAGGCAGGGAACTGGAGCAAGACACGGGTACTGGAACCAGGCAGGGACCTGGAGCAAGACACGGGTACTGGAACCAGGCAAGGACCTGGAGCAAGACACGGGTACTGGAACCAGGCAGGGACTGAAGCAAGACACGGGTACTGGAACCAGGCAGGGACCTGGAGCAAGACACGGGTACTGGAACCAGGCAAGGACCTGGAGCAAGACACGGGTACTGGAACCAGGCAGGGACTGAAGCAAGACACGGGTACTGGAACCAGGCGGGAACTGGAGCAAGACACGGGTACTGGAACCAGGCAGGGAACTGGAGCAAGACACGGGTACTGGAACCAGGCAGGGAACTGAAGCAAGACACGGGTACTGGAACCAGGCAGGGAACTGGAGCAAGACACGGGTACTGGAACCAGGCAGGAACTGAAGCAAGACTCGGGTACTGGAACCAGGCAGGGAACTGGAGCAAGACTCAGGTACTGGAACCAGGCAGGGAACTGGAGCAAGACTCAGGTACTGGAACCAGGCAGGAACGTAAGCGAAGTCTGAAGCAGGAACCAGGCTGGAACGGAGCAACTATCGGCAAGTAGTAACACACTCCGGGGCACAGAGCAACTGGGAACCGCAAGGTAACCCCGTTGCAAGGCAAAGACTGAGGGTCCGCGGCCGGCTTACATAGGCCGCAGCGTCTGACGTCAGGAAGCGGGTGGAGCTTTGAATGGCGGGAACAGGCCTACAAAAGCGTCCTTCTTGCACGCGCACCTAGGGACAGGGCTTTGATGTGTGGTGGGGGGGGGGGAGGGGGGAAGGGAATTGAATTCAGATAGCAACCAACATGGGCCCCGACTAAGAGTGGGGAACTGATATGCAGAAATAAGGGCAAAAGCACAGGCCAAGTCCAAAAGCAAAGCTCGTCAGCATTGCCGGAATTTTCAGAAAGGCTCCTCACCCAATAAAAATGTTACTAGCAGTACTTTTTTATGGGTTTGAAAGTTGCTTGTTTTTTTATTGTAAATATTACTGTCCTAATCATAAGTATTGGGGGTAACTGCATGGATTACCCTTAAGAGAAACCTGAGCGTGACCTACATGGTGCAGTCGATATTACCATAAGAAGCTTTCTGGGCAGACTGGATGGACCGTTTGGTCCTTTTCTGCCATTATTACTATGTTACTATGAAACCAGGAATGGTGTCTACCTGGAAGCATTAGAGCCTCCAAGGGATCAGACAGGGCATGCATGGCTGTTGTGATGCCTGCCTGCCACTGTTCAGTGAAGCAGTATTAGAAATTAGCTACATGAACTGTAGTTATCAAATTTTCAATTTTGGGAAGTAATAAAATATATCGGATACATCATGATTTTCTTGACATGGATCTGGCACTGTCACTCACATTCATGAGCAGCCTCTTTCAGCAGAAACAGAATTCCTTAGAACAAATTCCAGGCTACACTGAATTTGAAACCAGAGAATCTGTCTGGCTCTAGGTAATGCCTTTCCAAATGTTTCTATTTAAAAAAAACCCAATTACACTTACCAAAATATCAGTAGCAAACAACCGTAATGGATGTTCTTCAGTGCCTTCAGATATCCGATCTAGTTGTGCTCTCAGCAAAGGATATTTCAGGCAACTAAAACAACTAAAGAAAAGTGCTGTGTTATTTATCTGTTTTCCTAATCATTTATACTATTTTTGAAAGGTCAACAAATACATATCATGAACATATTATCACAGATGTCGGCAGACAAGGGCCATCTGGCCCACCCTGAGAGTCTGGTTGCCTCTGCCTATGCTAACCCTGAATATCTCTTAGCTGGACTGCCTTCCCTGTTCTTGCCGTGGCCATTATGCTTCCTTACACTTATTCCCCTGCCCACTGAGCTAAGGATAACTTGACTACCTGCAGTGTACTGGACCTTCTCCCTAGCTCAGAAGCTTGGCCAAGTCATCCTGCAGCCCACGTTAAGAAACTGGGCATCTTCCCTCAGTTATATCTAATGTGTTAAAGCCTTGTGCTTTTTCATATGTATTGACCTTGTCTCCTCTTCTTAGGAGCCTGACATAGCCATACCACCTTTCTTTGCAAGCTGGCTTTATTTTTTCTCCTAAAACAGAAAAGGGGGAGGAGACATATCCCTGCAGTACTAAGATCCTGTTTTAGCAAAATGCCTATTTTACAGAGAACAGTTATAATGAAAATATCTTAACAGCATACGTCACATAGTTACACTGACATAAAAGCAGCAGTGTGTTCTTTTTTTGGAAGGGGCAATTAGGAGGTTTAATTACTCTGCTTTGGCAAAGGTTGTATCATCATGACCCAAATAGGATCAGGTGATAGGATGCTAATCCTCCATATTGTACAGCTGCTCAGCCAAAAAGCCAAGAAGGGACTGTCCCCGGCTCATAACTCAGACCCTGCGCTTTGATCTTAGCAAAAGATCAAGAAACAATAATAAAAGCAACACTGCCACATACCAGATCAATGCTTACCAAACCTCAGTGAGGCTCACAGTAAGAAGTTAATTTTGAAAGTACCCATGAGGCTACAAACTACATTTTCAAAATTAAATTCATGTGCATAGTTAACACAGTCCAACCTAAACCCTCCCCCAGTGCCTCCCCTCTTTCCTGCATGGGTGGATGGGATCAATTTTTAAAAATTTTTTCCCTACGGCTAAACTTTCAGATCCTTCTGGCTTTTAAGGAAAGTATCCACCAGAAAAAAAAGAAGATATTTGCCATTTGGTTTGAGGGCAAGGCTTTCGATCCCTTCTCTAATTCCACACAAAAATTGTTTGAGTATCTTCTGCATCTTTTGGAGTCTAGCCTTTAAACCAATTTTGTAAGGGTTCACCTTAAAGCACCTGGTGTTTATCACTACGGGCAGAAGGAAACCTCATCTCTAAAC
This sequence comes from Rhinatrema bivittatum, assembly GCF_901001135.1. Taxonomy (NCBI): domain Eukaryota; kingdom Metazoa; phylum Chordata; class Amphibia; order Gymnophiona; family Rhinatrematidae; genus Rhinatrema; species Rhinatrema bivittatum. Next base: position 78,281,331 of record NC_042624.1, on the reverse strand, counting down.
AGCCGTTAGCTGTCGTGTTCAAGTAGAGCCTGCCTCAACTGAAGCTTCTACTCATGAAGCTTCAACATGCTTTTAACTCAGCTGATGAAAGCCCCCTTTGAAACTCTGAACTCTTGTGAGCTCATGTACCTGACATGGAAGGCAATATTTTTGCTGGCAGTCACTTCAATCTGCAGTTAGTGAGGTCCAGACCTAGTGATTTATTCAGCTTATACTAAGTTTTATCAAAACACATTGTTGCTGAATTTCATCCCAACTTCCTGCCTAATATAGTTTCAAGATTTCTACCTTCAACAATCAATTGTCCTACCAATATTTTCCTTAAGGCCACATATTCATAAAGGTGAACAAGCTCTGCACAGTCTTGATTGCAAGAGAGCCACTGCCTTCTACTTGGAGTGGACCAAAGCCCTTAGAAGAACAACCTTTTTTGTTTCCTTTGACTGCAACAAACCAGGAACTGCTGTAGCCAAGCAAATAATTTGAAATAGGCTAGCAGACTTTATCTTGTTCTGTTATGTCCGGGCAGGTCTGACTTGAGAAGGGCACAGCAATGCTCAGAATGTTTGCACAATGGCTGCATCTGTGGCCCATCTAGGTTTGGCCTTAACTGAGATTTGCAATACTGTGACATGAAGTTCTATCTTCATGCACAGCTTTGAACAGAAGACTTCAATTCTCTGTAATTAAGCCCTGTTCCACCACACTATAACTATTCATACATATTTACTCCTAACTACAACATCTGCCTGCCATAACGCCCCTACACATCAATCCAGACATTTGCCAGCCAACTCTTAAGAGGCAGAGGGCAGCCAATGATGAGATAATAACCTTGGGCAACCTGAGCTTCCTACCTCAGTACTAAATTCCACTTTCCTGCCAAGCTTAGTCCCTTTTCTTCCTGTTCAAACCAGCACTTCTCAATAAGTGCTTGAACTGGGCCCTGCTCCAAATATAGGTGTCGTGGGGGTAGGAGATCATCCTAGCCACCTAAGCAGCTTCACCCCAGACACCTCAAAGTCCCCCTATATTGTGAGAATCTTATCTAACTCACACAAAATGACCCTACCTTATTACGTGCACAGTCAGTGAAGAATAAGTTCCACCATATTACTGGCCTTATTGAAGAATTTAATTTACACATCATCTGCCTCACTGCCCTCGCCAAACTCTGCCCTCCTGGCTAACTAATCTACCATACTCCTCTACCCATGGATCATGGAGGGAGAATTGCCATTAATGTTCACCACACCTTGGCTCTCATTCCAGTTGCCACTCAACAAATAGGCAAATCTGACTGCCTGGACTAAGGACCTAAATTCGCCCTAATCTACCGACCATCTGACATTGACCCTAACTCCTTTCTTAAACTGTCTTAATTCATCTGTGACTTGTCCAAGTCTCACAAATCCCTAGTCCTGGGGGACTTCAACTTCCATGCAGAAAAATTTCCCAGTGGTGCCGCAACCACCTTCCAACACAACATGGATGATCTGGGTCAAATTCAATTAATCAAGGTGCCCACTCACAAACAAGATCATTCTCTAAACCTAATATACCACTCTGCTAAAATCAATATTGACACCAACTCTACAACAGTGATCTCAGTCTCATGGTTCAAACTATGCAACTAATCCCAAAAGCAACTCACCTTCCTCCCTCATACGTTCCTCTCATCCATCATGAATGATAACATACTACAATACCTCAACATTCCTGAAAACCCTGCTCCCTCAGACCCACCGAAGGCTGTGGTCAAATAGTGGAATGACCAATTCACCACAGTCATCAATACCCTAGTTCCACTCAAACCTAAACCCTCAAAACACCTGAGGAATTCACCATGGTTCTACAAGTGTCTCCTCCTCCTCAAGCAACAATCCCGAAAACGTGAATGAGCATAAAGGAAACAGTACAGATACAAACTTTCAAAACTGTAAGGAACAGGCAAAAATATATAAAACAGCTATTCACCTAGCAAAAAAAAAAAATCAATATCTCCAAGTAAATAGAGCTCTCTATGAACCATCCAGCCAAGCTATTTGAACTAGTAAAAAAAAGTTCTCTAAAACCATTTCGCACTCACTGCAGAAGACTTTGCAGGATTCATTTCCAAAAAAAAAAAATCAAGATCCACTCTACCAAGATCCCCCCCTCCCTCTACATCTTCACATGAGCTCCCAACCGATAGCATCACACTATCTTCAGAACCATCACCCCTAAATAGATAGAAGACATCCTCCTGTCTGTCAGTCAATCCCCTATCCCAGTCAACCCAATCCTGCCTAGGTTCATCCACTGCCTAAAACATATTCTGGCCCCTTGCCTGTCCAATATATTAAATGGGATCCCTTCCAGGAACACTTAAAGCAGTAATCAGACCTATCCTGAAAAAACCTGGCTCTGACCCAAACATACTTGACCACTACCATCCAGTTTCCAGCCTCCCCTTCTTATCCAAGTTGGTAGAAAAAAGTAGTCCACCACCAACTCCTAGACTTCTTTGAAGAGAGAAACATCCTACATCCACAACAATCTGGCTTCAGAAAAAGACATGGATCCAAATCCATCCTTGTGGACATCACAAACTGTATTCACCTGAATGCTGACCAAGGGGAGATAGTATTCTTATCCTATTTGATCTCACTGCAGCATTTGATACAGTTGACCACAGTCTCCTTATCCAGCACTTGGGAAATGCAGGCATTGGAGGTACAGCTCTCAGATGGTTCAAGTCATTCTTATCCAGTGGAACTCAATCTGTTCTGTGGGCCAACAAATCATCAACTCCCAGAGCCCTCAACTGTGGAATACCCCAGGGATCTGTCCTATCTCCAGCTCTCTTCAACATATATGTTTGTCCAATCTGCAATCTTATCCAAGCCTTTAACATCAAGTGTCACCTGTTCACTGACGATATCCAACTTTGTGTCAATATAACAGTCAACCAAAATTCTAACATCACTAACCTCAGCAGTAGACCACTGGCTCAGTATGCATAAACTTAGAATTGACCCTTCCAAATCGGAATTCCTCTGGCTGAGCTGATGGAGTATCCCCTACCCTCTCTAGCAAATACCCTTCTTCAGCCAAATTAATCGGTCCGAAGCTTGAAGGTCCAACTGGACCCTAGTCTTTCGATGACATCCCACATCACCAAAGTACTGAGAACCTCTTTTTAAGTAACTCTGCCGGATCAGACAACTATGCAGCTATTTCAATCACCTTAACTTGGCTTCAATCATTCATGCTCTAACCAGTTGTTTAGACTATTGCAACTCCCTGCTGAATGGTATCTCCATAACTAACATGAAATGCTTACAGCTCAATGAAAACACAGCAGCCAGGTGGCAAAACAATTGATCACATAAGGACCATTCTATACAAACTATACTGGCTCCCAGTGGAAGCCAGGATTAAATTCAAGTGTGTGAACAAACTGGCCCCGGAGTCTCTCTCACAGCTCCTGACACCCTATCTTCCTCCTAGAGAACTCCGTTCCTCACAAATGGCCTTTCTTGCCCCACTTTCCTGTCTGCTGCTAAACAGCACAAGGCAGAGAGTCTTTAGCTGCTACACCCCCAAACTATGGAATGAGGTACCATAGCACATTCGCCTTGAAGCATGCTACCCCATCTTCTGTAAGAAAGCTAAAGCTTGGCTGTTTGGCCAGACTTTCGATCAGTTTGAGCAAAAAATGTAACCTCTCTCAACCACCTAGGACCATGCCTTGTGAAGAAATATAGTCATTTGTTCGGTCTATACCAGCAAATCCAGTCACTGTGGTCAAAATATAGGTACCCATGTTTTGCTTTGTTGTGTACTGGCCTAACCTTCTATAATTCATCTGAAAGCTTATTAGGATTAGTGGATTATCAAATACCGATGTTTGGAACTATTGCCACTATGTGACTACAGTTTAAACGTTTGTTTTAGGTGCTCTTATATTCATGTTCCCTTTTTATTGCATTTTCTATTAATCTGAAATCTGATTGTTCTATAAAATATACATCGCTTTGGGAGATTTATTGGAATCTGTAAGCAATTCATAAATGTTTTACACATTTATATCCCATTATTGTTTAGACACACTGACTCCCAATGCCAACAGTAGATTTGGTCAATCTGTTGTCCAAGATCTCTCCATCCTGCCTAGAGCCCATTAAATTGTTTCAGGTTGTCTTCTTTTAAAACAATAAAACAAAATGCTTGTCTGTCCACTGGAAGTCTTACTGTTATTATCTCCTTCTCTGTTTGGAAGGCAACCTTTGGCTAGGGATTCCCATTCTTGCTGCTGACTTATCTTGCTTGTCCTTGGAGAAAAGAAAGTTGCTTACCTGTACTGGGTGTTCTCTATGGACAGCAGGATAATCAGCCACACATACCCACCATCTTTCCCTTCTGGTGGTATTTGCAATTACCAATTTTATATATATATAAAGCTCATTACAGGTAAGCAACTTTCCTATGTGCATGGAACCTCACAAAGCTCCCCTCACATATACCGTATTTTGTGCTCCATAAGACGCACTTTTTTCCCCCTGAAGTGGGGGGAAAATGTCTGTCCGTCTTATGGAGCGAATATTAAAAAAAAAAAAAAAAAAAAAAAAAAGCTAACTACAACCCCCCACCCTCCTAACTCCCCTAAGACTTGCCAAAAGTCCCTGGTGGTCCAGCGGGGGTCCGGGAGCGATTTCCTGCACTCGGGCCGTCGGCTGCCAGTATTCAAAATGGTGCCGATAGCCTTTGCCCTTACTATGTCACAGGGGCTACTGGTGCCATTGGTCGGCCCCTGTCACATGGTAGGAGCAATGGACGGCCGGCGCCATAATCAGCCACACATACCCACCATCTTTCCCTTCTGGTGGTATTTCCAATCACCAATTATATATATATTGGTGATTGGGGAGCTTTGTGAGATTCCATGCACATAGGAAGTCCCAGGCATCCCAGTAAAGCATTTCTAGGCTTTTCCAGAAAGTATCTGGGAAGCCTGTCTGCGCTGCCAATGTCAACCACCCATGCTTGATTTTCCTGCTTTCCCACAGAGAACACCCGTTACAGGTAAGCAACTTTGTTTCCTGCAAGCTTCTGTCCTCATGCCTCAAATACAGTCAAGCAATTGTGTTGAAATTCATTAATGCTCACCCTGTCATGAAGTGCACAGTAGCAGACTCATACTTACAATTTTAGCAATTCTGACTTTAATTCCTTGTTGTATTCTTGGCTTTTAACAACCTCAGCAACAAAAGGTTTTGCAAATGTCACCAAGGTGCTGCAGCAGCGGCAGAGCCCATGCTGGTCTTCCTGGATTTGTTCTTTTGTATAAGGGACAGGCAAGGTTGAGATCCGATTCATAAGTGTAGAGAATGCCAGGCCGACTGAATACGCTTTCTTGTCCCCAAGCTTCATAAGCACTGGCCCAAAAATAAAAAAACAATTGGTCAGAGGGTTCATAAATTGTTTTTGCCTTCCTTTATGTGAAATGTTATGAAAATATGTTGAGAAAAACAATACAAAGAGCAGCCTAAGTGATATCCACTGCTGTATACAAACCATTATTATAGCTAAAAATCACAAAGAAGTAACCTGCTTCACACAAGTTCGCCAGCATTAACTTCAGTACTGTAAAACATGAGTTCATGTAGTTTGATACTATCTGCCTAGCAGATGTCCAAGTGGACTAACACGGCAACCACAATTCTTTTTGGTTCAGCTAATGGAAGCGCTTTGCTTTTTGATTCTTATCTTCTAGCTGACTTCCAAAGAAAATAGCTGACATAAGTTATTGACAAAGGAACATGCCATACTGGGTCAGACCAAGGGTCCATCAAGCCCAGCATCCTGTTTCCAACAGTGGCCAATCCAGGCCATAAGAACCTGGCAAGTACCCAAAAACTAAGTCTATTCCATGTTACCGTTGCTAGTAATAGCAGTGGCTATTTTCTAAGTCAACTTTTTTGGTTTGGTTTGGAGCGGGTATTGAAATTTGCTTTGAAGCATGTTTTTAGGGCCATGCTCTGGATCTGAATGTAATTCTCGCTTTTCCAAACCCATGGTGCATTATAATTCAGGTACAGTAAAAGGTCCCTACTCCAAGGGCTCAGTAGGGTGAAGTAACTTGTCCAAGGTCACATGGAGTGTCAGCAGGATTTGAACCCTGATTTCCCTACCCATTAGTCCACACCTCCACTTTTGGAGGCTGTCTTCTGCTTGCTCTCTGCCTTCCTTCTGTACCCTTCCAGGGCACACACCTCGATAGGCCATGAGGGGTGACTAGACAAATCCTAAAGCACTAATGTTGAATACATAAGAAAATAACTTTACTATTTAGCCCGACTATGTTTTCTTTCTTTTAACCAATTTCCAGTGCAGTGCCCCCTATATCTTCACTTTTTAATTTCCTAAAAAGTCTCTCATGAGGACTTTGTCAAATGTTTTCTGGAAATCCAGATACACGTGTATTTATGTCCTCAAAAAATGTAGCAGATTGCTGAAGCAAGACTTCTCGTGGCTAAATTCATGTTGATTTTGTCCCATTAAACTATGGGAATCTATATGTTCTTTATGATATTTTCCATCATTTTGCCTAGTACAGATGTCACTCACTGGTCTATAGTTTCCTGGAGCCCCCTTTGATCCCTTTTTTAAAAACAATTGGCATTACATTGGCAACATTCCAGTCTTCAGGCACCATAGACAAATTTAATGATAGCTCACAAATGACTAATATCAGGTCTGCAATTTCATTTTTCAGTTCTTTCAGCACTCTGGGATGTATACCATCTGGTCCAGGTGATTTGCTACTCTTTAGTTTGTCAATTTGCCCTAGAACATATTTCAGGTTCACTGACATTTGTTTCAATTCCTCTGAATCATCACCTTTAAATATCGTTTCTGGCCAGGCACGATCAAATTTGACTTGATAAGTGGAGGGAGGACATTAAGGAAATCTACTGCAATAGCATTTATCTTTGAAAAGGAAAAACTATGAAAAAACTGGTTAGGAAAAAAATGAAAGGAGCAACTGCAAAGGTTAAAATTTGCATTAGGCATGGACGATGTTTTAAAATACCATTTTTAAATCCCAAATCAGATGTATTCCATGCTTTAAAAAAGATGGAAGGATGGCCAAACAACTGCTGGCATGGTTAAAAGGCAAGGTGAGAGAGGCTATTCTAGCCAAAAGCACATCTTTCAAGAAATGGAAAAGGAATCCCAATGAAGAAAGTGGATAATAGCATAATGTAAACTGCTTGGATAATTTGTTTTTAATATGCAGTATATCAAATCCAATAAATAATAATAATAATCACTGGCAAGTTAGATGCAAAGCTTTGATAAGTAAGGCAAAGGCAGAATTTGAAAAAAGGCTTCCTGTGGAAGCAAAAACTCATAATAAAAACTTGTTCAGGTACATTCGAAGTAAAATGCCTGTGAGGGAGTCAGCTGGACCATTACATGATCGAGGAGTAAAAGGGGAACTAAGGGAGGACAAGGCCATAGCAGAGATATTAAATGAATTCTTTGCTTCAGACTTTACTGAGAAAGATGTAAGGCAGATACCCATGCAAAAAGTGATATTTAAAGACGATTGAGAGGAACTGAAACAAATCACAGTTAATATGGAAGATGTAATAGGGCACATTAACAAACTAAAGAGTAGCAAATCACCTGGACCAGATGGTATACATCTCAGAATGCTGAAAGAACTTAAAAATTAAATTTCAGACCTACTATTAGTCATTTGTGAACTATCATTAAAATCAGCTATGGTGCCTGAAGACTGGAGTATGATCAATGTAACCCCAGTTTTTAAAAAAAGTTCTGGGGTGATCCAGGAAACTATAGACCTTAAGCCTGACATCGGTGCCTGGAAAAATGGTTGAAACTATTATAAAGAACAAAATTACTGAACATATTGATAATTGTAGTTTAATGAGACAAATCCAATATGGCTCCAAGGGAAGTCTTGTCTCACCAATCTGCTACATTTTTTTGAAAGCGTGAATAAACATGTAGTAAAGGTGAGCCAGCTGATATAATGTGTATGGATTTTAGAAACTGTTTGACAAAGAACCTCATGAGAGACTCTTCAGGAAATTAAAAAACATCAGGAGGCAATGTTCTTTAATGGATTAAGAACTAGTTAAAAGAAAACAGAGAGTAGGGCTAAATGATCAATATTTTCAATGGAGAAAGGTGAATAGTGCCCAGGGATCGGTACTGGGACCACTGATTTTTAACATATTTATAAATGACTTACAGATGGGAAAAGTGAGGTAATGAAATTTAACAGCTATGAATAATTTTGTATCATCTGCAAATCACAAGAGGATTGTCAGAAATTGCAGGAGGATCTTTATCTTTATTAAACATTTATGAATTGCTTGGTGCACAAGTCTCTGAATTACAAAGGTATGTACATAATCGCATAAAATGCATACATAATTGACAGAGACAAGAGATAACAAAACTTACACCTGGCCAGTTATGCTGTTTTTTTTTCACAGAAGGACTCTTATTTACAAAAATGCTAATCTGTTCAAGTAAGTTTTTAACTCAGCCTTAATTTTGTCTCAGTCTCAAGCTGCAGTCCTTGCGAGACTGAGAGACTTTAAATGTCATCTGCCTTTTGTATGCAATGTGGACAAGTGCAAAGTGATGCATGTAGGGAAAAGCAATCCAAATTATAGCTACACAACGCAAGATTCAACACTGGGAGTCACCACCCAGGAAAAGGATTTAGGCATCATTGTGGATAATATGTTGAAATCCTCTGCTCAGTGTGCGGCAGAAATTATTAGGAAAGGAAAGGAGAATAAAACAGAGAATATCATAATGCCTCTGTTGTGCAACCGCACCTTGAGTATTGCGATTCTAATCACCATATCTCAAAAAAGATAGAGCAATATTAGAACATGGACAGAGAAGGGCAACCAAAACAATAAAGGAGATGGAACAATTTTTTTTATGAGGAAAGGCTAAAGAGGTTCAGCCTCTTTAGTTTGAAGAAGAGACAGCAGAGTGGAGATAATGAGTGGTATGGAATGGGTAAACACAAATCAGTTGTTTACTCTTTCAAAAAGTAAAAAGAGTAGGGGATATGCAATGAAGTTGCTAGGTAATACATTTAAGACAAATAGGAGAAAATATTTTTTTACTTAACACTTAACTAAACTCTGGAAGTTGTTGTTGAAGGATGTATTAAAAGCTGTTACTGTAGTTGTGTTTAAAAACGTTTTAGACAAGTTCCTGGAAGAAAAGTCCATAAACCATTATTAATGTGGACTTGGAGAAATCCACTGCTTGTCCCTGGTAAAATCAACATGGAATCTATCAACCTTTTGCAATCCTGCTAAGTACATGTGATCTAGATTGGTCACTGCTGGAAACAGGATATGGGCTTAATGGACCTTTGGTCTGACCCAATATGGCAAATCTTATGTTCTTAAGAGTTTAAGGCTCCTATCTAATACTCATTTTCTGTGTAATTGGCCAAGTCACTTTGCCTCCCAATGCCTCTAGGACCCAGCTAAAAGCAAAATATTTATTTTATGCTTGCTTTCCAGGTCAATAAGTTAGTTTGCTTTTTGTTTTTTAGCCCTGCTAATAAACCTAGAACGTCCATCTCAAAATATGTCACACCTAGAGGCATCAAAGCTTGAAGATTGCGAGTGGTACTCCTGAGATTTCAAGGTATACAGGCGTTGCTGAGGAGTGGTGGGAAGAACATTAAACAGTGGATGGGACTGTGAGTCGCTGCATACTCACAATCCTAGTGGACATTGCAAAATAGGAAAAAAGTGTGTGCCAGAAACGACAGACAGAAAAGTATTGTTTTATTGAGTAGAGAGGTTACATCATATGCATGCTTTGTAATCAAAATGTAAATATGCTGAAAGCGTACAACTTGAGACAACACTTTGAAACCAAACATTTAGATTTTAACAAAAAAATACTTGGGAGAACTTAGAAAACAAAAAGGTTTCTTCCCTAGTTTAGTCACTGAAAGTCCAACAAAGTATTTTTGTAAAGTGTTTTGATGCTTCAAAATAAACTGTTGAAGTGAGTTTCAAATATTGCAACTCATCATCATCGTTTATTTATATCATACTTTTCAAACAAGAGAGAGTTCAAAGCCTGTTACAGTAGGTTGGAATACAGAGAAAGGGAAATAAATAGTTGATTATAGTACATAACGTAACAATTTTTACTATGCACAACAGTCAATTATGGTACATAAATAGTGCAGTACAGGGGGTAATGATACAGTAGGTTAATCTCCATTCTAGAAATGTAAATAATGTAAGATACAGTAAATAAACACTATAAAAAGGGCAATGCTACAATGCTATGTAAGTAGTGCAAAACGGGAAGTTCAGTGAGTATACAAAAAAGCTATGGACAAAGCATGCACAGACGGAATGAACTATAGCGAGGTGCTAGTCATAACTGAAGTAGGACTAGGTTTTTTTGGTCTATTTAAAGCAGTTTTAATATATATCAGGGTATGGTGAGTTTCTGGTTGCAGGGATTCTGAACAGGAGATCAAAGGGATCGTGTTATGGATACACAGCCAAGTTTTCTGAAGAATAGAAGATCCTGAGAAGGTTCTCTTTCTGATGACAATGAGGCATTTTTCTTTGGTGTTCAGCAAAACCACATGGGTTTCAGGTAGTGAACAGAGTGGGTGAAAATATGTGTATAAGGTGAGACATCTGCTGAGGAAGGTTGGTGCACAGCCTTTGGTCTTCTAGGCCAGAACCAAGATTTTAAATTTGGTGTGGTAAAGTAAGTGTCCTTACATTTACATTCAGTAGCAGTCAAGCCACAGTGTTTTGTATGAGTTACAAATGATGATTTAGTTTGTTAGGGATCCCATTGTAGAGCAAAATACAGTAGTCTAAGCAGCAGATCACACAGGCCTGGCTAACAATAGCAAAAGCAGTGCCATCCAGGAAAAGATGGAGATGGCAGAGTTGGTAAAGAAGGATGCTTTGGTTACTGCTTGGACTTGGGCCTTGGCGGTAAGTTGGAAGTCCAGTATGAAGCCTAGACTCCAGACATAGGAGCTGAGGGGGCAAGTTGTCCCATCAAAAATCACTTTTGCGTACGGATGACTGAGATGCTTTTTTTTCCAAGCCATAGAGCTGATCCAATAGACACAGTCTAGGTACGGTTATGGAGAAAAGATGTAAACCAGACTTTTGCTGGGCCTGCTAATCCTAAATCATTTAGGTGAATGATGAGAAGTTTGTGTTCTACTAAATCGAATGCTACAGAGAGGTCTAGGAGTATTAGTAAGTCTTCTTGCTCGTGGTCTAAACAGAGTCATAATTCATCGACCATGTACACTAGTGTATTTTTCAGTATTGTAGTGAGGTCTAAAGCCAGACTGAAAGGGCTCTAGGATGTTTGTGGTGAGCAGGAATTCAGATAACTGTAAAAGAATTGCTTTTCAATGATCTTGCTTAAGAAAGGAAGGTTAGAGACTGGGCGGTAGTTGCTCAGTTTGTATGGTCTAGGTTAGATTGCTTTAATATAGGTCTCACGATCACTTTTTTAAAGCAATCTGGTAGGTAGGCTTCTGCTAGTGATGTATAGATGATGGTTTGGCGGTGACTTATTGATCTGGTGAATGGGGTATCAATGTCTTCCTCCTGTAGTGGGCAATACGTAGTGTGTTGGTTCTGTGATTGACTTCTTACTGTAACCTTTGTCCAGTTCTGTCTAGACATGTGCAATTTTTATCTGTGAAAAATGTTGCTAGTTTGTTGCAGGGCATCTCAGATTTCAGGGTGGGGAGGATCTCAGAAGCTTTTTAATTATCAGAAATAATTCTCTGAAAGTGAGTTTTCCACTTTGTTAATTGTTTTAGTGAAGTAGGCTTTCTTTGTTTGGGTAATGGCCTTATGGTAGGTAGCCTTGTGCCATCTGTAGTCATTCCTATTAGGCTGTTATTTTGATTTTCCCAATCTCTGTTCCAGCTATCTGCCATTTTGTTTTCATTTTCAGTTCTAGAGTGCTCCAGGGGATAGGTTTGGAGGTTTTGATGCAGGAGGCTTTCAATGGAGCTATCACTTTTATGTGTGATTTAAGATCTGTGTTCCAATTGTCAACCAGGGAAGTAGTTGAGGGTGAGGGTGAATTATCATCCATATTCCAGAGGATGTGTAGAAGGCCTTTAGGTTACGATGTGCAGTTGGTTAGACTAGTTTTATGGTTCTTTTGGTTCTGGGTTTCTGAGATGAGAATAGCTGTAATTTGAATTGTAACACATGATGGGCAGACCAGAAGAGTCAGGCAGTGTGTATGTTCTCAACTTATAAATCTTGTAGCACTTGGTGTGCTGCAAGTACCAGATCTAGTGTATGGCCTGCAGAATTGATTGGCTTATTGACTAATTGGATTAAGTCTAGGGTTTCTAACGAGGTTAGGGATTCTTGTGGGGAGTCATCGATATGTATGCTGAAGTCACCTAAAACAATGTTCTAGCTTGTTCCAATATTATCTCTGTTATTAATGTTAAGAGATTACGCAGGGTTTCATCCATGGGTGATATACGAAGATCATTCCCCCATTTGGGGTGGCTAATAGTTAAATCTTAGAGACTCTTTACTGATGATGATTTTATTTAAAAAAAAAGTTTGGCTGCAGTATAAAAAATGCTTTCTTGCAGTAACGTGTAAATAAGTTTGAATCCACCAGTTTGAACTGGATGAAAATGCAATGGCAGCTGACATTTCAAATATCAAAACTAAATTTTATTCAGTAGGTATATTTACTATTCCTTTATTTTTGAGGAGTCAACCAGCATCACAAGCACTGCACAAATATGTGTGGAATAATATCCAGTTTTGAAGTATACCAAGAACTTGTTGAACTATTTATTGCACAACTAGACAAATGGGTCAGATTTACTTCAAAAATTACTTCATGGTTTTGAAAAATAAGGATTGGGATTATTCAAACTTGTGGGCATAGTTATTCATGGTGCACCATCTACGACTGGCCCTCAGAATGGGATGGCATCTTTTCTTTCCAAGCAAACACAAGGATTGGGTTTCAAAATTAACTGATATCATTGGATTACATACCAACAAAGCCTAATAGGCAAGGATCTAGGATTGAAGAATATTATGAGTGATGCATGTGCAGCTAATTTCATTAGATCTTGTAAGCCAAGCCACAGGCAATTCAAAGCATTTCTCGATGAAACTGAAGCCGATTATAGTGACATTATCTACTACTCTACAGTTGATTGACTTATCAGAGGCAAGATACTACATAGTAAAGTAATAACATAGTAAATGGCAGATAAAGACCAAAATAGTCAGTCTGCTTAGCAAGGTGTTTAGGGTTTTAATGCTATGCTGTGCAGGTTACCCCCATGCCTTCTACTCAAAGAGATGAAAGGTTTTTGGGGGGGTTTTTTTTAACTGAAAAAGAAAACTCAGTAGTAAATCATTTTGAAGATGGAAAATGGATTGCAACTAACATTTATGCTCATTTAAATGACCAGAATCTCAAACTGCAGGGGAAAGGCCTTCTCATATCAGAACTTGCTGGCAATGTGGCAGCCTTCCAAATCATATTAGCATTATTTCATTCGTAGCTTTTAAATGCCACCACCTGTTATTTTCTAACTGTATTTCAACAATACAAACTGAGCCACTGAAAGTATGCCAACCACATCACAAAACTACAACTCATCTGAAGAATGACTTTGGGCTTTGAAGGAGATAAAACATGGTTAAAAGCATTTGCCAACCCTTTCAAAGCCTCACATGAAGCCACCGATTCAAATTCATTGATCATCAGAATAGTGATCAAATTAATTCAAAATTCAAGGACGGAAATTTTGTTGAACTTTTCTAAGTGATACTTTGCCAATTCCATAACTTTGCAATCACCACTTAATTGGCAAGTTTGTTCTCTTTGTTAAATTACTATCGCCTTTCCACTACTCCAAGTTGTGTTATTTCCCTGTTTTATTGTAACTGCTACTTTTTCGTTCAGCACCTGTTTATGTTATTATTATATTTCCCTTTGTCACACCTTGTTAAATTGTAAACCGGCATGATGCGATTCCCATCGCGAATGCCGGTATAGAAAAACTCTAAATAAATAAGTGTTTCCTCGAGGACTCTTATCCCAATCTATGGCAATTTGTGCAAGTTTGTTTGGAAACACACAGAGTTTGTGAGCAGGCCTTTTTGTTGATCCACTTCAAGATCTCAGCTAATCTATCAGCTAGGCCAAAGCCATCTTAAGATCCTTACCTAATAGCATCACAATCTGTATATCGTCTGCATACAAGTTCCCTTCCAAAGGTTACATAAAAACACCCTTGGGGTCTGCCACTCTCTAATCACTTGGGTTCTGACAAAACGTCTCCCACCCTGTTGGTGTTTGAGGTAGTTGGGTCAGTGGCAGATGACCACGCCCCCGGGGGAAGATCCCGAGAGGGGCCACCGGTCAGGCTCAGAGTATGGAGACAGACACACACTAGTTCTTTTATTTATTTATTTATTTTTATTATTTACTGTTTATTGAATTTTTCAAATTATTAACAAATTCAAGGTGCAAAAGTAACAACAACAAATCTCTAACATTACAAAAGAAATTCAACCCTACCTTGAATTATCTTAAACCATTCGTAATGCAAAGTAAAAAGAGACATACATATTCATATTTGAGCAGATCTAAGGAATTAATATACATTAAGCACCTAAACTATCTTATCTCTCCATCCTTTATTCAATTTTACCCCCCTTCTACAAGGGTCACTAGGAATGAGAATCCAGATATCCCCTCAATTGCTCAGGCTGGCTAAAAACATATCTAGAATCTTGGTATATGATTAAACAGCGACATGGATATCTTAGCATGAACCTTGCCCCTCTCTCTAGAACTTCAGATCTCATATTAATAAATTTCTTTCGACGAATCTGTGTCGAGCGGGCGATATCATCAAATGATCAAATAGAGAAGGGGAAAGAGTGAGGCAGGCGAAGTGAGAGGTACGAACAAATAATGTGTGTAGCTGTATTTCTATCTCTGTTTTAACTTTACCTTCTCATCCATCACCAGGAGGTAAATTTGACACTTGTAAAGTTAAAATTATTTTTATACTGATAAATCCTGGACAGTATTGTATCACAAACCAATTACATTATTTAGAAATCT
This sequence comes from Rhinatrema bivittatum, assembly GCF_901001135.1. NCBI lineage: Eukaryota > Metazoa > Chordata > Amphibia > Gymnophiona > Rhinatrematidae > Rhinatrema > Rhinatrema bivittatum. The sequence continues at coordinate 78,266,136 of NC_042624.1, read as the reverse complement.
ATCTACCGAACCATTATGGCACTTGTGTAAATTAATATATTTCAGCATCCTTATTTTATGTGCCCTATTGTAAACCGTTGTGACGGATCCTTCTTAACGACGGTATAGAAAAGATTTAAATAAATAAATGTCCCAAATTCCCACTTTTATGCCTTTCTACAAATAAGACATTATTTGTTATCCTAACATTGGACAGAGGAAATTATAAAACAGGAGCAAAAGCTACTAAAGGATGGGTACGAGGTGGAAGGCATGCATTATGCAAATGGAAAACATCGATTGTAATGTTAGAGGACCTCAGAGCCTACTGGTCTAAAGTGCTTGGAAGTACATTTACATTGGAAGACATTCAAAGATACTTTAATAATTTGCACCAAGAGAATACGGATTGTAAATATGAAAGAAATGAAAGTGTCATATTGACACAATGTCAAAGGATTCTGCATGGGGTTGAAGGGATCTCCCAGATGCACTAAATGCACAGGGGAAGCAGGGCTCTCTTGCATAAGGTTTTGCAGTGCTCTAAAGTGCTCCCTTTCTGGGAGGAGGTTTTGACTCCTACAGGTATAGTGCTCCTCTTAGAGGAAGTCTAAGTTCTCAGGAATCCATAAAGGTATTAAATATTTTATAGTACTGGCCTTGTAAACAGCATGAAAGTGGTTACTGTTAACATGGATAGGAGATGAAATGACTTATGAGGAGAGATTGAAGAATCTAAATATGTACACCCTGGAGGAAAGGAGGAGCAGAGGTGATATGATACAGACTTTCAGATACTTGAAAGGTTTTAATGATCCAAAGACAACGACAAACCTTTTCCGTAGGAAAAAAATCAGCAGAACCAGGGGTCACGATTTGAAGCTCCAGGGAGGAAGATTCAGAACCAATGTCAGGAAGTATTTCTTCACGGAGAGGGTGGTGGATGCCTGGAATGCCCTTCCGGAGGAAGTGGTGAAGACCAGAACTGTGAAGGACTTCAAAGGGGCGTGGGATAAACACTGTGGATCCATAAAATCAAGAGGCCGTCAATAAAGAGTGGGTGGCTCGCCAGAATGACGGCTACTGCCTGGAGATAATATCCTTATTCAATAAACATACACATGGTTACTGTGACTCCAACATCGCTCTAAGCTACAACAGCAAGAGGAAATGTGGAAAAAAGGATTTGCACTCACAAAGTGGGGAGTAGCTGGCTTGTTACGGCGGTTACTACCCCAAACCAAATAAGCCTGATACTTCACTTTCAATGCATATCCAGCATAGCTCTCTGCTTCAACGGCAGGGGAGAAGAAAAACTGATACTTCACGCATATCCAGCATAGCTCTCTGCTTCAACGGCAGGGGAGAAGAAAAACTGATACTTCACGCATATCCAGCATAGCTCTCTGCTTCAACAGCAGGGGAGAAGAAAAAAGGATTCGCACTCACAAAGCGGGGAGTAGCTGGCTTGTTACGGCGGTTACTACCCCAAACCAAATAAGCCTGATACTTCACTTTCAATGCATATCCTGCTTCAACGGCAGGGGAGAAGAAAAACTGATACTTCACGCATATCCAGCATAGCTCCCTGCTTCAACGGCAGGGGAGAAGAAAAACAACCAATAAGGGCTGAATAACACAGTCTGGGTAAAACAAATAAGCATGGGTGTAGCTTGCTTATTGCGGCGGTTACTTCCCCTACTACCCATAACTAATCAAGCTTGATATTTCACTTGGTTGCAGCTCCATCACTGCTCTCTACATTAATGGTGGGGGTGGAAGGGAAATAGAACCAAAGAGCTAAGAGAAACAGATAAGTATGAGAAAAAAAAATGTGAAGCTTGCTGGGCAGACTGGATGGGCCATTTGGTCTTCTTCTGCCGTCATTTCTATGTTTCTATGTTTCTATGAGATGCCTCCCCTAGCATAGACACCTGGCAAGACAAAATGACAGAGCTTATGCAGTGTAAGAGACTGGATAAAAGTATGCGAAACATAAAACGTGTGATCAATATGTGGAAATGTGGAAAAACTATTCTGAAGGTTTAAGTGAAGAAATACAAAAACACCTACTTGAGCTGGACTCTTTGGTGATCTGATAGAGAGCTCTGCTCATATTTATACAGATCTTGCTTATCGGGCTCCAAGAAATGAGGGGCAGGTAAGTGTATGAGTGCGATGTTTGTGGTATTGGAAAGGGGAGTAGGATAAAGAGCAGGTAGTAAAATACTGCACGGAGCGGCAGTAGCCACAGAGGCATTCACGGAGCGGGATGCCAGTGGCCAGTGGTAGGTGTCCACCTTCATGGAGCGGAAGGATGTAGGGCTGTCATCTCCCAATTAAATAAAAAACAAAAACAAAAAACAAAACAGGGATGGGATCCATCAGGTCTAGAGGACACATATAAAGAGCAGGTAGTAAAATACTGCACGGAGCGGCAGTAGCCACAGAGGCATTCACGGAGCGGGATGCCAGTGGCCAGTGGTAGGTGTCCATATAAAGAGCAGGTAGTAAAATACTGCACAGAGCGGCAGTAGCCACAGAGGCATTCACGGAGCGGGATGCCAGTGGCCAGTGGTAGGTGTCCACCTTCACGGAGCGGAAGGATGGAGGGCTGTCATCTCCCAATTAAATAAATAATAAAAAAACCCAGGGATGGGATCCATCAGTTCTAGAGGACGCATATAAAGAGCAGGTAGTAAAACACTGCATGGAGCGGCAGTAGCCACAGAGGCATTAACGGAGCGGGATGCCAGTGGCCGGTGGTAGGTGTCCACCTTCACAGAGTAGAAGGATGAAGGGCATCCATCTCCCAATTAAAAAAAGAAAAGAAAAAAAGAAAAAAAAACAGGGATGGGTTCATGGGCTTATAGGTATTACCATTATTAGGCTTTTCAATATTTGATAGTTAATGTGACTTTCAAGGCATTCTTCACTTTCGGTGCATGTCCGGCATGACTCCTTGCTTCAATGACAGGGGAAAAGAAAAACTGATACTTCACACATTTCCAGCATTGCCCTCTGCTTCATGGCAGAGAGCTATGCTGCCGCTTACCCAACTAATCAAACTTAATATTTCACTTGGAAGCAGCTCCAGCACTGCTCTCTACATTAATGGTGGGGGTGAAAAGGGAATTAGAACATAAGGTTACTAAGAGCCAAGAGAAACAGTTAAGTATGAGAACAAATGTGTGAAGCTTGCTGGGCAGACTGGATGGACCGGTTGGTCTTCTTCTGCCGTCATTTCTATGTTTCTATGTTTCTATGATGTGACTTGGGGTTTGTATGTGTATTTCTTTTTTGTTTAAAGTTTCTGGAAACATTTGTAACAGACACAGGACTTTACTGATGACATTGCAGTCTTTTGTTTAGGGTTTCTATCTGTTTCTCGTGCTAAAGCATTCTAGCCTGCTGCGGCAGTCAAAAAAGCAAACAGAATGTTGGGAATTATTAGAAAGGGAATGGTTAATAGAACGGAAAATGTCATAATGCCTCTGTATCGCTCCATGGTGAGACCGCACCTTGAATACTGTGTACAATTCTGGTCGCCGCATCTCAAAAAAGATATAGTTGCGATGGAGAAGGTACAGAGAAGGGCAACCAAAATGATAAAGGGGATGGAACAGCTCCCCTTTGAGGAAAGACTAAAGAGGTTAGGACTTTTCAGCTTGGAGAAGAGACGGCTGAGGGGGGATATGATAGAGGTGTTTAAATCATGAGAGGTCTTGAACGGGTAGATGTGAATCTGTTATTTACTCTTTCAGATAATAGAAAGACTAGGGGGCACTTTATGAAATTAGCATGTGGCACATTTAAAACTAATCGGAGAAAGTTCTTCTTCACTCAACGCACAATTAAACTCTGGAATTTGTTGCCAGAGGATGTGATTAGTGCAGTTAGCATAGCTGTGTTTAAAAAAGGATTGGATAGGTTCTTGGAGAAGAAGTCCATTACCTGCTATTAATTAAGTTGACTTAGAAAATAGCCACTGCTATTACTAGCAACGGTAAAATGGAATAGACTTAGTTTTTGGGTACTTGCCAGGTTCTTATGGCCTGGATTGGCCACTGTTGGATACAGGATGCTGGGCTTGATGGACCCTTGGTCTGACCCAGTATGGCATGTTCTCATGTTTATTTGTACTACAAAAGTTCTCAGCCATTTTCTTGATGTGTATTAATTAGAAATATATGTTTAAGTAAAACATAGTGTTTACGTTAATATAAAACCTGCTAAAAACCAAAAGTAATGATTTGATTCTTCATTCTTAATGTATTAATTTTCTACTTTTCTTAATGCGACCCACAAAAAAAAAAAAGGACAAAGTGTTAAGATGGCTCTTTGAAGGAAAAAGGTTGTGTATCGCTGCACTACAATAGCTTTCTTGGCTCAATAAAAGGCACGACATCCTATAAAGGTTCCCGTATTCTCCAAAATCAATACGGCTGCAGGAATTCTTCAGTAAATAGTATTACAGCACTTGAAAGTAGACTAGAATACGGTTTCTTTAAAAAAAAAAAAAAGAGTCAGATGTACAAAGCATTTTCCCCCCATACACAAAATGGAACACCTTAGTATATTTTGCCGTTTGATGAAATAACTGTACAATCTGGTAGGACGCACAATGAGTGCAGGTTCTACTAGTGTGGCACAAAATTACCAAAAAGCTCATTACCTGTTTGTAGAGGCTGAAGTAAGAGTAAAATAACTGGCGGTATCTTTTCTCCACGGGCCTCCTCAACTTCTTCAAGTAAACCTAATAGGAGTTCTTTTGGGTTACAGAGCTGCAAAATTAATAAACCCATTCAGAAATTCCTCTCCTGCTTCCTGCCTAAAAATCTCAGTGGTTTCTGCTGCGGAGCGGCAGTACTTATGTTGTATAATAATTACAATTTACTGTACCGTGCTGGTGTGTAGAGCCAGAAACAGAGACTGCCTCAATTGGTAACCACTAAAGCTACAGTGGGGAAATTACAGTTCAGTTTTGCTACTTGAATTTAAAATATCTTCTTCCTATGCAGAGTCATGAATATGCTAGGCTATGATTCACAGTAAGTGGACTGTGATAATCTTAACAATATAAACACAAAGGGATCTCCATGGAATATCTATTTAGGGGTATATTTACAAAAACGCGCCAGCAGATGCTAACACACATTGATAATAAATAGGCCCCATTGAGATGAATGGGGCCTGTAGCTTTTGCAATTTAAAAAAATGTCTTGATCCTTTGGTAAATGGTTTGGGCTCTTTCCTGAAAATTACTGCTGTATGTACAAATTGTACAAAGTCTTTATGAACCAGAACCTGCACATAAAACAAGCCAGGAGCCTATCAAAATGCACAGGAGTTTGCCAAACCAGGAAATCAAAAATGCAAAAGGCTCAGCATGATACGACTGGTTTCCTCCCTCATCCTGAATGAAAAAACATTTGCTTTTGACGTACCTGCACCATATGGTCTAATATTCTCAGACAGTCCTCTTGCTTCTCATTTTCCTGTTGATAACGCTGAATGCATCTAACAACGGGGCCAACAAGGTTCCAGCCCATACATTTGATGATGATCTGTAAGCACAGTTTGAGAGAAAGCAGATCAGACAGTGGGCTGTAAACCGTATAACCTGCAATCTGTGGCAGAGCATCCTCCTTCCAAGTAGTATCTCTGTACTGGATGCTGCACCATCTCCTGCTTTGGGGCTCCTGCTTTTGCCAAATCTTTTGTGTCCATGCTGGCGACTTCCGTCACATTTTCTTGGGGTGAGGATAATTCAGCACAGCGCAAACGTTACTTAGAAACTCTTAAGCCCACTACATCTGGAGCTACATTTCCCAACCAGTGTGCCGTGGCTGTAGCTCTGGTGTGCCGCAGCAGTCTTCAGTTTCTCCTTCCCCAACAGCTGGCCTGCAGGTTATCCTGCTGCTGCTCCCTGCCCCTCTGCTGGCTCTGCTCTGTGGTCTCACAAACCCTGCTGGCCCCCTGCAATTCCCATGACAGAGGTAAAGAGACACGGAAGAAAGCAGCAGCACCAGGTAAGGGAAGAGAAAGTACTGATGCCAAGGAGGGGAGAAGGTAGGGGTGGAGTGGAGCGAGAGAGTAGGAGAGGGATGGAAGGAGAGGACAGGAAAGGGAAGGTGATAGAAATGATATCGGGGGGGGGGGGGGGTGGTGGAGGTAGAGGGTAGGCAGAGGAAGGTGATGGTGATGCCAGGAGGGTGGAGGGAGAGAGCAGGGTGGGGAAGGTGACTGAGATGATTCCAGTGGGGTGGAGGGAGAGAGAAGGGCGGGGAATGATGTTGGAGGATATGGGGACAGGAACGGGAGAAGAAGGTGGTGGTGGTGGGGGGGGGGGGGATGGAAGAGAAAGTGATATTGCCAAGGGTGGTGGAGAGAAGAAGAGGATTGCAGTGGAATGAAGGGAGAGGGAAGAGAGGGGAAAAGATGGTGATTATGTGAGGGGGTGAGATATGGGGGAGAGGGAAAAGAGAAGGTGATGATACTAGGGGTTGAGGAGGGAAGGAAGAAAAGAGAATGATGTTGCGGGAGACAGGGAAGGTGCTGGTGTGCCATGATGAAGTGAGCCCAATGCCAGATGTGCTAAGACACAAAAAAGGTTGGGAACCACTGGTCTGGTGCAATAGAGGAAAGCATCAGTAAACCTTTGTCAAAGCTAACACTGAAGTGTAACCTCCCTTCAAAAGAGAAAAAAAATGTCAATTTTTTTTTTTGTTAATTCCAATAATCCCTAGGCATTCCATGTTTCTTTTCAGTCTCTTCCAAAAGCCCAGCTCCTGGAAAGATCTGTCATTGGCTTCCGGGTGGGCTCCGGACTGATCTGTCAAGACTCAAGGAAAATTAGAAGCAAGTCAAATTTCACCTTCCCTATCGTCCTGCCAGACCAGTCCAGGCAAGCAGGATCTTTTTTTTTTTTTTAATCTTTTATTTAAATGTATTAATCGCCTAAAAAAAGCCTAGGCGATGTACAGCATAAAACATACATAAAATAAAAATATATATTACAAACATATATCAATAAATAAGCTTTAACATGGACAGGCAGTAGCCGAATCAGGGAATGCTTACATAGAAACATAGAAATGACGGCAGAAGAAGACCAAACGGCCCATCCAGTCTGCCCAGCAAGCTTCACACATTTTTTCTCTCATACTTATCTGTTTCTCTTAGCTCTTGGTTCTATTTCCCTTCCACCCCCACCATTGAAATATCTAACTTGATTAGTTAGGGGTAGTAGGGGTAGTAACCGCCGCAATAAGCAAGCTACACCCATGCTTATTTGTTTTACCCAGACTATGTTATACAGCCCTTATTGGTTGTTTTTCTTCTCCCCTGCTGTTGGGGAGAAACCAAGTGTCATAGTTTAGTAAAAAGCCTGCTTAAACAACCATGTTTTTAATAAGGATTTGAAAGTTTTTAGACTGTTTGCTAAACACAGTTGTGTTCCTCAAAATAGGTGCCGCAGCAGAAAAAGCACCATCCCTGGTTGTATACAGCCTGGCATGGGATGGAGAGGGAAGATCAAGAGAATCTCTTTTGAGAAGAGTGAAGTTTGGTTCTTTCACTATAATTCTGTTTTAGCTCAGGCTCTCTCTCTTCCTATTATTACTGAGTATCACCATCTTCTCATGTTCTACTGATAACTTTGAGGAGGGTGGGGGAGGGTTGGGCGGGGGACGTTTTGTCCGGATTTCTGTTGGAAGAGATTAGTATTGTATAACTTTATTTTATTGATGCTCTCTGTACATTAATGTTTGCCTCCCTTTGGAAAACAATAAAGAAATGATTGAAAAAAAAAAAAAAAGACACACATAGGAATTTTAAACTTTCACAAAATGACAATGAAATTTCCAAACTGAAAACAATATTTCTCTTCTGTTTGTTTTATTTTAACATCATCTTGTTGTCAAACTCCTCTTGATCTTGTCTATCTTCTCCTGCTTCCTTTTCTAGTTCTCATTTCCATGGCTTTTCTTTCTCCATGTCTCTTCTCCCTTCCCTCTCCATCCCTTTGAAATCTTTCATTCACTTTTTTCCATTTCTCCCCAGGTTTTTACTCTTTTTCATCCATCTCCCCTCACCATCTCCTTCCTCTAATTTCTCCACCCCATGTCTCTCATCCTCCAGTTTCCCTTTTTCTCTCTCTTTGCATCCCTCCTCTAATTTCTCCATGTGTTTTTCATCCTTCCACTTGCCTCCCTTCCCCTTCAGCTCCCAATATCAAGCTATGGAATCTATTGGCAGAGGATATAATCGAGGCAACTAGCCTAGCAAGGTTTAAGAGAGGTCTGGACAAGTTCCTAGAGCAAAAGTCCAAAACACATTATTAGAACTTAAATTATAGAGCATACAATCTTGCCATGCTGAGTCAGACCAAGAGTCCATCAAGCCCAGCATCCTGTTTCCAACAGTGGCCAATCCAAGTCACAAGTGCCTGGCAAGTACCCAAACATTAATTTCCTAGCATGTAGACATATAGACTCGGGACCAGTGGGTTTATACTCCCCTGCCAGCAGATGGAGACGGAGCAAGCTGACGTCACAGTATATATAGCCCTGCAGTGACCCCAGCCTGTCTGTATTCTCTGTCTCCAAAAGATGGTGGAAGTGCATCTTCGTATGGGGATTGCTTCGAGCTTTTTGGAAGGAGAACTTTGAAATTCTAAGTTAAGGAAAAGAAAGCCAGGCTCTCCTGCAGCAATACCTAAAGGTGCCTCCCCCAGTTGAGAATTCCTGAGGTGATTTCCGTGGTCCCTCGGAGGTGAGCCTTGGTCCGGTAGCTGGCTTGCCTGGCGTAGACGTAGCTGCTAGTTCAGCTGAAAGACAGTGGGTGCAGCAGGCCGAGCACGGCGGTGATGGCAGATGCTGACCTGTGCTTAGTAAGTACTGAGCACAGGTAAGGATTAAAAAAAGAGAAGTTTTACCTTTGAATCAGAGACAGTTAGAGGGGTTTCAGGACTTCCTCCGGTATCCGTGCTCGGCACGCTGTACCCACGTTTGTTCCCACTCCCGTTGGGGTTGGGGAACTGGGCAGCTTGGTGGATTGAGCAGCCCCCATTGGTATCCCTGGGAGTAACAGCAATTAGATCTTCTTTATGAGATCTGCAGGTGCTTGCGACCTAGATTGGTCACTGTTAGAGACAGGATGCTGGGCTCCATGGACCTTGGTCTGACCCAGCATGGCACTTCTTATGTTTCCCCCCTCACTTGTCTCCATACGTACTCAGCCCAGTTTCTCTCGTTTTATCCCCTCTCTTCTTGCTGTTTCCTTTTCTCTCCATTCTTTTCCTGTCTTCCACATTTCAACTATCTCCTTCCCTTCATGCCTACTGCTCCCATCTCTTGCACCTCCTGTCTCTCCCCCAGCCGATTCTCACTCCATGTCTCTCCCCTCCCCCATTAATTGTTGGTTCCCTTCCATTTGATCCCCAGTCCTTCCCTCCAACCTCCACAATTTGATCTCCCCCTCCCTGATCTGTTTCCCCTTCCCCTGATTCCAGGTCATTGCTCCCTTTCCTCACACCCCTGCTGGCAGAACTGAGTGTGAAGCTTTACCATCTTTAACAAACCTCATCTAACTAATGGGCAATTCCATTAAGCGGCCTTGCTGTTTGAAAACACACAAGCCCTTATACAACTTATACTACATGGGTGCCCGAGAGGTTCAAATTGCGAAGCTGCTCAATGGACTCGCCCATTAGTTGGAGGACAGTTACTAAATGTGGTAAAGCTCCACATTCCCAGTTCTGCCAGAATGGGTGAAAGGAGAGAAGAACAAGACTCGGGAAGAGACAGAAGCAGCATGGGTTTCGTGGAATGACAGTGGCACTTTAGCAGTCGGCAGGACAAGCAGAGAGCCTCATTGATGCCCAGTCTGCAAGGAGTCAAAGACAGCCCCTTGTCACACAGACTGCAGCAGTGATGCCAAGAGGTTGCTGGGCTCAGTGAGCGTGGGCTCACAGCCTCACTCACAGGGTAAGACTGAATGCTGAGCTGCAGCTCAAGACCTAAAATATAGATATTTATTTACTTTAAATCTTTTCTATACCGTCGTTAAGCTAGATGCCGTCACAACGGTTCATAATAAGGCACATAAATTAATGTTGCTAAATGTATTAAATTATATCAATTAAACAGGTGCCATCAAGATACAGTAACATAGTTTCATAAAACATACTAATTGGTGGGTGTGATAAATCATGTCTATTCTTATCCGTATCAGCTGTGAGAATGAATTAAAAATTATATATTATCCATTGGTGTTGAAACTAAAATATAAATTAAAATTAAAATACACACATTGATTAAGGTGATGTGTGTAGGTGTCTTACTGACCGCATCCTACACTTCCCTGGATTCTACTCTCCATTGTCTTTGTGAAATGCTTGCTTAAATAGCCAGGTTTTTAAACTTTTTCTGAATGCTTTGATGTCCCTTTGCAATCTGATTTCTAAAGGCATGGTGTTTCATATTATAGGTCCTGCTAAGGATAGAGCCCTTTCCCTTACTTGGGTTAGTCTTGCTGTTTTGACTGAAGGAATAGTTAGTAGTGCTTTGTTTACTGATCTCAGGTTCCTATGAGGGTCGTGTACGCGAAGGGCTGTGTTCAGCCATTCTGCTTTTTCGTTATGTATTAATTTATGTATGGTGCATAGTGTTTTGTACTGTATTCTTTGCTCAATGAGTAACCAGTGTAGTTCAGCTAGGGTTTCGGTGATATGGTCTCTTTTGTTTTTACCAGTCAGAATTCTTGCAGCAGTGTTTTGTAGTATCTGGAGTGGTCTTAGCGTGGTATATGGCAAACCCAGTAGAAGGGCATTACAATAGTCAGTGCTAGCAAAAATTAAAGCTTGTAACACTGATCGGAAGTTGGTAGGCGTCAGCAGTGGTTTTAGTCTTCTAAGAATCATAAGTTTGGCGTATCTTTCCCTTACTTTTACAGATATATGTTGTTTCATACTTAGTTCCGTATCAATTATCACTCCAAGGTTTCGTACTTTATCAGCTAATTCTATTTTTTTTGGTTGTTTTTGAGTGTGATAGGGTTTTGAATAATCTCTATGTTTTTACGTTCCTGACATCTTAGTCCTCCCTCTGGCTTCCAGATAGTACCCCAAAATTCTATCCAGAAAAAAAATTCAGACAGTTGGCAATTCTACACAAACCAGAATATAACAGTCAGGAGCCAAAACTGCTTAGCCCGCTGATTGGCTCTACCTATAGACCAACTGACAGATGACTACATTGAACAAGAATATAAAGTAGGATAATGTGCATGGTCATTGGCATTCTAAGGCAGAACAAACCTAAACAAGGCTCTTCATAACACTTGTTCTTACCTTGTTTTTCTCATCCTGAATGATTTCTAATACTTGGGCTACATGCCCTTCTTCTAAACACCTCTGGCCAGCTGATTGAAAGAGATCAAAATCTTCTCCTTTGAAGGCATCTTCTTGCAGGGCTTGCTAGAAGACCACAATGTACATTTTGCACTTATAAAAAGGAAACCAAATGCACTCACAGCAGCAATGAATCCCAATCACTCTGATCTTATTTGCAAGTTATAAGGTCAACAGAAAATACAGCAAAAGAAGTGCATCACACAGGCCTACCGACCTGGTAAATGGGGAATATTTATCCATTATGGGAATACCCCGTTAGTATATTTGGCCTTCCCTCTGTGAGAAAATACAAAGTCAGAATACATACAGACAGCAGTGTCCCGTAAGGAAGTCAAATTTGCAAGCCTGATGCCTGTCTCTGCATCCTACACCCATCCATCATTTCTTTTAAGAATCCTACTCCATGGGGGCCTCAAGATGTCATATAAAACACATTTCGGACTAATTCTTAAGGTGGTCTAGCAGACATCATAGCTTGCTATGAATCCACTTTTCTCTAGGACTGACACAGTGACGCCAATCCCACATGGCTCCTCGTGCCCTGCATGCATAAGAAGGTAAGGAGGCACGTCTTGGTCTCTCTCTTTCACATCTCTGCAGAAACAAATATTCCAGCTGGGATGCTACACTACCAAAGTTTAAAACAGAGTTGTAAAACAGCATTTAAAAAAAAATGTGGTGTGCCCCAGAGGACGTGCTCCATGAGATCTGCACTGCTGTCAATGAGCCATGCAATTCCCCCTGACTTCCAGTGCGAGCATGTTGCCTTCCTGCCTCTGCCTCTCAGCTCCACTAGGTATTCTGGGATGCCGGTATTGGAGACTAGATTTCATCGATGATCTGTTATCAACTTCCTCTGCTTACATTTTTGCTGATAACAGATTATCAATTAAATCTAATCTCCGATATCATCATCAGCAGACTACCTAAATCAATAAATACAGCATGTATTTTATATATATATATATATATATATATATATATATATATATATATATATATATATATATATATATATATATATAGCACCACTGGCATGCACAGTACTGGACCAGATGATCTCCAGGGTTACAGTAGGCCTGCCTCAAAAATCCTCCACTCAAAGCCATGGAAGGAAAAGTTACCCTCTGAATCATGAATAAAATATTCAAAGCGGAGAAAGGCGGGGGCTGACCCCCCATGACTTAGGCTGAGGTCATGGAGGATCCCAGTCTGAGCCGGTCAGGAGATGGCATACTCATGTCTCTGGAGGGACAGAAGATGGCTCCCTCCAGGATGGCATGTCAAGGGAGATGCCCATCCAGCCATCAGGCTGACAAGATCCTCTGAGCCACCCAGCCATGCAGTTTGATGACGGGATTGGGAATTGCATAGACTGCCGAGAGTGGGAAAAACGAAAAAAAAGAATGACATCAGGGTGTCCAGGGTTAAACTTCTTAAGCTCTGACCGTGCTCTACTGCCAACACTCAGTTAATATTAGCTTCTGTTGTTAAGGAGAGTAATATCACTTACACATCTCTGAGTAATGGCTTGCAGCTCCTCTACAGCCATCATATCCAGGGTTTCCGCATCAGATTTATAACTTGAAATGAGTTCTGAAATAACAGATATTATACTTAAATGACATCAAATATTATAGTACTAGGAGTATTACTGAAATGTTACACCAGCATTACACTCCTCACTGAATTTATAACTTTTTTGCCATCTCATTCTTAGATGTTTTATGTAGTCTTCCAATAATTCTTTTATGCTATTTTAAAGCTGGTAGAAGTATTAAGGGCAATTCAATGTTCCAGGCTGTCTTTCCAGTGAAGAGCGTTAACTTTGCATAGTGGACGACAATGGCTCGTTACAGTTCTTTGCTGAAAGAAAAGCATTAAAATGGTTTTGTGTGAATTAAAAAAAAAAATACACAGAGACAGGGAGTCTAACATTCCTCTAGGACTCACACAAAGACTCTTCTCCCTCCCCTTTCACTTTCTCCTCTTCTTCCTCTATGCCCAGAAGTTGCTCCTGCCGCTTCCTCCTGTAACCAGACCCCCATCAGGGACAAAGACACTTCTGCCCTCTCCTCTTGCTTCCAGGCCCACAAGCTGAGAAAATACACTCACCCCAGGAGAATGGGCACATGCATTTTCAAAACCCTGCAAGGAGATGTGTGAACGTTTCATGATGCTTTGGTACAGAAATGTACATATGTTCACTGAGCTCTAGATGGTCAACCACAGCTTTATGCAAGCCCCTAATTTACTGTAACAGCTCGTGGCCAGGAAATTCTATGACAGATTTCAAGATTCAGTTACAGTTCTGCACTGTGATGCACACATTGAATAGGTTTAGCTCATTTGCCTATAGCCATGCCACCCTGAATGTGCTGATCTTATCTCATTTGACACACACACAAATAAAAGCCAAACATTTTCACTTTTTGGATGATTGCATAAGAGAACATCATATATGCATTATAATGTAATTTATATATTTCTACACAGTTTAATAAAGATCACTTCCTCATCATCCTGCCAGACCAGCCCAGACAAGTGGGATTTATCCTTCCTACCAGCAGATGGAAACAGAGGGCAAGCTGATTTTGGCCTGACGTCCCTCCCTATTTATTGTCTGGTGCAGCAGGGAAGGCGTCACTAGTTTTCTGCCTCCAGTAAATGGTAGGTTCTGGTCCAAATGTAAGGTGGAGGGAAAAAAGGCCCCTGGGTCAACAGACTTAAGTCACAGGCTGATTTCACCAGCAGAAGCCGGGGCCAAGCAGGGAGCTCCTATCAGGACGACAGTCAAGAGAAAGTGGCTGCTCTTCCCTCTCCAGGGCAATCAGGGCTCAGGCTTCCCTGTATTCAGCATCATGGTCTCGGCCCACAGCAGAAGGCACAGCACGCCGGTAGAATGCCACAAGGAAGACTTCTCAGGTAGGATGTGGGCGTGCCAAGTACCATCATCACAGATTCCTTTTTTAGGACCCACGATGGGAGGCTGGGCTGGGAGTAAATTTAGTCAGCTGTAGAGATGGATAGTGCAGCAAGAGCAACCCCCGGAGAGCAGAGAAGCCCTTCTGGGATGGATTTTCCATTACTGTTAGGCCTGGAGGCGGCCGCAAGACAATCGAGGCACTCCTTCGCAGCCTCAGACTTACTGTTAGGGGATCTGCCGGAGAAGTTGCGGAGCCAAGAGGATGAGGAGTTCACCTCAGCCTTTATCAGGGCCATGCACAAAGCCTTGTTACAGATAAAAGGCAGAAAGAGATATGAGCGGAAATCAGACAGGGCCCAGCTGGGCAAAAGACAGAACCAGGAAATCTGTTAGGAAGAGGTCTCCTCCTGGATAAATTTGTCTGGCAACAAGCACCAAAGGTCAGGCAACATAAGAACATGCCATGCTGAGTCAGACCAAGGATCCATCAAGCCCAGCATCCTGTTTCCAACAGTGGCCAATCCAGGCTACAAGTACGTGGCAAGTACCCAAAAACTAAGTCTATTCCATGCTACTGATGCCAGTAATAGCAGTGGCTATTTTCTAAGTCAGTTTAATTAATAGCAGTTATTGGTCATATTTGGTTCTTCTATGTATTGGTATTGGGGGCAAAACATACACTCCTCAGAAGGAGGAAGGAAACGCCCAAGGAGACTGGCAGGAGGCAACTACATAAGAACATAAAAATTGCCATGCTGGGTCAGACCAAGGGTCCATCAAGCCCAGCATCCTGTTTCCAACAGAGGCCAAACCAGGCCACAAGAACCTGGCAAGTACCCAAACACCAAGAAGATCCTATGCTAACGATGCTAGTAATAGCAAAGGCCATTCTCTATGTAAACTTGATTAATAGCAGTTAATGGACTTCTCTTCCAAGAACTTATCCAAACCTTTTTTGAACCCAGCTACATTAACTGCACTAACCACATCCTCTGGCAACAAAAATGAGAGCTTAATTGTGTATTGAGTGAAAAAGGATTTTCTCCAATTAGTCTTAAATGTGCTACTTGCTAACTTCATGGAATGCCCCCCAGTTCTTCTATTATCCGAAAGTGTAAATAACCAATTCACATCAACTCTTTCAAGACCTCTCATGATCTTAAACACCTCTATCATATCCCCCCTCAGCCGTCTCTTCTCCAAGCTGAACAGCCCTAACCTCTTCAGCCTTTCCTCATAGGGGAGCTGTTCCATCCCCTTTATCATTTTGGTTGCCCTTCTCTGTACCTTCTCCAACTGCGAAGGCAGACTCAGCAATTAGACTTTTCAGAGTGAGGAGCCATGCTCCTTATTTGCCAGTTGCTCAGTCTCTAGAATTAGAAGAGCAATAGCCTGTGATAAAAGGATCAAGGGTCACCAAGGAAAATTGCCCAGTGCCTGCATTGCCAGAAAATAAATTAAGCTCCACCCCCTCCCTCACTGTACTCTCCACCTCCAACTCCTCTCTGTATGGAAACTGAGCTCCTCCCCTTTCTCTGTGTATTGTCCAATCTAGTCTTTCCTACCACATATGGAAATTGAGCTTGGTCCCTCTCTCTGAATTGTTCAATCCCCTCTCTACAGTGTTGCCAGATGGGTGGTTGTCACACCCAATTGGGCAACTTTTTGTGTGTTTGGGAAATTTTTTGCTTTTTTTGGCTGTGGGATTTTGGGCTTTTTTTTTTTTTTTTTTTGCGTGTGCATTTTTTTAGACGTCTTGCCAGAAGGGGAGCAGAGTGGGCAGAGTGTATGGCCCTAAAGCCAGAATTTCATGCCTTTTGCTAATGCGTCACAAGCTATTGCACGGAAGGCAGAGCTTGAAACGGGTGACAACAAGCTTGAGCACTCGTGCCTTCTGCCCTCTTGCTTGTATTTTTACATTGGTGTGGGAGCAGAAAGTATAAGAAGGGTGGGGCTGGTGGGCGAGGGATGACTCCCCCACCTCCACTGCTGTTTTTGCAATAACACCCCCTCACCATCACCGCCAATCTTCAGGGCTCACACATGGAGGCATGATGTCACGGGCGCACATGTGCAGAGAGCTGCTGCCCGGCTCCCTCCTCTAGATTCTGAGCACTCACTACCTAATCGCTTCGCTGATCCCCTGCATCTCCCACCACGAACCAAACCAAGGTGCTGCCCAATCACCTTACACCACCTCCAAATTCAAGAAAACAGACCACTCGCTCGCTATCCGACCACCTAGCTCACCCCTTATGAACCGAGGTTCTGCCTGCCAGATTGTCTCATCCCCCATCCCCCAACAGATCACTCGCTACCGGACCGCCTCATGCTGCTCCTATCCAAGAAACGGACCGCTCGCTGCGCGATCGCCTAGTGCACTCCCCTGCCCCCCACACAAACCACATCACTCACTGCTCGACTGCATCACTGCCACTCCCACCACAATCCAGACCACTCGCTGCCAGACTGCCTTGCCGTCCCCCATTCCTGTTATCGGAACCATTTCGCACAACTCACCCCCTCATTGGACAATCCGGACCACTCAACTATCCGACCACCTCGTTGCCCCTTTCCCACCATGATCCGGCCTACTTGCTGCCTGACTGCTTCGCCGCAACTTTCCCCCTCCTCGAAATTCAGACCACCGTACCGCCCCCTTTTCCCCCCACGATCCAATCTACTTGCTGTCTAACTGCCCTATACCCCCCCTAATCTGAACCACTCTCTGCCCGACTGCCTCTTCACCCCTCCCCCCATAAATATGTCTGCATGTAATGCAGGAATTTGTGTACAATTGTGCATAATAATTATTTTTGTGAGTTTTAGGCTACATTTGGTGAATGATTGGGCTCTAAACATTTTTGGAATCTGGCAACCCTGTCTCTCTGCTAGTACACTCCCTGCACTGTCTAATACTACACACCTCTAGTATGCACTTCACTTCATAGTATTACCCCATTCTTATTTGAATTTGTTTCTCTATCAGGCCGATGCAATACTTGTGTGTAGAAAACAGGCGCTCAATGTTATGCGCCCACTTTCCTAACGTGCCCAGCCACCTCTCCTAGACGCGTGATGCAATATTTAAATGAGGGGTCACGCTAAAAAGGAGGCGCTAGGGAATACTGTGCGTCCCAACTGCCTCCTCGACATCGGGTGCCCAGGAGAGGTGGCTGTTAGTGTGAGTTGGGAAAATGGACGCTCAAAATGAGCGTCCATTTTCTCCTGCTACCGATACAATATACACGGATTGGACCAGTTATTTTTCACATGTATACTGGGCTCCCAGAATTTTTTTTTTCCCCCAATTTTTTTTAACCTGAATCTGCATTCTGTGGTTCCTCCTACTTAGTATTGCGATGATACTAATAGGAGGAATCACAGAAAGCAGGATTTTTTGTTTTTATCAGCGAGCCCTTAATCACGGCATATCTTTATGCCAGTCCCAGCTGGCGTAAAATTTACTGCATTGCAATGGGCGCTTTGGCCACGCTGGAAATTTTTAAATTTCGGGTATTAACTAATAGCCTCATCTATATGGAATTTACATGTGATGAGCGCTATTAGTTACACACATTTTTGACGTGCTAATTCCCGTATTGCATCGGGAGTTATGGATGCGCGTCCAAAACACGTATCCAATCACGTGTTAAACCATGTGCTAGCCACAGCACACGATATTGCATCAACCTGTGTGTGAATTTTGTGAACCGCTTCGTGCGCCACTGTAGATAGCTGTATAAAAAAATTATAAAATACATAAAGTGATATTATAATAAACAGGGACCTCCTCACGTGTCAAACAGGGTGTTAATCTAAGAGAAATATTAAAAACTACTGGAATCTGCTCTCATTCTATTTAATCAAGCGTTATGGTAAACTGGGGAGTTTATAATTACTTTACTGATCATGCATTCAGATCTTTGGCTTTCTTGTAATCTACCAGTCTAGTTTTCACTGTATAGGGATCTGCCATTTAGTTTTCCTCGCCGCAGTAATTTGAATTGGCGTATCCTGTGTAAAAAGACAGCTAACACCCTTCACCTTTTATTTACAATAATTACAGCAGTCACGTCGGCATAATCTCGTTTGATAGTACCTTACATCTGTGGACAAAGCGTGCGAAACCTGCCCCAAAACAGCTAACACCTCCGATGAGTCCCCGCGCATTAGAGTAGGACAGTGAACGGGTGGGGAGGCGCAGAAAGATGACCTCACAGCTCTGGAAGTAGTTCGTGCGGGTCAAGCCTCGCTCTGGTTCGTACACAAGATTTTTGGTTCGGAAGTTTGTATCACCTTCTTGCGAAGAGGGTCCGTGAGTGGGACTGTCTGTTATAGAGCATGGAGCCGACGCAGCGAAACAATGGAACCCCGAAGTCGCCTGGAAAAGGTGCAGGTTTGTGATGCTGGTGGTTACTGAGCGGTACTTTATGCCTGCCCGGGAAACGTTGTATTAGAAGGATGGTGGGGTTGGGTGATGTGACATGACATGCTTGAAAGGGGCGACTGTCTTTTTTCGTGAGAATGTCACCCCACGATAATGAATTATGAGTGAAATTGGATTTTTCAATTCCTGCTTGAAAGTATTCTGGGAGTTTTTCAACAGAAATCGCTGTTGGAACCAGAACGGAATTACTTATATTAGGAGCTATGTAGGTTACTCCCCTGGTATAAAATCTCATAGGGTTGCCAGTCTTTCCACAAACTAAGACTGGGCAGTCAAGGCCAGGGGGATCACTTGCATAAATTTGCATAATTTTTAGATCCTGCCAGTGAACTATCTAAACAGTATAACAATAAGCTGATAGGGCTGCCCACGGTTTTTGTTTGGGTCTCTCAGGGCAATGAAGGGGGGGCTCTGCTACTCACCTGCACCCCATTTACCTCACCAGCTCGTAGGCCCGATACTACCTATTTTGCTGCCCTGTGCAGATTATTATTGTGCTGCCTCCACCCTCCCTGGCCAAACCAGAAAATCCTGCAAAAAGACATTTGGAACCTGCTATAAATCCCCCACACAAACAATATCTCATCTTGGTCACACATGCAGAACACAAGTCCTCACTAAACACAGAATAAAGACTATAAATAGAAACATGCAGACAAACTGAACTGGAAACCACAACATGCCAAACTCTCTAGGCAGTGCAACAATGGAAAAAGCAAACATGGAGCATTCCTCATAAAACAGATAAAACCAAGAAGAATAAAAATAATCATAATAGTAAAGCCATACTAATAAAAAGAATATTTCAAAACAGCAGACACAAAACACCTAATATTTACAACAGATAAGCATTTACAAAAATCCCCTGCTCTCCATACTTGAGAATTTTTTTATTTCCAGTCACCCTAAAATTGTCCTGGATTATTGGAGAGAGGGGAGCTGTACAAACTCTCCTCTCTCTCAAATACACAAACATTCACTCTCTAACACACATACGTGCTCTTTCTCACACACATTCTCACTTTCACACACACTCCCTCATGTTCTCACACATTCGCTCATTCACGGACACTTGCTTTCTCAGAGGGTCAGAAAGATGCTAGGCAGGGAGGTGGAAAAGAGAAGAGAACCAGGGCTTACATGAAAGGCAACTATCCAAGGAGCCAGGTCTGGGGGAGTGCATTGATGTGCCTCAGAGGGCTAGGCGCCCAGCATTGCATGCCACCACTGTAATGACGCAAGTGCTCCTTAACCATGCAGCTGCTGGCTCAAGCAGGCCAGTCATGTCATCCAAGGAGGCACTGCCCCCACCCCCAAGTCAACAACAAACCTGAGGGGAGCAGGGAGACAATAGGTAGGGAGGGGAAACACTTGGTGTTTGGGTAGTAGATGCTGGACAGGGGAAGGGCCAAGGAGAAGGTATAGGTGGAGGCAGAGAGGGATAGAGGGTCACTGCAGTAAATGAGCCTGATATTCAATGAAATTTGGTTATCTAAGTTATCCAGATAACTTAGGGATATTCAGCAGCACAGCTATGCTGCTGAATATAACCAGATAAGTTCTAGTTAGCCAGATAAGTTATATCCAGGTAACTTATAGCAGGTCTAACTTATTTGGTTAAATTAACTGGATATGGCTGAATATAGGCACTTTTCGAGTCAAGATAACTAGATAAGTTGCTCTGCCTCAAGCCACCAATTGCCTGCCCCCAAGATATCCAGTTATCTACTTAAATGGATAAATACTTATCTGGCTAAGTGGTGGCTGCTGAACATAGCAGGATATTCAGTATTTATTTATTTTATTTGTGTGCTTTTATATACCAAAGTTTGGAACAATCCTTCACTCCGGTATACAGATATAATAACATATTACATTAAACCATAACAGACAATTTTGTACATTGGTAACAGATAAAGATTGTGCTTAGTTAACAGCACTATAACGTTTAGCTAAGTAACATTTCAATATTGGCCCCTAAAAGTTTTTGTTTAAAACCAGAGAATTCCAAGTTGCTAGTAGACAAGGGTATGGTGTGTTCCTTTTTTTTTCTTTCCTTCAAACAATTGATGTTTACTTGCCTCTGTCAGCTGGCTCTGATTGCTGTAGCAGCAAGAGAAAAACAGGTGGCCATTAGTTGGGGGAAGGGACACCAGCAGAAGTAGATGGGGAGAGGGGAATTGGGGAAAGCAGCTGGATCCAGAGTGAGACCTGATGGAGGGAGGAAAGCACAGCCTGCAGAGCAACTTTGCAGAGAGCTGCAGCTATCAGTGAGCCAGTAAGAAGACAGGTGCCAGCACCAGGTCCCAAGCCAAAAGCAAAGCAGATTACCACAGCAGGAACCTCAGTTGCTGGAGGAGCAAACCCAGAGGTAGCAGCAGCTGAGACAACTTACGAATTGGATGAGTTGAATGAACCCAGGCGGCACAGATTAAGAGAGAGAGAGGGAAGGAAAGCTCAAGCTTCAGGCATATGCAGAATAAGAATGTAGTATTTATTTATTTAAATGTTTTATATATACTTTCATTCCATGTGAGAATCACTAGATCTAACGATTTACAGGTAAAACATTCATAAATGAGTGTTACAAGGTGGATAGACATTCATAGAAACGGAAGTAATAAGTGGTAGACTTCTAATATAGAACCAGAGCTAGATTAAAGGGGTTAGCAAGGGGGGGAGGGGTTATTGTTCAAGAATTATTTGTGTTATCTGAGTCATGGGAAACTGGGTGTTTCTGAAAAGTAGAAGGCATTTTTGAATAGCCAAGTTTTTAAATCTCTTTTGAATTTTTTTATCTGTTAATGTTCAAAGTTCTTGGCATGGAATTCCATAGTTTTTGGGCCGGCAATTGAGATCACTCTATCTCTAGTTAGTGTTAGATGAGAGCTTCTTAAATTCGGGATTTCAAGGAGGCCTTTGTTCTGTGATCTGAGAGTTTGCAGGGGGCGGGGGGATGTGAGGTTTAAGTGTTATTCCTAGCAGATCATTGATGATCAGGTTAATGCTATCGTATATTATAGTTAGAACTTTATAATGTATTCTTGACTCTTCAGGAAGCCAATGTAGAGCCATCAGAATTGGGGTGATGTGGTCAAATTTTCTTGCTCAAGACATTAGTCGAGCAGCGGCATTTTGCAGTAGTTGCAGGGGTTTTAAGTGGCTAGTCAGAAGACCTAGCAGTAATGATTATAGTAATTGAGGTTTGAGAAAGTGAGAGATTGTAAAACTGTTCTGAAATCTGTTGTGCTTGGAAGAGGTTTCAATCGGCTCAAAATCTGCAGCTTGTAGAAACAAGCAAACTGATTAGATCTGATGTGGGCTTTCACTGTTAAATTTTCATTGATTTGGACCCTAGATTTCTCACTTGGATTGCAGGGGTTACTTAGCAACTTCTGAGATCTATCCCTGGAGGTATAGTGTTTTGTGGCTTAACCAAATTGTTGCGTCCGTCCGGACTCGGACAGCTTCGTCCTTTGTGCCTTACCTCAATTCTCGCTTTGTCCACTAGCCTCGGGAAGATGGCTACCGCTGTGTCTGCAAGCCACACTTCCCAGCGTCCCCAGAACGGCTATGGCAAGGCATGCCGCCATGTTACTCCTGAGGGCCTCCTAGGGTGCGCGCGCACCAGCCACGTCTTTATTCCAGCTATGGCGCGATCCTCGGGGGCGTCCCACTCGAGTGACGTCACGCCATCCGGGTATTTAGCCTGCCCTTCGTTTGCTGACTGACTGAGTTAGCAAGAGTTGGACTCGTCTGGTCTGAGCTACTCTGCCGCTTCCTGCTGCCACTGGAAGCTCTCTCTTCCCTCCGGGGTTCTACTAACTTGGGTACTCGCTCCTCGAGGGCCTGCGCTGTCTATCTTGGTGCCTGTGAGTTAACTACTTCTGCCTGCTGGAATCATCAACTATATAGCTAAAGTGTTGTGAGTAACTTAACCTTTGCCAGTCTGTCTCATCTACAGCTCCATATTGAAAACCTGCATTGGAGGTCCCTACACCACCATTGTGGGACAGGTCTCCTCAGCCGAGGACCCCTAGACTGCTGCTCTGGAATCAACTCACTACTGCCACCTCTGGTGGTAACCACAAACTGTTTAATAAAAGACAATCTTCTGTGTTTGTGCGTTCTGAGTCTAGCCTGGTACTGCAGTTCCTCACGGGGCTCCTCCCGGTGGGAGTGGCCATCACTGCAGCACCCAAGAATCCACCCAAACACCTCAAAACCATAACACAAATTATTTTAGTTTTTTGGGGGTTCATCGAGAGTTTCCATTGAGCTTTTTTTCTTTTACTTTATTCATATATTCAGAAATTAGAGATGTTTTTTCAAATGATTTTGTTAGAGGGATATAGAATTGTAGATCATTCGCATATAGGAAAAGTTTAAACCCAGGTCTGATAGTAATTTGCATATGGGCAGCATGTAGATATTTAAATAATGTAGCATATTTAAATAATTGTACATAAATAATGTAGTAGCATATTTAAATAATGGTAGCACTGATCCTTGTGGGATGCCAGTTGTGCTTTGGAAGGTGTCAAACAAGTAATTGTCAAGTTTTACTTGGATTGATCTATCTGCAAGGAAAGAGGTGAACCATTTTAGCACATTTCCATATATCCTGATGTTTTTCAACTGTTGGCATAGTGGATTATGGTCAACAGTGTCAAAGGCAGCTGTTAGATCAATCAGGACTAGACAGTATGATTTGTCTGAGTCAAAACCTTGTAAAATAGGACCAGTTAAGGATTGAAGAAGAGTTTCGTTTAAGTGGTTTCTCCAGAATCCAAATTGGTTAGGATAGTGTCTTATTATCTTCAAGATGACTTTCCAGTTGAATAAGGACTGCTTTTTCAAGTATTTTCGCAATGAAGGTTAAGTTGGAGATCAATGATAAATTATTCCAATCATCAGGTCTTCCAGATTTATTTTTGAAAATTGGTTTTATAACTGCCTGTTTTAGACTTTGGGGCATAAAACCTTCCTCAAAGGTGAGGTTGACTAGCTTTGTAATTGTAGGGGCTATTGTCTGGTTTATTTGTTTTAGTAGGGTGGCTGATATCGGGTCAAGGGGATGTGTAGCAGGTTTAATTTGGCTATAATTTTGCTTATCTCCAGTTTTGATACTCTGTCAAATGATGACCATTTATCTTCTGCAGATAGATCTTCTGTTATCAGAGGGTAGGAATAAGTGACTTGTTTCAGCATCTTGATTTTTTCTATTAGTGCTGTTGCATAATCATTACATGAAGTTTTTGTAAAAGTAATGTATGTTTGTATGATGTGAAGAAGGGTCTTTAATTAGACTCTTAACTGTCTCAAGAGTTTTGAGTCAAATTATTCCATGTATCTTTTTTTGCATAATATTCTATTTTTTATTTGTTCGTAAGTGTTCTGTAATGGGATAGGTAAGATTTGTATCTTCTAAGTGATTCATCTGTAGAGTTTTTTTGCCATTTTTTTCTAGTTTGCTTAATAGTTTTTTTGGACTCTTTCAGTTTTTCGTTATACCAGGGGTTCCATGTTCTCTGATTTTCTTTATTTTTGTTTGTATAGGGCTACATTCATCTGCAATATCTTTGATCATATTTTCCCATTAATTAAATGCATCATAGCAGCTGTTTAGGTTTAAATCATTAATTTTGATCTCTAATGCTTTACTTAGTGTTTCTATATTTATTTTCTTTCTGAATTTATGGTGTTTTTCATTTCATCTCAGAGGTTTTTTTTTTTTAGTTATTAGATTTTATATATTAGATCAGCTTTGATTAGATGGTGGTCAGATCATGGAATTGTCTTGCGTTTGGTAATTATATTGTAGTAATTAGGATTTGCGAATATTAAATCAAGTGTGTTGCCAGTTTTGTGGGTGGCTTCAGAGATGTATTGGTTCCATCCTAAGGCTTCCATTGCATCAAGGAACAAGTCACAAGAGGGGGATCTTGGTGAAACATTTTACGTGTAGATTAGTTTCCTAAGATTGTTTCTGGAGCACGGAGTTCTTTTGTGAAGAGTTCAGTAATGGGTGAGCAATCTTTTTGGAGAAAGCTAAGTGAGGATTATACCAATCCAATATTAATTTGTTTTGATTTTAAGATAGCTACTTCATATGGAGGGTAAATTTCAATTTTCTTTAGTGTTAATTTGACTTATTTTTTGCAGATTATTGGTAGGCTTCCACCTTTTCCTTTTTGTTGTGGAATATGGAATAGATCGTAGTTAGGATGAGATAATTGGTTTAAGAGTACATTGTCTTTGTTTAGCCAAGTTTCAGGTTGTTGTTTATCTATAATATCCTTGATAAGTGGTATTTTTTTTTTTTTTTTTTTTTATTTGAGTGTTCAGCAGTAGTAGGGTGAACAGTAAGCAAGTTTTGATGTTTTGGAGTTTATTATGCATTGTAGAAATTTATCAACTTTAAGGTTTTTGTTGTTTATTGGATCTATTTTGATTTTTGAATCCATGATAAACAGTGATGACTTGGAGATAACAGCAAAGGTGTCTCCCAGCACAGTGCTATTAACCTTAGGTAGTCAACCAGTGAGGGGATAGATGGTGGGAGAAAATGGAGTGGAGTGGATGAGATTAGATGATTTATCGTGGTAGGGTATGTTGTGGTGTCTTCATGTCTTGGTGTCCTTGGGCGGTGTCTTCTGGTGGTGACTTTGTTTCAGAGTCAGTTAAATCAGGTGGTGATCTCAGGCTGAGATTTCATGTGGTCGTGGCATTCTTAGGCAGTTTAATCAGGATGTGATCACAGATGGAGATTGTGGGCTCACCAGGTGGGGTAAACCACTACTCACAGCCCACTTCACCCTCTGTAGTAACTGGGGTTGTGGCTTTTTCCTTCTCATTAAGGGAGGTCAGTTGCCCTCTCCAGCCTCTTCTCACCTCACATCTGCAGTTCAATTGCTGTCTCCTCCCTCTTCTCACTTTGGAGCTCAGTAGCTCTCTCCTCCCTCTTCTCACTTTGGCAGATCTTGACTCTTTCCTCTTTCTGCAGCTGAAAAAGCAGGCAGCTAATTGGTGCACCTCTCCACCATGTGCCACAGCCATAGTTAATCTTGGTGGCTCCTGCAACAAGCCCTGATAGGCTAAGTTGCCTTGCTGCCTTGACTGGGTTTTATAGTGTCCGGTTCAAAACTGGGTAGTTGGTCACCCTAGAATCTCATCAAAGAAATATGTGAAGTTTCAATAAAATTACCTACAAGAAAATCACCAAAGTAAAGTAGAGTTGATTCTGTTATAAGGTTACCAAATGTATAAAAATGCAGGCTTTCGGAACTACTGTGGTCCCTTCATCTGCAATGCCGTCTTAAGAATTGCTTGAAGAAGGAGCTGTAATAGTAGCAAAAGCTTACGTCCTTAAAACTTTTAGCCTTACCAAAGGTATACCCTAATAAATTGGTTAGTTTTTATTTTATTTATTTTGCTTTTGCAGTACTGTGAACCTTGCTGAATATTTGGAGCAGCCTTATTGAAGGGCAGCTGGTTTTTGCTGTAGACTTAAATACAGGTTTCTTGAGTATAAAGCCATCTTACTGGAGCCTAGGGCTAGGTTATCAATATTACTTTGCATATTTTCTTATGCAGAGTAATGCAAGCGAAAACTTTAGATTGGGAAACAAATATACGTGCCCATCCAGAGTTTATAGAAGAATATATGATGGGGCCCTTCTGGATCAGACCACTGGCCTTTTGAACCCATCATCCTGTCTCCAACAATAGAAGATCTCAGTGAAGACTTAGGTATATTCATTCCCTTGTTGCTCACCCTCAGAAGGAAGAGGTGGCAATCCTCATATCTAGCCTGCTAATAACTGTTAATGCATCTGTTCTCCAGAAATCCTTTTTTAAACATAGTGGAAATATTAACCTTTAATTATATTCTTTGGCAGCTTTTCTAAAATTTGCATAAGGCAAGTATTGCTACTAACATAAGAGATGGTTGAAATGATTACATCATTGCTATATTGATAAGGTTAAAAATTTCACATGGGGTTGGACAACTCACCTAATTGTAATGTCATGCTGTATTTAGAAATTTTTATTTGTTTTGCCATTAAGTGTTCTCTTTTTGGGTGGCAACCCTTCAGGGGATGCAGAAGTATTCTGCAATAACTTTACCGGTTACAGGCGCTATCTTATTGTTGGGAGATACATCAAAGAAGTAAAAGAGTTTATAGTTCACGCTTTTCAGTTAGCATGCAAATGAATATTGCTAAAGTGGAAAGATGACTCGCCTCCTAATTTGCATACATGGCTGGCTAAAATGTCTTATCTTATGTAGCTTAAAATAATTGGTAGGAAGCTTGCAAAGCATCAAATGCAGGACTATATAAAAATGTGGGCTTATTTCAATGAGATGTTGAATGGGGAAAAGACAGACCTGCCTTCTCTGGGTTTCCCCCTGGTGTGATAATTAGTGCTGTGTTAATGAAATTACTGGTTTGCATGTAGATCATGGCACCATTTGGACAAAGTTTGTGAGGTGAATGGGAGATTAAATGTGGATGAATAGATGAGTTGAATGGTTTTAACTGTTTACATGGGAGGTTTTATAGTGTGTGTATATATAAACCTGTAATTTCACACTGTTTTTGTGACAGTGAGCATATTTGTTAGGATTAAATATACCACTATTAAAATGCTGCTTGGTTGTCATCCTGTGAAAGTTATGGCCTTTTGTTGTGTGTTGTTACAGAATAAAAATTACATTGGGGGAAACAAAAAGAAAACTACATCCTCTGTCAGAAAATTCCACAGCTTAATTGTGCATTGACAGAAAAAATACTTTCTTGAATTTGTTTTGAATCTGCTACTCCTTGTTTTGAATGTCCCCTAGCCTGATAGACTAGTGGTTAGAGCAGCAGGTTGAGAAGCAGGGAAGCCAGGGTTTTAAATCCCACTGCTGCTTGTGGTCTTGGGCAGGTCACTTCACTCTTCGTTGCCTCAGGTACAAACTTGGGCCTCATAAACAGGCCGATACAGTACAGTGCGCTCCAACAGAGCGCACTGTAAACGCGCATCCAATCCGCCGAACCTAATAGCGCCCGCAACATGCAAATGCGTGTTGATGGCCCTATTAGGTATTCCCACGCGATACAGAAAGTAAAATGTGCAGCCAAGCCATACATTTTACTCTCAGAAATTAGCGCCTACCCAAAAGTAGGCATTAATTTCTCTCGGCACTGGGAAAGTGTACAGAAAAGCAGTAAAAACTGCTTTTCTGTGCACCCTCCGACTGAATATCATAGCGATATTAAGTCGGAGGTCCCGAAACTTTCCAAAAGTAAAAAAAAAATTTGAAGTCGGCCGGCGGCTGTCTGGTCGAAAACCGGACGCTCAATTTTGCCGTCGTCCGGTTTCCGAACCTGTGGCTGTCAGCAGGCTCGAGAACCGACGCCGGCAAAATTGAGCATCGGCTGTCAAATCCGCTGACAGCCGCCGCTCCTTTTGCCCGTTTTTACCGCCGGGCCTCATTTAAATACAGAATCGCGCGCACAGGAGAGTGGGCATTCGCCCGCTCTCCCGCGGACTTTACTGAATTGGCCCGTTAGTAAGAACATTTTTCCCCCATTCTGGGGCCAATGTAACATAGTGTGCTCAGCCTAGAGCCTGGTTGGACCTGAATTTTGGATGCACTGGAATAACTCTCGATGCAGTAATGGGGTTAGTGCATCCAAACCAGCGTGTAACTAACAGCACAAATCACGTGTAAATGCCGTGTAGATGAAGCTATTACCCCCAATGCAAAAAATCATTGCGCGCCTGACGCACACATTGTAACACGCAAATATTAAAGTCTGCCCCGGAGCTGGTGTTAAAGCTTGACAAGCCCCAAGCCTCAACAAAGAAGCAAAAAATACTGCTTTTCTGTGGTTCCTCCTATTTAATATCATCACGATACTAAGTAAGAGGAACCTCGGAAAGCAGCATGGTGAAAAAACAAAAAAGCCTTGACGGCGCCCGTTTTCCCACACAGCTTATTGCATCGCCCCTCTGTCTGTATGGTTGGGAGGAGGTTCTCATCTGTAAGCCCTCTTGGGACAGGGGAAATACCTGAATGTAACTCCTTCAGCTACCAATGAAAAAGTGCGAGCTAAATCTAAAATAAATAAAGCTGGTTTCCCCCCACTTATGATGTGTTAAACCTTTATTTTCCCTGATAAATTGTTCTGAAAATTGTGTGTGTTTAATACTTCCTCAGATTTGTTTGGGCTCGCTGTGAGAAATGTGCCATTGTTACATAAAAGCATGAGACTCCCAGACTCTTTATTTCGCTTAAGCCATCTTCCTAAAGTTACCCATGCTCTGGTAAGCAAACATCACTAAGTGAGATCCACAAATGAGATCAGGAGAGTTTACAGCATTCTCGTGCAATGGCTGGTGATGTGCAGTATGTCTTACAACCCAGTCAGATAGATGTACTGAATCTGGAACGAATCTCACTCATTAGCCTTGGTATTGGGTCATCTAAGCTGTGGCTCTTTTTTTTTTTTTTTTATTTCCAGGAAGCAAGCACGCCACCACTTTGAAAACTGAAAATGCAGCTAACAGGTACAGTAATCCAGTTTATTCTCCTGGCTTTGCACAGAAAATCTGAGATCAGAAAGCGAATCTAGCGGTTAGCTAAGAACCTTCCTGACGAGGCACCAGTGTTTGGGAAAGCATTGCTGTGTTTGTTTTGTCAGAGATACAACTGGGGTTATGCCTGGGCTTTCAGTTCAGTCAGACTCTGCAGCAGCCGCCTGCTGCCATTTCCGAAAGGGGTTGGAGTCTGAGGTGCCAGGGGCTCTGACTTTTGACTACTAGGGCTTTTCAACTTGTAGATCCCAGCAAATTTTAGACCATTCTGAACTGGAAGAGCACCAATGAATGCACTCTGAATTCCACCTGTAGGTAGTACTTCCTCTCTTGGGATGAAGTAATTTCTCACACGTGGATGCCACTAGTTTTCTTTTGAAATGAGTTAAGTCTAAGATAGATAATGCCATACAACTTTTTGTTTTTATTACATTTTTAGATGCATGTTATTTGTAATACTACATATGAACAATAGAGAGATCTCTCTTGAGTTTAAGTATGTTCTAAGAATAAGGTATATTGGTTCTATGCAATATAAGTGTCACTTTTTGGTTTCAGACTCCCAAGTGCTGGTAGGAGTTTGTAACCTGCATTATAAGCCCTTGTTGTAGGCATCATGGAATGTTCTCAGTTCACACAGTGATGGGAACACAAATGTCGGCTGAAAAGCACCACTTAGTCCACCCAGTTTGCCCATTTGTACTTACCTACCGTGCTGTCACAGGTCTTACTCGCTATGTGATCTTCTCCCTCCCTCTGCCTTTAAGGTTCCTTTGTGTCTTGCCCTTGCTTGAATTCTGCTACTCTGATGGCTCTGATCCATATTTGGTCCTTATTTCAAGTAACAGAGTTATTCCGAGTGCAGTTAGCTGGTGAGACCAGTCAGCTGAATTTGAGTTGTACAAAAAATAATGTGCTAAAGCAAAGCCTCCTGGGAGTCTGCCAAATATCTCGTCAGCTGAACTGAATAGCTTTGTTTTAGCATGAGAAAAAAATGCCATGGGCTGAATATCTCCAGATATTTGCCAATGTATGTGGCTCAGGAATATTGTGAAACTAGAGGCCATTATACATGCTAATACTGAGGGTAATTTTATAACTGCCAAATAATGATGAAGTTGTACATGCAGATTTTATTGAGAATTTCAAAACAAACTTATGTACTTTAAGTATTTGCTTTAACAATTCTTAGTTAATTGGCCCAATGCATGCACTAATATGTTCGCGTAAAGTTCCATCTCCTCTTTAAAATCAAAAAATATGCACTTGCGTTCCAATTCTGCCCCCCAGAATGCACCTTTTCAGTGTGGTAAAATATGCATGTAACAGGGGCAGGGGTGGATTCTGGGTAAAGATTGGCCCAGGGATTTTCCCCCAAACTGGCCCAGAAGATATCCCGTGGTCTGCCGAGCGCGGCTCTGTCGCAGCCGTGCTCAGCAGACCACGTGACCAGAGCGACCGGCCCACCGGGGGATGCCCGATCCTCCGATAGGCCAATCTGCTCCTGAACAGGGGTATGCGTGTACTAACCGAGTTTTGTGCACCAAAATGGCTTTGAAATTTACCCCCACTAAACACAAAATTACAAGTTTTGGCTTTTTCACTTTTTAGGTGAAAATGAGACGGGCAAGGTGAAGACTTAGCTTGTAGGAATGAGCTCTTTTGCTGGTTTGCCTAGATTGAAGGTGCTGTGTCCAATGTTTGGACTTGCTTGTGTTATAGGAGAGCAGCACTGGAATTCGCCATTAGAAAGAAGATAGAATTTGAAAAAAAGGCTTTACAAATTGTTGAGCGACTGATGGAAGAAGATGTCACAGAAGACTTCTTACTGGATTGTGTATGTTTTATTTTTTATTTTGTTGCTTTTTGTTTTGGGTTGTTTTTTGTTTGTTTTTATTTATTGACACACGAGTCCCAGAAGCCATTTTTCTCAAGTCATAAAGAGAGATTTTCTTGTTTTGTTCATGACATAGAGCTTTATGAAACAGAGCTCTGATTATTCTGGAGAAATGTGAAACAGTTCCTCTAAAATGTAGCCAGATATGGTGAAGGAGCTCGCTAGCCAGCCTGAAAGTTGGCTTGCTGAAGCTCTCCCTATGGTTATATGGCATTAAGAGCCAAATTTAAATCTGGGGAAAAAGCAGAGCAAAAGCCTGCAAGTCCCATTGTGGGCACAGTTTTGAAATGGCACTTCTTTTGCTCCACAAATTACATTTCTAGAATGAAAACATTTCAACAGGCAAAACCATGCAAGCAGACCATTCTGCCAAAAACACTGTGGGACTTATACCAAGCTCTTAAACTGAGTACTTTCAGTCCCTCGGTGCTTTTCTGCCTGCCTTACATTTTATTTTTCTTCCCCTTTTTTCCTTCAGTGGCCTCCACTGCTCTCCTCTGCTAGAATGGGATGGCTGTCAGATTTTCAGATATCCACAATGAATATGCATGAGAGAAAATTTGCATGTTATGGAGGCAGTGCATGCAAATTTTCTCTCATGGATATCCTGAAAACCTGACTGGCTGGAGGGTTCCCAGGACTGGGTTGGGAACCACTGTTCTAGAGGATCTCTGGTTTGGTAAGTAAAACTGTTTGTGTTTTGTATGCACCAGAAATTTGCTTTCTAGATAGAGTAAGACATAAATATCCAAAGACCCTGTAAAACCTTTTAAATTCTCGTTAAAGGCACATCTATATAAGAAAAATAAATGAAAAGCCCAGTATCTTGTATAGATCTCCACCTCAAACATGGAAGCATTGGATTTCAAAAGGAGCTAGTATATTCCTGTTGTAAGAGAAAAGGTGGTCCATTTCTGTTGGACTTAAATGATTTGTCATGGTATGGAATCCAACAACAAATGATAAAATATAATCAGGAACTCAAGAAAAAGGATACAAAGAAATGTCTATTTATGTAAGGAATCTGCAGAGGTCTATTTGTGTTTAAAAAAAGAATGCTGGGCTCTCCAGTCCATATTTGCAGCTGTCCAAAGATTTATAAGGGGCTCAAATATCCATCAACATTCAAAATACCCAAGTGATACAAGCCAAAGGTCTTTTTTTGTGTTAGGTTTTTTTGGGTTTTTTTTAGTTCTTAGTGAAGAAGTAGAAGCACTAAAGAAAAAAGTTAAGCATTTAAAAAGTCAGTGTACTGGCCTACAGCTTTTGTCTCCCCTTCTGCACCTCCTGCATGGCATCTACACAGCATATCGAAACAAAAGGTAAGAAATAAGTATACATGCCAGAGCTAATAACTGGGAAAACTCAGGAGAAGCTGATCAGAAGGAAGAAACATCTGAAAGCCCAATACAGGAACCAAACCCAGAGTGGCAGGTCAAGAGTGTTATTACTCATATTCTGATGAGGAATCCACGTCACCTGTAAAAGCAATGTTACTTGATTCCTTAAAACAAGGTAATGTTGAAAGGTTAGCAGAGAAGGATAGCCCGGTGCCTTTTAATTCAAATGAAAAGTGAGAGTGGGCCACAGATATATTGACCAATTTGGTGTCTAGGGAAGTCTAAACAGAAAACCTCAGATTTTAACCAGCGCTTGCATCTGTTTCTGGGACCCACACCACTATAAAATTGGTTCTCTTAAGAATCCATATTACCTGGTTAAAAGAGGTCTAGAGCAATTACTTCACTTGATCCCCATTCAAGTGCTTAGAAGCATTTCACCCCTACCATATGATTCAATAGAAGAGTTTGCCTTACAGAGTCTGGATTCTGGAAGCAGTTTTGCATGATGAGGAACACTGGCCCAGAACAGGAGATTATGATCTGAGACAGCACAAGGAACTCTTCTCAGAATTTACTGTCCCCTGAAGTAACTAAACACTTTCTACTGTTTTCAGAGGACCTAACAGAAACTCCTTTTGATAGGTTAATGCTCTGGATATGATCTGTTTAGAAGACTTGGCCATCATAGATAATAACAGTATGAGAAGCAAGGAAATGCATGCTGAGAGTCCACTCCGATGCACAAGTACCAGTGGCAGAAATAGAGGGATAGGAGGAGATGGACCCTGGAGTGGAAAAGGCTGAAGTAAAAATTCCCTAGGATATATTCCCTTTCATGAATTGAAGGCACAATAAGATGAGCTAGAAAATTTAAAAAAAATGAAATGGGAACAAGATATCTCACACTAATGGCATTGTGAGTCTAAATTACAACTTGATTTCCTGGCAGCCCGGGACTAACAGAAAGCTAATAAATAGAGATGTCCTGATTTCTGTGTCCAGATATCAACATTTCTCAAGCCTTCATGGCCCAAGCCGGATCTACTCTCAACAAAGGATTCAGGAAATAGGCCCCAAGATGAGGGGAAGGATATAGTCTGAGATCATGGGCTAAGGTTTGTGATGATATTGACACCGGACACTCACAAATGGCCCAACGTTTACACCAAGGTTGGAAGTCAGGAAAATTTAGCTTTTATTCACACAGGGGTTGGAATTAGGCTTACAGACAGAGCTTTTCACACTGCAGACCAGAGAAATGTATGAAACTAAGGGGGTTAATGACAATTTCCAAATATGTGGCTATCCCAGTTAAATGGGGGGTATCTCTGTGCAAAGTGAAT
The DNA here is from genome assembly GCF_901001135.1 of Rhinatrema bivittatum. NCBI lineage: Eukaryota > Metazoa > Chordata > Amphibia > Gymnophiona > Rhinatrematidae > Rhinatrema > Rhinatrema bivittatum. Next base: position 78,232,192 of record NC_042624.1, on the reverse strand, counting down.
ATGACAGTGACCTTTTGGAAGTCAGTGCTTCCACTGTAGTGAAAGAAGGGGAAAAGATAATTGGAATTGATAACTTCAGCCAATTAAATCTGGTTGTGGGCATGACTAATCTTAAACTGGCAATATGCAAAAATGTCAAATGTTCCCAAACCATTATTGCAGGAAGACATTCCTGGGGAGTTCGCTACTTAGTGCTCAAAGACAGATCAGCAGTATGATCTGAGTGTAATTCCCTCAGAAGTTTCTGATATTGCTCTCTGGGTACAAGATGTTAGATTATGTAAAAATTCACACAGAGATGTTGTTGGAAGGAAAGGATCCTCCATCACAGAAACAATACCCACTACCTCATGAGGGAGTGGAACTCCTTGAAGAAAGAGGTCTGAGTAGACCTATAACTTTAACATGCAACTCTCCAGCCTGGACCGTAGTAAAACCAAACGGGTCATGGAGACTCTCACCATTGATTACTGCTCCCAAAATCAAATTTCAAAATCCGAGGTGCCAATGGTAGCTTTATACCCTAAAACGATTTCCAAATTGAACCCTAAATGTAAATTTTTCACAGTCCTAGACATAACTAGTGGCTTTTGGAGTCTGCCTCTGGCAGCTGTACTTCCCCAGGGTTACAAAGATCCTCCATCTATTTTTCACAAATACATACATGAAGCCCTTTCATGTGCATCTTGCAGAGAAAACAATGCATTATATAGATGACATTTTAATTCAGTCTGAGAGTGAATCTTTACATTGGGCTCACGTGAAATAGAGAGTTTGAAAGCTCTCTTGGAAGCTGATCTTAAAGTTAACCCTGCCAAAATCCTTCTCTGTAAATCACAACTTTACTTTCTGGGAGTTACCGTTGGCTGGAAAGGTAGACTCATGAGGAGTAGATCTGATACAGAAATTGACTCTCCCGACTGATCTGAAATTTCTCCAGTTATTTATTTATTTTTGAGACTTACTGGGTTTTGCCATGAATTAATGCATAGCTAAGCTGAAGGGGCAGCCCCCGCTGTGCTGTCTATTGAAATGTAAAAACCATCTGACCTTGTCCGTTCTATTTATTGCCTATAGTCCATCACTACCACGACGGCAGACATAGCCACTGATCTAACCTATTGTACTCTGCTCTTTGATCCAAATATTGCAATCAGACATGGAATTAAAATTAAGAATACACCCAATAACAAGACAAGGGAAAAACGGCAACCTGACAACAAATACAAAAATCCAAACGCGACTAAAAATACTACAAACAACAAAAACATAAACATCAAAACATACCTACTGATCACCCCACTTCTACTAAATGCGCAATCAATTTCAAGGAAAATCCCACTCATATATGATATTATTAATGACCAGCAACCAACAACATATTCTGCATAACTGAAACTTAAGACAATGTACTGCTAAACCAATTATTGCATCCTAATTGCAACCTGTTCTTTATATCTCAACAAAAAAGAAAAAGTGGTGACTTACTAATTATCTGCAGAAAGGAACTCAGATTAACACTAAAAAAACATTGAAATCTGCCCACCCTATGAAGTAGCCATCTTAAAATCAAAACAAATCTCCAGGACTACTCCAAAATTACTGCTCACCCTTAATCAAACTTTTCACAAAAGAACTTCCTTCACCAGACACAACAATAATCTTAGGAGACTTTAATCTACATGTTAATGATTCTCCACGAACCATCTCTTGTGACATGTTCCTAGAAGCAATGGAAGCCTTAGGATGGACTCAGCATGTCTCCGATGCCACCTACTAAGCAGGCAATACTCTTGACCTCATATTCGCAAATTCCAATAATTACAGTATAAATACCAAGCACAAAATAATTCCTTGGTTGGACCACAATCTAATTAAAGCAGAGTTAATATACAAAAATCATTCAGTGATGAACCCCATAATCAAAAACCCTCAAATATTCAGAAGGAAAATCAATACTGAAACACTAGCAATCACACTAGAGACCAAAATCAACAATCTAAATCGAAATAGCTGTGATGAGGCATTTGATTCATGGGAAAAAATGATCAAAGAAATAGCAGACACAGAGCCCAATTCAAACCAAAACTACTAAAAAAATTTGATATACCACGGGTTCATTTTTCTGAGAATAACTATGAACTGAAAGAAACAAAAAAAAAAACCAACCCAGAAAACGTAAAAAAAATCTGGTGAAAAAACCCATTAGACAAATCTCTAAGAAAACACAAATCATATCTATCTCACTACAGATCTCTAACGAATAAAAGTAAAAAAACCTATCATGCAAAACAAATACACGGAGTTGTCTTCTACTCTAAACTACTGTTTGAAACAGTTAAGAGTCTAATAAAAGACCCTTCTGCACGCCAAACTACAAACAATAACTTCACAAGAACTTCATGTAATGACTATGCTACAGCATTAACTGAAAAAATCCAGAGGTTGAAAGAGCAAATCACATATACCTGCCCTAATAATGCATCAGATCACGGTAATGCACATGATAAAAGGTCAACATTTGATACAGTCTCAAAGTTGGAGATTAGCAAAATCATAACTAAACTGAAACCAGCTTCTCATCCACTTGACTTGATCCTTGCCTCTGTGCTGAAGCAAGTTAACCAAACCATAACCCTCACATTCACAATGCTAGTCAACCTTGCACTTGCAGAAGGATATATGCCCCATGGCCTAAAACAGGCAGTAATAAAACCAATCTTAAAGAATAAAGCAGGAAGATTTGACGATTGGCATAACTACTGACCAATCTCCAACTTAACTTTCATTGCAAAAATTCTTGAAAAAGCAGCTCTTAGCCAATTAGAATCTCATCTAAAAGAAGATAAAACCTTGTATCGTAACCAATTCAGATTTTGAAAAAATCGCTCCATGGAAACTCTTCTTCAATCCGTAACTGACCCTATTACGGGGCGTTGACGCCAATGAATCATACTGCCTGGTGCTGATTGACCTCACAGCAGCCTTCGATACTGTTAACCATAACCTATTTTGCCGACAACTTAGAAACAGGGATTGAAGGAAATATACTTAAATAGTTCACCGCATTCCTTACAAACAGATCCTTCCAAGTTAAACTCAACATCATTTATCTGACACATTCCAATGCTCTATAGGCATTCCACAAGGATCTGCACTATCTGCAACTCTATTTAATATAAACATGCTACCCTTGTACAAATTACTAACAGAACTTGGAATAAACTTCTTTCTATATGCTGACAATCTGCAATTTTACATACCATTAACAAAATCATTCAATAAAAAGGCCGGTCATAATAAAAGAAAAGCCTGCACAAATGAAACTATTGAGGAATCCCAATAAAACGGAATTAATCTGGCTGAGCTGAAATCCACCTAAATCTATTCCACCTCAGAAATTGCCAGTTAACCCCATCAACTCAAATGAGAGATCTTGGAGTTCAAATTGATGAAAACTTAACAATGAAAACCCATATTAGCAAACTGATCAAATCTGATTTCCACAAGTTACAAATCCTGAGCAGATTGAAATCTCTTCTAAACACAATGGATTTCAGAACGGTTTTACAATCCCTAATATTCTCGAACTTTGATTACTGTAACTCCCTACTTCTGGGAATCCCATCCTTGTCACCTAAAACTTCTTCAGCTACTGCAAAATGCTACAGGTAGACTATTGCCTGGTAAACGGAAATACGATCACATCACCCCTACGCTGATTGCTCTACATTGGCTCCCTGTACAATTAAGAATAATCTACAAAGTACTCGCCATAATTTTCAATAACATGAATCTGAATAACGATCTTTTGGGAATACATTTAAACCACATATTCCACCTTGAATGCTCAGGTCACAAAATAAAGGCCTCCTAAAAATCTCGACCATAAAAAAAAACCTCTCATTTAATGCAAACTAGAGAGAGAGCGATTTCAGTCACTGGCCCAAAACTATGCAACTCCATGCCAGAGGACTTGTGAACTCTAACAGACAATACAAAAAAATTCAAGAGCAAGTTGAAGATCTGGCTATTCAATACTGCCTACTGTCTGGAAGATGCCTCCAGTTGTCCATAAGTCAGAAAACCTAAAATGTACTGATCTTTACCCCCAACCCTAAACCCAGTTATGTTTCCTAAATGTATCTGCCTAGATTGCACACATTATATCTAAATGTTTCTGTAGGTTACAGTCTGTACGTATGTCTACCTCAGTTTAATTATTTGAGTGTCTAACCTACACACCGGAACTAGTGATTCTCACATGGAATGACGATATATAAAACACACACACAAATAAAGATTATGTTTAGCAGGAGCAACACACAAATGTTGTGGAGAGGCAGACTGTCCAATTTCTTTTTTTCCCCAGAGTTCTCACCACTCCTGAACAGAAAATGGGAATCTGTGAAAAGCATATAGTGGAACCATATGTTGCTATGCAAAAATTTACATACATAATTGGCGCTCAGAGCACACACATCTGCAGCCACCACACCCTGCTAAATTCACTGTGGAACGAAAGTTGGAATGTAGCAAGACTAGGGCTGAGAGAATAGTCCAAGCCTAATACCACAGGATCAGCATGTAAAGTTTGAATTGCTGAAATAAACCCAAGGACAGGTGGTCGGACTCTTGTTAGAGGGACAGCCTCATAGCTATCAGTCCTCACCTAGTGCTTCTAATCATATGATTTTTCGAGAAATGATACAGATCAGATTACCCCTTTATCTTCCCACAGTTTATGTTGATGGGAGGCAGACACCTTGCAGGAATTGCAGTTGTGCAACTTGAGCCAAATTAGCAAGTGATCATTCAGACCTGGTAGCATTTGTGGCCTGCTTGCAGAAGTTTCAGGGGACACACCCTGAGAGACAGATAATTTTAGATTCTGACCATGTCTTCAGAAGTGCAATTGCTTTGCTGCCCTGGTGGTTAGCTAATAAGTGAGAAATATCAGAGAATTCATGTAATTAAAGTGAAAGCACAGAAAAAGAAGGGACCTTTGGTGAAAGGAAACATATTAACAGATTTACTGGCAAAAGATAAATGCCATGGTATGAGCAGACATGCATGGTTGCATGCCATAGAAGCACGCTCCATATATCATCAGATGGTGCCACCTGGTTATTTTACAACATTTGCAGAAAAATGGCCCTGAGCGTTCCAGTTTAAAGAAATTTATTGCAATACACCACAGGTAACGTAAATCAGTACACAGCATTTCCCACATTTTTTTCCCCTTTCATTCCATTTTCTCTTTTTGCAGAAAATATTTCTAAGGAAGTGAATGTACTAAGTCATGAAAATTCTCTAAAACTTGATTTATAGTTAACAGGAAAAAGAATCTTGACAAAGGACTTAAAAATTAAAAAAAACCCCAAAACGTTTTTACTATGGGTCCAGCTATGATGTAGACTTCACTGGAACTTTTTTTGTCAAATTTTTACACTTCATTTGAAATGTGGCCAAGCATCAGCTATAACCAAAGGACAGAATCCCTCCATGTATGGAGTGTACAGGAAATTAATAGCTTTAGTCAGCACAGGCATGTAAATAGAGCCCAAAAAACCTACAGAGGTCCAGATGTGTGAGGCTTTGGGATCTGATTTGCCAGGCTGACAATTTTTCTTTTCAGTTTGTCTCCAAGTGCAAGACCCTTTCAAATAAATTGTCATTTCAGATTGGTGGATATTTTTAGTCTTAGTGGAACTTCCAAGAAAGAAGTGAATCACGTCAACCTCATGTACAACTCTGATAGAATGAGGTGCAAACAAGTTCAAAAGAGGTTCAACTCCGCCCGCTGGAAGGGAGCATGTATCACGTATATCTTTTTATTGAATAATCATAATCAGCGGTCCTTTTCTAAAACATTCTTTTCAGACAAAATCAGTCCCTCAAAGGGAAATGTTTTAGAAAAGGATTGCTGATTATAAAAAGATATACATGATACATGCTCCCTTCCAGCGGGCGGAATTGAACCTCTTTAGTTAATGAGGGGACACCCTTCAGAAAAGGATTTACAGGTTATATCATTGGAAGGAATGATTAATAAAGAGAGCCACTCGATTTTTATAGGTTTTACAACTTTTTTGTTTTATACACGTTGACATATTTCTGGGTGTTAATATAGAAATGTTCTTTGAGGATTTATGACATGGACAAACATATCGCGTTCTCTTTCATGCTTAAGGTTGCCTAGGTTTTTAGTTGCGTTTGGAATTATGATGAATAAAGATAAATCTGTCAACGTCTTTTAAACTGAATTCTAAGACTTTCTGCCTGTTGTCTTTGTTTTAGGGGAGTTTTATTACACCTGCACACTACAAGGACATTGTGGATGAACGATTCATCATCAGACTTTGTGGCTATCCCTTATGTCGAAATAAGCTGGAAAAGGTGCATTTCTTCTTATAGACTGAGAAATTAGAAGGCTGAAAGCAATTCTCCCTGCACCACGTGTTGGGGCCCACCTGCTTAGTGGGATGGGTGGTTTGAGATTATATTACTTAGTAGATGGAGAGCAGATAAATACCAAAGTGGCCCATCCAGGCTGCCTAGTTGAGTTTCTTCCACTTTGGGTAGATGAGCATTTCAATTTCTACATTCAACGCAACACCAGCTCCTTCCCGCTTCATCCACTTCCACCCCATTTTTGTCTTTTACCTGACCTCTCAACCCTTTACCCACCTCTGCCCGCCTTATCTATCAAGGTTTGCCCAAATTCTGTTGAAAGCACTGGTCTCCGTCACCTACACTGGTAGACCATTTCAAGCTTTGTCAGCTCCAACTTTGATTCTTACAAGACCAACACTTAATCGAAAACCCAGCCCCTTTCCATGTTTTATTACCAAGTTTTGTAGTAATACTCCACAGACACCAAAATTGAGACTTTTCAAAACAATCCAGCCTCCTCTTTCTCAACAAAGTTCGGGTTTTAACCATGGGCCCTCCATGCAGGTTACTTCCGGCATCATGGAAGCATGATAGAATCATGCCACTGTTCAGGGCTGTGCACATTACCCCAATGCTTATTTGAAGCCCCACGAAAGAAGTGCTCCGAGTTTAGATCTAGCCCCTTTTGCTATAGATATCTGATTTTTTTTTATTTTTATTTATTTTTTTTTTTTTATTATACATTTAACGTTTTTGGACATTTTGAGGGTAATTTTCAACAGCCTGAATTTTCAAATGGACTTGCTTTGGAAAATTGAAAGTATGCACATAAATGCTGTCTCCTCCCCTCAGAACACCTTTAGCTAGACCAGGGAAAAGTACGCACAAAATCGTGTTTCGCATGTACTTTTTCCCCACAAATCTCACACACACACACTCACACGCCCTGCTGGATGATTTTCAAAAGCCGATGTACGTGCATAAACGGGGGTTTATGTGTGGAAAGCCTTCTGAAAATGATCCTCATAAACATTTCTGTCCTTTCTGTGAAATTTGTGAAAGATCATAAAATTCATCCGTAAATTTGCATGAAGCAGAATGATCAGTTTGGCATTTTCCAGCGTGTGTATATTCTCAGTGCAAAGAGATATGCCCAGCTTTAAAGCAGCATGTTGCTTACAGTATGCTGGATCTCTGCCATGCTGAATCTAAGATCCGAGCCATGAGCTGAAGACTGTCCCCTTTTGGCTAAGACTGAAAACTATGCAACATAGGAGCTTAATGCCGTACCACACAATTCTGGGAGTGTGCTGCTCTCTGGTCCAGGAGGGGCTGGAGCTGGGAAGCTCATGCCAAGCCTGGCAAATTGCAGGCAAAATACATTTTTAACCAGAAGTCTCTTCCTCCTCCTCCTCCTGGCACAGTATTTAACACATTGCGCTCTGCCAACCTTGCTGCTGAGACTAATAATAGTTATTTTTCCTATACCAATTTTAAATAAAAATTTTTAAAAAATGGTTTACAACAATATACAATACATGAAACATTGATAAACAATTTATACACAATAAGATTAAAACAAATACAACTATTAAGTCTTCACTGAACCCTTAGACCTTACAGATGTTTAGTTATATCATGCAGGAAGTTATTGACATGTGCTGCAGGAAACAGCATTTTGATTCAGAAATGTTCGAAACAGACTAAAAACCATGAAGAACATAGGCAGGTCTCAAAACTCTTCACATGTGTGAAAGCTGTACTAGGGAAAGCAAATTGCTATGAAAGTCTCCCTCTGATGTAAGTAGTGTTTTCTTTTCTTCCTTAGGTGCCAAAGCAAAAATACAAAATTTCAACCAAAACAAACAAGGTTTATGATATAACAGAAAGGAAGGTAAGTGTAGACTCCTTTTTTTTTTTTTTTTTTTTTTAATTAAAGAAAATCACAATTTCCTCTGAGGTCCATGTTCAAAAGATTTATATGGGTAATGTCGGGCGCCATCTGGACAAATATTTGGCTTCAAAAATGTCCCTTCCGTTCTCTGTTTAAATGTCATCCAGATAGCTCATTCCATGCAAAATTTAGCCGGATAAAAAAAGGCAGGGATGGGGTATTCTAGGGGTGAAACTTTAATCAGCATTATCCAGATCATTTTATCTGGATAAGTTTGGTCATGCCAGATAACTTTATCCAGGTCATTTTGAGGGAGATCTGCAAACACTATTTAGATAGATAACTTAGTTATCCTCTAAGTGGCAAATTTTGGTATATTCAGCCTCTTATGTAGCAAGATTTTAGCCAGAGAAGTCATTATCTGGATAAGATATAGCCAGATTAAAAAAAAAAAAAAGAGGCATTCTGGGGCGCACCTGGGAGGAGCTAAGTATCCGGCTAACTTTAAACTTATCTGGGTATATTCAGTGGCAGTCTGCACCACTGAATATCTTAGCCAAATAAGTCTTATCCAGCTATCTTCCTTAGCCAGCTCTGTCTGAATATTAATCTCTATGATTTTAGATGAGTATGTTCAGTGGACAGCAGCCTCAGATTTGTTCTAATAGTCAAATAGAATCACCCACGTAAGGCTCCCTTTCCCCATCTTATTCAATATGAACTTCTTGAGTTTAAAACATGCAGCAATTGAAGTAAGCACATTTTCCTCTGCCAGACAACAGTGAGCCTTCTGCTTCTCCCTGTGCTGGCCCCATTGGTCACAAAGGTGTTCCCTGGTCACTCTGCTCCTCGGTGTGCTGGCCGTGGTGTCACAGATGTGCACCCTCAGATTCTCCACCCTTCCTTGTGCTGGCTGCAGCGATCACAGTGGTGTACTCGGGCTCTCTGCTTCTCTCCTCCCTGATTGTGGCTGCTAAAAGAGAGGATTTGCTGAGGCCTGATGGGAAATAATTTATCTTCCTAGGCCACCAGAATGAGAACGTTGTGGCTGATAATTGATGGAGCTACTGCAGCATCACAGAACCACCAACCAGTGGAGCCACTGTGGCCTGGAAGGGTGGACGAATCATTGTAGCTTGACCAGGCCTATCTTGGCTACCAATAACTAGAGAAGCTGCTGCAGTCTTGGACAAGAGCATAAATGGGTGAGAAAGATTAACGAGACAAAGAGAAGTGAGGGGTGGGAGAATGCAAAAGAGAGCTTAAGAGGCGGGATGAGGAATGGAGATACGGAGGAGGTCTAGGAATGGGATGATTTGGAGCCTTAGAAAGAAGTGATCTGAGGACTGGGAGTGGTGCAGAAGATACCAAGAGAAGTAGATCGAGGGCTAGGATAGATTCATGGGGGTGAGAAATGAGATGTAGAAGTGGGAAAGGAATAGACTGCAAGGAATAAGGTAATGGAAGATCGAGAGAGAGAGAAGGAAGAGGAGGTGATCTAGTAGTCAGAGTACTGGGCTAGGAACCAAGACACATCATTCAAAGCCTGATAATCCCACTGATGCTCCTTGTTTCTTTGTTGTTTTATCTGCTGTTGCCTCAGATATTCACGTAATTTGTAAGCTCTTTGGATAGGACTTATACCTTGGATTTGATGTAGAACATTACAGAAATAAATACACAAGAGGCAGATATGAGAAACGAGGAGAGAGATCAACGAGAGTGAGGAATAGAGAAGAGAGTCAGAAGGAAAGGTATCAGGAGAAGGGAGACAAGGGTACAATGATGGGGGAAAAAATTCAGGCAAGGTGGAAAAATAATTTTTCATTTAGAAATCCTATTGCATGAATTTAGTATATTATTGATTTAGATATCTGGACATTGTCAAAATCTGTGCATAAAAATTGACACTCAGCACGGTTAAAGTTACCCGTCGTGCTAGCATGGCACCATAGAAGGCATCCTGCAGGTACAAGTGCTCACTGGATTGTGCCACCTCCTGACCCCAGTGACCTGATTGTTTGAATGTGGGTGGGGACCCAGGAAAGGTTGTGTCCACCTCCGTCTAGGACACAAAAAAAGGGCAGAAACCAATAGCACCAACGATAAGACCATAGACTTTTTTTTTTTTTTTTTTTTGCTCTCTGCTCCTGTCTTAGAAAAACTCTATGTTCATTTATCGTAAAACATTTTCTTAAAGAGAGTCATGAGTGAAAATAGTAAAATGTATTTTGGCAGTGCAAGCATTACTGGAGAAAGTCTTTCGATCCAATTTAAAAAGTGACAATTGAAAATCTGTTTGCTGTATTTTTTTTTTTAAAGTTTAATCCTGCTATATTTTCCACAGTGTTTCTGCAGTGATTTTTGCTACAGAGCCTCCAAATATTTTGAAGCCCAGATTCCCCAGAATCCACTTTGGATGCGAGAAGAGGAAAGGTAATGGCACCTTCTCTCGGTTAGATTAACTGAGTGAAAACGAGAATGCTCAGTTTCTAAAGCAAAAGAGCCAATTCCTGTTTTCCTGTGTCTTGTTGTGGGCCGCACATCCAGGCCTACAGCCGTCATTGCTCAGGGAAAGATTCTGCTTCGCAGATGCTGGCACAGCCACATTGCTGCCTTTGCCCCCCTATGCAGGGGATGCCCAAAACTCCAGCTCCGTCATTGGTGCCCTATTCTCTCCATGCTGCTGGCTGTGCACACCGTATGCTTCTGCTCCGAAGAGCGAGGGAAGGCCTGCCCTGTCAACAGGGTTCTCTGATGCTGGCAATATCTGCATTGAAGAGCAAAGAGTGAAGTCTACAGCTAGGAATGCCCTTTGGGCGGTGAAAAGGAATTTTTTTGTTTGTTTGTTTTTTGTTTTGTTTTAACATTGATTCCTGCATAATTTGCTTGCAAGGAACTCTTTCCCCCCCCCCCCCCCCCCCCCTCCCCCCAGATTACTGGCTGGATCCTCTGAAGGTGCCTCTGGGGGCTCAGAGATCAGCTGAAAATTAGGAAAATTAGGATAAATATTTTTTCTAAATGCTGTAATGCTCCACAAAATGAAAAAGAATAATTTCTTTGTGGAGGCAATTTTCAGCTTCCCCACGGAGGTCGTAGGCCCCTGGATACTTTGCAAATCTGACCAAAAAGGCCTGTGGGGACCACAATACCAGCAGACTTTGCACCTGCTATGTGTATGTGTCTGGTTCATGGGGGAAAAAGATGAACAGAGATTTGAAATTCAAATATCTGCATATTTCTCTTCTCTGCCCCTGGGAATGTCCCTGTTCCCTGTGGGTAAAGGTACACACGCCCGTTTCATGGCAGGTGGGCAATTCTTCAAAAGCCTATTATATGAGGGTTGAATACTTTGAGGCCAGTATTCAATAAGCCGTTTAGTTGAAAAGTTATCCAGCTAAAGATAAGTAGTTAGCTGGCTATAATTTAGCCAGATAAGTGGCTGAATATGCCACATTTGCCCTTTAGACTGATAACTTGTGATTTATCCATCTAAGTGGCTTTTGAATATTGACCTCTTTGAAAATTACCCTTGGTAAATGTACTGCATGTTTTATTGAAGTTAATGCAGAGTGTTCATTGTGATTTTATTTTCTGTATAATTTCTTGTAATACTTATATAGATAATATATATTGGTTTTATAGGCCTCCTGATTTGAAACTTCTGAAGCCAGGAGAAAGGTATGGATTGTGATGTTTCTAAAATTTACAGCACCAGCTTCATAAATATAAGCAAAAACGGCCATGAGCTTGTTGGTACTCTCGGATTTCATGCTGTGCTCCAGATAAATTTGTTACCATCTTGAAGGCTCATGCAAAACGTTGTGTATCTTTGCTCTGTGTTTCTCCCATTGTGGAGGGTTTAAGCTGTATGTTTTGCTGCCCAGCTGCTCCTTTATTTGAGCTTGTTGAAGTCTTGAACAAAACCCTGTGTACACTTAATTTATTTTATTCTGATTCTCATTGTCTTCATCAAATATGTTGACAAATGGCTGCAATCACCTTTACATGTTAATGGACAGCATTTCAAATCTGGAGTAGGAGCAACATGAACAGGCAGAAACCAAACCACAAAATGCATATTTTTTTTTATAATTAAAATTTTACTGACAGGTAATATCCAAAATACAGATACTACAAGTAAACATAGATGATGTCAACTTACATCAAACAACCATCAACATAAGCACATATGAATGGAAGTCAAAAGGAAAAAAAAACCCTCAAATCAGCAAATACACAAAAGCATGGACAACACCATCTTATCACTCTGTAGTTCATTTTCATTCCTCCCCCCCTCCAGCCCATTTTCTAGGTCTCTTATACCCCGCTTCCTACTTAACCCAACCCTGCGACCCCCTCTCAAGTACATTACAACATCTCTGTATTTCTCCACTGTAAATATGGGCTCCAAAATTTCTCAAAGCTAGCCATCCTATCATTTTCCATGGCTGTTAGCTTCTCCATATAGTAAACTCCTATCAATATTGGTGCATACTTCAGCCATCGAAGGGACATATTGCTTATTGGTGGCACCAGCAATTCATAATGTGAAGCTGTGACCATCTGCTGTACCAGTCTTTGACGCTCATTGCCCACATCGGCTGGTATACTCAGTAGGCATATTTTAGGGTCCTTGGGTACAAGAATCCCAGTCATATTCTTAATAAATCTCAGCACTTCATCCCACAACTTCCCAATCACTGGGCACTCCCACCACAAATGGGAAAAACGTGCCAAAAGGTCCACATCCCTTCCAGCATCTGTCATCTGGGGCTTTAAACATTTTACACAACCTAGCAGGAGTTAGATACCAGCTATACAGCATCTTATACCCATTTTCTTTTATTCAAACAGAAACCTAACTTCTTCTAATGGCTATGAAACATCGATCCCACTCTCCTTCCAAGGCCCCCCCCCCCCCCAAATTTGCCTCCTAGGCAGTCTGACATACCATCTTCATCTTGGATTCCTTATTCAACAAGGCATAAATCCTGGAAATTGGCCTTTTAAGCTGATCTGACTGGTCACAGTAATGTTCAAAGTGTGTTTTTTGTCCTTTTATAGCTCTTTACCAATCTTTGTCACACAGAAAAAATGAATTAGTGAATTATAGGCGAATCGATCAGCCTCCAGCAAAGGATATATTTGCTGTAATTTTTATTAAATGGTATGGAGCCCTGCCCATCCCATATCTGCTCCAATCTGATTAGCCCCTTCCCCTTCCATCTCTCTTATCTCCTTCCGTTCAGTTCCTGGAACAAAATTCTTATTAAAGAGGAATGAAGTTAAATGATAAGCCTGCTTCTCTCCCACCAACCTCGATTTTCCACTTTCCCCACACCTTCAGAACCAGATCAGAAAAGGGGGAAAGGCTAGTAAACCAGTGCCTCCCTCCTTGCCAAACTCTAACTTTCAAAGGAGGATCTCCCGCCTCAGTCTGAGCTGCTCTAGCCCATGACTTGAGCTCCTCATCCTTGTGCCAGTGATTAGAGCACTCAATTGGGAGGCAGGAAAATACCACACTGAGACCCCCTCTCATCTCCTTTTGAAAAAGGACAGGTCCAGAAACCCTGGGTGGCCTACATCTCCAGATGAACCTAAGTAATTTCCGTTGCCATAATTTCAAGAAATATCTGGCAAATCTTCTTATGTTCTTACATCCACTGGTAGCATCTGGAAGAAATAACAAAATTGAGGCAAAACATTCATTTTAATAATAGCCACCCTCCCTAACCAGGAAAACTCTGTCCTATCCCACCTATCCAAATCTTTTTGTATACTAGATACCAAGAGATCATAATTGAGCCCAAACAGTTCATCCACCCCGGATCCTATATTTACCCCCAAATATTTCATCCATTTCCTTGCTACTCTAAATGGAAACTTTCCACCCATACTTACAAAATGCTCCCTAGGTACCGAGTCATTTAACAATTTCAATTTATCCTCATTTACCTTAAACCCTCACACTGTCCCAAAAGTTCTCATTTCTGTCAACAGAGCTTCAAGCGATGTTTCTGATCAATCACCATAAACACATGGTTGTCCGCAAACTTTGATAATTTATAATTTTGGTCACCCATCTGAACTCCCTGAACCCAGGGATTGCTTCTCACCCTTTCTGCGAAAAGTACTAATGATAAAGCAAACAGCAATGGGGACAAAGGGCAACCCTGTCTGGTGCCTCTTTTTACTCCAAACGGAGCTTAATAACCTCCTTTAATCTTAATGCAGGCCCCAGGATTCTCATTTAAATGCTGGATTTACCCAATAAAGTCCACCCCCAACTGCATTTTCTCTAATACTTTAAATAGAAATGGTCAGTGAACCCTGTCGAAGGCTTTTTCTGCATCAACTGCTAGCAGTACTGTCTGTATATTATCTTGCTGAACCTGCCAAACCAGTTCTAAAACCCTCCTAACATTATCTGAAACCAATGTACCTGATTGGTCTCCATGAATCAGAAAAGGAGCCACCATCCTTAATCTAACCACTAGTGTTTTAGCCAAGAATTGCAAATCTATATTAATCAGAGAAATTGGCCTATATGACCCATATAACATGGGAACCCTTCCCCCTTTCACCAGTATGGTTATTCCAGTTACGTTAGCATCCAATGAGATTGTACCCGCCCTCCTTAGATAATTAAACATATCTATCAGCAGCTGGATTTTTACAGGATGAAAGTCATGGGATAGGAGGCGATGTCCTTTCGTGGATTACAAACTGGTTAAAAGACAGGAAACAGAGAGTAGGATTAAATGGTCAATATTCTCAGTGGAAAAGGGTAAACGGAGTACCTCAGGGATCTGTATTGGGACCGGTGCTTTTCAATATATATATATAAATGATCTGGAAAGGAATACGACGAGTGAGGTTATCAAATTTGCGGATGATACAAAATTATTCAGAGTAGTTAAATCACAGGCAGACTGTGATACAATACAGGAGGACTTTGCAAGACTGGAAGATTGGGCATCCAAATGGCAGATGAAATTTAATGTGGACAAGTGCAAGGTGTTGCACATAGGGAAAAATAACCCTTGCTGTAGTTACACGATATTAGGTTCCATGTTAGGAGCTACCACCCAGGAAAAAGATCTAGGCATCATAGTGGATAATACTTTAAAATCGTCGGCTCAGTGTGCTGCAGCAGTCAAAAAAGCAAATAGAATGTTGGGAATTATTAGGAAGGGAATGGTTAATAGAACGGAAAATGTAATAATGCCTCTGTATCGCTCCATGGTGAGACCGCACCTTGAATACTGTGTACAATTCTGGTCGCCGCAGCTCAAAAAAGATATAGTTGCGATGGAGAAGGTACAGAGAAGGGCAACCAAAATGATAAAGGGGATGGAACAGCTCCCCTATGAGGAAAGGCTGAAGAGGTTAGGGCTGTTCAGCTTGGAGAAGAGACGGCTGAGGGAGGATATGATAGAGGTCTTTAAGATCATGAGAGGTCTTGAACGAGTAGATGTGACTCGGTTATTTACACTTTCGAATAATAGAAGGACTAGGGGGCATTCCATGAAGTTAGCAAGTAACACATTTTAAGACTAATCGGAGAAAATTCTTTTTCACTCTACGCACAATAAAGCTCTGGAATTTGTTGCCAGAGGATGTGGTTAGTGTAGCTGGGTTCAAAAAAGGTTTGGATAAGTTCTTGGAGGAGAAGTCCATTAATGGCTATTAATCAATTATACTTAGGGAATAGCCACTGCTATTAATTGCATCAGTAGCATGGGTTCTTCTTTGTGTTTGGGTAATTGCCAGGTTCTTGTGGCCTGGTTTTGGCCTCTGTTGGAAACAGGATGCTGGGCTTGATGGACCCTTGGTCTGTCCCAGCATGGCAATTTCTTATGTTCTTATGGTGCCAAACCCATCTAGCCCTGGGGATTTCCCCATTTTTAGTCCCTGAATAACTTGATTCACCTCGCTATGAGAAATTTCCCTATTCAAAATTTCCTTAGCCTCCTCCGGCAGTTTAGGCAATTCTACACCCTGCAGATATTGTTCAATGTTCTGTTCCTTCACATTTTTATCTGAGTCATAAAGCTCCTCATAGTATCTTATAAACCTTTTACTAATTTCTTCCGATTCCTACAAAAAGTTTCCCGTGCTATCCTTGATTTTAGTGATAAAAGTTTGTGTAGCCCTTTCCTTCAGTTTTCTCGCTAATAGTCTACCAGCTTTATTACTAAGTTCAAAATGCCTTTGCTTTAACAAATCTAACTGATATGTTATTTTGGCCAGATCAAGTGCCTCTAGCTCAGTGGTTCCCAACCCTGTCCTGGGGACCCCCCAGCCAGTCGGGATTTCAGGATATCCACAATGAATATGCATGAGAGAAAATGTGCATGTTATGGAGGCAGTGCATGCAAATTTTCTCTCATGCATATTCATTGTGGATGTCCTGAAATCCCGACAGGCTGGGGGGGGTCCCCAGGACAGGGTTGGGAACCACTGCTCTAGCTCCACCAACCTACATGGATCCGACGACCTCTTGTGGCTTAGTTCCAATTTAGCTATACTTTGAAAGATATGCAACCTTTTACCCGCCCTTTCTTTTATGAGATAAGTAGCCCAAGATAACAGATTACCCTGCACTACAGCTTTCAAATATTCCCATATCGAACCCGAAGAAACATTGTCTGTCCTATTAAAATCTAAGTATTCATGCACTTCATCCATAAGGGAATCTATAAAAATGTATCATCTAACAGTCTGTTGTTTAATTGCCAATAGTACCTGCCTTCTCTCCTATTCTTCATTCTCAAGGCTTACCAGTCTGGAGCATGATCCATCCAAGTTATGTAACCCACTTCAGCATCATCTATATAACTGACCAAAGATTATCAATCAAAAAGTAATCCAATCACAAATAAGACTGGTGCATATGAGAAGTAGGTATAATTCTGCATGGTGGGGTTTCTTAGTCTCCATATATCTACCAATCCATGTTCAAAGATCACATTTTTAAGTGCCTGTCTGTGTTTCTTAGCCACCTCCCCCTCCCCCCACCCCCCTTTGCCCTGATCCAGTATTATTAAGGTATGGATATCTTGTGAGATTGAACCCCCCTCTGCCCACTCCTCCAAGATAATGGAAATGCTTTCTAAAAAGGGATCCTGATCTATATTCGAGGATATGTTATGGAATGTGAACAATTCGTTATCCACCAGTGCCTTCACTAAAATATATCTGCCCTCCACATCTCGCAGAACTGACCAAACATCCACTATTAAAGTGCGAGAGAATAAAATACCCATTCCACAATATTTATTTTTAACTAGAGCTGAGTCCAAATATTTTTGAGGAAAGGACTTGGCCCACAACAAACAGCCTTTGCATTTTGGATAAGTGAGTTTCTTGACAAAAGATTACATTGGCCCACAACTCCCTCGCATCTTGAAACAAACTTCCACTTGGCTGGAGAATTTTGTCCTTTAGTGTTGATAGATACCACTTTCAATCCACCCATCGTTAATCAATAACTCCCCTGCCCTCTCACTCTAAATGCCCCCCTATAGCAATACTGTGTGATAGGACAGCACTCACCCCTCATACTTATTCCTACCCCCCTTTCCCCTTCCCTCATGTCTCCTCCTCCCCTCCCATCTCTACCCAAAGCACATCCACTTCCCTTCTCCATGGACCCCTTCTCAAAGGAATGATGTCATCACACCATACCACTGCCCCATCCAATCCCCAACCCCACAAAACATGCACCGAATAAGAAGACAAATTCTCCTCTCTTCCCCTGCTATATTAAATGAAATTTTAGGCATACAACTGACATCACCACGCAGTCCTTGGAGACACTGAAGCAAAAAAAAAAAAAAAAAGTGTCCCAGAATTTGAAGATTTCTAGATGCCTCAGGCCGGCGCTTCCTTGGACGAAATCAATCTATCAGAGTGAATCTGCAGTCTTCTACCTCCCTTTTCCACTCTCTGCCACCTTGGAGGTTCACCATGCATCTTCCCATTTTCTGATGCTCTCACAGTGTTGAAAGGTGGAATGTCCATACCTGCTGCTTGTAATAATTCCACAGCTTCTGGCACCGTTGTCACATGTGAGAAAACCCATCAATGCTGAAACTCAGGCCAAATGGAAACAGTCACCTGTATTTAATATTATTTCTTCGCAGCAGCGACACTATGTCCTGAAACTCTCTCTGCAGGATCTGTTCTCCATATCCTCAATGTGTGCAGCTAAGTCCTTGTTTGATGTGATTTATTATGTATAATCTTCCAGCTCACCTGTTCTGAGGCCTGATCCTCTAGCTGGACCTCACTCTTCAACCTTTCTCACCATGTCTGCAGTATCGCTTCTCATTTCCGTATCACTTCTCATTGGTGATTTGGTAATCTTTTTTTTTAAGGCTGACCATATTACTACGTAAGGCTCCAAACCACCCATGGAATTCTGATCTGGTCAGTGTACAATCACTTGCACAATCACCCCGGTCGCAGCCTACCTCCGTCACCACATGATCCTCCTCTGCACCAGTTCCAGAGAGGACTCAGAAGACTCCGATGCAGGGGGCAATCCAGCAGATGCTGATCCAGATGCAGCTCTAGAGGAAAACTTGGCGCAAGATCTTTCAGATTTGGACAAGGTGTTAATGGTGGAGAGGGACAACCCTAGGGTTGTCCACTTATTTAGAAGAGAGAAGTTGTGGCCTCTGATTCCACGTGTGTTGTCAGAGCTGGGCATTAAGTTATTGCAAGAGGAATCAGATTGGGTGGGAGCAGACCCTGTCCTGGATGGGTTGAGAGGTTCAGCAAAAGCCTTCCCTTCTATAAGTTGAGGAAAAAGCTGTGGGATATTCTGGAGACTGGTCTGAAAGTGGACCGAGCAATGGCAAATTTGTACCCCCTTCCAGAGGATGCACTTGATTTGTTAATGCTTCCAAAGTTGGATGTGTCTGTCTTAGTGGTGACCAAGAAAACCACCATCTTGATAGCAGGATCCGTGCCACTGAGAAACATGCAGGACCAAAAATTGGAAAGTCACCTCAAAAGAATTTTGAGGCTTCAGCATTGGATATTCGGGCTGCAGTGTACAGCAGTTTTATGCAGAGAGCATATTTGTGTTGGGTGCAGTGTCTTGAGGAGAAGAGTGTAAATTCCTTGGCTTCAAATAAACAGGAGGTAGTGGCTTATGTGGCAGATGCCCTCTGATTTAATTTGGATGTCTTCCTGAATTATGATGTCCATGGTTTCGGCCAGTTGACTTCTGTGGCTGAGGAATTGGTCCGCGAATGCCTAATTGAAGTCTTAGCTAGGTGCTCTTCCCTTTAAGGGCAAGCTGTTGTTCGGAGAGGACATGGAGCAAATGGTAAAGCACTTGGGAGAGTCTAAGAGGCTCAGGTTACTTGAGGATAAGTAAAAATGGGGCAAGAGGTCTTTTTTTCTACCTGTTCCCGCTTTTGGGATACCAGAAGATATCGCCAGAACAGAGGCCATCAGTTGCACAGAGGACAAATTCGGGAAAGGTGCAGTCCTTTCAGGGGAGGCGCAAGCCCACTTGGGACAATCCCGGCCAGAGAATTGGGGGAACCAAATTCCTTCAATGAGTGGAGACAAGTCCACTCTTCTCCAGGAGTCTGAGGATAATTGGCCCTGTTCTACAAAGAGCAGGCCAAAATCACAATGGACCAGTGGGTTCTGGAAGCGATGAGATCATTACGCATTAGATTCGATCACTCAGAGTTTTATGTTGTTTCTCTTTGTACGTCTCTTGCTGAATCGGTGGCAGTTCGCAATATGGCAGATCGTTTGTGGTGCCTGGAGGCCATAGAACTGGTCCCTGAAGAAGAACAGAAAAGAGGGAGATGTTCCATTTAATTTGTGGTACCAAAAAAAGGAGGTATCATTCTGACAAATTTTGGATTTAAAAAAGGTCAATGTGGTCCTCAGAGTGCCTTGATTTTGGATGGTCACTCTTTGTTCAGCCATAGCAGCGGTATGAAAGAGAATTACTGGCATCTTTGGATCTCACCGAAGCATATCTGCGTATACTCATTCGACTGGAAAACCAGAAATTCCTAAAGTTTATGATTCTAGGAGAATACTTATAGCTTCAGGCACTTCCATTTGGGCTTGCCATGATGCCACGTACATTCACTGAGAGCATGGAAAGTGTTCGAAGTGTGATGATTTTTGAGTTGGACGTACAGCCTACTTGGGCTTCGGTGTCACATTTCCTGATGTTTTTGCAAAGTGGGGGGGTCTGGTCAAGGATTTGGTTATTAACTCTGTTCAAATTCAGGTGGCAGTATTGGGATGTTTTCAAGGCAAGGTGCAGGGAATGTCTCTTTTTTTCGTATCTGGATGTAGTTTGTTTTCTTTGGGGAGTGAAACATTTGCATACCCAGTGAAGAGGATGTGTCCATCATGGAACCTTTATTTGCTCTTTACAGAGTGCTGTTTGAGCCCTTGAAGACAGCGTCTCTGAAAGATGTGACTTTGAAGGTTGTCTTTTTGGTGTCTGTTCAGCCAGATGGATTTCAGAGCTTCAGGAGTTATCCTGCAGAGACATTTTCCTACAAATTTCAGAGGCGGGTGTGTCATTAAGAGCAGTGCCTTCTTTTCTTCCAAAAATGATTTCTGCTTTTCATCTTAGCCAGACAGTGGAGCTTCTGGCTTTTCCAAATTTGGATTCAGCCAATAATGCATCGGGCATTATTGAGATATCTCAAGATTACTAACAATTTTTGGACTTCTGATCACCTCTTTGTCCTATGGAATGGGTGATGGTTGAAGGAGGCAATTGGGTCGAAATACATCTGTAGAGGGTGCCCTGTTCCCGAGGGACTGTGGGCACACTCCACTTGCACAGGCAACCTCATGGGCAGAGTGTCAGTTAATGTCTCCACTGGAAATTTATCACATGGCTACTTGGACATCTTTGCACACCTTCACCAAACATTACCATCTGGATGGCTGAGCACCGGAGTCAGCAACCTTTGGAGAGAGTGTTCTGTGAACAGGGCTATCTTGTTCCCACCCAGTTTAGTGGTGCTTGAGTACATCCCAGGAGAGTCTGGATTGATCTGGGGTACGGACAGGAAAGGAAAATTGGTTCTTATCTTCTAATTTTCGTTCCTGAAGTACCCCAGATCAGTCCAGAGCCCCACCGGTTCTAGACAGCCCGCTCTCATATTTGGTTGTAAATAATGCAGAGTTGTTTACTGGCTGAGAAGTTCAACCATTCGTATTCTTGAACACGCTCCAGTTTTGGGGGTTCTATCATCCTCGTGCTCAGTTGACGAGAGGGGTGAAAGTTGTCTGTTTAGGTTTTTCATCTAGGCTTAATTACAGGTCAGTACTGAGGTGGCACACAAGGTTAAATAGCAGTGTCAGTAAAACTTTTCTTCTCTGTCTCCATCTGCTGGAAGGAAGGCAAAACCCAGGAGTCTTGTCTGATCTATGGACTTTAAGCAACAAAAATTGGCAGGTAAAAACAATTTTCCTGCACAGCTTACTTTTTTCCTTTTCAAAATCAGTGCAAAGCCTGAGGTTTTTGTTGCATCAAAACGCAGCGTTTTGAAAATTACCCTTCTAATAGCCTGAGCAGTACAAATGGGCTGTGAAATGGATTGCCAGTTTTTAGATGCTCTGTTGTATGATCTCACCACTAGATGACTCACGTGTTTATACACATCCCAAGAACAAACTACCAGCCCTTTAGCTCTCTGAAACAAAACTGATTAAAGTTCTCAGCCAAAACTCTGTTGATGAGCAAAAGAAGAAAAAATACTTTCTTATAACAGGTCCTTCTGTAAAATGATCATAAGGTCTGCTCACATTTAATCCTTTAGGCTGCATGTTCTGATTTTATTAAAATGGCAAACAATGTGGAATCAGAAATGTCTTAATATTTTCTTTTGGGAACTATTCATCAGTTAAAGCCTTCCCCGGTCAATAAAACTGCTTTTCTGGGCGTCCCACTGTGGGTCCCTGCATATGTGCTTCCAACGTTTCACTGTGCAGCTTTAAGCAAATCCCAGCTTCACCTCACCTGTGTTCAGATCTCCATCTATCTCCACACTCCTTGATCTTTATTTACTTTATATGTTGCCTTCAGCTGCTATTTGGTTGTATTGCTCTATCTCTTTTTAAATAGACGTTTTGCTATGTGTTTCACAATTTCAGTCATGAGGAAATGCATTTTCCTTTTGATTTCTGTATAGAATATTTAGTTTTATCCCATCTCCCCTCTGAAGCAATGAAACGGGTTTTCTGGAGCTTTTTGACAGCAGTCAGTTGGTGGCTTTGACATGTGTAGTATATGCATGGAATTTCTTGTCGGCTTTCAAACCGGTTTTATAGATTTGCTCACTGCACCAGTGAGTTAAACTCACATGCTTGTTAGATGGAGAGATGTTCCTAACTTGACAGTACAAGTAGGAAGTCAAAAAAATTAGGTAAGAGCATGATGCTGCCATTTTTTTATTTTAGCTGTAATCCATTTTCATTCTCTTGCAGCGGACATTCCGGCGAGGAAGTCAAACTATATGAAAAACCTGTTAAGCTGTCAGATATAGAAAAACCTAGAATCGCGGCCAGCCATCTGGAATCCAGCTCGTCTGCTACAGAGAGTGAGAGTGAAAGCGATCCTGAGCAGGAATTTGTTTCCACTGTTGTCACAGGAAAGAGATCATCCGCTCCCGGTTTGGAGCAACAGCCACCTAAAACTAGTGCGCCAAGTAAGAAACATATTCCAGAAACTAAAGCCCTGGACGAAGAACATACAGTGCTCAGAACCACAGAACAGCTGCGTGAGTGCGGATTGGATGACAAAGGGAAAGCAAATGCTTCTAGTCTTGGTTTCCAAACTAAAACGCTTTGTGCACCAGCAACTGCTCTTACGCCAGGCGAACTCGAGATTTCGGCAAAATCTGAGTGCAGCACCACCGGGTCAGAAATAACTTCAAGAGGGGTAAGCAAAAGGGGTGCTGAGCATCTTAGGAGAATGCTTGCCAAGTCAAAGCAGCCTCTTAAACCTCATGTAACTGTACCTGCTCACCTCCCTGCCATTAAAGAAAACCTGCTTAAAAGGCTCACAAAGACCTTCATCGAATGGAAAACTGCCAAAACGGTGGCGTTTCTCTACGGACCTGGCTGCGCAGCCCTTCATGCCTCCAAGCATGAGAGAGAAGAGCTTGATGAAGATGACCTGTCCCCAGAAACTGTTGACTTTCATTATACTGAGGACATCTCTGGACAGAAACCTCAGAACAGCCTGAACGAAGCTCTGCCGTTCAGGGAGTCCGGCACAGCAGCTAAACCGTTGCCTTGTTTTGAAAGGCTGAAAGAAGAAACTGCCATGTTAAACCTTACCGTTAAGGAGTTTTATAAAGGAGCATATAATAATGACGTGAGTATCAGATCAAAAACAGCAGCTGATTGAACTTTAGTTTTGAAAATACCAAGAGATTGACCCCCACTGCAAGTTCATCCCAATACATTTCATTATAAATAGACATATCGCACTTTTGGTTACTTCCATTTATGGACTTGTATTCTCTGTCAGCAGTGTTTGGAAACATTTTGATAGTGTAGTTAATTTTCCAGATCTTACAGGATAACTTCCACTCCCACAATCCAAGGTAGCATTTTGACCAAACAATTTAGCTTAGCAGGTCACTTGTGTCTTTTGATGTTGACAAAGATTCGCTGTTGCTGCAGTAGAAGCACTGAAGTCAATAAGTCCCTATTTCCCCACAATAGAGAGCACTTTACTGACATCTGTGCTCTGCTTTAGGAAGTGCCTCAGCAACAGCAGAGGTTTCTTTAAAGTCAAAGGTCACATTCCATTTGGATCTAACCATGTCCAGCTAGAGCAGTGAATTTACCTGGTTGTCATCATTAAGACTCCTTTAAACTTGAGGATGGTTATTCTGTCTCCAAGGAGAGCTTTCATGGCCATTTTAGATTATAACAAATTCTAAAGAACTGGAGTTTCCCTCCCCCAAACCTCTGACATGAATTGATGTACATATGTCTCCCATTCCACAGAGCTCCCTGCCCAAGGAACAAGAGTATAGAATGGAATTCATGCTCTCATACAATGCATGGCTTATCATAAGCTCCATGTTTCAGTCTAAGACTTTGACCTGATCAGATTGCCAGCATCACTGCACCACTAATACAAATCCTCCAGCTTGAACTTCTGCTGCCTTCCCACTTTTGACTCCCATCCATCTAATTAAAGTTAGATAAATATTATGGATATTTAAATTATAGGACCTCCTCTTTATGTGCTAATTTTTTTTTATTTCCTAGCATGTAGACAGATGGACTGAGGATCAGTGGGTTATGCTCCCCTGCCAGCAGATGGAGATGGAGCAAACTGACATCACAGTATATATACTTCTGCAGTGACCCCAGCCTGCCAGTATTCTCCGTCTCCAGCAGATGGTGGACGTGCATCTCCCTATGGGGATTGCCTGTGTTTTGAAAGGAGGTTTCTAAATTGAGGAAAAAGAAAAGCCCTGCTCTCCTGCGGTGATACCTAAAGGTCCCTCTCCCAGTTGAGATATTCCTGAAGTGATTTCCGTGGTCCCTCAGAGGTATGCCTTGGTCCGGTAGCCGGTTCCCGGTGTGGACTTTGCTGCTTGTGCAGCTGAAAGGCAGCAGGTGCTCAGGCCGAGTGCAGCGGTGATGGCTAAAGCCCTCTCTCTTCGCTGCCGGAGACCGTCTCTGTACTCAGCCGGTAAGTGCTGAGCTCTGGTAAGTGTTGGGGGGGAAGGGGTTTCAGGACTTCCTCCGGTCTCTGTGCTTGGCGCACTGTTCCGACATCCATTCCTGATCCCATTTAGGGTATTTTTGAGACCTGGGCAGCTTGGTGGGTTGAGTGACCCTGGTGGGCTAGGCCCCATTTTAGGTTTTTGTTGGCACTTCACATGCTAGGCCGCAGCGGCGGGTTTTTTTTTTTTTTTGCGCACTCTTGTGCATCTCTTACTGCCCTCTACAGGAAATTGGTGTGTGCAGTGCGTTGGCTCTGTGCACGCATTATGCACTTAGCGTTCGGCGTGCACAAGTTTTTAGTGAGTGCGACAACACTTTGCTTGGCGCACGTGTATCGCTCTCGCCTTGTCGTGCTTGTTCCACATAATTTTTTCTGCATAAGCTGCTTGCACACGCTGTTATCGTCACTGATGGCACCGGTAACCAAGAAGCCAAAGTGCCTTGATCTTTGTGTTACCGGTCATATTAGGGCTCTCAGCCTGACCTGTCCTCTTAACATGTGTCAGCGCTGTGCAGGTGCTCAGGGAGAGTTGTTGTCCTCAGATTTTGCTAAGCCTGGATCCTCCCATTCTGATGATGTTCTGGTTTTGCCTGGAGGTGCGCCAGATCTTGGTGCTTACTTGACTGGCTCCTCTGAAGGAGATTGGAGTTTTATTGGGCCCCCTCCAGTGCTTTCTGGGCTTGGCCTGGATCCAGCTGCGTTTTCTTGGGTGGAGTTTTTTCAGCGTTTACAGACCTTTTTTCAGGCTCAGGCTTTGGCTTTGCCTCTACTGTCAGGTTGGATCCTCAGCCGGTGGCCCCTCCCTCTTCCACTTCTACTGTTAAGCTCCAAGGCATGTCTCATTTTGCCACGGGTTTCCCTGACTGGGATCCTGATGGCACGGACGATGAGGTGGATCCTGGTTCCTTGGAAGGTGGGGAAATTCCTCCTGGTTTGGAGCCAGACTTTTGCAGATACTGGGAGTATCTGGGGCGGATCTTATGTCAGAGCAGAAGAAGAATCCCATTTTGGTTTCCTTGGTCAAAGCTTCTTCCTTTTTTCCTGTTATGGATGCTGTTTAGGAGCTGATTGATCTTGAATGGTATGCCCCGGAAGCAAGTTTTAAAGGAGGCAGGGCATTGGAGGGTTTTTACCCTCTGGATCCAGTTGCGAGAGAGTGTTTGCATTTTCCCAAGGTGGATGTGCTGGTTTGCGCTGTCTCTAAGCGAATGACTATTCCCGTAGAGGGAGGAGCAGCCTTGAAGGATGTGCGTGATAGACAGATTGGGGCAGATTTTAAAACCTGCGCGCGGGCGCAGATTTGTTCGTGCAACCCGGCGTGAACATATCTACGCTCGATTTTATAACATGCGCGCGCTGCCG
Organism: Rhinatrema bivittatum; assembly: GCF_901001135.1. Lineage (NCBI taxonomy): Eukaryota > Metazoa > Chordata > Amphibia > Gymnophiona > Rhinatrematidae > Rhinatrema > Rhinatrema bivittatum. The sequence continues at coordinate 78,205,778 of NC_042624.1, read as the reverse complement.
TGAGCATGTTATAAAATCCAGGGTCTGCGCGCGCAAGGGGGTGCACAATTGTGCAACCTGCACGTGCTGAGCCGCGCAGGCTGCCTCCGTTCCCTCTGAGGCCGCTCCGAAATCGGAGCGGCCTCGGAGGGAACTTTTCAACCGCTCCCCCCACCCCCCAACCTTCCCCTCCCTTCCCCTATCTTCCCATAACACTCGTCCTTGCCTCATCCTCCACGGACCTTCTCTTCCTAAGCTCAGATGCCTAAGCACTTTTTCTTCCGCTGACTAAGCTATTTAATATATGTATATTAGTTTCATTAAATCTATGGTAACCCTCCGCTACCCCCCCCCCCCCCCCCCCCCACCTTCCAACCCCCTTACAATCCCTCATTCCTACCCCCTCCCTCGGAATACCTTGTTACCCCAAAAAGCCAACTCTTACCAGTTTTGACACATTACTCCCCATGCTTAAGCTGTATCCAAGTTTTTCTCTCCCCCTGTTCTATGTAAGACAACTTTGTCACTGTTTTTATGGTTGCAATGTAAACCGGAGTGATAATTAACTCTGTTATTTGAACTTCAGTATAGAAAAGTTATAAATAAATAAATAAATCTAACCCATCCCCCTGCCTAACTTTGTTTCAAAAGTTTCGCCTTCCTGCGGGCTGCCAGCAGACAAACCTCCAGCACAGCTGCAGTGCCGGAGGACTCGGGAACGCCCCTGGACATACGCACATCCCGGGGCTTGCGTGCGCCGCCGAGCCTATGCAAGATAGGCTCGGCGCGAGCAGGGGCAGCATTTCGGGGGTTACGCGCGTATCCCTTTGAAATTCTACCCCATTGAGAGTATATTTAAGCAGGCCTTTGATGCAGTGGCAATGAACTTACAGATTGCTTCCTGTTGCACGTTTGTGGCCTGTTCTTGTCTGCTTCTCTCTCAGGAGGTGGATGATTCTGGGGTCAGTCCCAGAGCAGTTATGGAACTCACTGCTGCTTTTTTAGCAGATGCAAGTTATGATTTGGTCCATACTTTGGCCAGAGGAGTTGCTTCAGTGGTGGCGGCCATATGTCAGCTGTGGTTGCAGAATTGGTCAGCTGATGCTGCATCCAAGGCTAATCTTACAAAGATGCCATTTAAAGGCTCGCTCTTGTTTGGGAGCAAGTTGGAAAAGCAGGGACAGTAAGTAGGGTGAGTCTCCACTTCCCTGATTGCCGGAGGATAAGAAGAAGCAGGTGCAGCACTCCTTTTCTCTGAGGGGATCCCAGCGCTTTAGTCCCTACAGGAATCCCTCATTTCAGAGGTCTCAGCCTTTTGGTAGGTCTCAGTGCTTTCACCCATGGCAGTCCAAGAAAGGAGCGGGCTCGAGTTTGGACCTGTCCTGTGCTTCCCAATGAAGGTTTGCCAGCCCACCTTCAAGTCGAGGAGATAGAGGGGCCGCCTATCTCTCTTTTATCAGGGGTGAGTCAAGATCACATTGGATCAATGGGTCCTGCACATGATACGGGGCGGTTATGCACTGAGATTTCGCAGCACTCCTCAGCACATGTTCATGGCATCTCCTTGCCACTCCCCACAGAAGAAGCAGGCAGTGGAGTTTACGCTTCTATGGCTCCTCAGGCTGAGGGCTGTGGTTCCTTTACCTGCATCTCAGGAAAATAAGAGGCGTTTATTCAATTTTTTTTGTTGTACCCAAGAAGGAGAGTTCCTAAACTCCCTGGATCTGTCCGAGGCCTACCTTCATATTCCCATCTGGTTTGAGCACCAACATTTTCGCCGCTTTGCAGTGCTGGGTCGCCATTATCAGTTTTGGGCACTGCCCTTTGGTCTGGCCACCATTCCCAGAACATTTTCCAAGGTTATGGTAGTCGTGACAGTGGCATTGGGAAAAGATAGAATCCTGTTCCATCTTTTCCCAGTTGTCCATACCTGGACAACTGGCTGATTCGAGCTAAGCAATTGGAAGAGAGCGGCTTGGTGACCAACAAAGTGATCTCCTTGCTGTGGTAAACGTGGCCAAGAACAGTCTCCAACCTTCTCAGTCGTTGGGGTATCTAGGTGTTTGGATCGACATGAGCCTGGGCAAGGTATTTCTGCCAGATGCACAGATCCAGAAATTGATGTCCCTAGTGCATCAGTTGATGAATGTGATACGGCGAACGGTGTTGAGCTATCTTCATGTGCTTCAGGGTTGCTGCCATCAAACCAAAGTGGTGCCATGGGCAATGGCTCATATGCGTGCTGCTGTCTCATTGGAACCTGTAGTCTCAGGACTATTCAGTTCGTCTCCATTTGCTGATGGATGTCTGTGTGGAGTGGAGGAGTAGCCTAATGGTTAGAGCAGAGGGCTATAAACAGGAGACCAGGGTTTGAGTCCCACTGTCGCACCTTGTGACCTTGGGCAAGTCACTTTACCCTCCATTGCCTTAGGTACAAACTTATATTGTAAGTACCTGAATGTAATCCACTTTGAAGTGCTGAAAAAATTGTGAAATCTAAATAAAATTAAAATTAAAAAAATGTGTGTTCTCATCTCCAGTGGTGTTTGCAGGAGGCTCATCTGAGAGAGGGTGCATCCATGCCCGCCCAGCCTGGTTGGTTTTCACAACAGATGCGAGTCTCCTGAATTGGGGGGCTCACTGTCCGGAATTGGCGGCACAGGGACATTGGACGGCCGCAGATGCCTGGAAGCCCGGTGGTCAGGTTGGCGTGCTTGCAGTTCAGCCAAAGACTACAGAGTCAAGCGGTCCACGTGATGTCAGACAACACGAAGACTGTGGCCTACATCAATTGCCAGGGAGACACCAAGAGCCAGCAAGTGTCGCAGTAAATAGACCCCCTTATGGAATGGGCAGATATACATCTACAGATGATTTTGTCTTCCCACATCGCAGGAAAGGACAAAATACAAGCAGATTTTCTCAACAGGGAGAGTCTGGACCCCGGATAGTGGGGGTTGTCCGCCGAGGCATTTCAGCTGATAGTGGATCACTGGGCCCTGCTGTCCCTCGACCTACTGGTGACTTCTTGCATTGCAAAGGTGCCTCGCTTCTTCAGTCACAGGAGAGAGCCGTGGTCCCTGGGCATCGATGCTCTCGTTAGTCCCGGCCGGAAGACAAGCTGCTTAAAGCCTTTCCTCTGTGGCCCTTGGTGGGTAGGATCATTCACAGGATCAAAGTCCACAGGGGGCTAGTACTCTTGGTAGCTCCAGATTGACCCAGGCGTTTGTGGTATGTGGATCTACGGAGGCTTCTGACAGAAACCTCTCTTAGTCTTCCGTCGCACATGGATCTGTGCAGCAGGGGCCAGTTCTTCATGAGGTTCTGACTCTCTTCTGTCTTACTGTTTGACCCTTGAGAGGGTTCGCCTGTTGCAATGTGGTTATTCTTTTGTGGTGATTGCCACCTTACTCCGAGCTCGGAAGTTCCCCACTTCTCTGAAGTATGTGCGGGTTTGGAGAGTGTTTGAGGCTTGGTGCAAGGAGCATGGTGTTCTTCTTCACTGGGTTAAGATCCTGATTCTTTTAGATTTTTGAAAGGAGGGCTTGAATAAAGGATTGGTCCCTATTTCTTTGAAGGTTCAAGTAGCGGCTCTTGCATGTTTCAGAGGCATGGTAAATGTCTCCATGTTGTTCCATCCTGATGTAGTAAAGCACCTTCAGCCTTCCTTGCGGTTGCCGGTTCCATTGTGGAGTCTTAACTTTGTACTGGAATTTTTAGTGGGCCCTACGTTTTGACCACTGCGCAGCCTTTCCTCATGGTTGTTGAACCTGAAGACCGTGTTCCCAGTGGCTATATGTTCTGCACGTCACGTTTCAGAGTTGCAGGCAATGTCTTGTCAGGAGCCGTTCCTTCGGGTGACTCTAGGGGCGTTGTAGTTGCATACTGTTCCATCCTTCTTGCCTAAAGTGGTCACGGAGTTTCATCTGAACCAATCTATTTATTTGCCCTCTCTGGATAAAGTCAGAGACGTGGAGGAGTGTTGCCTTTTGCGTTCCTTGGATGACAAGAACTTGTCATGTGGTATCTGGAGGTTTCTGAACCTTTTCGAAAATCAGGTTGCCTGTTTGTCCTTCATAGTGGAAGGAAGCAGAGTGAATCTGCTTCATGGGCTACCATAGCTTGCTGGATTAAGGAGGTGGTCACAGCCACGTATGTGGATGCTGAGAAGCCGTTGCCTGCTAAGGCTCATTCCACTAGGACTCAGGCAGTGTCATGGGCGGAGGTTCGTTTGTCTCCCATCGAGATCTGCCGTGCTGCAGCTGGTCCTCCTTACACACTTTTTTCAGGTTTTATCATCTGGATGCTGAGGCCCAGGAAGATGCAGCCTCTGCACGTGCAGTGTCTTCTGGATCATGGGCAGCTTCCTGCCCTGTTCAGGAATAGCTTGGGTTCATCCTACTGGTCCTGCGTCCATCTGTCTACATGCTAGGAAATGGAAAAATTACTTACCTGATAATTTTGTTTTCCTTAGTATAGACAGATGGACTCGGCTTCCCGCCCTCGGCTGCTGCTTGATTGTTCATGGTATCCCCACAGGAGGATGGATCCCATAGGATTACTAGTAAGTGTTCCTCCAGTCCCTAGATTGGGGTACCTATGTCTACTAGAGTTCAGTGTTTATTGTTGGTTGTGTACAGTTATGATTAACTGTTTTTAATCAAGTTTTTGCTAGTCTGTCCATAGTTGCTTTTTGAAGAGAATAGTGGCAGGCTGGGGTCACTGAGTCCATCTGTCTACACTAAGGAAAACAATATTATCAGGTAAGTAATTTCTCTAATCCTTAATGTTAGTAACTCTAAAAATGCCTCTGTGCTATGCTTCTGATGCCATTTTTGCTGCCTTTGACTATGCCAGTTTTGGCTCATAGATTTTAATAACAATTGCCAGTAAAAAAAACTTTGTGCTGTCTCTATGAATGGTGTATGCATGCAGACTCTCACTTTCCTGTTGCTGAGAAGCCAAGAAGAGCTGTCAGGAACAGGCAGATTGAACACTGCAGTTCACATCCTAGATTCAAGCTGTAAAAACTACTCCTGGGGAAATTCTGCCTATTGAGGAGTGCAGAATTTTCTCAAAATTCCCCTCCTGTGCAGAATTTCCATTTTCTGTGAAGAATTTGCAGCAGGCATGCCGCGAGCAGAGCCCATCCCACTCTTGGCGAGGATCGTGCAGGCCCTGGTGTGAGAATGAGTCTGTGTAGAAGAGTGTGTGTGTGTCTGTAAGTAAGACTGCAAGCCTGTGTGTGGGTGGAGAGAGAGGGAGCCTATGTGAGGAGATTGGGAAGGAATGTGTATATGTATGAGAGACTGGAAGCTGGTGTGTATGTGAGGGAATGAGGGTGCTTGTTTTTGAGAGGGGGGTGTGTGAAAGGGCCTGTGTGTGTGTGTGGGAGTATGTGAGAGAGAGACATATAGGGAGCCTGTGTGGGTGTGTGTGAAAGAAAAGAGGGAGCCTATGTGAGGGGTGTGTGTGTGCAAGTGAAAGAGAGGGAACCTGTATGAGGGGATGTGTGCAAGAGAGAGGGAGCCAGTATGAGGGAGCTTGTGTGTTTGAGAGAGGGGAGCCTGTGTGAGGGGCAGTACTGAGAGAGCAGTCAAACTCTGGGAGTGGAGATAAAGTGGAAGGGGTTGAGCCTAGAAGGAAAGGGGAGAGATGGGGGCCAGGGAAATAGAGAGAGAGGGTGGTAAAGACACTCTTACAGTGTACTTTTAGGGACATTCTGCTCAAAATATTTAAAACTCTGCATCTTTAAGTAATAACTTTTTTTTCTGTATTGTATTTTAAATTACTTAGACTCTCAAGTATATGGTGCTTTTTGACCAATATAAAGTGTACAGAATTTTGCAGAATTTTAAATTTTGTGCACAGAATTCCCCCAGAAGTAAAAAAAAAAAAAAAAAAAGGAAAATTTTGAATGCAGAGTGTAGCTACAGTGCTGAGTAGCTGCTTGGCACTGACTGAAGCATCTCCCACTGGTAACATTAGGGAAGTGACAGATTGCTTTACAGAAACTGGTACAGAATTATTTCATGCTCTTTGTGATGTTATTTCTGACATAGATCCAAAATGTGCCGATCAGCTTCACTGTGGATGAGGCATTTTGTCATATGGCTTACCAGTAATATATTATACTGACTGAGTATTCTTAATGGCTATGGGTCTTTGTAATTTTCAAAGGCAGTTAACGCATAAAACCTGATATCATTCATGTTAAGTGGCTCTTTGAAATTAGCCCGGCGGGTACATGTGTAAAAGAACATGCAGAATGTTTCTCTCTCACTTTTGTGTGCAGGGGGAGGATCTGGGGTGATATCAGGATTTACACACACAGTTTCGATTTTCGAAAGTATGCATGTAAATCCACACACAAAATTACAGGTATAGTTTTTGCATCTGTGCTGCGCGGGGTTCCGTGCAAACCCACAGATTTTTAAAGTAGATTTATACACACACATCCTGCTTTGAGAATTCAGGCTAAAGTCTGTGAGTAAAGAACCCACAGAACCTGTGTGGGCTCTTCTGAAAATTCCCCTCCATGACTTTTAATCATGTAAACTGTGGTGTGTTCGGATCAGCATATTGATTATATCTGATTTCAATTTAATGTAGGATACCAAGCAAGATGATCCTGTTCTTCCGCTTGTAGATTCGTCTGCTCAATACCAGATTCAGAAACATATTGTACTTGATAAACTAAAAAAAGTGTAAGTCTTATTTACTTTTTTGCTTTAATTTTTAATTGGTTTCTTATTTATTTCCATTTTTAGCCTGTCATTTCGGAACTGCTCAGGGCAAGTATACACATTACATACACAGACTCATATAGACATATGATAAAACAATGATAGGAAATAATAATAATAAAGCAAGTAATAGTTAAACAACGCAATGGAGGAATTACCCCCATCTGACTAGCTGAAAATTTAAAAATGTTTTTAGAGCCCATCTGAAAGTCAGTAAATCATCTAGAAGGCATAGCGCATGTGCAGTTTGTTCCAGAATACGGGAGATTTTGAGAAAAAGCCAAATTCCATGCTGCTGCTGGCTTAATTGCCTTTATTAGAGGCTAAAAGATTTTCGTCCTGGGAAAGTAGGGGATGAGTATGTACATAGTTAAATAAATTGGGCCTATTATATGGAGAACCTTAGGAGCCAGAGTTAAAACCTTAAATTTGACCAATGTAAGGCATGCATATTTGGTGAAACAGTCTCTTAAGGTAAACCAACAGCCTGGCTGTGGCATTCTGAATTCTTTGTAAACACCATGTGCTCTTCAATGGAAGGCCTCTATACAAAGCGTTTCAATAATAAACGCATGCAGTGATAACTGCATACAGAATCTCTTAACAAAATCTGATCGTTCAAAAAATGGGCAAATCACTCTCAGCTGGAGTAAATAGTAAAAGCAGGACATGATCACCCCAAAGATATAGGGGTTGGGTATTATCCCAGCATCAATTACAACTCTCAGACTCTGTACTTAATCCCTAGCTTCAGTCACCATCCCATCCCAACTAATAGAGGGGCAGGATGCTGGGCAATGTTGTGTATTGACCCACACTACTTCGGTTTTCTAAGGTCTGAATTTCGGATTGTTCTTGGCCATCCATTACTTTGTCTCTCAAGCATCAGTCCAACCTCTCCCAACACTTCCAGTTGTTTGACCCTAGAGGAACGTGTAGTTAAATATCATTAGCAAATATTACAAAAGTTGATATCAGACTTGAAAAAGAAACTGCGTTAATGCCTCCAGATAGATGTTGAAAAGAAGAGAGGAAAGCAGTGCCCCGTTGAGGACCTCGCATACTAAAGGAAATTTCCTAGAGACAGCTGAGCCTATCTGAGAGTAATGACTTCCCCGGGTGAGGACAACCCTAACTGTATCGAATGCTGCACGGAGATCTAGCATTACCAGCACTGAATCACTGCCCCATTCCAACTCCTTCAACAAATCATCCAAGAACCCAGCATCTGAACCCTGATTGATGTACATTCAAAACATTGTTTTCCTTGACAAAATCCTCTAAATTGGACCAAAACAGTTTTCCTGATCAGTTTTGACAAAAAAGGTAACATTTGGTATTGGCTGAAAATTGTTGTAGCTGTCGTCTCCCACTTCCACCCTTCTGAACCCAAAGCTGCCAAACCAGTTGGAATAGAAATCAAATCAAAAATATTACTTTGTACATGGGTTTGCTCTTGGGCTACATGACTGAAATCTATATTCTGCATATTCAGTTGGAAATGTGTAGTCAGTCCAGAAGGATGAGGTAGAATGTGGAAGTTAAAATCGCCAAGAGCCATTACCTCATAGTAACTAATCATAGATGAGGAAACACGTGCTACAACATGGCTCACCATAATCCACAATTTGTTTTCTTCTGTGTGGGTGGAAGGTTACATGAATTTTTCTGAATCTTATTTCACGTTTTGGTTCTAACTTCAAAATCCTGGTTCGCATCATCATCTCAAAAATCCCAGCATGTCCAGAAATTACCCTGTTAACAGTTAGGATATTACTCAGGACCCCCAAGAAACTATGTAACACACTAAAAATCAATCCTGCAGATCTCAGAAAGCTCCTTATGTTTGCCAAAAAGGGACCTTCCCTGCTAGGTACCAGCGACATTGTGCCTGTGTTTTGGTATCTGTCCAGCACTGAACAGGTTTTGCATATCACTACGATGGTGGGCTCAGCTCTCAAAAGGGGCGAGAGATGGTAGCCCTTTTCTCCAGGTGCAGGAGAGAGTACTGATAGATTCAGCCCTGGGGAAGGCTTTCCTTCCAAGAAATCTCCCCCACCCAAAAAACACTGGGTAAACCTGGCTCCTGGGAACATATTTCCAGAGGTCTTATGTGCACAAAGTTTTTTCATGTAGACTTTATTTTCATTCTCCCATGACTGTCGAGGGGCTAGGCCTTTTACAGTATTGAAAGGATACAGTTGTGACCACCCTCTCCAGCCATTCTGGAGTAACCAAAGGAAATCGCATGAACCACCATTTTGAAAACGAAAGTTTGTTTTTTTTAAAGCAAAGAATTTGTCACTTCTAGAAAGAGGTAAATGGAGGATTTGTGATCTATAATTTAAATAAAATAGTGAGTTATTTAATTTAAAGCTGATTTCAAGGCTGATTCAAGGCTTGCAATTCAGTTGAAGGAAAATTAAAGCAATATTTCATCATAGCTGTGGGGGTTGTGTTTTTTTGGGGGTTTTGTTTTTTTTTTAAGGGAGAGGATAGTTACCTCTTTCTCAAACTCCATTGCTATCTTTGGTGATTTAATTTTCTTAACATAAAAGATTGATTTTTTTCCAAAATTAATACAGGAAGTCCTCAAGTTAAGGCATTTTAAGTCACAGTGATTCAAAGTTACATTTCTAGATTAATACCCATTATCCAGCTTACAACATTTGTTTTGACTTTAAGATACCTGAGCATCACCCAACAGGCACACATTGGTGTGGTGATGACCTTTGGCCTGCTGAGGTGACATCAGTGGGAAAGGTACCAAGGATTTCCTCTCCTCAGAGCTGTCGGTGCAGTGTCCTGAGGGCATGACTTGGCACTTTCCTCATGCTTTGCAATGTCTGTCTTTGTGCTTTGTACGGTACTGCCAGGTTATTTTGGTGTAAGTATGGTTCCAGCACCAAAGCCAATACCTATCTCCCATTTATAACCTTGTTCATATGGGAAAATCAGTTTTGACTTGCAATGTTTCGACTTAAGAAATGGTTTTCAGAAACCAATTGCGTCTTAAGTCTGAGGACTTTGTGTATTCTGATAACCCTTGAGACATTTAAATATCTCATGGGTATAAATGAAGTAGTGCCCAAGAAGCAAATAATCTTTTTCAGTGGATAGGAAGTTCTAGAATAATATGGGGGCTCCAAACGAGGGGTGACTCGAGGAAGTACTTCTGCACAGAAATGGTGATGGATGCCTGAAATCCCCCGCCAGTGGCAGAATCCAAATCAGTAACAGAATGCAGGAAAGCCTGGGATAAGCACAGAGACAGCAAAGGGAGAGCCAGATACTAACTAAAGTCTATGGTGTTTCAGAGTGAAGCAAGCTGAGCAGGCTGCATAGTCCTTACAGTCTGTATCTGCTGTTATATCCTGTGTTTTAGTTTAGGTTGTCAGTGTTTGCTAAGGACTGTCAGTAGTGAGTTAGATAGGAGGGGGGGATATAAAATAGCAATCTCCTTCCTCCACTCCCAGTAGTTGTGAATGAAGGCTCCTGGCACCAGGCCCCAAAAGGGCTGGTTCTGATTGAGCTAGAGGAGCAGCAGGAAGCTGCCAGGCTATTTTAAGAAGAGTCTGTTAAAATATTAAGTACTTTCTTTTTTTTGTGTGTTTCTTTTCAGTTTGCCAGCCATCTTGATTCCTCTCCAGCTAACTTTCAGTGATGTTTACACAGAGCTAAGTAATCTTGTCAAGACCTTCAGGTGAGCAGCAGGAATGTCATGAGGTAGAACTGTCATATTTTGATACTTTTCAAAAGACATTGAAAAGCTGACAAAAAATGTAACCTGTGTTGACTTTTTCAAAAGCAAAAAAAAAAAAAAAACTTCCTTAATTAGCCCTTGTCGTGATGGAAATAAGTTTTTCCATTTAAGGCAATGTGTTTGGATTTTTTTTTTTACTGTAACTTTAACAGTGTAAAACGAATTTTTTCAAACTTTGCAGATTTATATAGAGAAATGCGTGAACATGAATTGTTATCCTTCTGGATATGATGCCAAAGGTTCCCGTGCAAAGGCATCTGAGGCCTCAAAATTTCTCTTTTATTTACATGCAACATTAGGGCAGTAAAGTTCACCCTCTTCAAACTTGATTATGCCCTTGGCATTATTTTGGAATGACTCGTCTTTTCTGATGGAAATCCTAAAAAAACTCTGAAATTATAATAGTCTGAGATTCAAAGCCGGGATCAGAGGAGAAAGCGTGTTGTGTCCACACCAGAACAATGAATGGATTCTGAGCAGACTGACACTTCTGATTTTTACAGAATCCAATAAAATTTACTCAATACTGGCTCACTTCCTCAAATTTATATTCTGATTTTTAGAAATATTTCAACTTAACCAGCTTAAAAAGATGGCCAAATCAAAATATTTCCCCGCAGATGTACAGCCACAGCCCCCAGTTTACCAGGATTCCATGATGGTGGCAACTGCTGTAGAATTTACCCCTTGTAGAATTGCTACAAATTGCTTGCTTCCTAATGTTACTGCCCTTGCCTCCCTTTCTATTGCCAAACTGATCCAGACTGATCGGTCTCCCTGCAGTCCAGACCACCCTGCCTGCACAACAGCTGGGAGTCGCTATCCTTCCTCCTGTCATTCCCAGCTTTAGGCCACTCCCCACATCTCTTCTCTTGCTTTAGGCCTTGTCACCAGCTACTGTCAGTGGACCATTACCTCCCCAACTTCCTCTCCACTGCTGAAACTATTCTTATATCTTCATCCATTCTGCTGGCACCATGTGCCTCACAGCAGACAAGAGCCTCCTAGAAGGCTCCTAGAGACTGTGGTAGCAGGCTGGATTGTCAGCAGAGGAGGAGTGAGGACCTGGGCAGGAGGAGAACCTGGAGGAGATAAAAGGGAGATGTGCTACGAGATAAGAGATGGAAGGCCTTGGCAGTGAGCACACAGTTAACCCTCGATTGGACACGTGTTTTCGACGCACTAGCGTTACCCCTTATTCAGTAAGGGGTCGAAAACGCGCGTCCAACCCCCCCCCCCCCCCCCCCCCGAGCCTAATAGCGCCCGCAACATGCAAATGCATGTTGCGGGCGCTATTAGGTATTCCCACGTGATTCAGAAAGGAAAATGTGCAGCCAAGCCACACATTTTACTTTCAGAAATTAGCGCCTACCCAAAGGTAGGCGCTAATTTCTTCAGGCACCGGGAAAGTGCACAGAAAAGCAGTAAAAACTGCTTTTCTGTGCACCCTCCGACTTAATATCATGGCGATATTAAGTCGGAAGTCCCGAAAGTTACCAAAAGTTTAAAAAAAAAAAAATTTGAAGTCTGCTCGCGGGTCGAAAACCGGACGTTTAATTTTTCCAGCGTCCGGTTTCCGAACCCGTGGCTGTCAGCGGGCTCGAGAACAGACGCCAGCAAAATTGAGTGTTGGCTGTCAAACCCGCTGACAGCCGCCGCTCCTGTCCAAAAAGCCTCTTTTTACCACCGGGCCTAATTTGCATACTGAATCACGCGTGCAGGAGAGCGGGCATTCGCCTGCTCTCCTGCGGACTTTACTGTATCGGCCTGAAAGTGACTTGAAATCCTTTCTTCCTTCCTGGATGATTCCTGTGCTCAGTTGGGAAGGCCTGTGGTTCCCTCTTAGGCTAGGGTAGAGAGCAGCGGTATGCTCAGGGAGAACTTTACCAGGCAACTTTGGCTCTGCTCGATGCACAGCTATAATACTACTGAAAGTCAGAACCAATTTACTACTACTGCTGCTACTTCTGTATTATTACTACTGCTGTTACTATTATTATTACTACTTACTTCTACTACTATATGTTGTTTAGCGCTTAACATATCTATAGCGCTATGCAGCACTGTACAAACAGACAGTCCCTGCTCAATAGAGTTTACAATCTATTGGGCTGTGTAAAAGCCTGTTGCTTTTTGTTAGTTTTCATGTGTTTTTTTGTAAAGCCTGTTGCTGCATTATGTTTTATTGTAAACAGAGGTGATGTTCCAAACGTGCCTCGGTTTATATAAAAAAAACAAACCCATAAATAAATAAATAAAGCAAACATACAGGGCAAGAGACTTGGGGTATTTCATAAATCAAGACAATGGTTAAAAAGAAAAGAAAGTTAGTTAAGACTAAAAGCAGACAATCAGGAGAAAGATCTAAAAGCGGTTTTAAAAAGATGGGTCTTCAGATGGGATTTAAGCATGGCAAGAGAAGGGAGTAAGACGCATCAGTTCAGGAAGCCAGGTGGAAAGAACGGAGTCTGGAATTGGCGGTAGAGGAGAAGGGCACAGATAGGCGTGACCTATCCACGAGGAAGAGTGTAGAGAGAGAGGAGAGAGAACTGGATTTATTTAGGGATGGTTGGTTAGTTTGTGTAAGCTAAATACTTTATCCACATGAGGTACTAATGTTCAGTCTTCTTTAGCAACTCTTTTGACAATGTTTCCTGCTGTCCCTGATTATGTGCTCTTATAACATTTTGACCATCTTGTGAATTTTCTTCAAAATCAGCCTAAAGGTAAATCCAATTCTGGTAATAATTCTTTTTTTCAATATCATCTGTACTTTTGACCGTGACACATACGAAGTCAAACGGGAGGAGTGGTGGGATTTGTGCAGCTTTTTTTCTCTTCAATCTCTTCTTAACTAAGGACATTGCAACGGGGGTACAGGCAACTCCAAAAGAGTGAGGGAAGTCTAGAACTGGGATCTTAGCACTTTTTGAAAACTTGCAGGCCTATGTTACAAATACTGGGGGTCAAGAAAGCAAAGACCCCACTTATGAATTGGCTGTGAGGAAATGTGTAGAATCCTGCTTTGGAAGTATTGGTAGTGTTTTTCTTTTCTCTAACCATGGCACTTTGTTTACAAAGGAGGGCTTTTCTGAAAAGTATTTATATACATCAGTGAGCTGAAAGCTACTGCACAAGGAGTGGTTTGGAGAGAGATTTTATATTTTGACCGAATTTGAAGGGAATAAAGCATATGACCCCTTTTTAGATATCCAGTGGAGTAATACAGTACAGACATGTCACCAACACATAATCCCTTCCAGGAAAGTAGGGCAATTTGTAATATTGAAGAAGGCCAGCCGTGAGGAATGCTAACCTTTCTCCTCTGTGTACTGTGGTTACCTCCAGCTGAGAACTCATTGACTGACTCTCATAAGGGATTGTATAGCTGGTTGTCCTGGGGTAAGCTGGGTAAAAGAGCAGTGTCTCCACTGGACTTTAAAAAATCACTTTGTGCTGAGCAGCGTTTAATTCAGTCCTCTCTGCCGGGAGATACTCTTAAAGGATCTCATGAGACCTTTTAACATGATTATAGCTCTTCCTAAGCAAAGTCCCTCCATGTCTGTAAGCTTTTGTTAGAAAAATTGAGATGTCAAATCATTCTTCTGACTCTGCCTTGGCACTTCACTGAAGAAGAAATTACTTGTTAGCCTCTTCTTAAATAGATTTCTAACCAAGTTTATAAATTTGTAAATATCATATGCCTTGTTTTAAACATGGATTACTATTTTTTCTAGAATATAGTAATAAAATAATATTGAAAACGTATTTTCTATAGAAAACATATTATTGAACTTTTTTGTGGACTAGATTTTTAATTTTCCTGATTGGGTTGTTCCATTTTCCACTATCCTCTGTGGTCCATCACTCACTCAGCTTCTATCAGGCCGATACTATAAAGTACACACAGCTGAGCGCACTGTTTTACCCATAATTGGATGTGCATTGAAAACTTGCGTCCATTACCCATTATACAGTGAGGAGTTTAACGCATCAAAAACGCATGTTCTACCCCCCCCCCCCCCCCCCCCCCCCCCGAAACTAATAGCACTCAACAGGTGATGAGGCTATTAGTTATTCACCCAGGATACTGAAAAAAAAAAAAGTGTAGCCAATCCACACATTTTACACTCAGAAATGAACGCCTGTGATATTAAGTCGGAGGAACCAAAAATGTTTACTTTTTTTTTTTTAAGATGTCAAGGGACACTCAATTAACAAGTGTCCATTTTCCTAACCTGTGGCTGATGTTTGTCTCAGATACAGTTTTTGCTTAAGCTGTACCAATGTTGGTTGCAAGTCAGCTGTTGCACTTGGTTGTTCCTATAGTTCGGCACTTCCCAGACCTCGTTACAGGGCTCGAACAAAAGCACCCATCTCCTGTACTGTCATCCAGCTGCCTTGAAACTTCAGAAGAGAGTTGTCTTAAATGTTTTTCAGGTCTAGGCGCCAAGTCTCAGTTGGAGGCGGCCATTCCAAATGCCAACTCTGACTTCCTGAGATGCACTCCCATCAAGCTTTCTTTCACAAGAAAAGAGATGTGTCCTCCACTGGTGGAATCCTTGCCTTCCCTTTGTTTTTGGTCAACCTCAAAGGGGAAAAATACAACAAACCTAGGGAAAAATTTCCCTATAGCAAGCAGACCCATCTCAACAGATCAGATCGGGGCACCACCATCTTCCTCATACTTTTATGTATTTTCCGGCCCTGAAGATTTGTTGTCGTTACTCTTTTTGGTTTAGCCCATTGTTTCTTTTCTTATATATGTTGAAGATAAGTGTATATCCTTTTTACTTATCTGTAAAACCTGTTTATTCTAAGTTTCGTAAAGTTACCTTTCTGTTTACTGTAAAGCCTGTTTGCTGCATTAATGTTACATATAAACCAATGTGATATTCCCAACGAACGTCCGTCTGTCTATAAAAACGTTTAAATAAAATAATAATAAATTTGAGAATGCGGGCAATATTACACAAGTCCCAATGGTAAGGGATAATGTTACACAATGAACAACTGATGGGAGTGTTGGAGGCAGGTACGATAGAGTATGACAGTTACCCATGCTCTAGGATACTGGAGTCCGATTTGTGCACCAAGCTCTAGATGGAAGTGTGGATAGTATAGACATGGAAAGGACAATTTTCAAAGTGTTTTAACCATGTTAATCATCTGTCTGAAAACTGCCTTCCCACAATACAGCTAAAAGTCCTTTTCTTGTTAGCAGCATCCCAATTCATTTCATTTAATTTATATACTGCCTCCCCAGTTACATACAGTGAACAACTACTAAAACAATCTCCATTTTTACATTAATAAAACAATTAAAATAGACCCTACAACCTCTTGTATATCACAAGCCCCCCTTAACCAACCTCACTCCCTCAATAATAAACACACTTACCACCTTTTCCCCTGATAAAATCAACAGCCTCCTATCCCTCCACCCAAAACCCAATTCAAATAGGTTAAGAGGATTGCTACAAGCACAGAGAGACATAAAGGGGGCATTTCAATAGCCCATGTTGCTGCAAAGTACGCACGTATCCTTTTCTATTTGAAAATTGCAAGCAAGGTACACGAGCACAAAGTGCCTGCATATTTTGCACGTGCTATTTCTGCCGGTGACCAGTTGGGAATAAAACAACATGTATACATTTCCAAATCCCATGTACATGTATTCTCTTCAGCACACCACCAGGAATGCCTCTTTTTAACTTGGCAAAAATTACATTGTTCCCTTCAGAGCAGCAAAACGTGCATGCAGGCTTTCTGAACAATCTTCCTGGGTAAATCTCTGTGAAAACTGTCCCCAAACATTCTGGGGTTTTTTAGGGACTGGCTCAGTGACAACATTGCCATGCGGAGACCCTAGGTTTGGTTCCCAGCTCTGGTCTTCCGTTCCCTGGGTCCGCTGGGGTTTGGGATTCCATAGAGGCAGGGAAAGGAGTCCTAGACATCATGCAATGGAAACCCCTCGTGAATGGACTTAGGACCTACAATTGCAGGGTTTTAGAAAGGGCCCTGCTGGGTGGCCCCTGGTCGAGGTCTGTTGCAGCAATGACTGGATTGAGTGAGTTGGGAATGGGATATAAATAATAGTGGAAAAAGATAACAGGTGTTTGGGAATGAAGACGTATGGCACCATAGCCCAAGAGAATCTAGCTCCAATTGAGCTGGAAAAACAACATGAGGAAACTGCCTTCCAAAAAAATAAAAATCTCCTTTTTTTTTTATATCTATTAAATTGCAATAAGGCATAAACAGGGAAACCTTCCTCTGTTAAAAGAGATATTTTATATGTCTGGTTTTGGTGAGGACCTGGGTTTTCTGCTTTTGGATGTTGTGTTGAATTCCAGTTGGCTTTTTGGATTGACGCTCTTGGAAGTACTGGTGAGCTCTGCATGACCCAGACCACTTATAGCATCCATGTTGGTGCATCTGCCATGGTTGTGAGGGCCTGGATATCTTTTGGTCTTTGAACAAAGGCTTTTTCATTGTTTTACTTTTTTTTTGCTCAAAGCGGACAAATATCACTGGAATGTAGTTTCTGGTTATTGCTGCTTTGTGTTTTTCAAGACACATGTTCACAACATCCAGTTCTAGTGACTTTTTCATCTCTGTCCTTTCAGATATCTCTGATCCATTCCTAACATGTTTTCCTGTTAGTGTTGGTCAAAGACAAGGCAAAGAATTAATGAACCATTTTTTCCTGGGACTTGCACTTTGCTGTTTTCTGAAAGCTTTACTCGTCTGAGGCCTTGGTGTTGACACACAGCCTCTCTGTGGGAGTCACTGGCCTGTCACTGCTCCACTTTATTTAAGACTTCACACCTAGAGGTTGCCTGCTGTAGTCTCATCTGCTTAAAATGACTTTTTATTTAGTTGGACAGGTGTACCGAAAGGTTGTAGAATTATGACTTTTCATCAAGTCTGATGGTGGCAGTGTATCACCAGGAGTATATTATGGTATCCAAGAATGTTATGTCCTCTGTCTCCTTTGTAAATAGTATATTATGGCAGTACTAGTGTTGGGACTTTGCCGATCAATACCAACATTGAAGAGGAGCTAATTGACACAAGTAACTGCATTTCTCAATTTATGTTCAAGAACGATGCCTCTTGGTGTTAAAATCAATAATGGCTCCTTGTACTGCACAGAATGAACTGAAGCTGCTTTTTCAGCTATTTGACAGTTTCCTCAAGTGTATCGGAGCTGTCTCTTTCATTGTGTCTCCATCTAGCAGATTAACTGGAATGTATGGGACTGCCTGTCAAGCTGATTTTAGAAAGCATATCAACTGATCAGGTGGATTCTGTCTGTACCATTTATCACTGTTTAACAAAACAGTCCATGTTATCCAAAAGTGCTTTAACAATACTAAGAATCCAGCATTCTTTTTGTTACCATTCATTGAATAATGACTTTACTGAATATTTATCACTGAAAATTAAATAGATGCATAGAAATGAACAGGTTTATAATTTTCATTCATTTCTAATCCAAATGGTACTCAACCCATTCCACTGGACGCACCCAGCCAAACGGGTTTTGAGGATATCCTTAATAAATATTCAAAAAGTAGATTTATTTATTTAGTATTTCTTATAATCTGCATCTTCCATACAATGTTTGGTGCAGAGTACTTATGTATTTATTTTCACATTTATATCCCACCTATAATGAGGTCATGCTAGGTGGGGAACAAAGTATATAATTTATTTATTTATTTATTTAACATTTTTTATATACCGAAGTTCTAGCAACAATGTTGCTAATCATTTCGGTTTACATATAACATTGGGGTGACTTAACATGTGTGTCTTACATGGAACAGGAACATGAACTTGGAGAAAATTGAATAAATACTAATAACAAATAACATAAATATAATACAACATAACATATAATACATCATTTTGTTTGACAAACATTCACATTGTTAAAACACAATATACATAAAAGTATGTACTTGAAAGCAATTGAAACATCAAAAGCCTTCACTTGCTTTCTAAAATATTTTAACATTCCTAGAAAGACATGGTTTAATGGAACAAAGTCAGCATGGCTTTACCCAGGGCAAGTCTTGCCTCACAAATCTGCTTCACTTTTTTGAAGGAGTTAATAAGCATGTGGATAAAGGTGAACTGGTAGATGTAGTATACTTGGATTTTCAGAAGGCGTTTGACAAAGTTCCTCATGAGAGGCTTCTAGGAAAAGTAAAAAGTCATGGGATAAGTGGCGATGTCCTTTCGTGGATTGCAAACTGGCTAAAAGACAGGAAACAGAGAGTAGGATTAAATGGACAATTTTCTCAGTGGAAGGGAGTGGACAGTGGAGTGCCTCAGGGATCTGTATTGGGACCCTTACTTTTCAATATATTTATAAATGATCTGGAAAGAAATACGACGAGTGAGATAATCAAATTTGCAGATGACACAAAATTGTTCAGAGTAGTTAAATCACAAGCAGATTGTGATAAATTGCAGGAAGACCTTGTGAGACTGGAAAATTGGGCATCCAAATGGCAGATGAAATTTAATGTGGATAAGTGCAAGGTGATGCATATAGGGAAAAATAACCCATGCTATAATTACACAATGTTGGGTTCCATATTAGGTGCTACAACCCAAGAAAGAGATCTAGGTGTCATAGTGGATAACACATTGAAATCGTCTGTTCAGTGTGCTGCGGCAGTCAAAAAAGCAAACAGAATGTTGGAAATTATTAGAAAGGGAATGGTGAATAAAACGGAAAATGTCATAATGCCTCTGTATTGCTCCATGCTGAGACCGCACCTTGAATACTGTGTGCAATTCTGGTCACCGCATCTCAAAAAAGATATAATTGCAATGGAGAAGGTACAGAGAAGGGCTACCAAAATGATAAGGGGAATGGAACAACTCCCCTATGAGGAAAGACTAAAGAGGTTAGGACTTTTCAGCTTGGAGAAGAGACGACTGAGGGGGGATATGATAGAGGTGTTTAAAATCATGAGAGGTCTAGAACGGGTAGATGTGAATCGTTTATTTACTCTTTCGGATAATAGAAAGACTAGGGGGCACTCCATGAAGTTAGCATGGGGCACATTTAAAACTAATCGGAGAAAGTTCTTTTTTACTCAATGCACAATTAAACTCTGGAATTTGTTGCCAGAGGACGTGGTTAGTGCAGTTAGTATAGCTGTGTTTAAAAAAGGATTGGATAAGTTCTTGGAGGAGAAGTCCATTACCTGCTATTAAGTTCACTTAGAGAATAGCCACTGCCATTTGCAATGGTAACATGGAATAGACTTAGTTTTTGGGTACTTGCCAGGTTCTTATGGCCTTGATTGGCTACTGTTGGAAACAGGATGCTGGGCTTGATGGACCCTTGGTCTGATCCAGTATGGCATGTTCTTATGTACTGCTGCCACCTATAGTCATTGTGGATATCCTGAAAACCCAACTGGCTGGGCTTATCCCAAGGACTGATAATCACAATTTTGGTAGCCTTTTATTTGATATACATCAGTATATATATTGAATGGTATGTAGTGGCAGGGGTGGTTATATGATTTTTATAGCATTGCACTGTTGTAACCAAGGTATTTAATGGTTAATATAATAAAAATGCTTTGATTAAAAATGTGCTATGTTATCTCACCCTAGCTTAATAGTACCCTGTTATAGAGCCCATCAAGCTAGGGTGAGAGAACGTAGTAGAAATTTCATCTTTATGAGACTTTCCTCAATCCTAATAACATCAAATCTTCACCAAGGTATACTGTGCTGTTCGTTCATCTCACTCTACATGCAAAACTGGCCCCTAAACCACCACCACCTTACCTCGACCTATTAGATGGCCCTCCTTAGATATATAAATAGATGCACACAGTGAAGCCCTCCCCAGAGGCTCTTTCTGTCTACTCCACTCCCTCTCCCCTCAAGCCCAGAAATGGCTAAAATGCAATTCAAAAACTTTATTGCGAATTGCGTTATGGCCATTTCGGGTATATCACAAAGCCTAACGCCAGGAAAAAAGGTGTAGTTATTTACGGTGTTAAAACCATGCGATAGCATGCCCCTCATTTAACTAAATCCCGTGCAAACTCCTCCCTGATTTTGCCCCTCCAAAAAAAATGTGCACTCGCGCTGTGTGTTACTGTTCATAACACATGGCGTTAACTCACGTGACAACGCATTAATATATGTGTTAATGCCATAACACATTTTGATGAGTGACCCTATGAGTTAGATGGGCAACTCCAGCTGCATAAATAGCATTGTAAATCTAGATTTAGGTGAATTTTCAGACGAAAACCTAGCCAGTAAGATTCAGCTGAAAATTTACCTAACTATAAGCAGCTAAAACGAATTGGTTGTATTATCCGCTTAGCAGCTCTTTGAAAATTGACTCCTTTGTGCCATTGTATTCAAAGTATGTGGAAAATGAATGAAGTTGTATAAAATGAACCTTAGAAATCCTGCACTTTGATTCAGTATATTTAGACATCTGCAGTGCTCAGAACACGTGCACACAGTGAGTCCATTTTTAAGCAAGAGCATAGTAAAGTGCATAGAGCTAAAACTGGGAAGCCAGAAACTGCAATGATTCATCTATCTTGTATTATTCAGATATTGCTATAATAGAGATCATGGTAACTTATGCAAATAAATTTACCTTGTTAAACTCAATTATTGCCAACTCTGTGATGTTTTCAATCACTGTTGCAGCTGCTTTTGTAGAGCGGTGGTTCTCAAACCAATCCTTGGGACACACTCAACCATCAGGTTTTCAGGATACTCATAGGGAATATGTATGAATTGATTTGCATACAATGGAAGTAGTAGTACATGCAAATCTCTCTCATGCATATTCATGAATGGTTGAGTGTGTCCCAAGGATCCTCTTCTGGGCTGTGGGGGCAGGAAGAAGAGACCATGTACTGACTCCAGCTCTCCTGCTGCATTCCGCCCAAGTTTATAGCACGGGTGGAGGAAGAGGTCCATTTCACTGGAGCGGGAGGAGTAGCTGGGCCAGCAGGGGACCGGGAAGTGTGGCGACACACCGGATGAGAACCCGCTGCTCTAGAGAGTCCAGGGAGGGCTTGTGCTGACCTACTGTTATCCAAATGCTGTAGAGAAATCCCAGTGTCTCAAGAAAAGACTGGAAAACTAAAAACGTAAATTGATCCTTGCCCCATAAAATGAAGTTGCTTTTTACTGAAAATAGCTGGCTCTGAGCGTGTGTCCCAGAAATCATCAGGTTGTACAGCGTTCAGGCAGCAATCTCTGACACTATGCTGGAAACATGTTTCAAGAGTGATGAATCAGAGGAACTGAATCAAATCACGGTGAACTGGGAAGATGGAATAGAGCAGACTGACACACTAAAGAGTAACAATCACCAAGAGCAGATTGTATGCACATCGGAGTTCAAAAAGAACTAAAAAATGGAATTGCAGTCTTATTACTATTAATCTCTAACTTCTCATACAAATCAGCTATGGTACCTGAGGTTTGGAGGGTGACCAGCATAACACCCATATTTAAAAAGGGTGATCTGGAAAAAACCGACTGGCGAGTCTGACATTGGTGCTAGGCAAAATGGTAGAAGTTATTCTGAATAACAAAATCACTCACCATCCAAACAGTCACAGACTATTGGGGCAGAGCCAACATGGATTTAGCAAAGGAAAATCTTGCCTCACAGATCTGTTAGATATTTTTGAAGATATTAACAAACTTATGGACAAAGGTGAGTTAGTTAATATAATGTATCTGGACTTTTCAGAAAGTGTTTGACAGACTCCCTCGTGAGAGACTCATCAAGAAATTAAAAAGTCATGGGATGGCAGGCAGTGCCTATTGTGGAACGGTATCTGGCTAAAGGATTCAAAGCAGAAATTAGGACTGAATGGTCATGTCTGTCAGTGGAGAAAGGTAAATAGTGGCACGCCCCAGGGATCTATACTAGGATCAGCGCTTTTTAATATAATTATAAATTATGTGGAAAAGAAGGTGATTAGTGAGTTAATCAAATCTGCAGATAGGACAAAATAATTCAAAGATGTTTGTGAAGAATTGCAAAAGAACCTTGAGAGACTAGAGGATTGGGCATCTCTAAATGCTGGATGACATTTAATGTGGACGAGTATAAATTGATGCATATAGGAAAAATATAATGCAAACTATAGGTACACAGTGCTAGTTTCCATTTTAAGTGTCACCAGCCAGGGAATCACTGTGGATGTTACTTTGAAATACTCGGCCCAATGAATGGTGGCAGTTAAAAAAAAAAAAAAAAAAGCAAATAAAATATTAAGTAATATTAGGAAAAGAATAGAAAATAAAACAGAGGTTATCTTCATGCCATTGTATCGATCCATGGTGTGACTACACCTTGAATATTGTATGAAATTCTGGTCACCCCTTATCTAAAAAGCAGAAGTAGAAAAAGTACAGAGAAGGGCAACCAAAATGACAAAAGGAATGAAACAGCTCTCCTATGAGGAAAGGCTAAACAGGTTAGGGCTCTTCAGCCTGGAGAAGAAACAGATGAAAGGAGATATGGTAGATGTCTATAAAATCTTGAGTGAGATGGAATGGGTAAACAGGGAATTTAGTCTTTCAATTACTACTAGAATTAGGGGACACTCCATGAAGCTATAGGTAGCACATTTAAAACAAATCAGAGAAAATGCATGATTAAACTGTGGCATTTGTTGCTAGAGGGTACGGAGGAAAGCAGTTAGTGTAGCTGGGTTTAGAAAAGGTTTGGGTAAGTTCTTAGAAGAAAGTCCATAAACTATCCATGTAGACTTTGAGATTCTGCTGGGTACTTGTGACCTGGACTGGCCACCTGTCAGAGGCAGGATGCTAGGCTTGATGGATGATCCTTGTGTAAATCCTCAAGTTTCCAGTGTTGTTTTATCTTGTAGTAAACTTACTTGTATAGCAGACATTTGATCAGTGCATTGCTACAGTTCTGTCTTCTTAGCTTGACCCACTCACTTAGTTTCTTGTGCCAGAGATCTTGCATGTATACAGGTGGTCAGTTTTGCAAGAGAAGAAATACAGTACTCAAGGGACTCTAAAATTGTTCAGTTAGCATCCATTATTATGGGAGGGATAGGTAAAGGACATCTTGAGGCTAAGTTCAAGACCTCAGCAGACACCAAAGAAGGCTCTAAACAGCTTCTCCCTAACGCAGAGACTTCAGATTGCTCTCCATTAACAGGACCTGCTGCTTCAGGGCCCCTCTCCACAATCACCTTGGTTTCTGACAATTCCCACAGCATCTTTGGTTCATGAGAATCATTGCAGCAGGCCACACCTCCTTCATATTTGGGGAGGTCAGTAGTATTCCTTGCACAGTATTGCTTGGTTTGCGAACTGGCACGGGGGTTGGGATTTTGCATACGTTGCAGCTGAGTGATGTTTCTTCATTCGGTCGGGCAGTCATTCCCTCACCAGCAGCGGATCTCTCTAACCCCCTCTCAGACCAGTTCTCCGCTACACCAAGGGATTCCATCAACGTCTGGGTGTGAAAACTTATCCAGTCAAGTTTGGTTTTTGTTTTTATTCTTTACTTTTGAAACATTTCTATAATTATTCTTTCACAATAAAAGTGTAGAGTATCTTGTATATGTCAGTGAAACAAACTCCTACTTTAATACATTTTGATTTGCATTTTTTAGACTGCAGACTGTGAAACAGGTGTGGGGACTTTTACAGGTGTTTATGGCAGTGGTCCCCAACCCTGTCCTGGGGGCCCACCAGCCAGTCAGGTTTTCAGGATATCCACAATGAATATGCATGAGAGAAAATTTGCATGTTATGGAGGCAGTGCATGCAAATTTTTTCTCATCATTGAAAACCTGACTGGCTGGTGGGCCCCCAGGACAGAATTGGGGACTAGAGGATGGGGAGTCTGCATTGCTTTCCAAGAAAGCTCAGTATCTGACTTTATCTGAAGAAAACTATTAACATGGAAGTAATTTTTATGGTGGTTTGATCCTGCTGGCTTGGGTCTTCCCAATAAATATATAGTGGTTAATGTTGATCTTATTGTTTTTCAGGCTAACAAACAAAAACATTTACCACAAAACTCCAGACTGGTCCTTGATTGCCATTGTGCTGTTATCTGTGTAAGTACTTTTCATATTTTTCAATAATTTGATTGTGAGTTAAACCATTGAAATATTGTACTACACAACAAGGGAACATATAGTCAAATTTCAAAATATAGGGCAACCGTGGGAGGGCTTATGTATTGCTTGAAACTGTTCAAAATGCTTCTGGTAAAGGAGGTATCTGTTTAATAGCATCAAATGGGCACGTTTCTTGCATCTGTGCCGCTGCAGCAGTCCTCTTGCTCCAAAGCGTCCCGGATCGTATTCCGGACCCTGCTCGTGTGTTATCAGCCTCATTACAAACTGGGAGATCATGGGGAAAGACTTCCTGTCTTGTCTTATTGTGCTGCGATTATTTGCCATTGATTCCTCGAGATGAAGATGGGGTGCTGAGCCCTTTACTACTGTAACGCCGAGTTTCCAATAGGCTCAGTTAGATGTACTCCAAGGTGGACTTCTCAACTGAAAAGCACAAAGCAGGGCACGGTCATCAAATATTCCAGCGCTCAGTAAAAGGCAGATAAGGTTGAGTAGGGCCGTTTTGAGGATTCCGAGGTAGGAATGGCCCAGTGGGGCAGATTTAAGAAAGCTGAGCTAGCTTTGTAATATTTACAGCAGGGCTGACTCTCTTGGAAGTTTCTAAGGGTCCTTAGAGCATTCAGGTGTGCAGCGTAAATGACTCCTCATAGAAAAGTAATATTGAAGGAATCTGTTTTACTGAGGCTTTTTCTTCTGTTACTTGGACATCAGGAGAGAACTGAATAGGGAGTAAAATAAAAATAAACATTTCTCCTGTTAGGAGCCACATTTGCTTTGAAGTATGAAGAGGAAATGGCCCTTCAAAAGCCTCTGCCATGTGTTGCTTTTATTTCAAGCCCTTCCAAGTGCTGGTAGTGTGATTCCCGACTCAGAATCTTCTTTTTGGGGGGGGGGGTCCTATGAGGTCATTTCCCTCACACTTGCAGAAAATCAACCCATAATCCACCAAAATAAATTCTGTTCCAGCTATCGGACCTTTTTCTGGTAGTTTGAACAGGAACCCATCAACAGAAATTGCTGGAATTTAAAAGCTGATATGTAAAGCCCTGAACTTTCTGCATGTGTGACCACCTCCCACGTTCCTGCTCTCTTTCTGGAGAAGACACAGGATTTCAGAAAGGAATAGACAGAGCAGGTGTACTGCTGTTTATCAAGCCTCTTTTTTTCCCATGGATTTTATTAAGCGATCATAATGCCATTCAGCGTTAGGTTCCATGCCTGGAGCCTGTTCTCAGGCAATTGAAAAATTAAAATGCAAACTATTAAAATCCTGTTGGGAAAGAGCCCTTGAGATCCGTGGGGTTGTGTACGCCGCTGTGCATTCTTGTCAAATGGTCTAAAAATGCCAGTACAGGTGCTGGTTGTTGGTATCCGAAGTTTGAGAGCATTGACATTAACCTTTTGTTTATCCTATTGAAAGTGGTCCCTCTGATCGTCCAGCTTCTATTTGGAAATAGTTCAGACTATACGCAAGTGCTGTTTTTAAGTTTCATGTTTCTCAGACAAAATGATTTTCTTCATAAATCCTTTTTTCTTGTAATGCCATACAAACTGGTAATTACCTCAAGTTAAGGCGAACACAGGAACTATGATCAGTTCACTGAGCGTTTATTATACTTTTGTATTAGAAATAAGGTTACATTGTAAAGAAATTTTGCAAGGTTTTGAATGAGACTTTTCCCCTTCAGGTCACCTTTTAGCTCACTTTTAAGAAATCATTGGTGGTTTCGCGTTTTCGGTTCATGCCTTTCCGGGGGGGTTAAAGCCATCAAGCAGTCTTCAGAATGCTTTTTCAGCTTGAGTTGCAAAGGTTGCAGAAATCTTATTCCAGGGCCTGTTTCACTGCAGTGCTTCGTATTCTTTTGGACTTCCTGGGTCACGTAATCCTCTAGGGTGGGGAAGTACTTACCAGGCATCACCTCAGACCATCCCCAGCACTGCTTTTACACCCTTTGATATTACTCCAGTCTGACACATTGCACTGGCTCTACTGTCCCAAGGAAGGGTATTACCAGCAGGCATTACTGTAAGCTTCAGTGAGCCTTATATCTGTGTCACTCAACTAGATACTGCTCAAATGATTCATTAAATCAGAACACAGAAAGTAACTTTAGTTGAATGCCTTGGCATAAATTTTTTATCAACTGTTAGAACAAATCTTTTGTCATTTTTACTGTGGCTTCTTATGGTTGAATTGATAATTTGTGAAATAGATCTTATGAATATTTTAGATAGATAAGATCTTTCTGTTTTAATAGTGAATAATTGCACGCATAAGTGTGCATCTTTTGCTTGCCTGAGCCATACTGTGATTAGAATTGAGCTGGGCATGTTTATAGCTCTGCATTACTTACACTTTTATGGTCACCTCCAGATAAGTAGAGCAGCAGTTGTAAAAATCGTATTTTGGCATCCCTACCTCTAAACCTGCTTCAAGCCATGCTCCCCCAGCCAGTGGGGACCAGGTGTATCATGATACTGATCCTTTAATTTTCAAACAAAGGTGTAGAGACAAGATGCTATTACATAGGGATCTGTATTCATATTCAATTAATTTCTGGTCTTTGTTTCAAAATTGTTTTCCTTTGGTTTTTTTTTCTGCTGGTATATTTAAAATAAAACAAATCCACATACTCCCAGGCCACTTCCATGAGTCCTCTTACCATATTGATTTTCTTCATGGGGCAGGAGTGATCTTTGGTCACAGTGGACTCGCTGGTACTGCGAATAAAAATGGCACCAGCGGTACAAGGCAGGCACCATTTTACATTTCTTCTGTATATAACGGCATCAGCTTGGACCTGGGGATGGGGGCTAGGCCTGGCTGGCTCCGTTTGGTGCGGGAGACTGGCACTAGCCGTTTTGTATGGGACAAATTTAAAATGGCATTGGCCTCGGTCCACAATGAAATTTTTAATCACGGTACCCGCGGGGCAGCAGTGACTGGGGAATCACTCCTGTCCAGTGAAGAACATCAACTTGATCAGGGAGTTCAGGAGAGATGGGGAAATTGGGAAGAATATTTTGGGGAGGGGGTGGAAACAGGGCCAACATTGTTTCTGGTTTCTTTTTTTTTTTATTCATTTAAAATAAAAAGAAATGAAACAAAGGGATAAAAAAGCAAAAGTGTCTCTGTAACCTCTACTATTAACGCACTCACCGCAATGGAACGATGCAGCTAAGAACAAGAAAGAAAGCACAGTAAGGTATTTGGAGGCGGTTCTAGAGTAATCTAGATGGCAAGAATAAACTGTGTACTTTTCAGCTCACCCACACTGGCAGAGAGATTTTTGTGGGAAGACAGTCACCCTTCTAATCACATCATTCACCTACATAGTTTTCAGTGGTGTCATTCTCTTAGGTATTAGAGGTGACTCTTTAAAATGGATTTTTTGTGGTCCAGCTGGTTTCCTCCTGCTCTTTCTCCATCTTCATCAGAATTGGTATATATAGTATAGTAGGGGCGTAGCTATGAGGGGGGACCTGTGCTCCCTTACATTTGTCTCAGGCCCCCTCCCCTGGCAGGCGGATCGCGTCTCATCTGAGCCAGCCCTTAAAAGTGCAGCAATTAGAGGACCATGAGCCACTGCCAATCCATGATCCCCTGCACTTTTAAGGAGGCTAACTTGAACAGGGACAAATTGCCCTTGGGCTAGTCCATAAAGATTTCTGGCCATCAAAATCTGTTTACTTTTGGCAGCTAATTATCCCCTCCCCCTTAAAAGTGCAGGAATTCATGGCATGGTTTGCATAATTGTTCTATAGCAGCCTGAGAAGATATCATTAGCATAAAGTGAGTGCCATAAACACGGAGATAGTGAGAGGCAGCTGGGACAAAAAGAGTGGAGATAGTGTTGCCAGAAAGTGAAGGGTTTTGTAACCACTGCCCTAAAGACCCACATAGGATGGTATAATGGATGGGGATTAGCATAGTGCCTCCCCCATGTTAAAGTTGGCTCCCCCCCCCACCCTCCACAAATTCAGTTTTAGGTATGCCCCTGGTCTGTGGTAGGCTATGATGCCACAAGCCTTCATTTATAAGTATCTGGCGTTTTCCCCATGTATTTTTATGTCCTCCCTCTCAATTCAGCCCCACCATTGCACTGGCAGCAACATGAACTATGTTCAGCTCCTTCTGGAAGTCAGCTGATGTAGACCATAAATCTGGCCACTAGGTGTCACTATTGAGTGGATTATAACTGAGTTTATCAGTTTCCCTTCTTTAGGCTGAGATGTATGGGAGTGCATGAGACTTAAAGATAAGTACATGTTGCTTATGTCTCCTTGTACTTTCTCAGGCGATAGAGTGAATTAATGTGTGCTGCTCCAGTTTGGGAGTTTCTTCAAGCACACCATTTTATGTGCAAAAACTAGGTTGTGAGAATATTTGCCTTCTCCAGCCCTGTTTTTGTGAGTGTCCCTTGGACAATTTTTTTTTGGATCAGTGATGAAAACTGGGTGAATTTCCTTTTTTGGTTGGTGTAATTAGAGTGGTAGCCCCTGTGTGGGTCTCTCTTCAGTTATTACAGTCTGAACAATCCTCAAAGCCATTTATGGAGGTAAAAACTGATTTTTACCTGGCGAAATTGGCCTGTCTGAAAATGTCCGTCCTCGGGGGTGGCTGAGAAGTGGGTGTGGGGCTCCTGACGCAGGTGCACATTTCTTGCTGCTGGAGGTTGCACAGGGAACAGGCACTCTTGAGACATGATTTTACACTTGTGGCGGGCATTCCTGGGAGCAGAGTCGAGGCAGGGAAAGCATCTCCGCACATACTTCTTGTTTTTTGAAAGTCCGCTCAGGAGCAGCTGTATCTTCCTGCATGTATGCCCATGCGTGTGCCAGCACGACCTGGGAATTTGCAAAGTGGGCGTACATACATAAATTGTGGCTAAGGTTTGCCAACACTTTGTACCTGCAGACTTATGCCCCACAAGGGTTGCTGACCCTCCCTTCTGTGAGCAGAAGGTGACTTGGGGCTCTCTGCTATACTGAATATCAGCAAATGTACAAGGGGGGTCTGTTTAAGCTATCGGAGGTGGGTGGGTTTGACAGACTAGGCACCTTGAGTTAATGGGATGGATCATGTTGGAGGTATTTTAAGATGCGATGAGTCCCGTCATACTGAAGTGGGAATGGGATATCTCCATGTACAGTCAGTTCTGGAGGTAAGAGAGGAGAGCGTGACTTTTGGCTGTGCTGACTTGGTAGAGTGAGGCACAAAGCAGCTCTCAGCTGTGCTGAATCCTAATGTGTAAGATGGAGATGACTTTAATTGTACTGAATCTCAGTAAGGATGTGGTGGAAAGGAGGAGGCAGTAGGCCACTACAGGAGCAGTCTGGCTGCGTTGTAGAATACAGAGAAAGGAAGCAACTCTGTCCAAGAAGGGTTGTGACTAAAGAGAGTGAGTTGACTGCTCCGCGGTTCTGTTTTATGGGTGAGAAAGACAGGTGACTCCAAACAATATATTCTCTGAGGCTTGCTCCTCCTCCCCCAGATGACCTCTCAGAGCTTTTGGGTTCTCATTTGCTGGTAAGGTCGCCAGTCACCATGTTTTTGTTTGTAGAGCAGAAAGAAGAGACGCCAGTATGCCTTATAACTTCAGAATAGTTCTGCAGTACCAAGCATCTTGAAAAATGGAACTGTAAAAGTCTAGATGAGCTTTCAAGCCATATTTCCCATGGGGCAAATTTCCTACTGAAGAACTTATTCAAATTCTAGAAGAAAGGGTGAAAGGCTTTGTAACCTAAGGGACAGCTTTACAAGACTCCTTGTTTTTTGTAGCTTCTTAGTTTGAATACCATTGAAAAGATCTCAAAGTGTCAATACTTAATGACGTTGTGCAGACCTAAACTTGGTGGTCAGTGAAACAGATAAGTATGGGAAAATAAATGTGGGAGCTTGCTGGGCAGACTGGATGGGCTGATTGGTCTTTTCTGCCGTCATTTCTATGTTTGTTTCTAAAATGGATATAATACACAGTCCCCATGGAAATTTTATAAGTATTCATCATGGATTCATCAAGGACCAGTGTTTAACACCTCTGATTTAACAGATACTGTAGCAATGTCTGTGCAACGTTAAATTACTCCATTAGTAACATACTAAGACAGTTTCTAAAATTAGAGACTGCTCTATTATCCAAACTATTATCCTTCATTAACATGGGCTATTCTAATCCGATTCTGTTTGGGGAACAGGGTTATCTTCTTATACTCGGGCTAAACGTCCACACTATCTTAAGAACTATTCCAACAGTAAATATTTTTGATGTCTCAGATAATTGTATTAGAATCCTATATATAGGATTAATTAATGTCAGATCTTTTGTTAATAAGGTCACACTGGTTGTAGTGGATGATCATCGGATGATGTGGTTCAGCATTAGAGTGCAGGAAATTAAGGTTCATTCAAAAGTGAGGGTCTTTAAACTTCAGGAAAACTAACTTCTTTTTTTTTTTAATGGGGAGTACCTCAAGGTGTCAATTGGATGGTAAAATCTAGGGGAAGCAGAAGAGCAGTGTGCAATTATGAAGGCGACTGTCCTTTTTGTTAGGCAGAAAGCTCTAGAACCATGGGGTTATGAGAAGGGTGAAAAGGGGTAGACTTGAGAGTAGTCTAAGGAAATATTTCTTTACTGAGAGGGTGCTGAATGCATGGAATAATCTCCTTATGGAGATGATGGAGAGAGACAGTATCTTATTTCAAGAAAGCATGGGATCAACACTGGATTGCTGAGTTAATGGTAGGAATTGTAAGCTAAATTATTTGGTGTGGAATAGCAGACTAGATGGACCATACAATCTTTTTCTGCTATTACATTTCTCTGTTTTCTATGGTTTTTTGACTTTATTATGGCTAACTCTCTGGATGTATTATTTGCCACTGAGACTTCTGAAAGGGAATTGGTCCTTTCACTGACATGTGACAGTGAATTGACCAATCTGCAATAAGTGAAGCAGTGAATACATGAAGTGCTCTGGGTGTGCAGGTTACCAAAACAGACGCTCAATTTATGAGCATCTGTTTTATCCCACAGTCACTAATTTACTGGCACAATAAGCATGCACAATATAAACGGCCCTGAGCGTGTATATTGTTGGGGAATATTGTGCACCCCAAAATTTATTTATTTACATCAAGACCTTGTTTTGTATGGTGCCGCTTTCTGTGGTTCTTCATACTTAATATTGCGACAATATTAAGTAGGAGGAACCACAGGAAAACATTTTTTAAGTTGAGCCCCTGACTCGCGGGAAGACTTTACGCCTGCTAGATTTGATGGGTTAAAAAGTGTGCCTTGGGCAAAAGGGGACTTTTTTGCATCACAGGGTAATGGCTAATAGCTTCATCTACATGGAATTTACATATAAATTGGATGAGCTGATCCCCTTATTGCAATGTGGATTATGGACGCACATCCAGGCACTCGTTAACCTGTGCACTAGGCTCAGTGCACGATATTGTATCAGCCTGACAATGAGATTTACCTAGTAAACTTTATTGACTGAGGAAGAGGTTGGTGTGGATTAAAAGATGTTACAAGATAGAAATGTCAAGTACTAAATGAAATCGTTCTGAGGCAGAAATAGGGACTTTAGAAGTTGAATTATCTCGGGATTTCTCTAATTTTAGAATGGTATCAGCTATGATCCAGCACCCATGAAGACAGTATCTCTGTTAGCTCATGAAATTAGCATTGAGTTGGCTACACTTATAAATCTTTCATGGACCTTGGGCCAGTTTCCCTCAAAACTTGTTATCCATAGTAATGTCTACTTCTAAAGAAAATAGGATTAATTCTTTTAAAAAAAAATGTACATTCTCAACTAGATTTCTTGGGGACTTTAATAGAAAAACTGTTATTCTCAACTCATGCACTTTGTAGATTCAAGAAGGATCTTACGTGATCAGCAGTCTGGATTCCGATTAGCACAGAGATAATTCTTTTGAACTTAATAACATGAGAATGCGAGCTGATTGTGCGTTAGAGCCAATAATATTATTGGCTCTATCGGCTGCATTCAGCACATTTGATCATACTTTACTTTTGGAATGTCTAAACCAGATTGATATGGGGGTTTCAGTTGTCTAATGGTTCAAGTCCATTGCTTCAAAGTAGATTCCAACAGGTTTATTGGGAGGTAAATATTTGGAACTTTGTCCTTTTGGAATATAAAGTTTCTCAGTGCTGGTGCCTCTTTTATGTAATATCGATATGACTTCAGTAATTGATCTTATTAGCTCATTGGGCTCCGTTTATACTTATTTGCATGTGTTATCCAGTTGCTAGCTTCAGTTGAAGAAGGACCAGGCTGATACAATAAATAATGTTAATACTTGCTTAAATGCATTAGCAAAGAGGTTGATCAAAATAGGTTGAAAATGAATCCAACTAAATTGAATATGCTTCGGTTGAGTCAGAAAGATAAACCATTGCTAGTAAAGCCTTTGGTAGGTGGTTTCCTCTTCCATTAAAGACATTGTTTTGAGTTTAAGGTGTATGACTAAATAGTACACTTGCTATGAAGCTCAAATTTCAGTGGTAATATGATTGCTTTTTCCATTGCAGACAAATTAGACAGTTAAAGCCCTAACTACGAATTCAGACCTTAAAACTCTAGTACCCCATTGGATAACTGATAGACTTGACTATTGTAATTCTGTCAGATTTTGTGAGGATCTAATTTGCAATATGCCAAAAAATGGTTTAAAATACAGGAGCTAAAAAGTATGATCATATTCTCCCATTTTGCAAGAGTTACATTGGTTGCCTATTGAGTACAAATCTTATTTAGATTCTTGTCTTGATATTTTAACCCATCCATTTTGGAGTACCAAAAGTATCTAGCTAGAGTAGTAAAATAATTGTTTATTTATATTTCACCTTTTGTGACACTTCAAATCAGATTACATGCAGGTACTGTAGGTATTTCCTATCCCCAGAGGGCTTACAATCTAAGGGGCCTGTTTTACTTTTCCCCCATTGGGTGTCTATGGGTCAGATGCTTAAGAAATAGGGCCCTAGTGTTGTATCTGAAGCAGTGGAGGGTGAAGAGCCTTGCCGAAGGTCACAAAAGTGTCAATGGGATTTGAACCCTGGCTTTCCGGTTTCATAACCTTTGTTGTAATTCCAAAAGCCAAGAAGATCTTTGCAGTCATTACAAAAAATGTTACTAGTACTTCAATGCTCAAAGAGAAGACTTTCTACCAAGCGATATATGGCATTTGCTGCTATGGACCAAACATCAGTAATGATTTGCCACTAGATCTGAGGTTGGAGAGGATTTATCTTAAATTGAGGAAACTTAATAAAATCTTGACTTTTTGCTCAGATTGGTTAAGAGATGCACTATGAAGAGAAATGTTAAATGGGTTGGGCGGTGATGAATTGAAAAGTATAAAGACTGGGTTGAGGGAGTAGGTTGAGATAAAGGGAGAGCTGGTTAATTGAAACAGAAGGGAGGGTTGAAGGATTCATGTCTATTCATGGATTATGGGGATAATATGGACTACGGTTTTACATTTTAACTGTTGTACCACACTTTGGTATTACATTATGAGAAGCGTGTAATCAAATTTTACTAATAAATAGAAAAATAATAGCATGTGTTTTGAGAAATGTGCAGAAATATAAAATCCTTTCCTCCTTATGACAATTTTTCTGCAGCCAAAGTAAAAATGCTTCAAACTTTTTGGTATAGGTTTTTTTTAAGGCCTTTTTGTCTTCAGTCATGTTATAAGGTTTAGGCTTACTTTGTGAGTTAAATCTAAATGAAATAAATAAAGGTTGTAATTATAAAAGCTTTATGATGCCTCATCAAATTGATGCTAGCAAGGGTGTCAAATCTGCCGAAAGGTCTCTGCTCCCTAACCAATGAAGCACATAAACAGCTGTATGTATACAGCATTTCAGAAGTGGGAGAATCTCGCCTCTTGTTGGTTTTAGTTTATACCGCAGGTACAATCTAATGGAAAGCTCCAGGATGTCTGTCGGCTTTCATTTTCTTTATCTGAACTGGCTGCTTCCACTGAACTTTGCTCACTTTCGGCAGTAAAGCCCGGACAATAGGGTTTCCATTTAAAAGCTTGAGAGCATTTCTGAATGTTCTGGGAGTGTTAAGCTTTGGGACATCATACATTAAGTGAAATTCAAAAAGACCATGCTTGTTAAACAAACGGCATCATTAAATGTACAATGTGGAGGGATACCTCTGAACTTCTTGCACTGTGACAGAGAGGGCTGAATGCAGTTATTTGTTTAAAGCTATTGTGGGCTGTTTTTTTATCTGCTTTTGGTTTTCTCTACCATGTACCTTTTTCTAAAAGGGAAGACGTTTAATTTATAGAATCTCACCAGTTGTGCATGTAGTAAGTAGAACTAGTCACTAACCAGCTGAAAATAGTTCTGACGAGATTGGAGAAAATCTGGTGCCTGCGATTTTACCAAGGGCTCCTATTCACATCAGTACACATCCATAAAAAAGAAAAGGGTGCTTAGATCTTCTGCATAGAGGGAAGATGTGCACCAGGAAAAGGCCACTTAGAGCAATTTAACTTTCTACAAGCCATAACTCCCCTCTTGTTATGAGAGATTGTTGCCAACCAAGCAAATTTAGCTTGGGTTATCAGACCATACTAACCCAGTGTTAACCATAGGCAGAGCCCCTGGTTTCCTGCGGCAAGTGTTAGCAGAAAATAAGTGGCAATTATGTGACAGATTTGCGTAATATTGCAATTCCCACATCTGACTATGCAAAAAAGTAATTTCTTAGCATCCAGTCAGATGAATCCAGAACAAATGAGCTATGCACCTCTACCAGCAGATGGAGACGGAGCAAACTGATGTCACAGTATATATACCCCTACAGTGACATCAGCATGCCTGTATTTTCTGCCTCCAGAAGATGGTGGATGTGCATCTCCTTCTGGGCATTGCTTCATTTTGAGAGAGGAGAATTAAGGAAATAAATTTGCTCCGCTCTCCTGCAGTGCTCGGCTGGGTGGTGAACCTAGCTAAGAGCAGTCTTCAGCCTACTCAGTCACTGGAATAGCTCAGGGTTAAGTTCAACACAAAGTAGGGCAAGGTGTTCTTGCCGGAAGCTCAAATTCATAAGTTGCTAGCTTAACTCTGTTGTTGAACACTCTGCATCCGACCTTATGGTCTTACCTGCAAGTTCTTGGCTTCATGGCGGTGACCTTGGAAGTGGTACCACGGGAAAGGGCGCATATGTGTTCTCTTAAGCGCTCCCTGCTGTCTCGGTGGGACCCTCAGTCTCAGGACTATTTGATTTGGCTCCAGTGGTAGCTGCAGGTGGACCATCTACGGAAGGGTGTTTCCCTAACCCCACCAGACTGACTAGTACTGGCAATGGATGTGAGTCTCCTTGGTTGGGGAGCTCACTGTAAGGAACTGACAGCGTAAGGGCGCTGGAATGCGGAAGAGTCTCTCTGGAACATCAATCAGCTGGAAGCCGGGGCAGTCCGATTGGCATGTTTAAAGTTAGGCGATAGGCTGCAGGATAGATCGGTCCGAATAATGTCAGACAATGCAAGGAACTGGGCAACCTTTTGGGGTAGGGGAAGTCTTTTCCAAAAAGACAGGCTCCACCTTAACCAGAATAGATTCAGGCTGCTGAGGCTAACTTTAAAAAAAAAAAAAAAAAAAAAAAAAAGAGAGAGAGCACCTTTTAAACTAGAACAAGGAGGAAAACTATGGCTTTAATTGGCAGGGAGGCACTAAGAGCCAACAAGTGTCGCAGGAAATAGATCATCTTATGGAATGGGCAGAGGTGTATCTCCAAATGATCTCAACCTCGCACATTTCAGGCAAAGACAACATAAGAGCAGACTTTCTCAGCAGGGAGAGATTGGATCCAGGAGCGTGGGTGTTGTCAGACAAGGCGTTTCAGCTGATTCGGGATCACGGGGGGTCTCCCGTTCCTAGACCAGTTGGCTTTGCGCAATGCGAAAGTTCCACATTTCTTCAGCTACAGGACGAAGTAATTGGGAATTGATGCCCTAGTACAGGAGTGGCTGGAGGATAAGTTGCTGTTTGCCTTTTCTCCATGACCCTTGTTGGAAGACTGCTTCAAAGGATCGAATGGTTGCTCCGGATTGGCCCAAGAGACCATGGTATGCAGATCTGCGGAGGCTCCTGGTAGATTCGCCTCTTTGACTTCCAGAGCACAGGAACCTGTTCTTCACAAAGATCTGACTCGATTGTGTCTTACGGTATAGCCCTTTAAAGGGCTTGTTTGCTAAAACATGGATACTCTGCAGCAGTGATTTCCACCTTGCTAAGAGCTAGAAAGTTCTCCACTTCCTTGGTCTATGTGTGGGTTTGGAGAGTGTTGGAGGCCTGGTATGAGGATCAAGGTACTCTTCCTTCCTTGGTCAAGATTCCACTCATTTTAGAATGTTTGTTTGCAAGATGGCTTGAATAAAAGCTTTGCTCTCAATTCCTTAAAAGTACAAGTAGTAGCTCTTGTCTGTTTCAGGGGTCTGGTAAATGGTGGATCCTTGTCGGCTCATCCTGATGTGGCCCATTTTCTGAAAAGAGTGGAATATCTTTGTCCTCCTTCGCGGTTTCCAGTGCCCCTATGGAGTCTTAATTTGGTTTTAGATTTTTGGGCAGGCCCAACGTTTAGACTACCTCGTACTCTGTCCCTGTGGTTGCTGACCTTGAAAACTGTGTTCCTTGTGACACTTTGTTCTGTGCATAGGGTTTCCGATCTGCAGGACCTTGTCTTGCCAGGAGCCATTTCTCCAGGTGACTTCAGGGGCAGTACAGCTGCGTACTGTTCCTTTTTACCGAAGGTGGTCACAGAGTTTCACTTGAATCAGTCCATCTCCCTGCTGTCTCTGGAAAAAGAGAGAGATGTAGGTGAGTATCATCTGTTGTGACCCTTGGATGTCAAAAGACATATTGTCGGGTATCTGCAGGTAACTGAGCCTTTCTGGAAGTTGGATCGCCTGTTTGTCCTTCATGGCGGGGTACTAGACAGGGAGAGCCAGCTTTGCGGGCTACAGCAGCTCGCTGGATTAAGGAGGTAGTCATGACTGCATACATGGATTTATTTTTATTTATTTATTTGGTGCTTTTTCTATACCGGCATTCATGATATAATCATATCATGCCGGTTTACAGGTAACGGGGGTACAATAACCTTAAATATTAACAAAGTGGAGAGAAGCAAAAAGTTACAATAAAACAGGGGTGCCAGAACTGGGGGAAAAAAGAAGACAAAGCAAAAGTACCTCAACAGTAAGAGAAGCAGTTATTTACATTGTGCTGAATGCACATTAATGGTTGCTGTGGTGAATCAGTTAGTTCGGGAAAGGCTTGGATGCTGGGAAGCCATTACGTAGTCAGGTTAGGGCTCATTCCACTATGGTTCTGGCAGTGTCATGGGCAGAAGTTAGTTGTCTCCCTTCGACATTTGCCGAGCTGCGACGTGGTCCTTCTTGCACACCTTTTCCAGATATTGTCTGGATTTTCAGGCCCGGGAGGACGCAGCCTTTGCATGTGCGGTTTTGACAGGACTGTGGGCAGCCTCCTACCCTATTCGGAAGTACCTTGGGTACATCCCACTTGTTCTGGATTCGTCTGACTGGATGCTAAGAAAATGAGAATTTACTACTTACCTGATAATTTCCTTTTCTTTAGGGCAGTCAGATGAATCCCATTTCCCTCCTTTGGCTGCCGAATGATTGCATAATGATCCTCCTGTGTGGCTGCATGTTACAGGGATTACTGGTGTTACTTCAGTCCCTAGACTAGTGTTATTACATTCTTATCTGAGCTCAATGCTAGTGATTTAGCGTGCTGGATTGGATTAAGAAGTCCTGCAACCCAGTTTGATCGCTCCTGCCACTGACTTTGTTTCTGACCTGGAGTAAAGTCCCTTCATCTACCTGTGACTTCAGGACTTAATTGAAAACAAGGGAGGCGATGCAATAAACTATGGTCAGCCTAGTGCACGGATCTACGTGTGGTTGGGTGCGCATTTTGAACGCACGAGACTAGCACTTGATGCATTAAGGAGAATGGCGCAAATAAATGCGTTGACGATAGCACCCATCACGTATAAATTCCTTGTAGATGAGGCTATTAAGTATTTCCCCAATGCAGTAAATCTCTGGGCACCAAACATGCACTTTTTAACCCGGAAAATTTAACTCCCCAGTGGAGGTGGAGTAAGGTCAATTTACGAGTCAAGGGCTCATGAGGAGGAAAAAAAAAATACAGTCCTCGTGGTTCCACCTACTTAGTATCGTTGTGACATTTAAATGTACTGCTTGTGGTGTTTGAAAAATAAATGTATATTGGCTTGATTAAAAAAAAAAATCTTGTGGCCACATAATTTAGACGCCCATAGCAAGAGGCGCTTAGCTATAGGCATCTTCATCAATCTAAGCAAAATAGCAAAGAAATCGGCCTGAAGAAGCGGGATAAAAACGGACATTCGTATTGAACGACCATTGCAATTGTGGGCGCCTGAGGCATTTGAGCACTACGGGTGTACAATTCTCCCCTAGTGCCCTTTTTTATGCAGCCCCTCATTTAAGTTCAGCAACAGGTGCCCAGGGGATGTGGCTAGAGCGCCCATCTTATTGCATCGGCCCCAAGGTTGTTTGTCTTGATCTAATTTTTCTAGTCAGCAAATTGAAAAAAAATCTTTAAACCATTGTAAATTAAATGGCTTACCTACATGATACAATGGTTTGTATTTTTTTTTTAAAGAAATCAAAACATTGCTTGTATGCATATTGTACTGTGTTAACTGCAACTTCAGAGAGAAATTGCAGACAGGATTCAGGTATAAAGTCCTAGTAATAAACATACTTCAGATCCACCCACTTAACAAATGTAATTGTAGTAATCCATCACAGACAATATGCATCAAAAACTGTTTGCTTTGTTTATATAAAAGAAATCACTTTAAGGAGTCTCTGCTTTTTTAGTAATAAGTTAATACATTTTACTGCTGACAATTTTATCACGATACATAGACCATCTGTTAAGACAGACACAGGTACATTTATTTGGCTATCAGTTTTTTACATTCAAAGCTTTTTTTTTCATAATCAATCTTTCTTGATAAACTATATTTTAAGTAAACAGAGTTGAAAAGAGAGGACACTGTATGTCACCGTGCACTTGACGTCATGGTTGTTGCTTAGATGGACTTTGATTCAGACACAGTTTCTTTGGCTCAGTTAATAGTGTGCTTTGAAATCCTTCAAAGTATGAAAACAGGCCAGAAGGAAATGGCTCTTTGGGGTGGAAAAAGTGCATGTGTAACTGTCAAATAGAAGGGAGAGAGCAATTCTCTACAGTAGACATGCAGAGTGATGTGATTTTGAAAGTCCATTCCTGGAGGTAGCTGGAAAGAGGGTGGCTTTTCCTTGGAGTGCAGCTGCATGTTAGCCTGGTGCCCTTGAAGATGGCAGGCTGTGAAGTACATCACTTGTGCACGGTTATGCATTAGCGTCCGTCGAGATGGCTGGGTGAGACCGGACTTTCTGAGGGCAATTTTCAAAGTTATTTCTGTAACTCTAACAGTGTGTGGCCCACAGAAATTGAGTCTTTGCAGACTGCCCACCACTATGGGTGATAAAACGACATGCGTAGTGACACCCACAATGAAAGGAAGCGTTCCCGGAGGTGGAGCTTGGCAAATATGTGCATACTTTTACATTTTCAAAAGTAGGTGCCTACATTTTCTCAGGCAGCTTTCAAAGGGAAAGCTTTCTCTTTGAAAATTGGTGCAGAGTCCATGAGTAAAAAGTTACCCGCCGACACAGGAATAAAAATTTAAAATGTTAATCGCAGCCCACCACTTCTTTGAGCCGCAGCAGAATCCCCTGCAGGAAGCTCGCTGATGGACGTAAAGCAGGAACAGCCGAAGCTGGACTTGGGAGCAAAGTTTATAAAACAAGAAGTTTGGGTTATAACACAAGATGCATATCTGCTATTCCCAATAAGTATAAAACTCAGAGAGAATAGACATTAGTGCATCTATAAATAAGACTCAAAAGAAGGAGCAGAGCCAGGAGATGGGCACATGGATATTTTGAGCAGTCGAGCTAGTACTGCCCTGTTTTTAAGGAGGGTGAGGTTGCCCTGGTAAAAGAAAGGGAAAGTTGAGGTGCCCCCTCATTTTCCCAGGCATTTTTCTTACGAGCAGGTTGTGGCTGGCCGCCTTTGGCCTACTGTCAGTGAAGAAACCAGAGAACAGATTTCACTAAAATTAGGTGTTTGAGAGTTTTATATGCATTAAGAGTAAAAAAAATATTTTGAAACTGAGCCTTACTGAAGAAGTCCTAAGTACTCATGAAGAATGCCGTTGGCTATGTCTGTGTGCAACAGGTGGGAGCACATCTTGCCAACTTGTGTGTGCTGACAGAGAGCGGGCTTGTTGCAGTCCTAAAGAATTTGTTGGCCACCATGTGCACAAAACCAGTGACTGGAAGAATTCACTGAAGAGTGGCCCACGTGAACCTGCTGACAAGAGCTGCACAGAAGCCATTTCTGAGTGCACCATTCAGAAGGATGAGCTGCAGCTGTACCATGCTCATGTTTTTCTTTACCTTCTCACCTAATATCCCTCCATTTTTAGACCCCCAACCCCATACCTCTGGGACCCCTCAGTGCTTGGGTGGCACTGAGGGGTCCCAGAGGTATGGGGTTGGGGGTCTAAAAATGGAGGGATATTAGGTGAGAAGGCACTGGTATCATAGCAGCAGCAGCATGGAACACTGAAGCCCCACCTCCTGGCAAGGCACACTGACACCCACCACCACCACCCCAGGCCTGCTGCCCTGGGCAGTCACCCATCTCAGCCACCCCTTCCATCAGCTCTGGTGCCACCTTTCAGCTTAGAATTGGGAAACTTAAAATTTGCATGCTAATTTTTTTTTTTTTAATCTTATCTTCATCATCATCAGGGTTCTAAAATTCCTCTAGGACTTACCATGTACTCCCACATTCCACTTTCCTCCTCTCCCCCAATAATTTGTTTTGGGAGGTGATAAAAATATGTTGTGAGTGCATGTCTTCCCTAGTGAGAGCATATCCCCAACCCTGCTGTGGTGCTGCCCTCTTACTCTCCTACTGCTGCTGCTTAATATTTCTATAGTGCTACACATCATACAAAAAGACAGTCCCTGTTCAATAGAGCCTACAATCTAATAAGAAAAACATACAGGACAAATGACTTGGGGTATTTCATAAAGCAAGATGATAGTTGAAAAGAAAAAGTTAGTGAACAAGATTAAAAGCACACAATCAGGCATAAGAGTTAAAAGTGGTTTCACTGATGAAAGCAGGTGCTCTTTTTAATCGTAAATGTTGTCTGGCTGGGAAGCAATGCATTTTAACGCATTGGCTGGAGCCGGTGAGCCCGTCTCTCACTGAATGGCATAAGAGACTAGTAAGGTTGCTGTGTTTGGAATCCCAGTCCTTGAAAGACAAACTGCCTGCATGGGCAAAATGGTTTATTAATATTTGGAAACCGTTCCTGGACTCGCTGCCGAAGGAATTGAAGCAAGTGATCTTGTGCAATGTTCATTATACCACCACAGGAAATGCACATGCCTTGCAGAGTTAAAATGCCAATAGGTGACTATATCGGTAGCAGATCTGGAGTGTTAGGAGCCGGGGGAAGCAATAGATTGATTTTGTTGTCGCATGTAACATGTTCATAAAAACATTGTTTTTGTACAACAAAGGTGATGCAACTGTATTTGTTTCTTAAAATTCAATAAAATTTCACATTAAAAGTGGTTTCAAAAAGGTGGGTCTTTAGATAGGATTTAAACATGGCAAGAGCAGGAGCATGATGCACCAGTTCAGGAAGTCTATTCCAAGCTAAGTGTGGAGCCAGGTGGAAAGCACGGAGTCAGGAAGTGGCGGTAGAGGAGGCGGGCACAGATAGTGACTTGTTTAATAAGCGGAGTGCACAAAGAGAGGTGTAGAGAAAGATAAGAGAGCCTTTTCTTCTGCAGCCCTCTTCTGTCCTCTCACGCCCAGAAGATGCTTCTGCTGTCTCCCCATCCATGCCCACCTCCTGTGCACAAACCCTAGTCAGGGCTGAAGATGCATTCTTCTGCCATCTGTTCTGGATCCTGGGCCTGCCAATCGAGAAAATGTACTTGCCCGAGGCAAGCAGGCAAGTCTATTTTCAAAATCCTGTTCTTCATTTTGTTGGTATTTTGGAAATTTAGTTTATCTGTGTAGGAGACCACCCATCAGAGCAGTGATTTATTGTGCAAATCATCATAGCTCAGCCCCTGACTTCATCTGTCAAAGCCTAGCCAAATTGTATTCCTCTTCACAGTGAGACTGAAAAAAAACTGTCATGGCTTATTGCTTGAGTAGAACGCACCTATGAGGTTTCAGAGTACTCTGTATATGAGTTAGTTTCATGCAGTGTACACAATAACATTCAGACAAATACTCGTTTAAGTTTCTAATTGTATGCACATATTTACATTATTTGGCAGGTAGAGGGTGATTGTTGCAGTGCAAATGGTGAAAGAAAAACCCAAGCCGAAATTCCTGATCAGTTTGCCCTAGGCCCCAATGTAATATTTTAACTCCCTATTTAACAAGTGCACAAAAAGTATGTGCACGTATCCGTGCTCCTCTCCAAATGTCATGTTAATCGACATAAGCTATTCTGCCCCAGTGCAGAGAGGTGTCCAGGCTTAACTCATGTTTTCTTAATGTGGGAAATTTAACTGCTGGCCAGAGGTGGAATAAAGGTTCTGAGGCTGTGGGGCTGAACCTGGAGTTCGTGGCACCGGGTCCTATACTCAGGATTCATGTGCACTGAACATTCCGAGTGCACAAATCATGTTTTAGGTGCTTTAGCGTACGTTAGCAGTCTTTTATTTTAACTCCAGATGCATTAGCATGCCTTTAGCTTACTGCATCAGGAGTTAATGCTTTCTTTTTAGTACATGAGTAAAGAAAACAGGCGCTAAAGTTCATTGCACGTTTTTCAGTCAGCGTTGCCTCACCTCAGGATCTCAGTGAGATGGTTATGCCAGTTGCACTGGGCCACATCCTATTCTTTTATCATGTCCTTTTTAATCACACAGTTATTTCAGCTAGCTTGTCTCTTTACTCAGCTGTGTGACTCCAGGTGTTTGATTTACCTGTTACACTGGGAAGGAAAGGAGATAATTGAATTATGGCATTAGCGAGTTTTAGAACTAAGCTATAA
Source organism: Rhinatrema bivittatum (assembly GCF_901001135.1). NCBI lineage: Eukaryota > Metazoa > Chordata > Amphibia > Gymnophiona > Rhinatrematidae > Rhinatrema > Rhinatrema bivittatum. The sequence continues at coordinate 78,161,904 of NC_042624.1, read as the reverse complement.
TCAATTTTATGGCCATGGTTTCCATAGGGATTGAGTGCAGGTGAGTACATTTATAAAATCCAGTATTGATCAGTTATTCAGCAAAATGCAGGGCCTGGTCTTCACACCTGCAGCTGCTTTCTTCATAAATGTGAAGTAGCCTGTACATGATTTACCGTAATGGCTGTACTGCTTTAGGCTCTCTGACAGACACAAAGCAGGCCCGTGGCCTGAGAACACGGATATAATTGACCTTGAAAAGATGCCGTCTTTCTATTGCAATATTTGCCAAAACAGTACGTTAATTATATTTAAGGAATTGTTTTATGCATACGTTTGCTTGCTTTCACTGATCTTATATTCTGCTGTACATTACGTTATTACATGATGTATATAATGCAATTTTAGTTTTAAATAACCCATGTGCTGCTGGAACTATTAATTGCATTGCTTTTTAGTATCCTGTGGAATACAAGAATTAAATGCAGAACCTCATCTGCCTTATCAGCATTGGATTATTGTTTCTCTTGGCTGTTAGTTCCTTATCTTGAATTGATGGGGTCTTTGTGATTCATATTACCTTTCCCCCATCTCTTCTTGTTCCTCTAATCTCAGGCCGGCCCATTTCAGGGGTTTGTGGGGGACAACAACTGGTGTTGCACCCCTTTCTCTGTCACATTTCAAAATGGAGGCATAGCCTAGTGGTTAGAGTAGTGGGAGCCAAAGGTCGAGCCCCGTTTCTCCTATTGACCTTCCTTGTGACCTTGAGCAACTCACTTTGCCTTCCGCTGTCCCAGGTAGTGACATAAATTGTAAGTCCTCCGGGGATGGGAAATATCTACAGTTCATGAATGTAACTCACCTTGAGCTCAGGTCGGAAGAGCTGAACAATTCATTTCAAATCCAGGTTCATTCAGATATTCACTGCTCCAAAACCATGGGATAGAAGGGAGATCTGTTCTATTTCCAGTGGCCACTGGATTTGTCATTTACGAGATTCAAAACAGTAAGGTTTTTTTTTGGGGGGGGGAGGGCGGGAGCAGCATTGAGTCTTGAATTATGGAAGTTTGACTTATTCAAAAGAACGTTTCCTTATTTTGAAGCAAGGTTCGGCGATATATATATCAAGGGTCTTCAATGCATGTTAAAAACAGAAACATATTTCTCCCTGGTTTAGCATTTTGGGAATGTATTCAGATTCTTTTCGGCTGTGGACTATATTTGTATTGTCTTGGGCACTTTTGTATTCTTATTAGTATGTTCTTTAAGCTTTCTTATTGTTACTTTATTTTTGCTTTGCACAGTAATAGGCCGTTGTAGTAATGCTTCTCCATATTAAGAGCTGTAGTTGTAAACAGAAGTCAAAGGGCAGCAGCAGAGGACACACTGAGACCATAAGTAGTCCTTGGTGCTCTGACAGTGGAGGGGGAACCGTGTAAGTCATCCAATACAGCCTGTTGGGCCTGGGAGATGCTCAATCAGAGTAACCTGTGTGTTTCACCTTCAAGAGCAAAGCACAGAATGCAGATAATCTTCCCTTTCCTGTGTCCAATTAATCAGCTGTGAAACGTGATGCCTAATTCAAAAGAATTTGCATATCATTAGAGCTGTATCCCAGTAAACTCCTTGAGGCCAGTATTTAAAAATTGTAGAAGGGATAACTTATCTGACTGAATTTAGCCAGATCAGTCATCTAGGATGTTCAGCGGAATAAAGCTTCTTATGAATATCCCTAACTTAAACTTATTTGGCTACCTTTAATCTGAATAACTTTACACCTAACTGGTTGTCCATTGAATATCACCAGTTTGGTGTAATGTTGTCCGGCCTTGTGTGTCCAGACATCTTTAGTTTAGCCAGCTACATTCAAAAGAACGAAGCTGGTTAAGTAGCAATAGCCTGCTATAAAAAATAAAGCTGGTGGGCAGCCCTGGTAGCACAAATCCATGCCCCCCCCCCCCCCAACTCAATGTTGCAAGCAAGATGTCCGCCAGCCTGAGAACTCAACCCCACCCCCAAAATTCCTCCAGGTATTAAAACAAACAAAAAAAAAAGAAAGTCTTAGCTGTTAGCTCCACCTTTCCTCCCCCCACACCCTATTCTAAATTTTCTCTAAAGCCAGCCCATCCTCTCCCCTCGGACCCCAGGCCCTAACCCTTCCACCTTGAGATTCTAGGCCCAGGTCACAGTAGGCTGCTTCCACAATCCCGGCTGCAGAGCTTGCAGTTTTAAAGTCCTGGCAGGATGGGAGGTTAATACTGGGGAGGAGGGAGCTGCCTGGTAAGAGGAGGAGGGGGGGGAGGAAAGGTGGCACAGATAGCTAACTCTTTCATGTTGGTTTTTTCTAAATACCTGGAGGGGGTGGGGCTCTTGGACTGGCAGGCACCTAGTTTGAAACATTGATTTATTTGGGGGGGGGAGGGGGCAGGCCGCTAGGCCCATGCACCACTTTTTTTTTCAAATGACTTTGAGTATTGGCCTCCTTGGTAATACCTTAGATTCACCTTTTTAATAGTAAAAAAAAAAAATGTTTTTTTAAATTACTGAAGAGCATGGGCTGATAACTTGTGATCCGTGTGTTAGCCATGAACCTTACTGAAATAAGAATTTCCTAAAGTTTCACCTAGATCTCTCCTTTTAGGTGTTCCTCCCCATTTATTGTGCCCAGGCT